>NW_027224330.1:1200000-1800000 GCF_023699985.2 Odocoileus virginianus
CCCAATACTTTTCTCTCAGGATTCTCCATTTCAATAAATAGTACTGTCATTTGTGAGCCATGTTTTATATCACATCCCACATTGAGTCCATCAACAAAGTCTGTTAAAGAATAATGTAAATTTCACACTTCTTGTCTCCTCCTGTGTTACCACTCCATTTCAAGCCATCATTATCTTCACCTAGAACATGACCAAAGCATCCTATCTGATTCGCTGCTTCTTTTCTCCAGAACAACCATAGTAATCTCTTTAATATATAAAAGCTGATTATTCCTTGCTTAATATGCTTCTGCAACTTCCCATCATATTTAGGAAAATAATTAGGCTTTATCTGAAATTTACACATTTCTATGGTCACATGAATGGGCCCTGGCTAAGTCCACAGCAACATCTCAAGCCATCTTCACTCTGAAACACTGATTCCAGTCAAAGTGATCTATTTCTCAAATCAGCCAAGTATAGTCCTCCTCCAAAAAGCCTTCACTGATAAAATTATTGAAAATAATGACTCACATCACAATCTATCTCCTTTAATTATTTACCAACTCCATGTTAATATCATTGCCTGTCACTGCAACAGCCAAGGAATCTGGTCAATTTTGTGTGAAAGTATTAGACAGTTTCATTAAACAACAACAACAACAACAACAACATTTAATTCCTGATATCATTAAAACAAAAAAGAAAACAATGGATTACTTTTTAAAAGTTTATTTTGGCATTGAAAACACAAAGAATGTGATCAACATGACCTTCCTACTCTCCATTTTAAAGAACACTGTATCAAAATGTTATACAGAATATTATGCAAAATTCAGTTGTGTTTCCTGGGAAACTCTGGGAGATACTTTTCAGGGAGAATTATGTGCACTTCTCAGACATTTTAACACAAAATTGACAGTATTTTTAATACTAAATATGCTTATACTACATGCTAAAAATCTCATTTATGACATATTCATCCTGCTCATGTAATTCAGAGAAAATTTGTTGGAAAATTGTGCCTTCTTTAGTTGAACTCATAAACAATTTGGATAGTAGATTGAAGTGTTTGAATCCTTGTTTTGACATGAATGTTATCAGAGGAATGTGGAGTCATGAGTGAGTTATTCAATGCTTTATCTTCAGTGCTCTCATTGTTACAAAACAGGGGGTGAAAGAAGATTTTTTGAGACACTTTAAAATGTATAATGAAACTGTCTGAAAATTGGGAGCTTTTTTAGTAACTTAAATTGAATATTGACAAATTTTTTAGCAGGTATGTTGCATGCAAATGATTTGTATACAAATGGTGATCTAAAACTGGCAACAACTATTTATGCACAACTGGGTATTTTGCCAAAGTGTAATACCATAGAATTTTTGGAGGGGTTGATATATTTATTAAGTCCTTATGTTTACTAAGATATGTGGAGGGGATAATTATAAAAGGAAGAATCTGTTGCATAGCCAAATAATATTGGTTGATATGATATATATGTACACATATACACACACACACATATATATATATATATGTACATATAAGGTTTTCCTGCAAATAGCTCCCAAATCCTAATATTTGAATAGCAGTTGCACCAGGGAGATTACAAATGAGTAAAGGAATTATTCTTTTAATTAATTAATTTGGCTGTGCTGGATCTCTGCTGTGGCACACTGACCCTTCATTGCTGTGCAGGTTTTCTCTGTTCGTGGTGAGCAGGGGCTACTCTCTAGTTGTGTGTGGGCTTCTTATTGTGATGGTTTCTCTCATTGCAGACATGGTTTCTAGGATGCCTGGGCTTCAGGTTCAAGGGCTCGGTAGTTGTGGCAGACAAATTTAGTTGTCCCATGGCATGTGGGATCTTATTTCCCAGACGAGGGATCAAAGCCATGTCCTTGCATTTGGTAGGTGGATTTTTAAGCATTGTACCACCAGGAAAGTCCTCAGAAATTATTCTTGTTTTATAAATTTTGCCACTTATAGTTCAGCTGATGTCTGTCAACTTGCCTGTCATTTGACACATCATTGACAGATTAAAAAGAAAAAAAAATCATAGCTAGACAGAAGTCTTAAGACAGAAGTTTAATTTTTAAACCATTTTAACACTAATATAAAATATATTTTGATATGATTATATGTTAACGTGTCCTGTCAATCTTGAGTTCTTAAAAAATACATTAAGTGATCCCAGTGAGTATGTTCTACTCAAATAACTGACAAATAAGCAAATCATCTTATTGCTGAGGAAAATGGATGAGGTTTTGAAGACTTCTAAGTACAGTATTAATTTTGAATTATACTATCCACAAAGCTTGCATACATGTAATGTGCAAAAGAAATTCCCACCTTCTAGAATGACCCTTTCCAGTGTCACCTATGGCATAGCATATCAAATCTGTGAGATGACACTCCCCTGCCTCTTTCCTCCACTTCAAAGAGTACTCAAACCATTACAAAGTCACTCTTAGCACTTTAGGTACTGTTGTGGTGAGATTTTCTCTTTTGCTGTAAGAATGTTACTCACATACTTATAGATTATGCTGTGGATTTTAGGCATGGAAAACATAACTTCTCTAATTGGGATAGACTCTTTTGGCTGGATGGCATCACCGACTCAATGGACATGAGTTTGAGTAAACTCCGGGAGTTGGTGATGGACAGGGAGGCCTGGCGTGCTGCAATTCGTGGGGTCGCAAAGAGTCAGACACGACTGAGTGACTGAACTGAACTGAACTGAACCTGGAGTCAAAGAAACATACATTTGAGAGATGATGTGATCTTTTAGTGGACACAGCTAGCTTAAAGGATGAATGTGATCTTTTAGTGGACACAGCTAGCTTAAAGGATGATCTTCTCATGATGCCATCTATTAACTTGTTTTCATCTTTTTTTTTTTTTTCAATATACTTTTGTTGGGAGTCTTGAGAACATTAGCATTTGACCAGGGGATAATCTTTTTTTTTTTTTTTTTTAAATTTGGCTTCATAAGCAATTCCACCATGAACAACATTAAAGTTAAAATAACTGAAATTCATCTTCACATCTATCTTATACATTGGTGCTTTTGCCATTCTGTTTAATATTGTGATTTTCCACTTTCATCTCTTACACTAAAAGAGAATGAGCTCTTATCAAATGAAACAATTAAGATATTTTCTTGGATGAGGGCTAACAACCTCATAATTTTCTTGTACCTATAACTTCCTCTATTTGTATAACCTATGGAAAATTGTTTCATGCCATTTGCTTGCCTTGCCTTTATTCAAAATATGAAGAAGGCAAAGGGATGTTCTGAATCTGATCAGATGTCACTATCAAACCTCTTCCTTCCAGAATCCTGTAGCATGTAGCTGATTTAGTCATGTTGCTTCTCTATTATTGAAGTCTATCGATATTAAGTCAAACAAGCCTTCAAAATTTCAATCTTTCCCATCTCCTTCTCTCACCATTGCAGTTTACCTTGTCTTATGTTCCATTTTTTCATGATCTTTCTTTTGCTTAACACTTTGAGAAATTCATTGTCCCAAGGTAACAAAAACTAATGATATTCCACCTAAGAAGCACATATTAATAAATGAAATTAATTTTACAGCTAAAGGGAAGTTTAAAGATAGAACTTCAACAGCTGATGAAGTTGGGGAAGGGAAATGGGTGTGTAGTGGGAGGAGGTGGAAGGAGGTTACTCAGTGGTCTTCAGATGACAGTGTGTACAGCTGACGAACTTACTGGAACATAAACTGGCCTAATTTACTTAACTGGCCTAATTTATTTACTTAACTTGAACTTTGAAGATAATTCACAAGGAGATAAGGAAGCAGTAAGATCTCTTATGATTACCATGCAGCAGAATTTTTTCAACACCCCCTTTTGATTTTGAATAATCTCCTCTATAAGCCCAATGAAAGTAACTCATAAATTCATGTACTTCCATTTTTGTTTAAGAACAGATGCTATGGAAAACATTACTGAACTGATGATTCACCATTAATCCAGATTCTTGGATTACATTGCTACTGGAAAATATCAAAGACAGTCTTTTTGGTACAGTCATTTTCTCATAAGAAAAAATAAGAATGTTGGGACTGAAACAATCACAGATAAAGATTCACTGACTCCATTAGAAAAAAAAAATGCTAGATTTACATTTATTTGAAAGAATCCTACTTAATCATATATTCCTAAAATTTTTGATCATCTATCTATTCATTTAGCAATGTGTTCACAAATTAAGCTGGCTTAGAATTTTGAGTTGGGAAACTTGATTTCAAAAATTATCTCTGGTAGACTAAAGGAAGGGAAGAAATATAGAAAGCCAAAAATTCAGATAAATTAAAAAAATAAATATCTTAAGATCTATCTAAAATAGTCAAAAATATTAATCATTTAATGGTTAATATGAACATTTCAATAGTGGCCATCTTGCTGTTCAATCGATAAGTTGTGTGCTACTTTTTGTGACACCATGAACTGCAGCATGCAGGTTTTCCCTTTCCTTCACTATCTTCCAGAGTTTGCTCAAATTCATGTCCATAGAGTCAGTGATGCCATCCAACCATCTCATCCTCTGTCGCCCCCTTCTCCTCTTGCCCTCAACCTTTCCTGGCATCAAGGGCTTTTTCAGTGAGTCAGCTTCTCATATCAGGTGGCCAAAGTATTGGAAATTCAGTTTCAGCATCAGTCCTTCAAATGAATATTCAGGGTTTATTTCTTTTAGGATTGACTGGTTTGATTTCTTTGCTGTCCAAGGGACTCTCAAGAGTCTTCACCAGCACCACAGTTTGAAGGCATCAGTTCTTCAGCACTCAGCCTTCTTTATGGTCCATCTCTCACATCCAAACATGAATCTTGTCAGCAAAGTGATGTCTCTTCTTTTTAATATGCTGCCTAGGTTTGTCAAAACTTTTCTTCCAAGGAGAAAGCTGCTTTTACTTTTGTGGCAGCAGTCACAGTATGCAGTAAATTTGGAGCCCAAGAAAATAAAATCTGTCACTGTTTCCATTATTTCTCCATATATTTTCCATGAAGTCATAGGACCAGATGCCATGATCTTTATTTTTCAAATGTTGAGTTTTAAGCCAGCTTTTTCACCATCTTCTTTTACATTCATCAAGAGGCTTGATATTTCCTCTTTGCTTTCTGCCAGTAAAGTGATATCATCTGCATACCTGAGGTTATTAATAGTTCTTCTGGCATTCTTGATTCCAGGTTGTGCTTCATCCACTCTGGCATTTCACATGATGTACTCTGCATATAATTTGAATAAGCTGGGTGACATTATACAGCCTTGACATATTCCTTTCCTGATTTTGTCTCAGTCGTTCCATGTCCAGTTCTAACTGTTGCTTTTTGTCCAGCATACAACTTTCTCAGAAGACAGGTTAGGTGATCTGGTATTCCCATCTCTTTAAGAATTTTCTGCAGTTGTTTTTGTTTTTGTTTTTGTGATGCATGCAGTTAAAGGTTTTAACATAGTAGTGAATCAGAAGCAGATGGGTTTTTTTTTGGGGGGGGGATTCCCTTGTTTTTCATATGATCCAACTGATGCTGGCAATTTGATCTCTGGTTCCTCTGCCTTTTCTAAATTCAGCTTAGTACATCTGGAAGTTCTTAGTTCACGTACTGGTGAAGCATAGCTTGAAGGATTTTTAGCATACTATGATTTGATGTGAAACCATTTCACATACTAGCATGTGAAGTGAGTGCAATTGTTCAGTAGTTTGAATATTCTTTGGAATTGCCTTCTTTTTGGGGATTGGAATGAAAACTGATTTTTCCAATCCTGTTTCCACTGCTGAATTTTCCAAATTTAACAACACTTTAACAGCATCATCTTTCATTTTTTAATTTTTAAATTTTTTTTCCATTAATTTTTATTAGTAGGAGGCTAATTACTTTACAATACAGATCGCCAGTCCAGGTTGGATGCATGAGACAAGTGCTCTGGGCTGGTGAACTAACAGTGTCATCCTTTAAAATTTGAAATATTTCAACTGGAATTCCATCATGTCCACTAGCTTTGCACAGTGCTTAGGTGCAATCTCAAATACTACAGAATGATCTTGGTTCATTTGTAAGGAAAATAATTCAACATCACAGTAATCAAAGGCTATAACCCAGCCACTAATGTCAAAGAAGCAGAATTTGAATGGTTCTATAAGATCTATAAGACCTTAGAACTAACTCCAAAAAAGAGACATCTTTTTCATCATAGGGGATCTGAAAGCAAAAATAGAAAGTCAAGAGATGCCTGGAGTAACAGACAAGTTTGGCCTTGGAGTACAAAATGAACCGGGACAAAGCTTAACAGAGTTTTGCCAAGAGAATGCACTGGTCATAGCAAACACCATTTTAGAACAACACAATAGATGACTCTATACATGGGCATCACCAGATGGTCAATACCAAATTTGGATTGATTATATTCTTACAGCCAAAAATGAAGAAGCTCTATACAATCAGAAAAAATAAGACCAGGAGCTGACTGTAGCTCAGATCATCAGCTTCTTATTGCAAAATTCAGGCTTAAATTGAACAAAGTAGGGAAAACCACTAGGCCTTTCAGGTATGACCTAAATCATCTCTTATGATTATACAGTGGAGGTAATGAATAGATTCAAAGGATTAGATCTTGTAGACAGAGTGTCTGAAGAACTATGGACGGTGGTTTGTAATGTTGTACAGGAGGGGGTGGCCAAAATCATCCCAAAGAAAAGAAATGCAAGGAGGCAAATCAGTTGTCTAGGAAAGTCTTTCAAATATCTGAGAAAGGGAGAGAAGTGAAAGTCAAAGTAGAAAGGGAAAGATATACCCAACTGAATGCAGAGTTCCAGAGAAGAGCAAGGAGAGATAAGAATGCCTTCTTAAGTGAACAGTGCAAAGAAATAGAGGAAAACAATAAGTTGGGAAAGACTAGAGATATCTTCAAGAAAATTAGAGATACCAAGGGAACATTTCATGCATAATGGACACAACAAAAGACAGACACAGGAAGGATCTAAGAGAAGCAGGATAGATTAGGAAGAGGTAGCAAGAATGCACAGAAGAACTGCACATAAAATGTCTTAACAACCCTATAACCATGATGATGTTGTCCTTCTCCTAGAGCCAGGCTGACCATTTTATAAAATCAGTAACATATTAAGTAAAGTTAAAACACAGACACAAATATTTAGTGAACAATATGTGATATTTTCTTAGGTGTGAGAGATATGACAGTTTAAAAAAAATCCCTGCCCTTGAAGGCTACATCTTTTAAGAGGAATATACCAAAATTGAACTAGCTAACTGAATAAAATTAATACAATGTTAAATGATCAAGCCATGGGCAAAAATAAGGCAGGAAACCTGGGTAGGTATGCCAAAGAATGAGGATCCAGCTGAAAATTTAAATAGTTTGGTGTGGGACGTTCTTAATAAAGAATATGGTTTTTGAGAAAGATTTGAATGATAGAAGAGGCAAATGATGTAGATGTGTTGGCAAAAAGCATTTCCTTGTACAGTGGATGAAACAGAGTGAGTGAGGTTAAAAGTCGAGAGATTATGTCAGAAAAGCAAGTAAGGACTGGATGTTGTAGGATTGTGGGCGTTATAAGATCTTTCATTTGACTGAGAAAGAAAAACAATTTTGAGCAAAGGAGCAACGTGGTCTGACTTGTGTATTAACTATCTACTGTTTAGAGAAAATATGACATGCAGGAAAACCAGATGGAAGGCTAGCACATTAAATATAAAATGTTTATAATAAAAACAATTTTTATTGCCTTGCTATTAGACAAATTTAATATAAATGTATTTTGAAAGAAAAAATAGGCAAGAAAAAAAAAACAGGGAAATACTAAAAACAAAAAGAGTTATGTCTTGACATTGGTCTTATTAATGCTTTTTTAAAAGTTGATACCAAAAGCAAAAGTAAACAAGTAGGACTAAATTAATAGATGGTTTCTGCACAGTAAAGGAAACCATCAACCCACTGATAGGAGAAAATATTTGCAAACCATGTTTCTCTAAGAGGTTATACAAAATTTATATATACAAAATATATAAAGAACTCACGCAAAGCAATGAGAATAAATAAATAACCTAGTTTAAAAATGGGCAGAAGATTTAAGAGACATTTTTCTAAAAAAGAAACAGATGGTCAAAATGTATGTGAAGAGATGCTCAGCTTCACTTGTCATCAGGAAAATGCAAATCAAAACCATGATGAGATATCATCTCACACCTGTTACAATAATTACTATCAAAAACCCACAAACAGAAATAGCAAGTGATGGCAAGGGTGTGGAGAAAAAGTAACCCTTGTGCCCTGTTGGTAGGAATAAAAATTAGTGCAACTACTATGGAAAACAGTATGGAGTTTCCTCAAAAAATTAAAAATAGTGCCATATTATTCAGAAACTCCATTTCTGGGAATTTATCCAAAGAAAATTAAAACATAAACTCGAATAGAAATGAATGAAAATGAAAACACAACAACCCAAAACCTATGGGACACTGTAAAAGCAGTGCTAAGGGGAAGATTCATAGCATGACAGGCCTACCTCAAGAAACAAGAAAAAAAGTCAAATAAATAACCTAACTCTACACCTAAAGCAACTAGAGAAGGAAGAAATGAAGAACCCCAGGGTTAGTAGAAGGAAAGAAATCTTAAAAATTAGGGCAGAAATAAATGCAAAAGAAACTAAAGAGACCATAGCAAAAATCAACAAAGCTAAAAGCTGGTTTTTTGAAAAAATAAACAAAATTGACAAACCATTAGCAAGACTCACTAAGAAACAAAGGGAGAAGAACCAAATTAACAAAACTAGAAACGAAAATGGAGAGATCACAACAGACAACACTGAAATACAAAGGATCATAAGAGACTACTACCAGCAGCTCTATGCCAATAAAATGGACAACTTGGAAGAAATGGACAAGTTCTTAGAGAAGTATAACTTTCCAAAACTGAACCAGGAAGAAATAGAAGATCTTAACAAAACCATCACAAGCAAGGAAATCGAAACTGTAATCAGAAATCTTCCAGCAAACAAAAGCCCAGGACCAGATGGC
This sequence comes from Odocoileus virginianus, assembly GCF_023699985.2. Lineage (NCBI taxonomy): Eukaryota > Metazoa > Chordata > Mammalia > Artiodactyla > Cervidae > Odocoileus > Odocoileus virginianus. Next base: position 1,209,035 of record NW_027224330.1, read on the forward strand.
TTCACAGCTGAATTCTACCAAAAATTCAGGCAAGAGCTAACACCTATCTTACTCAAACTCTTCCAGAAAATTGCAGAAGAAGGTAAACTTCCAAACTCATTCTATGAGGCCACCATCACCCTAATTCCAAAACCAGACAAAGATGCCACAAAAAAAGAAAACTACAGGCCAATCTCACTGATGAACATAGATGCAAAAATCCTTAACAAAATTCTAGCAAACAGAATCCAACAACATATTAAAAAAATCATACATCATGACCAAGTGGGCTTTATCCCAGGAATGCAAGGATTCTTTAATATTCGCAAATCAATCAATGTAATACACCACATTAACAAATTGAAAGATAAAAACCATATGATTATCTCAATAGATGCAGAAAAAGCCTTTGACAAAATTCAACATCCATTTATGATTAAAACTCTCCAGAAAGCAGGAATAGAAGGAACATACCTCAACATAATAAAAGCTATATATGACAAACCCACAGCAAGCATCACCCTCAATGGTGAAAAATTGAAAGCATTTCCCCTGAAATCAGGAACAAGACAAGGGTGCCCACTCTCACCACTACTATTCAACATAGTTTTGGAAGTGTTGGCCACAGCAATCAGGGAAGAAAAAGAAGTGAAAGGAATCCAGATAGGAAAAGAAGAAGTGAAACTCTCTCTGTTTGCAGATGACATGATCCTCTACATAGAAAACCCTAAAGACTCTACCAGAAAATTACTAGAGCTAATCAACGAATACAGTAAAGTTGCAGGATATAAAATTAACACACAGAAATCTCTTGCATTCCTATACACTAACAATGAGAAAATAGAAAGAGAAATTAAGGAAACGATACCATTCACCATTGCAACAAAAAGAATAAAATACTTAGGAGTGTATCTACTTAAAGAAACAAAAGACCTATACATAGAAAACTATAAAACACTGATTAAAGAAATCAAAGAGGACACAAACAGATGGAGAAATATACCATGTTCATGGATTGGAAGAATCATTATTGTCAAAATGCCTATACTACCCAAAGCAATCTATAGATTCAATGCAATCCCTATCAAACTACCAACGGTATTTTTCACAGAACTAGAACAAATAATTTCACAATTTGTATGGAAATACAAAAAACCTCGAATAGCCAAAGTAACCTTGAGAAAGAAGAATGGAACTGGAGGAATCAACCTGCCTGACTTCAGACTCTACTACAAAGCCACAGTCATCAAGACAGTATGGTACTGGCACAAAGACAGAAATATAGATCAATGGAACAGAATAGAAAGCCCAGAGATAAATCCACAAACCTATGGTCACCTTATCTTTGACAAAGGAGGCAAGGATATACAATGGAAAAAAGACAAACTCTTTAACAAGTGGTGCTGGGAAAACTGGTCAACCACCTGTAAAAGAATGAAACTAGAACACTTTCTAACACCATACACAAAAATAAACTCAAAATGGATTAAAGATCTAAATGTAAGACCAGAAACTATCAAACTCCTAGAGGAGAACATAGGCAAAACACTCTCTGACATAAATCACAGCAGGATCCTCTATGACCCACCTTCCAGAATACTGGAAATAAAAGCAAAAATAAACAAATGGGACCTAATTAAACTTAAAAGCTTTTGCACAACAAAGGAAACTATAAGCAAGGTGAAAAGACAGCCCTCAGATTGGGAGAAAATAATAGCAAACGAAGCAACAAAGGATTAATCTCAAAAATATATAAGCAACTCCTCCAGCTCAGCTCCAGAAAAATAAATGACCCAATCAAAAAATGGGCCAAAGAACTAAACAGACATTTCTCCAAGGAAGACATACAGATGGCATAAAAACACATGAAAAGATGCTCACCATCACTCATTATCAGAGAAATGCAAATCAAAACCACAATGAGGTACCATTACACGCCAGTCAGGATGGCTGCTATCCAAAAGTCTACAAGCAATAAATGCTGGAGAGGGTGTGGAGAAAGGGAACCCTCTTACGCTGTTGGTGTGAATGCAAATTAGTACAGCCACTATGGAAAACAGTGTGGAGATTTCTTAAAAAGCTGGAAATAGAACTGCCATATGACCCAGCAATCCCACTTCTGGGCATACACACCAAGGAAACCAGATCTGAAAGAGACACGTGCACCTCAATGTTCATCGCAGCACTGTTTATAATAGCCAGGACATGGAAGCAACCTAGATGCCCATCAGCAGACAAATGGATGAGGAAGCTGTGGTACATATATACCATGGAATATTACTCAGCCATTAAAAAGAATTCATTTGAATCCGTTCTAATGAGATGGATGAAACTGGAGCCCACTATACAGTGCGAAGTAAGCCAGAAATATAAAGACTATTACAGTATACTAACACATATATATGGAAGTTAGAATGATGGTAATGATAACCCTATATGCAAAACAGAAAAAGAGACTCAGATGCATAGAACAGACTTGTGGACTCTGTGGGAGAAGGGGAGGGTGGGATGTTTCAAGAGAACAGCATTGAAACATGTATATTATCTAGGGTGAAACAGATCACCAGCCCAGGTTGGATGCATGAGACAAGTGCTCGGGCCTGGTGCACTGGGAAGACCCAGAGGGATGGGGTGGAGAGGGAGGTGGAAGGAGGGACCAGGATGGGGAATACATGTAAATACATGGCTAATTCATTTCAATGTATGACAAAAACCACTGAAATGTTGTAAAGTAATTAGCCTCCAACTAATAAAAATAAATGGAATAAATAAATAAATAAAACATAAACTCGAAAATATATATGCATACCCCATGTTCATTGTAGTTGTTATTTACAATAGTTAAGATATGCAAGCACCTAAGTATTTATCAATATATGAATGATAAAGATCTGGTGTGTATATATTATACATATAGTATTCCAAATATGTACACATGAAATATTATCCACCCATTAAAAGAGCCTTGGGATCAATATGTTAAGGAAAATAAAGCAGATAGAGAAAGAAAAATACCATATACTCTTTCTTATATGTTGAGACATCACAAAGCTTATAAATACAGAGAACCAATTAACTGGTGGTTGCCAGGCCAGATGGAATGAGCAAAATATGAGAAGAGCACCAATAGATATAAATTTTTATTTTTTACAAAATAAATAATTCATGAAGATATCATGTGACTATATATTATGGCACCTATAGTTAATAATACTGTAGTGAATGTTTGGAAGTTACTATGAGAGCAAATCTTAAAGGTTCTCACTACAAGAAAATAATTCTCTATGTATGGAAATGGATTTTGACCAGATTTATTGTGCTGATCATTTCCCAATATATACAAATATTCAATCATTATGTGGTAAAATTGAATCTAATATGATGTTCTATGTCATTTATATCTCTATTTAAATAAGGCAATTGGGAGTTAAGAAGTAGTTGGCTGTGCCAAATATTAAAACATATTATATATCTAATGTAATTAAAATCATGTGGCATTTAGAGTATGAGTAAGCTGGTAACCAATGGAATAAAACTGAAAAACATAGAGACTTCCATGGCAATCCAGTGGTTAAGGCTCAGTGCTTCCACTGCAGAGGGCACAGGTTGATCCCTGGTCAGGAAATTAAGATCCCACAAGACAGATGGGATGGCCAAAAAAAGAAATGAAAATCATAGAAATAGAATTAATCTCACTCAAAAATTTAGCACATGATAAAGGTTGCATCTTAAATCATTGGGGAAAATATGGTCATTTTAATAAATGGTATTAAAATAACAATATAGCAAAATAACTAATAAATATAATATGCATTATATGTATTATATGAATATAAACATATAATAAAATAATAAAAATTGAATCTCTGTATGCTATGATAGATTCTAAGTAAATTTAATGTTTAAATATAAAAAATGTAATTAGTCAAGTATTACAAAAAAAGTGGCTAAATTCTACTATAACTTGAGGCAGGAAAAAAAATCTCCTCTATACTTAAAATCAAGATACAATAAAAGAATAATTCATAAATTGAAGTAAATAAATTGTTAGATTGAAGCAAAATTTAAGTTCTATACTTTTGTGTCTGGAAATATTTTATATTAACATGATCAAGATAAAAAAATGGAAAATCAGAGAGACATTTTTAACTTTTTTTTCAACTTATGTCATATTTTCAACTTATACAGCATTTTCATTGGTACAGTATCAATAATCATAATATTTAAGTAACTTAGAAGAGAAAACTAACAACAAGGTAGAAAAATGGATACAATACGTGAACAATATGTGGAAAGAGAAATGCAAATTGGTCCTTAAACATGTAATAAGATGCATAATTGATCATGTAATATACACATAATTGATTCTGAGACCTTTTAGAAGCCCCCCTCTGGTTTTCTCCCAGGGGATTTCTTTATCCTAAACTGTAAGAAGCTTTAATTCTTCAGCTAATGTGCTCTTTGTAAGCTCTGGTGAAGACTTAAAGGAGAAAAACAAACAAAAAAACTACTCGACCACAAAATCTTCCTCCAGCATTCTCTTCCTGTCTTGCTTCTTTTTCTCCCCTTCTTTCAGACTTTAGGCTGAGCCACATTTATTTTAAACACCCATCTTGTATCTTTTTTCAAAGTTTTCAACCCCTGAAATTCCTACACTATTGCCATTGCTGCTTCCTTTCATTTCTGCTTTCAAGAATGTAGCTTATCACTGGACTGTTCCCTAAGTTCCTGCATCTACCCTGGGTTTGCTTTTAGTTTCCACATCATTTGCAAAGCCAATATTAACAGAGATGATTGATAATCCCTGAGAACAAGCCTTTCTTGTTTCAGGCCCTTATTTCCCCTGATTCTTTAAATGCTTCAAGTGCCTTATTAAGGAAAATATTCTGAGAATTCTCAGTTTTAAAATTTTGTCATGCATTCCACTTAACTTTTTCAATATCAGTCCTGAGTATTTTTCTCACTAGATTTCAAACAGAAATTACTAAAAATATAAACCTGTCTTGTTCTTTCTTGGATCATACAATTTGCTGTCTATATGCTGCAGCTCCTTCCTTTCCAAATAAAATCTCTTTATATGAAGGGTAACCTTAGCAAGCATAATGTGATACTTCTAGTCCTAGTATCCAGCATATGTGTTTTAAAGAATATGCACAAGCAAACATTGGGCCTTTAAAATATTTAGTGAAAGGAGTTTGTAGAGAAAAATAATATACAAAACTGGATCAGTTAACTATTACCATATAACAAACCACAAAACATGACTTAAAGCAAAAATATTTTACTTGCAGATGAGCAATTTTGGTTGAACACAGATGAATGGCATCTCTGCTGGTTTCTCCCAAGATCAGTTATATGGCTGTGGTCATCTGATGGTTCAGCTAGGGCTGGATGATCCAAGATGGCCTCAGTCATGTATCTGGCAGTTTGCTGGATGCTGAGTGAGTGTCTTGGTTTTCTTCCACATGGTGTCTCATCCTCCAGAAAGCAAGACAGTGATTCTCCATATAATGGCAGACATGCTTCAATAGACCAAGACAGAAAAAGTAATAATTCTTAAGGTCTAGAGTTAGAACTCACCCAACATTACTTTCACCACAGCAAATTTCAAGGTCAGCCCAGATACAAGAAATACAGAGGTAGATTCCACCTACTGTGGGAGAAATGGTAATGTCACATTGCAAGGAATTACAGATACTGGGCAGTGAGATTCACTGAAGTTTAGGTTAATATCTACTTATCATAGGAGTACAAATAATAATAATATGATAATAAATATTATTATTATTGTATAGCATAATAGCTAATGTTTATTAACTTCACTATGGTCTGAAATCTTTGAATGAATTATCTTTTTTTTTTCATTTATTTTTATTAGTTGGAGGCCAACCATTTCACAACATTGCAGTGGGCTTTGTCATACATTGACATGAATCAGCCATGGAGTTACATGTATTTCCCATCCCGATCCCCCCTCCCACCTCCCTCTCCACCTGATTCCTCTGGGTCTTCCCAGTGCACCAGGCCCGAGCACTTGTCTCATGCATCCCACCTGGGCTGGTGATCTGTTTCACTATAGATAATGTTCATGCTGTTCTCTTGAAACATCCCACCCTCGCCTTCTCCCACAGAGTCCAAAAGTCTGTTCTGTACATCTGTGTCTCTTTTTTCTGTTTTGCATATAGGGTTATAATTACCATCTTTCTAAATTCCATATATATGTGTTAGTATACTGTAATGTTCTTTATCTTTCTGGCTTACTTCACTCTGTATAATGGGCTCCAGTTTCATCCATCTCATTAGAACTGATTCAAATGAATTCTTTTTAACAGCTGAGTAATATTCCATGGTGTATATGTACCACAGCTTCCTTATCCATTTGTCTGCTGATGGGCATCTAGGTTGCTTCATGAATGAATTATCTTAATGTTCACAAAAACACTACAAGGAAATGTGTTGTTATCCTCAATCAAAAGATGAAGAATTGCAAAGTAATTAGCTTCCAATTAAAATTAATTAATTAAGTTTTTTAAAAAATGAAGAAACTGAGGCTTCTCAGGAACAAATAATGTGGCCAAAATTGTATGGATGAGTGAAGTGAGATTACAAATCAGTTCTGCCTAACTACTGGTCCCATCATCGTGGCCACCAAGCCACAATGTTTTAGGTGACACCTCTGAGGAATATGATGTGAATAGTTTTTGTCTATCTCCAGACAACAATATTCACTTGCTGAAGGATAATTAAGTCTTTTATCTACTGTTTCATACATTTTTCCTTAGTTATTAGTTTATATTTTGCTAGTCATGAATGTGTACTGAGGTGATTTATTTTCAACTCGACTCCAAAATATTTTAACAGCTTATGGGGAAAACAGATTGCTGTTTTTATTTTTATTTAGTTTGTTTAAACACACGTACACACACATAAACACAAAATTGGCTAACTAGGTAAAATATTGTAATCATTCCCCTGAGGATATCTCCTTTGGCAGACAACCTTTTTGTAGTTCAGTTCAGTCGCTCAGTCGTGTCCGACTCTGCAACACCATGAATCGCAGCACACCAGGCTTCCCTGTCCATCACCAACTCCCGGAGTTCACTCAAACTCATGTCCATTGAGTTGGTGATACCATCCAACCATCTCATCCTCTGTTGCCCCTTCTCCTCCTGTGTTCAATCTTTCCCAGCATCAGGGATTTTCCATTGAGTCAACTCTTCGCATCAGGTGGCCAAAGTATTGGAGTTTCAGCTTCAACATCAGTCCTTCCAAAGAATATTTAGGACTGATTTCCTTTAGGATGGACTGGTTGGATCTCCTTGCAGTCCAAGGGACTCTCAAGAGTCTTCTCCAACACCACAGCTCAAAAGCATCAATTCTTCAGCGCTCAGCTTTCTTTATAGTCCAACTCTCATATCCATACATGACCACTGGAAAAACCATAGCCTTGACTAGATGGAACTATTTTGAAAAGTAATGTCTCTGGTTTTCAATATGTTATCTAGGTTGGTCATAACTTTCCTTCCAAGGAATAAGTGTCTTTTAATTTCATGGCTGCATCACCATCTACAAAATCACCATCTATAATGATTTTGGAGCCTAGTAAAGTAGAGTCCAGGTCCAATTAGCTCAGTTGAGATAAATGATATGGGAAAGGTTTGAACACTATGGGTGACAGGAATAGGTGATTTAATAGCAAAGCTGTGCAATTCAGTCTAGTCTGTATCTCACAGTGGTAAGTTAATAGAAACAAAAAAAAAAGACAAGGAAGAAAGAAAGAGCGAGAAAGAAAAATGAATATTTTCTGCTTTCAACAAATGGAGTTATATGTGACTTTTGCTTACTTTTTATATTTATCATTGTCTTTAACCTTATTTCAATGTGAATGTGTTACCAAGAAATGTTACAACATCTCTCATTGATGACTTTTTAAAAATTTTCATTTATTTTATTTTTAATTAGAAGATAATTACAATATTGTGATGGCTTCTGCCATATATAAACAGGAATCAGCCACAGGTGTATATCTGCACACCCCCTGCTCCTCGCCCCCCCGACCCCTCGCCAAATCCCTCCCCACCTCCCTCCCCATCTCATGCCTCTAGGTTGTCACAGACAAGTGGCTTTGGGTTCATACATCAAACTCCACTGGTTATGCATTCTATGTATGGTAATGTATATGTTTCAATATTATTCTCTTAAATCATCCCACCTTTTCCTTCCCCCACTGTGCCCAAAAGTCTGTTCTTTATATCTGTATCTCCTTTGCTGCCTTGCAAGTAGGAACATCATTACTATTTTTTAGATTCCATATATACATGGTAATAATATTTGATATTTGTCTTTCTCTTTCTGACTTTCTTCACTCTGTATGATAGGCTCTAGGTTCATCCACTTCATTAGAGCTGACTCAAATGTGTTCCTTTTTATGACTGAGTAATTTTCCAATGTATATAGGTACCACAATTTCCTTATTCATTTGTCAATGGACATCGAGATGGCTTTCAGGTCCTGGCTATTGCAAATAGTGTTGCAGTGAATATTGGGGTACATGTGTCTTTCAATTATGATTTCCTCAGCATATATTTCCAGTAGTCAGATATCTTTATTCCAAGTTTCTTAAAGGATCTACATATTATTCTCTATAGTGGCTATATCAATTTGCATACCCACCAACAGCACAAGAGGGTTTCCTTTTCACACTTGTTTGCTGTTTGTAGACTTTTTGATGATGGCCATTATGACTGGTGTACCCCACTGTAGTTTTGCTTTGCATTTCTCTGATAATGAGTGATGTTGATAATCTTTCATATGTTTATTAGCCATCTGTATGTCTTCTTTGAAGAAATGTCTGTTTAGGTCTTCTGCCCACTTTTTGATTGGGTTGTTTATTTTTCTGGTATCAAGCTGTATGATCTGCTTGCTTATTTTGGAGATTAATTCTTTACTGATTATTTCATTTGCTATTATTTTCTCCCATTTTGAGTTTTTTTTCCCCCCACCTTGCTTAGAGTTTCCTTCATTGTGCAAAAACTTTTAAGGTTAATTAGATCCTATTTGTTTATTTTTGTTTTTATTTCCATTACCCTAGAAGGTGGGTGTTAGAGGATCTTGATGTGATTTCTGTCAGACAGTATTCTGCCTCTATTTTATTCTTAGAATTTTATACTTTCTGCTCTTACAGTTACATCTTTAATCCATTTTGAGTTTACCTTTGTGTATGGTGTTAGGAAGTGTTCTAATTTCATTCTTTTAGGCATCAGTTTTCCCACCACCACTTGTTGAAGAAACTGTCTTTTCTCTGTTGTGTATTTTTGGCATCTTCGTCAAAGATAAGTTGTCCGTAGGTGCATGGATGTATCTCTGGGTTTTCTATTTTGTTCCAATGGTCTATATTCCTGTTTTTGTGTCAGTACAATACTGTTTTGATGACTGTAGATTTGTAGTATGGTCTGAAGTCAGAAATGTTGATACCTCCAACTCCATTCTTCTTTCTCAAGATTACTTTGGCTATTCAAGGTCTTTTGTGTTTCCATACAAATTAAGAAATTATTTGTTCTAATTCTGTGAAAAATATCATTGGTAATTTGAAAGAGATTGCATTTACTCTATAAATTGCTTTGGATAGTATAGTCATTTCCACTATATTGATATTTCTAATCTAAAAATATGATATATCTCTCACCTAATTTATACCATCTTTGATTTCTTTCTTCAGTGTTTTCTTAGAGTTTTCTACATATAGGACTATTGTCTCTTTAGGCAAATTTATTCCAAAATATTTTATTATTTTTGTTGAAATGGTGCATGGGATTCTTTCCTTAATTTCTCTTTCTGATATTTTATTGTTAGCATATAGACATGCAAGGTATTTCTGTCTACTGATTTTATGTCCTGTGAATTTACTATATTCATTTATTAGCTTTAGTCATTTTCTGATGGTATCCTCAGGGTTTTCTATGTGGAGAATCATGTCATCTGCAAACAATCAGAGGTTTACTTCTTTTCTCCAATCTGGTTTCCTTTTCTTTCATTTTCTTCACTGATTGCCATGGCTAGGACTCCCAAAACTATGTTAAATAATAGCGGTGAGAATAGATATCCTTGTACTGTTCCTGATTTTAGAGGAAATGACTTCAGCTTTTCAACATTGAGGATAATATGTGTTGTATGTTTAACATTTATGGGCTTTATTATGTTAGGATATGTTCCTTTTATGCCTACTTTCTGGAGAGTCTTTATCATAATTGGGTGTTGAAATTTGTGAAAGACTTTCTCTGCATCTATTGAGATCATCTTGTTTTTATCTTTCAGTTTGTTAATATGGTGTGTCACACTGACTGATTTGTGCATATTGGAGAATCCTTTCATCCCTGGGATGAAGTCCACTTGATCATGAAGTGTAATCTTTCTAATATGATGTTGGGTTCTGTTTGGAAGAATTTTGTTGAGGATTTTTGCATCTGTGTTCATCAGTGATGTTGGCCAGTAATTTTTAATTTTATTGTAGTTTTGGCATCTTTCCCTGGTTTTGCTATCAGGATGATGCTGGCCTCGTAGAATGAGTTTGGGGGTTTTCATTCCTCTGTACTTTTCTAGAAGAGTTTGGGTAGGATAGGTGTAAGCTCCTCTCTAAACTTTTGGTAGAATTAACCTGTGAAGCCATCTGGCCCTGGGATTTGGTTTGTTGGAAGATTTTTTTATTGCAGCTTTGATTTCCATATTTGTGATTGGTCTGTTCATATTTTCTTTTTCTCTCTGGTCCAGTTTTAGAAGGTTAGACTTTTCTAATAATTTGTCAATTTCTTCCAAGTTGTCTATCTTTTTGGCATATGAATTCTCATAGTAGTCTCTTATGATCCTTTGTATTTCTTTGTTGTCTGTTGTAACTTCTCCTTTTTCATTTCTAATTTTAATTATTTGAGACTTTTCTCTTATTTTCTTGATTGAATCTGGCTAACAGTTTGTCAATTTTATCTTCTCAAAGAAACAGCTTTTAGTTTTATTGATCTTTGCTATTGTCTCCTTCATTTCTTTTTCATTTGTTTCTGCTCTGATCTGTATGATTTTTTTCCCTTCTACTATTTTTGGAAGTTTTCATGTCTTTTTCTATGTGCTTTAGGTGTAAGGTTAGGCTGTTTATATGATGTCTCTTTTGTTTCTTGAGGTAGACTTGTATTGGTATAAATTTCCTGCTTAACACTGCTTTTAATGCATCCCATCAGTTTTGAGTTGTCATGATTTCATTGTTATATGTTTATTTTTATTTCCTTTTTGATTTTTTAGTGATTTGTTGATTACTCATAAGCATATTGTTTAGCTGCTAGGTGTTTGTGTTTCTTATAGTTTTTTCAACTCTAGTTGATATCTAATCTTACAGTGTTGTGATCAGAAAAGATGCTTGAAATGATTTCATGTTTTTTTCTTTTTAATTTACCAAGACTTGATTTGTGGGCCAGGATGTGATGTGTCCTGCAGAATGTTTCACGTTCCCTTGAGGAAAAGAGTGCAATCTATTGTTTTTAGATGAAATGCACTGTAGATATCAGCTAGGTCCAACTAGTCCAATGTATGGCACAATTGCACTCATCTCACACACTAGTAAAGTAATGCTCAAAATTCTCCAAGCCAGGCTTCAGCAATACGTGAACTGTGAACTTCCAGATGTTCAAGCTGGTTTTAGAAAAGGCAGAGGAACCAGAGATCAAATTGCCAACATCTGCTGGATCATTGAAAAAGCAAGAGAGTTCCAGAAAAACATCTACTTCTGCTTTATTGACTATGCCACAGCCCTCAACTGTGTGGATCACAATAAACTGTGGAAAATTCTGAAAGAGATTGGAATACCAGACCACCTGACCTACTTCTTGAGAAACCTGTATGCAGGTCAGGAAGCAACAGTCAGAACTGGACATGGACCAGAAGACTGGTTCCAAATAGGAAAAGGAGTACATCAAGGCTGTATATTGCCATCCTGCTTATTTAACTTATATGCAGAGTACATCATGAGAAACGCTGGGCTGGAAGAAGCACAAGCTGGAATCAAGATTGCCAGGCAAAGAAAGCTGAGCACCGAAGAATTGATGCTTTTGAACTGTGGTGTTGGAGAAGACTCTTGAGAGTCCCTTGGACTGCAAGGAGATCAAACCAGTCAATCCTAATAGGAAATCAGTCCTGAATATTCATTGGAAGGACTGATGCTGAAGCTGAAACTCCAATACTTTGGCCACCTGATGCGAAGAGCTGACTTATTGGAAAAGACCCTGATGCTGGGAGGGATTGAAGGCAGGAGGAAAAGGGGACGACAGAGGATAAGATGGCTGGATGGCATCACCGACTCAATGGGCATGAGTTTGAGTAAACTCCGGGAGTTGGTGATGGACAGGGTGGCCTGGCATGCTGTGATTCATGGGGTTGCAGAGTCGAACACGACTGAGTGACTGAACTGAGTTCAGATCTGAACTGAACTGAACTGGGTCCAATGTATCATTTAATACTTATGTTTCCTCATTAATTTTATGCCTGGATGATCTTTCCACTGGTGTGAATGGGGTATAAAGTCCCACATTATTATTGTGTTACTGTCAATTTTTCCTTTAATAGTTGTTAACATTCCCTTATGTATTGAGGTGATCTTATGTTGGGGGCATATATAATCATAATTATCATATCTTTTCCTTGGATTTATCCTTTGTCATTATGCGATGTCTTTTTGTCTCTTGAACTGGTCTTTATTTTAAAGCCTATTTTATCTGATATCTGTATTGTTACTCATTTTTTATTTTGATTTATGTTTGCATGGAATATCTTTTTCTAACACGTCACTTTCAGTCTGTATGTGTCCCTAGGTCAAAGGTGGGTCTCTTGTAGACATCATATATAGGGATCTTGTTCTATCCATTCAGCCAATACATCTATTTTAGTTGGAGTATTTAGAACATTTACATTTATGGTAATTATTGATATATATGATCCTGTTACCATTTACTTTATTGTTTTGAGTTTGTTTTGTATGTCTTTTCTTTTTGTGTTTCCTGTCTAGAGACGTTCCCTTAGCATTTGTTGAAGAGCGGGGTAGGTGAAACTGAGATCTCTTAACTTTTACTTGTCTGTAAAGCTTTTGATTTCTTCTTCAGATCTGAATGAGATGTTTGCTGTGTAGAGTAGTCTAGGTTGTAGGTTTTTCCTTTTCATCACTTATGTATATCCTACCATTCCCTTCTTTTCTGAACAGTTTTTTTTGAAAGATGAGCTGTTATCCTTATGGAGATCCCCTTGTTTGTTATTTGGTGCTTTTCCGTTGCTGCTCTTAATATTTTAGCTTTGTGTTTATTTTTTGTTACTTTGACTAATGTGTGTCTTAGTGTGTTTCTACTTAGTTTACCTTTTATGGGAATCTCTGGGTTTCCTGGATCTGGGTGGCTATTTCGTTTCCTATTTTAGGACAATTATTGATTATGATCTCCTCAAATATTTTCTCATGCACTTTCTTTTGCTTTCTTCTTATGGGACCCATATTATTCTAGTGTTTCTATGCCTAATGTTCTCCCAAAGGTCTCTGACACGGCATTCATTACTTTTTATTCTTTGTCTTCATTTATACTGCTTCAGTCATGTCCACCAATTACTCTCCCAGCTCACTATTAGCTCTTCTGCCTCAGTTACTCTATTGTTGGTTCCCTCCAGTGTATTTCTAATTAAAGTCATTGTGTTATTCAGTTAAATTCATGTCAGTTCAGTCGCTCAGTCATGTCTGACTCTTTGGACCCCATGGGCTTCAGCACGCCAGGCCACCCTTTCCATCACCAACTCCCGGAATTTGCCCAAACTCAAATCCACTGAGTCGGTGATGCCATCCAACCATCTCATCCTCTGTCATCCCCTTCACCTCCTGCCCTCAATATTTCCCAGCATTAGGGTATTTTCAAATGAGTCAGCTCTTCACATAAGGTGGCCAAAGTACTGGAGTTTCAGCTACAACATCAATCCTTCCAAATAGCACTCGGGACTGATCTTCTTTAGGATGGACTAGGTGGATCTCTTTGCAGTCCAAGGGACTCTCAAGAGTCTTCTCCAACACCACAGGTCAAAAGCATCAATTCTTCGGTACTCAGCGTTCTTTATAGTCTAACCCTCACATCCATACATGGCAACTGGAAAAGACATAGCCTTGAATAGATGAATATTTGTTACAAAGTAATGTCTCTGCTTTTTAATATGCTGTCTAGTTTGGTCATAACTTTCCTTCCAAGGAGTAAGCATCTTTTAATTTCATGGCTGCAACACCACCTGCAGTGATTTTGGAGCCCCAAAAAATAAAGTCTGACACTCTTTCCGCTGTTTCCCCATCTATTTGCAATGAAGTGATGAGATCGGATGCCATGATCTGAGTTTTCTGAATGTTGAGCTTTAAGCCAACTTTTTCACTCTCCTCTTTCACTTTCTTCAAGAGATTCTTTAGTTCTTTTTCACGTTCTGCCATAATGGTGGTGCCATCTGCATTTTCTGAGGTTATTGATATTTCTCCCAACAATCTGGATTTCAGCTTGTGCTTCCTCCAGCCCAGAGTTTCTCATGATGTACTCTGCATATAAGTTAAATAAGCAGGATGGCAATATACAGCCTTGATGTACTCCTTTTCCTATTTGGAACCAGTCGCTTGTTCCATGTCCAGTTTTAATTGCTGCTTCCTGATCTGCATACAGGTTCTCAAGAGGCAGGTCAGGTGGTCTGGTATTCCCATCTCTTTCAGAATTTTCAGGTTTATTGTGATCCACACAGTCGAAGGCTTTGGCATAGTCAATCAAGCAGAAGTAGATGGTTTTCTGGAACTCTCTTGCTTTTTCAATGACCCAGCAGATGTTGGCAATTTGATTTCTGGTTCCTCAGCCTTTTCTAAAACCAGCTTGAACATATGGAAGTTCACAGTTCACGTATTGCTGAAGCCTGGCTTGAAGAATTTTGAGCATTACTTTACTAGCGTGTGAGATAAGTACAATTGGGTGGTAGTTTGAGAATTCTTTTGCATTGCCTTTCTTTTGATTGGAATAAAAACTGACCTTTTCCAGTCCTGTGGCCACTGCTGAGTTTTCCACATTTGCTGGCATATTGAGTGCAGCACTTTCACAGCATCATTTTTCAGGATTTGAAATAGCTCAATTGGAATTCCATCACCTCCACTAACTTTGTTTGTAGTCCTGCTTCCTAAGGCCCACTTGTCTTCACACTTGAAAATATCTGGCTCTAGGTGAGTGATCACACCATCGTGATTATCTGGGTGGTGAACATATTTTTTGTATAGTTCTTCTGGGTCTTCTTGCTACCTCTTCTTAATATCTTCTGCTTCTGTCAGGTCCATACCATTTCTGTCCTTTATTGCGCCCATCTTTGCATGAAAGGTTCCCTTGGTATCTAATTTTCTTGAAGAGATCTCTAGTAATTCCCATTCTATTGTTGTCCTCTATTTCTTTGCATTGATCACTGAGGAAGCCTTTCTTATCTCTCCTTGCTATTCTTTGGAACTCTGTATTCAAATGGATATATCTTTCATTTTCTCCTTTGTTTTTCACTTCTTTTCTTTTCACAGGTATATGTAAGGTCTCCTCAGAGAGCCATTTTGCTTTCTCACATTGCTTTTTCTTGGGGATGGATTTGATCCCTGTATCCTGTACAATGTCATGAACCTCTGTCCACATTCATCAGGCACTCTGTCTATCAGCAGATCTAGTCCCTTAAATCTTAAATCATTGTGTTGTTATTATTTTTTATTCTTTAATTATTCTACTTCCTAGCATTAACTATTATTACTGGGAATTATTTTTCATGCACGCTGCCTATTTCCTCTTCATATGTTTGGTCTTGTGGGTTTTTACCATGTTCCTTTATCTTCTGCTGCCTCTGTCATTTTATTTTGTTAAGTTTACTGTGTTTGGGGTCTCCCAAACACAAGCTGGAAGGTCATGGTTCCTCTTAATTGTGGAGTCTGGCATCCATGGATGGGGTTGGACTAATGTGCTGTGAAAGTTGGGGGGACTTGTGCCTGTGTTCTGGTAAATGAACATGGATCTTACCTCTCTAAAGGGCAGTTCCATGTCCAGTAGTGTGTTTGGGTTATTTGGCGATATCTATTGGCCTATATCCAAGTCTATGCCCCAACCAGTAATGCTGAAGAAGCTGAAGTTGAACGTTTCTATGAAGACCTACAAGACCTTTTAGAACTAACACCACAAATGTATGCCCTTTTCATTACAGGGGACTAGAATGCAAAAGTAGGAAGTCAAGAAACATCTGGAGTAACAGACAATTTGGCCTTGGAGTACGGAATGAAGCAGGGCAAAGGCTAATAGAGTTTTGCCAAGAGAATGCACTGGTCATAGCAAACACCCTCTTCCAACAACACAAGAGAAGACTCTACACATGGACATCATCAGATGGCCAACACTGAAATCAGATTGATTATATTCTTTGCAGCCAAAGATGGAGAAGCTCTATACAGTCAGCAAAAACAAGACCAGGAGCTGACTGGCTCAGATCATGAACTCCTTATTGCCAAATTCAAACTTAAACTGAAGAAAGTAGGGAAAACCACTAGACCATTCAGGTATGACCTAAATCAAATCCCTTATGACTATACAGTGGAAGTGACAAATAGATTTAAGGGATTAGATCTGATAGACAGAGAGCCTGATGAACTATGGACGGAGGTTCGTGACATTGTACAGGAGACAGGGATAAAGACCATCCCCATGGAAAAGAAATGCAAGAAGGCAAAATGGTTGTATGAGGAGGCCTTACAAATAGCTGTGAAAAGAAGAGAAGTGAAAAGCAAAGGAGAAAGGAAAAGATATAAGCATCTGAATGCAGAGTTCCAAAGAATAGCCAGGAGATTTAAGAAAGCCTTCCCCAACGATCAATGCAAAGAAAAAGAGGAAAACAACAGAATGGGAAAGACTAGAGTTCTCTTAAAGAAAATTAAAGATACCAAGGAAATATTCCATGCAAAGATGGGCTGTCCTATAAAGGGCAGAAATTTTATGGACCTGAGAGAAGCAGAAGATATTAAGAAGAGGTGGCAAGAATACACAGAAGAACTATATTAAAAATATCTTCACTACCCACATAATCACGATGGTGTGATCACTGACCTAGAGTCAGACATTTTGGAATGTGAAATCAAGTGGGCCTTAGAAAACATCAGTACGACAAAGCTAGTGGATGTGATGGAATTCCAGTTGAGCTATTTCAAATCCTGAAAGATGTTGCTATGAAGGTGCTGCACTCAATATGCCAGCAAATTTGGAAAACTCAGCAGTGCCCACAGGACTGGAAAAGGTCAGTTTTCATTCCATTCCCAAAGAAAGGCAATCCCAAAGAATGTTCAAACTACCACACAATTGCACTCATCTCACATGCTAGTAAATTAATGCTCAGATTTCTCCAAGCCAGGCTTCAGCAGTACATGAACCGTGAACTTCCAGATGTTCAAGCTGGTTTTAGAAAAGGCAGAGGAACCAGAGATCAAATTGCCAACATCCACTGGATCATCAAAAAAGCAAGAGAGTTCCAGAAAAACATCTATTTCTGCTTTATTGACTATGCCAAAGCCTTTGACTGTGTGGATCACAATAAACTATGGAAAATTCTGAAAGAGATGGGAATAGGTTTTCTTGAGAAACCTATATGCAGGTCAGGGAGCAACAGTTAGAACTGGTTAGAGGTAAGAACAGTTAGACCAGCAGACTAGTTCCAAATAGGAAAAGGAGTACGTCAAGGCTGTATATTGTCACCCTACTTATTTAACTTATATGCATAGTGCATCATAAGAAACGCTGGGCTGGAGGAAGCACAAGCTGAAATCAAGATTATAAGGAGAAATATCAATAACCTCAGATATGCAGATGACACCACCTTTATGGCAGAAAGTGAAGAGGAACTAAAAAATCTCTTGATGAAAGTGAAAGAGGAGAGTGAAAAAGTTCGCTTAAAGCTCAACATTCATAAAACTAAGTTCATGGCATCTGGTCCCATCACTTCATGGAAAATAGATGGGGAGACAGTGGAAACAGTGTAAGACTTTATTTTTTTGTCTCCAAAATCACTGCAAATGGTGATTGATAGCCATGAAATTAAAAGACACTTATTCTTTGGAAGGAAGTTTATGATCAACCTAGACAGCATATTAAAAAGCAGAGACATTACTTTGCCAACAAAGGTCCATCTGGTCAAGGTTATGGTTTTTCCAGTGGTCATGTATGGATGTGAGAGTCCGATGCTGTAGAAAGCTGAGCATGGAAAAATTTATGCTTTTGAACTGTGGTGTTGGAGAAGACTCTTGAGAGTCCCTTAGACTGCAAGGAGACCCAACCAGTCCATCCTAAAGGAGATCAGTCCTGGATGCTCATTGGAAGGACTGATGCTGAAGCTGAAACTCCAATACTTTGGCCACATCATGCGAAGAGAAATTGGAAAAGACCCTGATGCTGGGAGGGATTGGGGGCAGGTGGAGAAGGGGATGAAAGAGGATGAGATGGCTGGAAGGCATCACCACCTCTATGGGCATGAGTTTGAGTCAACTCCGGGAGTTGGTGATGGACAGGGAGGCCTGGCTTGCTGCGATATATGGGGTTGCAAAGAGTCAGACATTAACGAACTGAACTCATTGGTTTTCTATGGCTTTGGGTATCCTGTCTGCTAGTGTGCAAAGTTGTGTTCCTGTTTTCCTGAAGAGTTGGCATGGCATGTCCAGAGCTAGAGCTTGCTGGTCTTTGGCTGGGGTTTGGTATTAGGATTGAGATGGAGGCCTTTGGTAGGGCTCTCATCTATTAATATTCCCTGGGGTCAGAGGCTCTCTGGTGGATTGTCTTGGGCTTGGGTATTCCACCTGAGGGTTTCAAGCCTGACCCCTCCTGTAGCACCAAGACCGCACAAGCCACATAGCATAGAAGATTAAACCCCACAGCTCTTGATGAAGGCAACATTCAACAGGTCAGAACACCCAGTGAAACCCACACCAAAATCCTCCAATATTTCTAGTAGGGTCTTTGGACCTTTTCTGTGCAGTGTGGGTTCAGCTCATTCTCAGATCTGGCCTTACTTCAGCTTTTATTTTCTCCTAAAGTTCACAGTTGCCACTAAAGTCTGTTATCCACCCGAACATGGGGAGTGAACGCCAAAGCTTATTAGTCTCACATTCTTATTCAGGCTGGGGAGAGGGGAAAATGCAGCAGTCACAATTGGAATGTACCAAGGAGTGCCAGTGGCAATAGACTCACCAGATGTTGTTATAGTCTAAGGTAGGTTGTGCACTATCCCAGAGGTGTTGACCCCAGGTCATGGGTCCCTAGGAAGAGCCAAGCTATTTAAGTTCCCAGAAAGGTGCAGGAAATAACCTGTGTCTGGTCTCAGCTTGGAGGTAGCTGCCATCTCTGTGGTCGGGACTGTATCAACGGCATTCTGTCTGCTGCATCGGGCACTTTCCCTAGCTTTGGCAATGTCAGCCATGTCTAATTTCACCGCTGGCACTCTGACCGGTTTTGGCAGCCACTGGCAGGCACTCAGCCACTGTGTATGAGTGTGGCATTAGTGTCCCATAGACAAAGACTTTTTGCCACTTTGTGACACCTAGTCTTTTCTCTGCTCTCCCCCCACTGTGTCAAAATAGCCTTTTCAGAGTGTTCTCATAGCAGGCATCCCCCATATCTCCCTGGCATCTGAAACCCAAACCTGAGCCTCAGCACCCTGTCCCCACCCGCTGCTGTGACAGTGCCTTGTGAGCTGCTTCTTGGCAGAGAAGTGCTATTCAGCAGTGACTTCTGTGGTGAATTCTCTCTGGTTTGCCCTCTGAACCCCCTCTCACACCACTGCACTGTACTCTGAGTTTCCAAAGCTCCCCATCCCCATGATGGGGTTTCCTAGCGTGCAGAAACTTTCCTTCCTTCACGACTCCCTTCCTCAGGGAACAAGTCCCTGTCTTGAAATCCTTTGTCTCTTTTCATGTCTTTATATTTTGCCCCACCTCATTCTAAGGAGATTGACTTGCCTTTTCGGAAGTTTGTCTTCTGTCATTGAGAAGTTGTTCTTTAGGAATCGTTCCATATTCAGATAAATTGTCAATGTATTTGTGGGGAGGAAGGCAATCACCCCTTTTAACTCCTGTTTTCTTCTGTCCCCCGCTGATGGGAATTTTTGCATTATGCAAATAATACACTTCTATATCACAGCCCCATTTCTAAATGGAAAGTGGGCTAAAGCATTATCTTTGGGTGAAGATCACATGGAAAGAGAATGATTGCTGACCAGGGAACTTCAGGAGAGGAAAAAATGCATTCCTGTGTTCCACAATGCTACCAGCCTGATCTTCCACATTGGGATCAAGAAAGGGCTACCATCTGACCTGATAATTGCTGAAATTGCCTCAGGCACCCCAGAAGCCCAACCAGGAGCAGAATGCAGGACTGAACCAGGTAGCATCAAGTTGAATTTGGATCCTTTGGCCTGATCCTGGAACTCTATCAGACTGTCACATAGTCTCTCCTTGGTCATTTTATTAACTACACAATGGCATGATTTTACCTTTTTATAGATAGACTTTTGGGGGGGAGTGGCACTACTTAACAAGTTATAACTGAGTTTAACTTTGTTTATATAATCATAAGAAAAAGTATGTGCAAAAATATGTATTCAAAATAGCACGCGTTTACATTAGCAACAAAGACTAAGAAGTATTGTCTATGGCGGAGTCTTCTGGTTGTCCCCTAGTGTCAATTTTCCCTTCTTTCATGCAAATAAAAGGTTGGACTTTTGCTGATTCATAATGTCCTAGAATAAAGGAAATTGTCTCTCTGCTTCTCTTGCCACTGAAGGCTGGCCATGTGAGGCCTTATTCTGGCTAGTGGGAAATGGAAAGATACAACTGTCCGTTTCCAGAAGCCTTGCTTGTAAGATAAATGGATGTTCTCCCTGCCTCCTTCTTGTGTATCTTTTCTTCCGCATTCCTGGAATGCAGATACATCAGCTGCCATTCTTGCAGCTATTGTGCATCATGAGGACCAGAACTGAAAATGACCCAGAGGAGACTGAGACCTTAGGAACTTGTGGCAGCACTCTGTGACACACGTTCATGTGTGTGAGAGAGAGAGAGATGTCTCATATTTAAGCCAGTATTACTTTGAGTCTCTTTTACTTTCAGCCAAATCTAGTCCTAGACAGTATATCTGGGAATAAAATTAATAAGAAATATAATAATAAATATGCACTAGTTTCTCAGTTTTGTCTGACTCTCTGCGACCCTGTGGACTATAGCTTTCCAGGCTCCTCTGTCCATGGGAATTCTCTAAGCAAGAATACTGGAGTGGGTTGCCATTACCTTCTCCAGGGATCTTCCCAACTCAGGGATTGAACCCGTGTCTCCTGCATTGCAGGCAGATTCTTTACCACTGAGCCACCAGAGAAGCCCCAAGAAATGTAAAAGATCTACGTAAGAAACACTTTATTTAATGAAGGATGTAAGTGAATACTTGAATCAGCATAGAATTATATTAATTTTCTGGTTGAGAATATTCAATATTTTCAAGATTCAGTTCTGCCAAAATTGCCCTATAAGTTGAATGCAAACACAATGAAAATCTCAATTAGATTTTTAAATGGATTTTAAGATGATTCTGAAGTTCATCTGGAAAATTAAATGTACAAGAATGCTCCCTAAAATGCGAGAAAAATGATAATGAGTAGCTACTTGTCATTTAATATACCAAAATATATTATAAGATGCATTGATTTAAAATA
Source organism: Odocoileus virginianus (assembly GCF_023699985.2). Taxonomy (NCBI): domain Eukaryota; kingdom Metazoa; phylum Chordata; class Mammalia; order Artiodactyla; family Cervidae; genus Odocoileus; species Odocoileus virginianus. Next base: position 1,230,797 of record NW_027224330.1, read on the forward strand.
TATTATTAGTACAGATTGTAACAGCCATACATTTATAAAGTAAAAATACCCACATTGTATATGTGTATATATACACATACTATGCACACATGTAAACAAGCAACATATATATATATTCACATACACACATATGCATGAGATAAATATATGTGTGTGTGTTTATATTTATATACCTGCAATCTGCTTACATTCATATGTAGTATGTATATAAATACATAGTATGTGTAAAGATATATAAACATATGAAAATATATATTACATTAGTACTTTTTCCTTTATTATTGTTGTTTTGTTTATTTTATTTTTCCAAACAAACTTTTTATTTTGTATTGGGGTATAGCCAATTAACAATGTTGTGGTAGTTTCAGATGAACAGTGAAGGGACTCAGCCATACATATACATGTATCCATTCTCCCCTAAATCCCCTCCCATCCAGGCTGGCACATAACATTGAGCAGAGTTCCATGTGCTATACAATAAGTCATTGTTGGTTATCCATTTTAAATAAAGCATTGTGTACACAACCTTCTCAAAGTCCCTAACTATTCCTTCCCCTTCCCCTTGGCAATCATAAATATATTCTCTAAGTCTGTGACTCTCTTTCACTGTTGTAAGTAAGTTTTTTTGTGTTATTTATTTTTAGATTCCACACATATGGGACGTTATACAATACTTCTTATCTGTCTGACTTCCTTCACTCAATATTACACTCTCTAAGTTCATCCATGTTGTTGCAAATGGCATTATTCATTCTTTGAAAGGGCTAATATTTCACTGTATATATGTACCATATCTTCTTTATCCATTCCTCTGTTGATGGACATTTAGATTGCTTCCATGTCTTGACTATTGTAGACCATGTTTCAGTGAACATTGGAGTTCGTGTATCCTTTTGGATCATGTTTTTCTCTTAATATATGCCCAGGAGTGGGATTGCAGGGTTATATGGTAACTGAACAACACACACACACATATTAGCTCTATTTTTAGTTTTTCAAGGAACTTCTATACTGTTCTCTGGGCTTTCCCAGTTGTTCAGTTGTAAACTATCTGCCTGCAATGAAGGAGCCACAGGAGACATGGATTCAATCCATGGGTCTGGAAAATCCCCTGGAGTAGGACCTGAAAACCCACTCTAGTATTCTTGCCTGGAGAATCCCATGGACAGAGAAACCTAGTGTGCTATAGTCCATAGAGTCACAAAGAGTTGGATATGACTAAAGTGATTTAGCATGCATGCATACTGTTCTCCATACTGGCTGTAGCAACTTACATTCCCACTAACAGTGTAGGAGGGTTCCGTTCTCTCCATATCTTCTCTAGTATTTTTTTTTTTTTTTTTTATGATAGCCATCCTGATCGGTTGAGGTGACATCTCATTGTAGCTTTGATTTGCTTTTCTCTAATAATCAGTGATGTTTAGCATCTTTTTATGTGCCTATTGGCCATCTTTACGTTCTCTTTGGAGAAATATCTGTTCAGGTCTGCTGCTGCTGCTAAGTCACTTCAGTCGTGTCTGACTCTGTGCGACCCCTATAGACGGCAGCCCACCAGGCTCCCCCATCCCTGGGATTCTCCAGGCAAGATCACTGGAGTGGGTTGCCATTTCCTTCTCCAAAGCATGAAAGTGAAAAGTGAAAGTGAAGTCACTCAGTCGTGTCTGACTCTTAGCGACCCCATAGACTGCAGCCTACCAGGCTCCTCCATCCATGGAATTTTCCAGGCAAGAGTACTGGAGTGGGGTTCCATTGCCTTCTCCTGTTCAGGTATAATGCTCTTTTTTTCTTTTTTTTTTTTTCAAGTGGGTTGTTTGTTTTGATGCTGTTAAGGATCGTGAGTTTTTGTAAAATCCTCCTTAAGGGAGACTATGAGAGAGTCTAATAAGGGAGACTAATAAGTCCTCATAAGGGAGACTAATCCCTTATCAGTCACATCACTTGCAAATATTTTCTCCCAATCTGTGTGTTGTCTTCATTTTGTTTATTGTTTCTTTTGCTGCACAAAAGCTTTTGAATTTAAGTAGGTCTCATTTGTTGATTTTTGCTTTTGTGGATCAAAATGGATATTCAAGATGGATCAAAAAGAAATGTTGCTGTGATTTATGTCAAAGAGTGCTCTGGCTATGTTTTCCTTTAGGAGTTTTATAGCATCTGGTTTCACATGTAGATCTTTAGTTCACTTTGAGCTTATTTTTGTGTACAGAGTTATGAAATGAACTAATTCCTTCCTTCCTTCCTTCCTTTTTTTTTTTTTTTGCTTGTGGCTATCTAGCTTTCCCAGCATCATTTTTTGAAGTGACTGTCTTCCAACATTGTGTAGTCTTGCCTCCTTTGTAAAAGATTGGTATATGGGCTTATTTTGGATTTTCAATCTTATTCCATTGATCTATATTTCTATTTTTGTGCCAGTACCATACTGTTTTGATAACTGTAGCTTTGTAGCATAGTCTGAAGTTAGGGAGCCTGACTCCTCCAGCTCCATTTTTCTTTTTCAAGATTTCTGTGGCTCTTGGGGGTCTTTTGTGACTCCAAACAAATTTTGAGACTTTTTGTTCTAGTTCTGTGAAAAATGCCATTGGTAATTTGATAGGGGTTGCACTGAATCTGTAGATTGCCTTTTGAAGAATAGTCATTTTGACAATATTGATTCTTCCAATCCATGAACATGGTATATCTTTCCATCTGTTTATGTCTTCTTTGATTTCTTTCATCAGCATCTTATAGTTTTCAGAGTACAGGTCTTTTGTCTCCTTAATAGGTTTATTCCTGGGTATTTAATTCTTTCTGACTCAATGGTTAATTTGTTTGCTTCTTGAATTTATCTTTCTAGTCTTTCATTGTTAGTATAGAAGTGCAACAAATTTCTGTGTATTAATTTTGTAACTTGCAACTTTACCAAATTCATGAATGATTTCGAGTATTTTTCTGGCAGCATCTTTTAGGATCTTCTATGCATAGCACCGTGTCATCTGCAAGCAGTGACAGTTTAACTTTTTCTTTCCCAAATTAAATTCCCTTTACCTCTTTTTTCTTCTCTTATTCCTGTGGCTAGGACTGATAAAACTGTTGAATTAAAGTGTTGAGAGTGGACATCCTTGTTTTGTTCCTGATCTTAGAGGAAATGCTTTCAGCTTTTCACCATTGAGTATGATGCTAGCTGTAGGTTTGTTATATATGGCCTTTATTATGTTGAAATATTTACCCTCTATGCCCACTTTCTGGAGAGTTCTTGTAGTAAATAGTTGCTGAATTTTGTCAAAAGATATTTTCTGTATCTATTGAGATGATCATATGATTTTTATTTTTCAATTTGTTTATATGGTGTATTACATTGGTTGATTTGTGGATGTTTGAGAAACAGTTCATCTTGGTATGAATCCCATTTGATCAGGGTATATGATCTTTTCAGTGTATTGTTGGATACAGATTGCTAGTATTTTGTTAAGGATATTTACACCTATGTTCATCAGTGAAATTGGCCTGTAAATTTTTGTTTTTGTGCTATCTTTGTCTGGTTCTGAGTTTGAAAGTTTTCCTTTCTCTGCAAACTTTTGGAGCTGTTTCAAAAGGATAGATGTTATCTCTTCTCTAAATGTTTAATAAAATTAGCCTATGATGCCATTAGGTCCTGGACTGTCATTTGTAGGGAAGTTTTTAAGCATAGTTTCAATTTCAGTGCTTCTGACTGATTTGTCCATATTTTTATTTCTTCCTGGTTCAGTCTAGGGAGGTTGTACCTTTCTAAGAATTTGTTCATTTCTTCCAGGTTGTCCATTTTATTGGCATATAGTTGTTCATCATAGTCTCTTATGATTTTTTGCATTTCTGGTTGTACTTCTCTTTTTTCATTTTTAATTTTGTTGATTTGTCTCCTCTCCATTTTTTTCTTGATGAGTCTGACTAAAGGATTATTATTTTTTTTTTATATTTTCAAAGAACCAGCTTTTGGTTTCATTGATCTTTGTGATTATTGTCTTTATCTCTTTTTCATTTATTTCTGCTCTGATTTTTATGCTTTCCTTCCTTCTAATAACTTTGTTTGCTTGTTATTCTTTCTCTAGTTATTTTAGGAGTAAGTTCACGCTGTTTAAGATTTTTCTTGTTTCTTGAGGTACAATTTTATTGCTATAAATTTCCCTCTTAAAACTGCTTTTTCAGTATCCCATAAGTTTTGGATCATTGTGCTTTCACTTTTATTTGCCTTTAGAAATACTTTTATTTTCTCTTTGATTTCATCAGTGATCCAATGGTTGATAAGTAGCATATTGTTTAGCTTCCATATGTTTGTATTTTTAGGTTGCTGTTGTTGTGTTTTATTCTTTTTTTTCCTTGTGGTTTATGTTTAATCTCATACCATTGTGATTACAAAAGATACTTGATATAATTTCAAGTTTCTTAAATTTATCAAAGATCATGTTTTGTCCCAGCACATTGTCAATCCTGAAGAATGTTCCATGTGCACTTGAGAGGATGTTGTAACCTGCACTTTTGAATGAAATTCTCTATAAATATCAATTAAGTTCAAATCATTTAAAGTGTCATTTAAGATCTGTGTTTTCCTATTAATTTTCTGTCTGGATGATTAATACATTGATGAAAGTCTTCCACTATTATCGTGTTACTGTTGATATATCCCTTTATGTTTATTAGTATTTGCCTTACATATTAAAGGGCTCCTATGTTGGGTGTACACACACACACACACACACACACACAACACACACACACACACATATATATATATATATGTAATTTTTAGATCTTCTTGAATTGAACTCTTGATCATTATGTACTGTCCTTCTTTGTCTCTTATAACAATCTATGCTTTAAAGCCTCTTTTGCCTGATATGAATATTGCTACTCCAGCTTTCTTACAATTTCCATGTGCATGAAATATCTTCTCCTGCCCCCTCACTTTCAATCTGTAAGTGGTTGTAGGTCTAAAGTAGATATCTTGTAGAAAACATATGTATGGGTCTTGTTTTTGTTCCCATCCAGGCAGTCTATATCTTTTGGTTGTTTCATTTAATCCATTTACATTTAAGGTAATTTTTGATACATATGATCTTATGACCATTTTGTTAATTGTTTAGTGTTTACTTTTTGTATGTTTTTTTCTTCTCTTGTTTCCTGCCTGGAGAAGTCCCTTTAGCATTTGTTGTAAATCTGGTTTAGTGGTGCTGAATTGTCTTAAATTTTTCTTGTCTGGAATGCTTTTGATTCCTCCAGTAAATCAGAGAATGAGAATGTTGCTGGGTAGAGTATTCTTGGTTGTAGTTTCTCCCCTTTCATCACTTAGAATATATCATGCCACTGCATTCTGGCTTGTAGATTTTCTGCTGAGAAATTGTCTGATAACTTTATGAGATTTCCCTTGTATATTATCTGTCTTTTAAACTTTGTTGCTTTTAATATTGTATCTTTGTCTTTAATTGTGTCAGTTTGATAACTATGTGTCTCAGTGTGATTCTACTTGGATTTATCCTACCTGGGACTCTGTGTTTCCTGGACTTGGTGGATTATTTCCTTTCCCATGTTAGGGAAGTTTTTAAATATTCCTTGAAATATTTTCTCAGGTCCTTCGTCTCTCTCTCTTCTCTTTCTGGGATCCCTATAATTCCAAATGATGGTGCATTTAATGTTGTCTCAGAGGCAATTGAGCTGTCCTCATTTCTTTTCATTATTATTCTATATTCTGTTTTATGGCAGAGATTTCCACCATTCTGTCTTGGAAATAACTTATTTATTCTTCTGTCTCAGTTATTCTGCTACTAATTCTTTCTACTATAACTTTTTTACCTTTTTTTTTTTTAAATCTGTTTGGATGTTCTTTAGTTCTTTTAGGTCTTTGGCTAGCATTTCTTGTATCTTCTCCATGCTCCTTCTGAGATTCAGGACCATTTTAATTATCATTTTTCTGAATTCTTTTTCTGAAAGGTTACCTATCTTCACTTTATTTAGTTGTTTTTTCTGGGATTTATCTTGTTTCTTCATCTGGGATATAATCTTACTTCTTTGTATTTTGGTAGGCTTTCTATGATTGTGACTTTCATTCTGGAGGTAGATTGTAGCTTTATTTCTTCTATTTGCTCTCTGCTAGATGAAGGTAGGTCAGTGGTCTGGTATCCCCATCTCTTTCAGAATTTTCCACAATTATTGTCTTTGATCCACACAGTCAAAGGCTTTCACATAGTCAATAAAACAGAAATAAATGTTTGTCTGAAACTCTCTTGCTTTTTTGATGATCCAGTGGATGTTGGCAATTTGATCTCTGGTTCCTCTGCCTTTTCTAAAACCAGCTTGAACATCTGGAAGTTCATGGTTCACGTATTGCTGAAGCCTGGCTTGGAGAATTTTGAGCATTACTTTTACTAGTGTGTGAGATGAGTGCAATTGTGCAGTAGTTTGAGCATTCTTTGGCATTGCCTTTCTTTGGGATTGGAATGAAAACTGACCTTTTCCAGTCCTGTGGCCACTGCTGAGTTTTCCACATTTGCTGGCATATTGAGTGCAGCACTTTCACAGCATCATCTTTCAGGGTTTGAAATAGCTCAACTGAAATTCCATCACCTCCATTAGCTTTGTTCGTAGTGATGCTTTCTAAGGTCCACTTGACTTAACATTCAAGGATGTCTGGCTATAGATGAGTGATCACACCATTGTGATTATCTAGGTCATGAAGATCTTTTTTTGTACAGTTCTTCTGTGTATTCTTGCCACCTCTTCTTAATATCTTCTGCTTCTCTCAGGTCCATACCATTTCTGTCCTTTATTGAACCCATCTTTGCATGGAATATTTCCTTGGATCTCTAATTTTCTTGAAGAGATCTCTAGTCTTTCCCATTCTGTTGTTTTCCTCTATTTCCTTGCATTGATCGCTGAGGAAGGCTTTCTTAAATCTCCTGGCTATTCTTTGAAACTCTGCATTCAGATGCTTATATCTTTCCTTTTCTCCTTTGCTTTTCACTTCTCTTCTTTTCACAGCTATTTGTAAGGCCTCCTCAGACAACCATTTTGCCTTTTTGCATTTCTTTTCCATGGGGATGGTCTTGATCCCTGTCTCCTGTACAATGTCACGAACCTCTGTCCATAGTTCATCAGGCTCTCTGTCTATCAGATCTAGTCCCTTAAATCTATTTGTCACTTCCACTGTATAGTCATAAGGGATTTGATTTAGGTCATACCTGAATGGTCTAGTGGTTTCCCCTACTTTCTTCAGTTTAAGTCTGAATTTGGCAATAAGGAGTTCATGATCTGAGCCACAGTCAGCTCCCAGTCTTGTTTTTGCTGACTGTATAGAGCTTCTCCATCTTTGGCTGCAAATAATATAATCAATCTGATTTCAGTGTTGGCCATCTGGTGATGTCCATGTGTAGAGTCTTCTCTTGTGTTGTTGGAAGAGGGTGCTTGCTATGACCAGTGCATTCTCTTGGCAAAACTCTATTAGCCTTTTGCCCTGCTTCATTCTGTACAGGCCAAAGTTGCCTGTTACTCCAGGTGTTTCTTGACTTCCTACTTTTGCCTCCAGTCCCCTGTAATGAAAAGGACATACTTTTGTGGTGTTAGTTCTAAAAGGTCTTGTGAGTCTTCATAGAACCATTCAACTTCAGCTTCTTCAGCATTACTGATTGGGGCATAGGCTTGGATTACCATGATATTGAATGATTTGCCTTGGAAATGAACAGAGATCATTCTGTCATTTTTGAGATTGCATCCAAGTACTGCATTTTGGACTCTTTTGTTGATCATGATGGCTACTCCTTTTCTTCTAAGGATTCTTGCCCACAGTAGTAGATATAATGGTCATCTGAGTTAAATTCACCCATTCCAGTCCATTATAGTTCGCTGATTCCTAGAATGTCAACATTCACTCTTGCGATCTGTTTGACGACTTTCAATTTGCCTTGATTCATGGAACTAACATTAAAGCTTCCTATGCAATATTGCTCTTTACTGCATTTGACCTTGTTTCTATCACCAGTCCCATCCACAACTGGGTATTGTTTTTGCTTTGGCTTCATCCCTTCATTCTTTCTGAAGTTATTTCTCCACTGACCTCCAGTAGCATATTGGGCACCTACTGACCTGGGGAGTTCATCTTTCAGTATCCTATCATTTTGCCTTTTCATACTGTTCATGGGGTTCTCAAGGCAAGAAAACTGAAGTGGTTTGCCATTCCCTTCTCCAGTGGACCACATTCTGTCAGACATCTCCACCATGACCCATCCATCTTGGGTGGCCCCACACAGCATGGCTTAGTTTCATTGAGTTAGACAAGGCTGTGGTCCGTGTGGTCAGATTGGCTAGTTTTCTGTGATGATGATTTTAGTGTGTCTGCCCTCTGATGCCCTCTCGCAACACCTACCGTCTTACTTGGGTTTCTCTTACCTCGGACGTGGAGTATTACTTCACGGCTGCTCCAGCATAGCATAGCTGCTGCTCCTTACCTTGGATGAGGGGTATCTCCTCACAGCCCCTCCTGATCTTGAACGTGGAGTAGCTTCTCTCAGCAGAGATGGGAATACCAGACCACCTGACCTGCCTCTTGAGAAACCTGTATGCAGGTCAAGAAGCAACAGTTAGAACTGGACATGGACAAGCACACTGGTTCCAAATAGGAAAAAGAGTACGTCAAGGCAGGATATTATCACCCTGCTTATTTAACTTATATGCAGAATACATCATGAGAAATGCTGGGCTGAAGAAACACAAGCTGGAATCAAGATTGCCAGGAGAAATATCAATAACCTCAGATATGCAGATGATACCACCCTTATGGCAGAAAGTAAAGAGGAACTAAAAAGCCTCTTGATGAAAGTGAAAGAGGAGAGTGAAAAAGTTGGCTTAAAGCTCAACATTCAGAAAAACTAAGATCATGGCATCTGGCCCCATCACTTCATGGTAAATAGATGAGGAAACAGTGGGAAGTGTCAGACTTTACCTTTTGGGGCTCCAAAATCACTGCAGATGGTGATTGCAGCCATGAAATTAAAAGACGCTTACTCCTTGGAAGGAAAGTTATGATCAACCTAGATAGCATATTAAAAAGCAGAGACATTACTTTGCCAACAAAGGTCCATCTAGTCAAGGCTATGGTTTTTCCAGTGGTCATGTATGGATGTAACGGTTGGACTGTGAAGAAAGCTTAGCATTGAAAAACTGATGCTTTTGAACTGTGGTGTTGGAGAAGACTCTTGAGAGTCCCTTGGACTGCAAGAAGATCCAACCTGTCCATCCTAAAGCAGATCAGTACTGGGTGTTCATTGGAGGGACTGATGCTGAAGCTGAAACTTCAATACTTTGGCCACCTCATGAAAAGAGTTGACTCATTGGAAAAGACCCTGATGCTGGAAGGGATTGGGGGCAGGAGGAGAAGGGGACGACAGAGGATGAGATGGCTGGATGGCATCACCTGACTTCATGGACATGAGTTTGAGTCAACTCCAGGAGTTGGTGATGGACAGGGAGGCCTGGTGTGCTGCGATTCATGGGGTCGCAAAGAGTCGGACACGACTGAGAGACTGAACTGAAGCGAGATGAAGGTAAGAAGCCTTCACAACCTTTCCTGATGGGAGGGACTGGCTGTGGGGAAAACTGAGTCTTGCTCTGTTGGCAGGGCCCCACTCAGTAAAACTTTAATCAATTGCTTGCTAATGGGTGGGGCTGCACTCCCTCCCTGTTACTTGTTTAGCCTGAATCAACCCAATCCTGGAGTCTACAGGCTATTTGGTAGAGCTAATGGCTACCTCCAAGAAGACTTATGCCTGCATGAGGACTGGGAATCCCCAGGGATTAAAACAATTCCAAGGCAATTTTTTTTTTTTTTTAAATACACCAAGATTCATTTTGGAATTGTTTTAATATACATGAACTCTCATAGCCTATGGATGAAATTAAAAGGAAGCAACATGTAATATCTTTCAATATTGAGAAAATGCATAACTTTTGGCCTAACTATTCCACTTCTAGGAAGGTATTTTTAAAAAATATAATCCATGCACACGGAACTCCAAGCTTACATCTGGCATTTACTCTTGGAAACACACTGGTATGTGAGCAGTCCCAGTGGCCTGTGACAGTAAGAACCACCAGACCCCAAGCTGGCTCTTTCCTGAAGGTATAGATTCATTTTCCTCCTAATCCAAACTTTATTTGTATCTTTTAGAGCATGTCATCTCAACAAAAGAAGGACTCCCAGCCCTGACAATGTTTGGCATTTGAAGGATAAATTTGGTTAAGATTATGAAATGTCTTAGTCTTAAAGTAAAGCTAAATGATAGCAAAATAGCAGCTTTAATTGCATAAAGTATTGCCATGGTATTTTATCAGTGGATTGGAGATGAGAAAAGCTGCAAGTTCTACTGTAAATGTCCTAGTAACATATACTAATGATGCAAATTGGAGAAGTGGCTTAATTTATTCATATGTAATGAAATAACACCTGTTTTATGTGTCAGAAAATTAGAGATCAGAAAGTTCTATATGCTCTTAAAGTTTCAAAATACCTTAACAAAACAAGAAATTAAAAATACCCAATTTGTTACCACTAAATGAAATATTGTTTTTTAAGACTGTTTTATCAAATTACCCTATAATTATTGATCATTGAAATATTTGCCACTGGTTATTTAAGTCATAACTATTTTATCTTATTCAACCATTAATTTCCAATGACAGAAAAATATTAATTTTCTTAATATATAAATATGGAAACAAATGCCTGAAGAAGAAAGTGCTTATCCAGTTATTATCCTTCAAAACTCCAATACATTGACTTTAGAAAAATAGCATGATTCAGTGGATAAGGTTCAAAATTCTGGCTCCACCTATCAGCAATGTGAACATATGCTGTCTATGTTTACCTAACCTTTTTCAAAACTAACTTTTTAAAAAATGTGAGTTAATTGCTGTGCATGCTGTTGGCCTTTGTAAAATAATCATGTTTTCTTTCCAGTACATGTGGCAACAGGTTTTGAGAAAATTGGGCTTAAGTCATAGTTTATGAAACATTTTTTTATCACTTATAGATGCAATAATTTAGAAACTCTATGTAATTTAACAATCATAAAATAATTTAAATTGACACAAAGTTACTGAATTTGAATTATAACGGATGATTTTTAAAACTCTGTACAAACATCTTCCCAGGTAATTCTGATCATCAGCGACTGAGGAACAATACTATCAGACATTTCAATAAATACAAAGAAGCAAATTTAAAATAATTGTTAAATAAAATTCAACAAAATTCAAATGGCTAGGATAAACTGTGAGAAATAGTGCACTTTTACTTGTCTAAAGGCACCTCACTTTAGTCATATGCTTATGTCTTATTTTTTAAATAAAATATATTTATATCCATATGTTGAGTAAATAAATGTTATTCTTGGTAATTATTGGCAACATCTTATTCAGAGAGTCTTTGCAATCTAGTATCATTATTACAAACTCCTAAAGAGCTAATATCATGTATATTTGGTCAAAAATATTTATTGCTAAATAAATCTACATTTTTCATTACAAGTTGCCTTGCTGTTTGCTTCATTTTGCTCAGAACTCCCTATATCATTCATGATATATGACAAACACACACACACATAGAACCATACAATGTGCTCCACTAATTTTAGTTGTTTCCTTAGTGAAAACTCCAATCACTGTATCCAAACGTCCTTTTTCTAAGACAAGACCATGAAATGATGAATGGAGTGTGATGTTACTAGAAATTATTCCTAAATGTGTCTTCTCCTTATCTCAGGTTTCTGTGTAACCTAAGGATGAGAGTTCTGTAAAGGTTCTCTTGAGGTTTTTGTTCATGCTTCTTACTCCAGGTTAAATTGTGTATCCAAATACCCAATAAAGTGCATAATTGAACATCTCTATGTAAGGAGGGCTTCCCAGGAGACATAGAGATATGCACTTGATACCTGGGTTGGGAAGATCCCTTGGAGGAGGGAATGGCAACCCACTCCAGTTTTCCTGCTTGAAAAATCCTGTATAAAGAACAGGCTGATGGGCTACAATCCATAAGGTTGTAAAGAGTCAGATGCAACTAAAGTAAATTAGCACAGCACAGCACATATGTGGGAAGTGGATTTCTACATGTGTGAATGTGACTCTGAAATGGAATCTGAACAAAAAGTACTAGTTGTTTTCAAACCAACTTTAACACATTAGAGAGACTTTTAATTGTATAGAGGAATTGCTACTGGACTTAGTGACTTGGTAGCTGTAAAGTAAATTTGATATAGTGGTTTGAAATCATCAGGTACATTAGTCCATTCTGTCACCAAGGCTTTGATTACCTAGGGAAAGAGCAGAAAGTGCCTTAAATGATATGATTTTAAGGGTCCCAAAATCTTTTGTGCCTCATAGCATCTCCCCTATCTACACAGTTGAGGGTCAATCCCCTCCCCTTATTAGCAGGTTAAATTCAAAGAAGGTTCTAACTTTCTAGATTCAATTCCTGTCTCCACACCTCTTCCTAGTAGAGTTACCAGAGGCAAGTTACCTAACCTCCCCATGTTTCTCAACTATCTGTAATTATCTACGGATATTAAAATGAAACACCTTCTAGGATTGTTGTGATAAGGTAAGATCATAAGATCTTATATATAGAATATATATATATATATATATATATATATATATATATATATATATATATCTTATATATAGATCTCATATATATAGCATATGGAACCAATTTCTGGCCCATTTTAAGTACTCTGTGTTGGCTGTAATTAATATTATTAGAAATCACTATGAAAAAAGTGTGTTCAAGGTGAGAGTAGGAAGACCCTGGGCTCATTTCCTCCCACAGGCCCACCAAAGTTACAACTGTTTACAGGGTAACTACTGATTAGAATGACATGAAGACCAGCAGAAAAGATCTACTACTAAAGAAAATAAGAAGATGAAGAGTAAAACCAGAGCAAGGTGAGTAGGATGGTTGAACACAAAGTCTAATCAAGACCCATGCCCCAGTTGGATGACCTACAACAAACAGTTGCAGAGATTCCCCCCAAGAAGTGAGGTGTCCAAATACTACATCAGAATCTGCAAGTCAAGGAACCCTGAACCTATAATATGAGCCCTGACAATGTTTGATTTTGATTGTCAGTGAGACTTGAATATGGGGGAGCTAGAGAGCTTGATACAGAGACTCTGCTCTTAAAGAGTGCACCAAAAAATCCCATACCCCAAGAGCAAGAACAGAAACATTAATTTAAAAGGAACCTGACATACCATCTCTTCTAGGGCTTCCAAAAGGGAAACAGACACAAACTTTGGATAATAGGTGTTAAAATTTCTGGAGGAGGAGAACAAGATGGTGGAGGAGTAGGTGGATGTGGAGTACATCTCTCTCCACATGGATACATCAGGAACACACCTTCAGACACAGAAGTGCATGCAGAACACCAGCTGAGAGTGGACAGGAGTACCTGACCAGCAGAAAAGAATATATAGGGCCGCATGAAACTCGGTAGGATGAAGGAACTAGGGGGAAAACAGGAGTATTACTAGGACTGGACCTGCCCTCAGTGGGTGGGGAAACTGAAGCAGAGGTCCAATCCCCACATTGGGGCAATTTTCTGACATAGAGGAGAAACATTTAAGGTCGAAACAGCTGATCTGTGACAGCCTAAATGGAATGAGAATCAGACAGTTCTTGCCACAGCCATACATACCCTAGATAGTGATGCTATCTTAGAAGCTGCTGTGGCTGGGAGCTGGAGTTTAGAGATTGTGCAACAATCCCAGGGCAAGGACTGCTGTTGACTGAAGAGAGACTGATCAAGGGGATATGAGGGAGGAGATTGGGGTGGGAAATTCCTGTGGCAGAAAGCCAAGCAGCCATGGCAGTAAAGCAGTACTGCTGAGTCATGCGTAGGGGGTGGAGCCATCACCATAGCCTCTCTCTCCCACACACCAGCATTGGCAGCTGAACAATAGAGAGGCTGGCCCATCAAGCTACAGAGTAGGATCCCACTCAAGATGTCCCTTTAAGTGCCTGACTCTCCATTCTACAAAGTAGGACCTCAGCCAAGGGGGACCCTCTGTTTGTGTCTGATGACTGAACAACAGAGAAGAACTCCAGCAAGGGAGCCCTCTAAGTGTCTAAATGAACCAAAGAGGGAATCTGATCTCCAGCTACAAAAGGTTCAATAAAAGACTCTCATAGGGCCTTAACTCCTGCGGTGGAGGCAGTTCGTGTCCCTGCCTACTTGGTGTCACCAGGGTTCCCACAAGCCAAGCAGCTGTGCCACCTTCATGCTCAACCCTCACTGGGGCAGAGCTGCCATAGGCAAAAAAAAAAAAGACTCGCGTCTATACACACAGGGTTGCTTCAGTCATGTCCAGCTCTTTGTGATTCTATGGACTGTGGCCTACCAGGCTTCTCTGTCAGTGGGTTCTCCAGGCAAGAATACTGGAGTGTATTGGCCAATACTGGTTGCAATACCCTTCTAAGCACTATATTTCCTATCGTCCTCCTCCTCCCCCTCCCCCCCCCCTTCCACCTCCCTCCAGTATGTATAGATTCCATTATTTTAGTTACTATTTGCTTGATTTTGTAACTGCCATTTGTCTGGGGTTCATCTTTGGTTTTTCATTTTTGTTTATTTGTTATAATCTCACTTAATGCGATAAAAAAACACTTGTGGAATCTTCATTCCTGACCAGAGATCAAGCCCTGAGCCTTTGGAGTGGGAGCACTGACTCCAAGACCCTAGACTACCAGAGAACTAACCCTAGGGAGCATCAGATAGTGAGAACTCACACAGAGGAAACCACTTGAATACAAGACCTGGCATCACCCAACCACCAGCAGCACCCTGTGTGGAACTTCCCATCCAAGCAACAACAGCAGCAAAAAACAAAAATACAAACCCAATCATCAGCAGACAGGATTAGCACCTCACTCAGCCTGGCCATCAGAGGAAAAGCAGGCAAAGAAAAACTCAGCACAAGTCTCACCCGATATGAAGCTTGCACAAACCACCAAACCAAGCTTAGGAGGGCAGAAGCTAAAAGGAAGAAAGAATTCAACCTTGAAGCCTGGGAAAAAGACACCTCAAACAGAATAAGTTAAAAAATAATGAAAAGGCAGAGAAACAGCACACAAATGAAGGAACAAACCAGAAATACAGAAGTTCAAATAAATGATGAGAAATAGCAAACTACCTGAAAAAGAATTCAGATTAATGATAGTAAAGATGATAAAAAACAAAACAAAACCTTGAAAACAGAATGGATAAAATGCAAAAATCAATTAACAAAGACCTAGAAAAATTAAAGAATAAACATATAGAGACAAATAACACAATTGCTGAAATTAAAAATACTCTAGAAGGAATCAATAGCAGAATATCTGAAGCAGAAGAACAAATCAGTGAGCTGGAAGATAAAATGGTGAAAATAACTTCTGAAGAGCAGAATAAAATAAAAAGAATGAAAAGAACTGAGGATAGCCTCAGAGACCTCTTGAACAATATGAAATGCACCAACACTTGAATTATAAGGGTTCAAAGGGTATGAGAAAATTTTTGAAGAGATTATAGTTGAAAATTTCTCCAAATAGTTAATAAAATCCCAGAGGTGCAAAGAGTCCCATACAGAATAAACCCAAGGAGAAACACACCAAGACACATACTAATCAAACTAACAAAGACTAAACACAAAGAAAAAATATTAAAAGCAGCAAGGGAAAAGCAACAAGTAACATACAAGGGAAACCTCATATGCTTAACAGCTGATCTTTCAGCAAAAACTCTGCAGGTCTGAAGGGAATGGCAGAATATATTTAAAATACTGAAAGGGAAAAATCTACAACCAAGATTACTCTACCAGGCAAGGATCTCATTGAAAAATGGTGGTAAAATCAAAAGCTATTTAGACAAGCAAAAGTTAAGAAAATTCAGTACCACCAAACCAACTTTACAGCAAATGCTAAAGGAACTTATATAGTTAAGAAATTCAAGAAAAGAAAAAGATCTACAAAGTCAAACTCCAAAAAAGAAAATGACAATAAGTATATATATATATATATATATATATATATATATATATATAAGTAATTACTTCAAATGTAACCTGATTAAATGTTCCAACCAAAGGAATCAGACTGGCTGAGTGGATACAAAAACAAGACCCATATATATGCTGTCTACAAGAAACTCACTTCAGACCTAAAGACACATAAAGACTGAAAGTGAAGAGGATGGAAAAATATATTCCATGCAAATGGGAAGCAAAAGAAAGCTGAGGTAGCAATCCTCATATCAGACAAAATAGACCTTAAAATAAAGAAGATTACAAGAGATAAGGAAGGACACTACATAATGATCAAGGGATCAATCCAAGAGGAAGACATGACAATTATAAATATCTATGCACCCAACTTAGAAGTACCTCAAAATATAAGATGAACACTAACAGACATAAAAGAAGAATTTGACAGCAAAGCAATAATAGTAGGAGACTTTAACAGTTCACTCACACCAATGGACAGCCCATTGAAACGGAAAATTAATAAGAAACACGTCTTAAATGATACATTAGATGAGATGGACCTCATTGATATCTTCAGAACATTCCATCCAAATTCAGAAGAATACATTTTCTCAAGTAGCACATGCAGCATTCTCCAGCATAGGCCACATCTTGTGTAACAAATCAAACTTCAGTAAATTTAAGAAAATTGAAATAATATCAAGCATCTTCTTTGATCACAACTCTATGAGAGTTGTCACAATTACAAGAAAGAAAGAAAGAAAAAACTAAAAAATACAAGCACATGGAGATTAAACAATATATTTCTTTTTTTTCCATTTATTTTTATTAGTTGGAGGCTAATTACTTTACAATATTGTTAGTGGTTTCTGCCATACACTGACATGAATCAGCCATGGATTTACATGTGTTCCCCATCCCGATCCCCCCTCCCACCTCCCTCCCCATCCCATCCCTCTGGGTCTTCCCAGTGCACCAGCCTCATGAACTTGTCTCATGCTTCCAACCTGGGCTGGTGATCTCTTTCACCCTTGATAATATACATGTTTCGATGCTGTTCACTCAAAACATCCCACCCTCGCTTTCTCCCACGGAGTCCAAAAGTTTGTTCTATACATCTGTGTCTCTTTTTCTGTTTTGCATATAGGGTTATTGTTACCATCTTTCTAAATTCCATATATATGCGTTAGTATACTGTATTGGTCTTTATCTTTCTGGCTTACTTCACTCTGTATAATGGGCTCCAGTTTCATCCATCTCATTAGAACTGATTCAAATGAATTCTTTTTGATGGCTGAGTAATATTCCATGGTGTATATGTACCACAGCTTCCTCATCCATTCGTCTGCTGATGGGCATCTAGGTTGCTTCCATGTCCTGGCTATTATAAACAGTGCTGTGATGAACATTAGGGTACACATGTCTCTTTCAGATCTGGTTTCCTCGGTGTGTATGCCCAAGAGTGGGATTGCTGGTCCATATGGCAGTTCTATTTCCAGTATTTTAAGGAATCTCCACACTGTTCCCCATAGCGGCTGTACTAGCTTGCATTCCCACCAGCAGTGTAAGAGGGTTCCCTTTTCTCCACACCCTCTCCAGCATTTATTGCTTGTAGACTTTTGGATAGCAGCCATCCTTACTGGTGTGTAATGGTACATCATTGTGGTTAACAATATATTTCTAAATAACCAACAAGTTACTGAAGAAATCAAATGGTAAATAAAAAAAATTTCCAGAAACAAATGACAATTAAAACACAACAACTCAAAACCTATGGGATGCAGCAAAAGCAGTTCTAAGAGGGAAGTTTATAGCAATACAATCTTACCTCAAGAAACAGAAAAAGCATTGAATAGACAACCTAACTTTACACCTAAAACAACTGGGAAAAGATGAACATAAAAGCAAACCAAAAATTAGCAGAAGGAAAAATAATCATAAAGATCAGAACAGAAATAAATGAAAAAGAAAGAAACAATAGTAAAGATTAATAAAACTAAAAGCTGGTTGTTTGAGAAGATAAACAAAATTGACAAACCATTAGCCAGACTCATCAAGAAAAAAGAGAGAGGAATCACATCAACAAAATTAGAAATAAAAGGAATCCAGATTGGAAAAGAAGAAGTAAAGCTCTCACTGTTTGCAGATATGATACTTTTCTATGATACTCCTCATAGAAAACCCTAAAGAGAGCATCAAAAAATTACTAGAGCTAATCACTGAGTTTAGCAAAGTTGCAGGATACAAACTCAATACACAGAACTCACACTTGCATTTCTATATACTAAGAATGAAAAATCAAAAAGAGAAATTAAGGAATCAATCCCATGCACCATTGAAACAAAAAGAATAAAATATATGGGAATAAACTTACCTAAGGAGAAAAAAGAACTGTACACAGAAAATTATAAGACACTAATGAAAGAAATCAAAGATGACATAAACATATGGAGAGATATTCCATGTTCCTAGGTAGGAAGAATCAATATTGTGAAAAGACTACACTACCAAATGCAATCTACAGAGTCAATGAGATCCCTATCAAATTACCAATGGTGTTTTTCACAGAACTAGAACAAAAATTTCACAATTCATATGGAAACATAAAAGACCCTGAAGAGCCAAAGCAGTCTTTAGAAAAGAATGGAGCTGGAAGAATCAGTCTTCCTGACTTCAGACTATACTACCAAACTACAGTCATCAGGACAGTATGGTACTAGTACAAAAATAGTGATATAGCCCACTGGAACAAGATAGAAAGCCAAGAAATAAACCCATGAACCTATGGGTACCTTGTTTTTGACAAAGGAGGCAAGAATGTACAAATAGGGCAAAGACAGCCTCTTTAATAAATGGTTTTAGGAAAATTGGACAATTACTTGTAAAAGAATGAAATTAGAACACTTCCTAACACCATACACAAAGATAAACTCAAAATGGATTAAAAACAGCATAATACCAGAAAGTATAAAACTTAGAGGAAAACATAGGAAGAATACTTGGTGACATAAAGCATAGCAAAATCCCCTATAAGCAACCTTCTAGAGTAATGGAAATAAACAAAAGTAAACAAGTGGGACCTGAGTAAACTAAAAAGCTTTTGCACAGGAAATGAAAGTATCAGTTCCATTCAGTTCAGTTACTCAGTAGTGTCGACTCCTTACTGCCCATGGACTGCAGCACACCAGGCCTCCCTGTCCATCACCAACTCCTGGAGTTTACTCAAACTCATGCCCACTGAGTTGGTGATGCCATCCAACCATCTCATCCTCTGTCGTCCCCTTCTTCTCCTGCCTTCAATCTTTCCCAGCATCAGGGTCTTTTCCAATGAGTTTCCACCAGGTTCTTTGCATCGGGTGGCCAAAATATTGGAGTTTCAGCTTCAGCATCAGTCCTTCCAACAAATGTTCAGGACTGATTTTCTTTAGGATATACTGGTTGGGTCTCTTGCAGTCCAAGGAACTCTCAAGAGTCTTCTCCAACACCACAGTTCAAAAGCATCAGTTCTTCCATGTTCAGCTTTCTTTATAGTCCAACTCTCACATCCATACATGACTACTGGAAAAACCATTGCTTTGACTAGATGGCAAAGTAATGTCTCTGCTTTTTAATATGTTGTCTAGGTTGGTCATAGCTTTTCTTCCAAAGAGCAAGCATTTTTTAATTTCATGGCTGAAGTCACCATCTGCAGTAATTTTGGAAAGTATAAGCAACAATGAAAATATAAGCAAGGTGAAAAGACAACCCTCAGAATGGGAGAAAATAATAGCAAGTGTAACAACTGACAAAGGATTAATTTCCAAATTATATATGCAACTCATAGAACTCAATACAAGAAAAACCAACAACCCAATCAAAAAGTGGGAAAAAGACCTAAACAGACATTTCTCTAACAAAGACTAATACTATGAAGACTAATACTAATGGCTAACAAATGCATGAAAAGATGCTCAGCATTGCTCATTATTCGAGAAATGCAAATCAAAACTACAATGAGATATCACCTCACACCAGTCAGAACGGTCATCATCAAAAAGTCTACAAACAACAAATGCTGGAGAGGGTGTGGAGAAAAGGGAATGTTGTTGTACTGTTGGTGGGAATATAAATTGATACAGCCATTATGGAAGACGGTATGGAGAATTCTTTAAAAAGTAGGAATAAAGTCTCCATATGACCCATTAATCCACTTCTAGCCATACATTTTGACAAAATCAAAACTGAAAAAGACACATGTTCACTGATGTTCATTGCAGCACTATTTACAATAGCTAGAACATGAAAGCAGCCTAGATAGCCATCAAAAGATGAATGGATATGGAAGTTGTGGTATCTATATTCAATGGAATATTACTCAGCCATAAAAAGGAATACACTTGAGTTTGTTCTAATGAAGTGGATGAACCTAGAACCTATTATAAAGAGTGAAGTTAGTCCAAAAGAGAAAGATAAATATAAAATTTTAAGCATATATACAGAATCTAGAAACATGGTACTTAAGAATCTACTTACAGGGCAACAATGGAGAAAGAGACATAGAGAATAGACTTATGGACCTGGGGAGAGGGAAGGAGAGGGTGAGATGTATAGGACGAGTAACATGGAAACTTACATTACCATATATAAAATAATTGGCCAACAGGAATTTGCTGTATGGCTCAGGAAACTCAAACAGGGGCTCTGAATCAACCTAAAGGGGTGGGATGGGGAGGAAGATGGGAGTAAGCTTCAAAAGGGAAGAGACATATGTATACCTATGGCTGATTCATGTTGAGGTTTGACAGAAAACAACAAAATTCTGAAAAGCAATTATCCTTCAATTTAAAATAATTAAATTTAAAAAATAAATAAAAGGAACCTGAGTCAGCCATTTTTGCTGATCCTGGAGAGCCTTCAGGAAGTCAGGAGGCAAATGGGACTCTCCCTAGAGCATACATGCTGGCAGTCACCATTTTGGGGAATTCATTCTATCACAAAGACTCTGGTTTTAGCAAGCACTATTTTGAATTCTTCCTGTCATGCTATTAGCACAGCGTCCTACTTGTCAACCAGGTAGTTGGTACCAGTTCCAGGGACCCCAGGTCAATCAATTAGCCAAACAATGACACTACCCACCAGCAGACCAGCACCAGCCTGGACTTCTTTGGCCCCAGAGACATCCATGGAGAGAGGGTTCCATTCAAAACTGGGACATCATCAGGCCCTGGACCCCCAGGCTACATAGCCAGCCATACCAGGACCCCATTTCTCTCACCAAGAGGATGAAAACAGCCTCCAGGTCCCTTGGACTGTGCATGCCAGTGCATACCAGTGTACTAAGAGTAGTTGGCTCTGTTGCAACAGAAAAGTGTACACAGCCTGTATAAGCAGCACCTGAAGATTATTTTACCTTTGATGACAAAAGGAGAGTGTGCTGTTGGGTGATATATGACATCTCCTACAAAAGATCATTTCAGCAAGATCAAGAAATGCAGCTGATTTATGTAATATTAAGAAATAAACACAGAGAACTAAGTAAAGTAAGATGATAGGAGAACGTGGTCTGAACAAAGAAATAAGGCAAACCTCAGAATAAGAACAAAATGAACTGGAGATAACTAATCTACTAAAGAAAAAGTTCAAGGTAATGATCATAAACAGTCTCAACAAACCCAAGAAAACTGCATGAACAGAGTGAGAATTTCAGTGAAGAGTTAGAAAATATAAAGAAGAACAAAATAGAGCCAAAGGATTGAATAATCTAAGTGAAAGAAACACTATCAAGGACTAACAATAGATTAAATTTTGCAGATGAATGGATGAGCAAACTAAAAGGCAAAGTGGTGGAAATCACCCAAGCTGAATAGAAAAAAAGAACGAAAAAAAAAAAAAAAAGTTGTTTAAGACACTTTTGAGACAACATCAAGAAAAATAAAATTTTATTTTAGAAATCACAAAGGGAGAATAGAGAGAGAAAGCTTCAGAGAACTCATCTGACAATAATAGTTAAAAACTTCCATAACTAGAAAAAGGAAATGGACATCTAAGTCTAGAAGTCTAGCAAGCAAAGAGTTCCAAACAAGAGGAACCCAAATAATTAAAGTGGCATAAATTAAATACAAGTAGAGTAAAAACAGGTTTTGAAAAAGAACTAGTTATAAACTGGGAACTCCCATAAGATTATGAGCAGATTTTTCAACAGAAACTTTGCTGGCCAAAGGGGAGTGGTATGATATATACAAAGTGATGAAAAGAAAACACCTTTAATCAAGACTACTCAACAATCAAGGCTTTCATTCAAATTTGAAGGAGAGACAAGGAGTTTTATAGAGAAGCAAAAGCTAAAAGAGTTCATTACCACTCAATTACTTTTTCAAGAAATGTTAAAAGGAATTCTCTAAGCAGAAAACAACTAGAAATGTAGAAATTATAAAAGGAAAAAATTACTTTGGTAAAAGCATATATTAACAAGAGAAGATCAACCACTTGTTGAAAGCTAGAAGAAAGGTTAAAAGGCAAAAATATTAAAATTGTTTCTATCCACAATAAGTTGCCATGTTGCACAAAACAAAAAAAAAAGATTAATTATTATGTCAAAAACATTTAGCATGGTACACCACATCAAACAAATGAAGAATAGAATTTATGTAATCATCTCAATAGAATAAGAAAAAGCTCAGAAAATGTCACATCCATTTATGATAAAAACTCTTAACAAAGTGACTATAGAGAGAACATAATATAATACATATAATAAAAGCCATTAATTACAAATCCATAATCATGTGCAGTGATGAAGATAAAATATTTCTTCTAAGATCAGAAACAAGATATGAATGGTTATTTTTACTCTCTCATTCAACAAAGAACTGGCAATCCTAGGCACAGCATTCAGATAAGAAAAAAAAAACAAATAAATAAAGGGAATCTAAATTGTAAAGGAGGAAGTTAAACTGTGATTGTTTTCAGATGACATTATACTATATAGAAAGAATCCTAAAGACACCACCAAATTTGTTTTATTAATCAATAAAATCAGTAAAGTTACAGGATAGAAAAATTAATACATACAAATCTCTTGCATTTCTATACACTAATAACTATCAGAAAGAGAAGTTAAGAAAGTAATTCAACTTACAATTACATTAAATAAAAACGAGAAATAAATACATGTAAAGCCATGAAACACCTGCACTTTAAAAATTATGACTTTGATGAAAGAAACTGAAGGTGACACAAATAAATGGAAAGATACACCATGCTCATGGATTGAAAGAACAAATATTTTTAAAATAGTCATTCTACCCAAGGCAATCTATAGATTTAATGCAATGTCTAAGGGTTTTTTTGCATAATTAGAGTAAATAATTCTAAATTTGTATGAAATACAAAAGATCCCCAATAGCAAAAAAAGAATCTTGAGAAAGAAGAACAAAAATGGAAGCATCACATTCCCTGGCTTGAGACTGTACTCCAGAGCCACAGCTGAGAAAGCATTATAGTATTGGCACAGAAATAGACACGGATTAATGGGAGAAAACAGAGACACAGAAATTAGCCAACACTTATTTATTTGTCAATTAATCTACTACAGAGGGGCAAGAATATAAAGTGGGGAAAAGGTAGCCATGTCAAAAAATCGTGCTGGGAAAACTGAACAGCCCCATGTAGAAGAATCAAATTGTTCAGTTTCTCACACATATACACAAATAAACTCAAGATGAATTAAAGACAAATGATAAGACATGAAGTCATAAAACTTCTCTACTCTTTGGTCTTTGCAATATTTTCTGAATATTTTTATTTGGCAAAAATACATATATCAGAATATATTAAACTAAAAAAATAGACTAAACTAAAAAAAGGACAGAAACAAAGAAAAAAAACTTTTGCATAGTGAAAAAACGTATCAAATATGTGAAAAAGCAGCCTACTGATTGGGAGAATATAATTGCAAATGTTATATCTGACAATGAGTTAATATTCAAAGTACACAAACAACTCATACCACTCAAAATCAAACAAGCAATCTGATTAAAATGTGAGCAGAGGACCCCAGTACACATTTTCCTAAGAAGATATACAGAATACAATAGACAAATGAAAAAATGCTCAATATCACTAATAATCAAGGAAATAAAAATTAAAATTACAAAGAGATGTCACCTCAAACCTTTCAAAATGGCTATTATCGGAAAGACAACAAATAACAAGTGTTATCAAGAACATAGAGAAAAGGGAACACTTGTGTACTTTTTGTGGGAGCATAAATCTGTGCAGCCACTGTGGAAAACAAGATGGAGCTTCCTCCAAAAATTAAAAATATAACTGCCATGATGCTGCTAAGTCGCTTCAGTCATGTCCGACCCTGTGAGACCCCACAGACGACAGTCCAACAGGCTCCCCTGTCCCTGGGATTCTCCAGGCAAGAATTCTGGAGTGGGTTGCCGTTTCCTTCTCCATATGCCCTAGCAATTCTACTTCTGGGCATTTTTCTGAAGAATACAAAAGTACTGATTCTAAAAGATATATGCACCCCATCTATGGTCATTTTGTCATTATTTGCAACAGCCAAGTTATGAAAATAACCTTAGTCCCACCAAAGCATAAATGAGTAAAGAAGAGGCAATATACATACATAGTGGAACATTACTACGCATAAGAAAGAGTGAACTCTTTAATTGCAATAACATAGATGGACTTAGTGAAATAAATCAGAGAAAGAAAAACATCATATGATTTCACCTTTATGTGGATACTTGCTTTTTAACAAAACAGGTGAACAAATACAACACAACTGTAACACGCTCATAGAGTCAGTGACCAGAGAAGTAGTTCTCAGAAGGGAGGGAGGCTGAGGGTAAGTGAGAAGGATTGAGGCACAAACTCCCAATTATAAAATAAAGGTGTCAGAACATAGCTTAGGGACAGATATTAACTATACTTATTATGGTGACCATTTTTTAGTATATAAAAATAATGAATTGCTATGTTCTATATCTAAAACTAATACAATGTTGTAAGTTAGCTATATTTCAAATAGTAAAGAAAAAAAAAATGAAAAAAATCAATAAGATAAACAGCTCACTGTGAAAATGCTTAACTGCAATGATTCTCTAAAAATCTTCCACCATATTGATAGTAGGTGCTAATAACTTTTTCCTGGAACCATTATTGGATGTGATGCAGAAGAGACAACACTCACTGCAGCATCATGGGAACAAGCATCATACTCCACACATTCAATTATTTTCACACATACCTTTTAGAGTCTTGAGTTTGTGGAGAAGGAATAAACTTTCTTCTACCCTTCTTGTTGTTCTAATAACTGAATTGACAAGGGACAGATTAATAGGAGAAAATCAGATCTAACTGCTGCAGGTATGGGATTCCGTAGAATATGGGGCCCAAGGACAAAGTAGACAATTGAAGTGTACACGCCATCTGAGAGGTGGGGAAGGCAAGTAGGGTTTGGGTCTTCAAAGGAATGAACGCTACTTGCAGAGAGACAGAAAGAGCAAATATTTGGTAAATGAATGTTTGCTAAACCATCCAGAGTCAGTGAGACATGGAGGGGACTCTAATCATACAAGCTTTCCTCCACACTTAATTCATATTACACTGTAGTTATCAGTGATTACATTTCTTCTTCCTAGAAAAGGCCTTTCATCTAAATTACCTTTAGGCCATTAAAAGAGGTAGTAAAAGATTCTTCCTGAAACTTTTGTTTCTGAAAAACAACCAGCTCCAAATAAGCCTCAAGCCAAAGAGACACATTTTGTGGTGACTTATTTTGTTCTGCTACAATTTAAGTTCCTTTGATTCAAATAATAACTTTCTGTCAAACCAAGTCCAAATGATGACCTTTTTCATAGCACCTCACCTGAGCGCTACAACCCAAGGTTATCCCTCCTTTGGAAAACAATGTGTGTGTGGTTTCATGTGTGTCCAACTCTTTGCAACTTTATGGGCTATACCTGCCAGGCTCCTCTGTCCACAGCATTCTCCAGGCAAGAATACTGGAGTGGGTTGCCATTTCCTCCTCCAGGGGATCTTCCTGACCCAGGGATGGAACCTGCTTCTCTTATGTCTCCTGCATTGGCAGGCTAGTTTTTTACCTCTAACACCACCTGGTAAGCCAATAACGGTGAAAGCAATAATGGTGGCTAATACATCAGTCTGTGGCATCAGGGACTGTTCTATGTCTTTTAGATGTGTTAATGTATTTACTACTCACAACATTCTGGGCTTCCTCGGTAGCTCAGCTGGTAAAGAATGAACCTGCAATGCAGGAGATCCTGGTTCAATTCCTGGGTTAGGAAGTTTCCCTGGGGGAAAAATAGGCTACTCACTCCAGTGTTCCTGGGCTTCCCCTGGTGGCTCAGTTGGTAAAGAATCCTCCTGCAATGTGGGAGATCTGGGTTTGATCCCTGGGTTGGGAAGATCCCCTGGAGGAAGGCATGGCAACCCACTCCAGTATTCTTGCCTGGAGAATCCCATGGACAGAGGAGCCTGGCAGGCTACAGTCCATGGGATCCCAAAGAGTTGGACATGACTGAGCAACTAAGCATAGCACAGCACAGTAAAACATCCTGTTATTTCCATTGTCCATGGACAGGAAAACTGAAACCTGGGGTCACATAGACAGCACCTGATGGAACCAGGATTGAAGCCAAGATCTAGAGCTCCAGACTCTGGTTCTTGACTTCTAGGCTTCTTCTGATCCTTCTGGGACTTACTGACTTTGGGAAACTTATTTTGTGATGCTATGTCAATTTTCCCACAGGATCCCTCCTATGACTGGTAAAGAGCCCTGTACTATCTGTCCTCCACCCGGTTGGTGGAGGAGAGGCCTCCTTTAGCACATATAATGTGTAAGAAAAATCTCCATTGCTAAAAGTATCTTCCTCTTTATACCAGAAAGAGGAGGATGACCAAATCTCTAGAAACTTATCAATGCAGAAGTCAGGGACTTAAATCTGCATAACAAACTTACTCTTGTTCACTGTGCTTTTCCAAAGGTCACTTCCCTTAACTACACCCTCTCCCAACATAGTCTGCCTTTAGCATGAGATATTTTTAAGGTGATGACTTGAGTCATTTCTAGGGACTACTCATTTTTCCTTGGTCTCTCCTTGGTGGCTCAGGTGGTAAAAGCATCTGCCTACAATGTGGGAGACCCGGGTTCAATCCCTGGGTTGGGAAGATCCCCTGGAGAAGGAAATGGCAACCCACTCCAGTACTGTTGCCTGGAAAATCCCATGGATGGAGAGCCTGGTGGACTGCAGTCCATGGGGTCACAAAGAGTCAGACACGACCGAGCGACTCCACTTAATGTTGATTAAGACAATCAACAATATAAATGTTGATTAAGAAGAGAAACTTGTACTCAGTCTGCAGGTTTTGGGGTGACGGATTACAGTCTTCACCATCACCGCAGCCCCTCTTCTTCCTCCCACCCCAAAAGTTGAAGCTCAGGACTGAAGGAAAGCACCTGTGAGGCCTTGGCCCTAACTCTGCACTGCCCCACGTCTGGGCAAAGCCTTGTCTGTTCAGGGCCACGGGGGGCCAGTCAGAGGCAAGGTGTGTGATTTTATTCAGAAAGACAGATGACTGAGCACATAGAAGATTAATGTCTCAAAATCACCATCTTGTTGGGGTCTAGATGCCAGCATTTTTGTTTGTTTGTTTGTTTTTTAATAGAACAGAGAGAGGGAGGAGTTGAGAAAGTAAAGTAAAAAGGCCATTATCTTGCAAATATCTCCTAGAATGGCCAACCTTGGGAAGGGGTGTGTTAATCTTTTCTTTCCTGCAGTCATTCACATGCGGGCAAAGTCAGGTTATCTCCCTGTTAGCTGGACAAAGACAGTTTAGTTTAACAGTCAGGCAAAGTGATAGGTTTTCCTGAGTAAGGCCATGATGTATGACTGTAACAAGAAAAGCAACAAAAAACAGTTTAAAGTCAAAAGCAGATCCAACATACTCAGAATTCCCTGCAACACCCTCAGGTGTCCAGGCCTATGGCCTCATATCCTATCTATGTCACTGCCCATAGGGTTCCACCTTGTCCACCACATGCTTCCTCCTGCTTGCTGAGATGCACTGTGTGGTGTTGTACCTGCTCCCCATCAAGCCTGGCTTGGGGTCTCCTCCCCTTCCATGTACTCATGCCTCAAGGCATTGGGGGAAGTAAAATTTTGAACATGATTTTTAAAGAATGGAAAATAAAAGCCCATTTTTATTAAAAAAAAAAAAAATGGTGCTCTCCTGATAGCTTATGGTGAATGATGTCAGATTTGTGACCTCCAAAGAAGATTTAGCTTCAGGACCAGGGACCAGGCTTGATCACTCAAGAGCTTTTGTGAAGCAGAGCTTTATTAAAGTATAAAAAGGGACAGAGAAAACTTCTGACATAGCCGTCAGAAGTGGGGCAGAGAGAGCTCTGACCCCTTATAGTCTTAGCAAGGCCTTATATACTTTTACCAGACCCACTCCCACAACATACATCTTAAATTAACAAGATTAGAACTAACAGTAGAAAGGTCTTACCAGACTGACTCCCACACATATGTATTAAAATATCAAGATTAATCAGAAGGTTCTTGTTAAGAAGGAGAAACTTGCCCTTGAGTAAGATACTTTGTTGTTATATAATCCTGTTATATATACATACATACACATACACACACACACACACACACACACACACACACATATATATAATATGCCCAGAGTTTAAGGTGAGTTGTTTTGTTGTGCAATCATTAGGTCTGGCCTTAAAGAAAATAATGACTATTTGACTTATATGACTAAGACTAAGGAACGTAGGAAAAACAGTGTTTGTCATTTTCTCCTCCTTGAGAACCTCAGACTGCTTCCTCATTGAGGACCCTGGGCTCCTTATCAACCTACCTCAGAATTAACTCTCTCACTCCCACCCCCCCAAAAAAAAAAGCTTTAGTAAATATTTTATTGCTATTTAATTTCCTTGCAAGTTTATGTATTTTCTGTACAATTAGACTATAAGATCATTGAAGGAAAGCACCATACTTTATAAATTTTACATTTTCTAGTGTTATAGTTCCAAAATTTTTCTACAAGAAGGAATTAGCAATATCTTCTATTGAGAAGGAAGTTGGGGTGAACTGCCAGATTTCTCTTGAAAATTCATTTTCAATGCAAACATTTTTATGTAGATTGCATGTTTATTTGGGGGCACTTTTGGTGGTAGAGAGGATGATAGTATTTGGAGTTGATAAAGACTCTCAATTACCCTCTGGCTCCAGTACTGTACAACAGTACTATGAAAATGGGAGGCACTTAGTGAATATTTGATGTATAATTAATATGAAATGATGCAAATGACAGGAAATGCCAGGTATCTTCATAGTTATTAAAGAGGACAATATCCTCATAAAAAAAAAAAAATGGACAGTCTGTCTCCACCTCAAACTTGGTAACAATTGCCTCTCCTGCTCCAGTTCCTATCAAGAGTGTTCCACTATACAAGTCCAGTGATCTATGGCCACGCAGAACCAGTCCCAGACATGTGGAAATCTTAAAAAGGAAGTCTATTCTTAGGAATTAGACTAAATATTTTATAACACAATGAAATCCAAGACCATATCTTTTTCTTCCATAAAACTTGCCAAAAGAAGTCAGAATTTAATTAAAATGTCATTACTCTTGAATTCTATTTGTCTACTCCCCCCCCTCCCAATTCTTCATTATCTTTTAGTTTTCAGTTTGAAAGTGATCTCACGTGGCCTTGGCATGCAGCAGCTAAAAGCAGGATATCAGCTACCCAACCAGGGGCTAGTGACAAAGCCCTGGCTTGTCTGCTTTGGAGAAACACATTTCAACAAAGAAATAGAAAGTAAAGAAAAAAGTAAAGTGTTTATTAGGAGGGAAAAAGTACCCGTGAGTAGACATATATGCATGGGCTCAGGGAAAGAGTTACACCTTTGTGGTAGTTTAAATCACTTATATAGATCACTTCCAGTTTTCCTGTGGTTATTCATGTTGCTTTGTCTGGCTCTGAATTTATATTTATTTTAATTCAGGGTCCTCCTTTGTGTGCACACACATCTCTTAGACAAGATGGATTCCAGTGCAGAGACCTATGGGAAGGTTGACACAATATATTATGAGGTGATGTCCCTTCCTTTTTTGAGCCCTGAAGAAGTTTTCTGTGCTTGTGTAGTTGAGAGGTCTCTTTAACCTCAAGAATGAGAAATATGTGGTCTCTTTATCTTTTATCTAAGAAAGACTCCTTGTTCCTGTCACTCTGCTTATTTTGGGATATCGGTCCACAGGGACAGAATTGAGCTGCTTAGCAAGGAGTCCATTTATCTTCTGATTCAAAACAATGCAGTATGAAGGAGAGGAAGAAAAGAAGAAGGAGGCAGCTAGGGAGGAGAAGGAAGGGGAGGAAGAGAGGAAGATAGAAAGAATGACTACTAGAGGGAAAGACATTGTTCAAGAAAATTTTTGTAATTATTTAAACTATTCCTGAGGGAGGAAAAATAGTTCTTCCTTTACCCTTCTAGGTTACTGGTTGAAATACCCTTGTAATAAAAAAATGTGTCAATAGAGAAAAGCAAACTTGCTTAATGACGTGTTGTTGATGGTGTTGTTCAGTAATCAGTCATGTCCGACTCTTTGTGAACCCATGGACTGCAGCACATCTGACTTCCCTGTCCTTCACTCTCTCCTGGAGTTTGCTTAAACTCATATCTATTGAACCAATGCTGCCATCCAACCATCTTATCCTCTGTCACCCACTTCTCCTCTTGCTCTCAATCTTTCCCAGCATCAGGGTCTTTTCCAATGAGGAAAAGCTCTTCCCATCAGGTGGCCAAAGCACTGGAGCATGAGCTGCAGGATCAGTCCTTCCAATATATATTCAAGACTGATTTCCTTTAGGATTGGCTGGTTTGATCTCCTTGCAGTCCAAGGGACTCTCAAGAGTCTTCTCCAGCACCAAAGTTCAAAAGCATCAATTTTTTGTTGCTCAGCCTTCTTTATTGTCCAACTCTCATATCCATATGTGACTACTGGAAAACCATAGCTTTGACTATATAGATCTTTGTCAGCAAAGTGATGTCTGCTTTTTAACATGATGTCTATTTTTGTCATAGCTTTTCTTCCAAAGAGCAGTTGTCTTTTAATTTTGTAGCTTCAGTCACCCTCCACAGTTGATTTTAGAGCCCATTGTTTCCACTTTTTCCCCATCTATTTGCTATAGAGCCATGGACCCAGAATCCATGATCCTTGTTTTGTGAATGATGAGTTTTAAGCTAGATTTTTCACGTTCCTCTTTCACCCTCATCAAGAGACTCTTAGTTCCCATGCACTTTCTGCCATTAGAGTGGCATCATCTGCATATCTGAGGTTGTTGCTGTTTCTCCCAGCAATCTTGATTCCAGCTTGTTATTTATCCAGGCTGAATTTCACATGATGTACTCTGCATAAAAGTTAAGTAAGCAAGGTGACAATATATAGCCTTTATATACCCCTTTCCCAATTTGGAATCACTCTGCTGTTCCATGTCCAGTTCTAAGTGTTGAGTCTTAACCTGCACACAGGTTTTTCAGGAGGCAGATAAGGTGGTCTGGTATTCCCATATCTTTTTGAAATTTCCACAGTTTGTTTTGATCCACACAGCCAAAACTTTTAGCATAGTCAATGAAGCAGGAATAGATGATTTTCTGGAATTCCCTTGCTTTTTCTATGATTCAGTGAATGTTGGCAATTTGATTTCTTGTTCCTCTGCTTTTCTAAACCCATCTTGTACATATACATTTGGAATTTATCAGTTATCTTGTTGTTGAAGCCTATCTTGAAGGATTTGGAGCATTACCTTGCTAGCATGTGAAATGAGCACAATTGTTTGGTAGTTTGAACATTCTTTGTCATGGGCTTTCTTTGGGATTGAAATTAAAATCCAGTCCTGGGGCCATTGCTGAGTTTTCCAAATTTGCTGGCATATTGAGTGCAACACTTTAACAGCATCATCTTTTAGGATTTGCAATAGCTCAGCTGGAATTCCATCACCTTCACTAGCTTTTCTTGATCCAACCAGTCCATCCTAAAGGAAATCAGTTCTGCATGTTCATTGGAAGGACTGATATTACAGCTAAACTCCAATACTTTAGCCACTGGATGCAAAGAGCTGACTCATCTGAAAAGACCCTGATGCTGGGAAAGATTGAGGGCAAGAGGAGAAGGGGACAACAGAGGATGAGATGGTTGGATGGTATCACTGACTCAATGGACATGAGTTTGAGTAGATTGAGAGTTGGCAATGGACAGGGAGGCCTGGTGTGCTTCAGTCCTTGGGGGTCACAAAGAATTGGACATGACTGAGTGACTGAGCTGAACTGGATGTGAGGGAATATCACAACAGGAGAGGATCCTATGAGGGGACAAAAATTTGAAGTACAGTGTTTGAAATCAAGCAGACTGGCTTCCCTTCCTGATTTTACTATTTACCATCTATGAAAATGAAGTTAAATAATTTAACTATTCTCAGTTTCAGTTTTCTTTTCTGTTAAACAGAGAGACTAACTCTAACATATCTCAGTAAATTAAATAATGCATACAAAATGCTCAATATAGGGTCTAGGAAATTAGAAGTCAGACACTAGCAGTTGTTATGACCTTTAGGGTTTCCAAGACTGATGCTGCTAAGAAAATAATAATAACTGAATAAATTAAAAAATCTAATTAGCTCTATTCAATGATTTATTAATTTTTCACTATCTCATCTAGTAAATAGATAGGGCTCAGAAGAGCTGCCTTTTATAGGCAAAAGGAAGTGGGGCAAGGAAGCTATTCTAGCAAAGAGTGGATTGTTTCAGGCAAAGTCACCTTCTTTTGGGAGAAAATGGCGTCTGTCAGTTATATTGCCTCACTAGTCCTGAGCAGGTAACTCCAAACAGACTGGTTAAAGGCCACATTCATGGGAGAAGCTGAAACTACAGTTAGGTTAGGTATGAAGTCTTCGTTTGCTGACATGGTAATGATCACAAGGAACTGCATTTGTGGCCTGTTGTTTCCTTTTTAATACTGTTAATTATGGTACTAGAGAAGGTACAACTTAGAAAGTTGAAATTGACCTTCTGCTGTTGAGTGTGCTACCCTAAGGCAAACAGTCAAACACTGGTTATTATTGTGACAGAATTAAGCAATATTCTTTCTGTCTGTAATAGCTTTGCTGTTGTTAGTCAGTCAATAATTCATGTCTGACTCCTTGTGACCCCACGAACTGCAGCACGCCAGTCTTTCCTGTCCTTCACTGTCTCCCAGAACTTGCTCAAACTCATGTCCATTGAGTCAGTGATGCCATCCAAACATCTCATCCTCTGTCGTCCCCTTCTCTTCCTGCCTTCAATCTTTCCCAGCACTAGGGTCTTTTCCAATGAGTCAGTTTTTCACATCAGGTGGCTAAAATATTGGCGCTTCAGGTTCAGCATCAGTCCTTCTAATGTATATTCAGCATTAATTTTCTTGTTTGATCTTCTTGCAGGAAACAGTAGAAATAATGAGTTTGTTTTCTTGAGCTCCAAAATCACTGCATATACTGACTGCAGCCACGAAATTAAAAGACGTTTGCTCCTTGGAAGAAAATCTATGACAAACCTAGGCAGCATATTAAAAAACAGAGACATTGCTTTGCTGACAAAGTTCCATATAGTCAAAGCTATGGTTTTCCCAGTAGTCATGTATGGATGTGAGAGTTGGACCACAAAGAAATCTGAATACTGAAGAGTTTATGCTTTTGAACTATGGTGTTGGAGAAGACTCTCGAGAGTTCCCTGGACTACCAAATACATGTAGACAATCCCTTTGAGGAAGTGGAGCTTAATTTCCCAAACTCTGAATGTGAACCGGATCTAGTAACCTACTTTCAAGACTATTGTATGGAAAGGGGTAATGGTACATTTACAGCGGAGAAACCTGGTAAAATTTTTCTCCTCATTAATACCATCTCTCCCTGAAAAGCTATTTTTTTAAGAGTGTTATCACTTACAATCTTGAATGCTTGAATAGAGTAAAATTTCTATTCCTTGCCATGCTTTCTGGAGCTTACTTGTGTCTACTTCATAACAGATGTCTGTTCTCCCTCTCACTGTGATCCGACACCACAAGCATTTGAACTGAGAAGGACCTGTGGGACTTCTTGACATGAAAGTTTTTTTGTGTCCTCCTTTCCTTATTTGTAAGGAATAGACACCAGCCTTCATGACCTTTCCTGAGTTCCAAAGGACAGATTCAAACAGTTGCTAGTCAAGGGAGAAGCAGCCAAGAAGCCATTTGAGATAAGATTAAAGGGGCCAGAGACGATCATCAAGTCTAGGAGACCAACAACCTGAGGCAAACGTAAGGGAGCTCAGGCCATGCTAACACCCTAATCTCAGCAACCCCATCCTTGAACTGTTGCTATAAAATTCTTCAAATCCTCCCTAGTTGGGACACATAGTTTTTGAAGTCAGAGCCCACTGTGTCCTTTTTTGCCTTGCAAAGCAGTAAAGCTATTTTTTTTTTCCTACTTCATCCAAAACTCTGTCTCCAAGATTTGCTTTGGCACTGGTACAGAGAGGCAGAGTTTAAGCACTGCATCCTCAATAGAACTCAACTGATTGAAGATGTTCCTTCCTTGCATTCTTTACCTATGTTATCTCTGATTTTGACTCCATGCCTCTGCTCAATAGTTGCCAATTCACAAATACCTTTCCTGACCATTCCACCTAAAGCCCCTCCATCTGGTCACTCTGTCATTTACCTCGCTTATATTCTTCATAGAACCTACCATGGAATTTTCTTTATTTTCTTTATTTTGTGCTTGCTTGCTGTCTCTATTCCATCAGTAGAAAGGTGGTTTAGTGCTTTTATAAGCCCCATATTTAAATTCCTAGAGCCTCGTAGGAACCAAAACATGATTCACTGACATACAACTCACTGATACATGACAGATGAAAGAGTAGGGCTGTTTTATGTGTTTTAATGATAACAAATAAGTTCAACTTTTTAATGAGAACTAGATGAACCCAAATAATATCTAACATCTATTTCTATTTTTTGATAATCATCAGTCTTTTCCAGCTGTATGTATTTGTATCTCCAGACTTCACACCAAGCATAATTTTTTCTGGACCCAGACTACCACATATTAGCAGATGAACTGTAGAATTAATCATTCTGCCAAGGCTGGGACCACCTATGGAAGTGTTATAATCACTCTCTTCCCTAGTGCCATAGTTTTCCTTTAACCCTTATTGTATTGTCTTACCTCTAGTTAAAAAAAAAAAAATCCTCTTACCTCTAGTAGAAAATCCTCATTTGGATTATAGTCCTTTCTGAGTTTAATGTAACTTACCACACATCTAGCTATCAGAAATCCTCTATGTAAGATACATATTCCTATACCACTGTGACTCTCTTTTTTTTTCTCTTGTTTCCTACACCTTGGTTGTGCCATCCACCTCATTTCAAGTATGGCCCACCCTATTTTCTAGCAGCACACAAAGCACCAGTTTAGAGTCCCTTTGTCCATGTAGAAATAGGTACCTATATCCTCTTTTGACACAGAACATTGAATATTAGACACTAAGCCTGGATTTTCTTCATTTTCCACCATCCTCTGCAGTTGAGATCAGGTTATTCCTCAGGAAAAAGCCCAGTCACATCAAAAACCTTACTTAATGCATGATGCAAATAAACTCTTAAGTGGCTAGCCATATCAGAATCTATTCCAATTTTTGAGATATGTTAAAAATAACAACTACATCATCATTATATATGAAGTATAGGAAACAGCACTAACAATTAGTAGACTGCACAATATTCAGCTTCAATTTGAGAACCATTGGCATAGTTTGATACAATTGCAGCTAATCATGACATTTCCACAAAATACATTGAACTATTTAATCATTTTGAAGGTAATCTTATGTTAAGAAACCACATACCTAAAGAAAATATTTGTAAAGTTCTTAATTTAAAAAAATAGATCAATTAACACCCTTCACAGAATTCAAGATAGTAGGATCTATGAAATATTGATTTATTTTTATTTGTTTGGATTCAGCTCCCAGTGAAACCTAAAAATAAAGAATTATCTTATTAGTAGAGACATAAAAAATAAGTATAGCAATATTATATCATAATGGTCATGTGTCTAGGGAAATATTGTAACTATCAGAATGCATCAGGAAAAATGTTTTAAAAATATTAATGTAGAGATTGGTTCAAATTAGCAGAGTAGAAGGACGTGTACTTCTTCTCCTGCCAGAGCACCAAAATTGCAACTAGCTATTGAACAACCATCAACAGGAAGACACTGGAACCACCAAAAAAGGATACCCCACATCCAAGGACAAAGGAAAACCCTCAATAAAATGGTAGTAAAGGCATGGCCACAATAAAATCAAATCCTATACCTGCCGGGTGGGAGACCCACAAACTGGAATCCAATAATACCACAGATGTTCATGTACTGTTGTAAAGTTTCTAGGTCCCATATCAGTCTCCCAAGCAGGGGATCTGGCCAAGGTACTGGGAATCCCCAGGGAATATGACTTTGAAGGCCAGTAGGATTTAATTACAGGACATCCACAAGACTGAGGAAAGAGAGACTCCACTCTTGGAGGGTGCAAATAAAAACTGCACACACCAGGACTGGAGGGAAAGGAGCAGTGACCCCACAAGAGACTGAGCTAGACCAATCTGTGAGTGTCTGAGGGCCTCCTGCAGAGGTGTGTGCTGGCAGTGGCCCACCACAGGCGCAGGGGCACCGGCAGCAGCAGTCCTGGGAGACGTGCGCCAGTTGCCTTGGAGGTCGCCAGCAGCGCCACCTGAGAGCCTGGAGACTCCAGGACTGGCTCACCTCAGGCCAATGACTAACAGGAAGGGACACAGCCACACCATCAGCATAAAATAGGATTAAAGTTTTACGGGGCACATCCGGGTGTGTTCTCTTGGCAAAACTCTTGAGAGACTTTGCCCTGCTTCATCTTGTACTCAAGGCAAAACTTACCTCTTACTTCAGGTATCTCTTGACTTCCTACTTTGCATTCCAGTCCTTATGATGAAAAGGACATCTTTTTTTTGGTGTTAGTTCTACAAGGTCTTGCAGGTCATCATAGAACCATTCATCTTCAGCTTCTTTGGCATTAGTGGTTGGAGCATAGACTTGGATTACTGTGATATTGAATTGTTTGCCTTAGAAACAAACAGAGATCATTCTGTCGTTTTTGAGATTGTACTTAAGAACTGCATTTTGCATTCTTTTGTTGATTATGAGGGATACTCCATTTCTTCTATGGGATTCTTGCCCACAGTAGTAGAAATAATAGTCATAGAGTTTTGCCAAGAGAATGCACTGCTCATAACAAGCACCCTCTTCCAACAACACAAGAGAAGACTACACATGGAATCACCAGATGGTCAATACTAAAATCAAATTGATTATATTTTTTTGCAGCCAAAGATAGAAAAGCTCTATACAGTCAGCAAAAACAAGACTGGTAGTTGCTATGGCTCATATCATGAACTCCTTATTGCCAAATTCACATGTAAATTGAAGAAAGTAGGGAAACTACTAGACCATTCAGGTATGACCTAAATCAAATCCCTTATAATTATATGGTGGAAGTGCAAATAGATTCAAGGGATTAAATCTGATAAACAGAGTGCCTGAAGAACTATGGATCGAGGTGGATGATATTGTACAGGTGGCAGTGATCAAGATTATCCCCAAGAAAAAAATGCAGAAATGGAAAAATATTTGTCTGAAGAGGCCTTACAAATAATTGAGGAAAGAAGAGAAGCTAAAGGCAAAGGAAAAAAAGGAAAAATATACTCATCTGAATGCAGAGTTCCAAAGAATAAGGAGAGATAAGAAAGCCTTCCTAAGTGATAAATGCAAAGAAATAGAGGAAAACAATAGAATAGGAAAGACTAGAGATCTCTTCAAGAAAATCAGAGATATCAAGGGAATATTTCACTGTAGAGATGGGTACAATAAAGTACAGAAACAGTATGGATGTAAGAGAAGCAGAAGATATTAAGAAGAGGTGCCAAGAACACACAGAAGAAATATACAAAAGAGATCTTCATGAGCAAGACAACCATGATGGTATGATCACTCACCTAGAGCCAGACATACTGGAGTGTGAAGTCAAGTGGGCCTTAGGAAAAATTACTATGAACAAAGCTAGTGGAGGTTATGGAATACCAGCTGAGCTATTTCTTTTTTTTTCTTTTTTTCTCTCATTTTTATTAGTTGGAGGCTAATTACTTTACAATATTGTAGTGGTTTTTGCCATACATTGACATGAATCAGCCATGGAATTACATGTATTCCCCATCCCAATCCCCACTCCCACGTCCCTCTCCATCCCATCCCTCTGGGTCTTTCCAGTGCATCAGCCCTGAGCACTTGTCTCATGCATCCAACCTGGGCTGGTGATCTGTTTCACCCTTAATAGTATACTTGTTTCAATGCTATTCTCTCAGAATATCCCACCCTCACCTTCTCCCACAGAGTCCAAAAGTCTGTTCTGTACATCTGTGTCTCTTTTTCTGTTTTGCATATTGGGTTATCGTTACCATCTTTCTAAATTCCATATATATGCGTTAGTATACTGTATTGGTCTTTATCTTTCTGGCTTACTTCACTCTGTATAATGGGCTCCAGTTTCATCCATCTCATTAGAACTAATTCAAATGAATTCTTTTTAATGGCTGAGTAATATTCCATGGTGTATATGTACCATAGCTTCCTTATCCATTCGTCTGCTGATGGACATCTAGGTTGCTTCCATGTCCTGGCTACTATAAACAGTGCTGTGATGAATATTGGGGTGCACTTGTTTCTTTCAGATCTAGTTTCCTCCGTGTATATACCCAGGAGTGGGATTACTGGGTCATATTGTAGTTCTATTTCCAGTTTTTTAAGGAATCTCCACACTGTTCTCCATAGTGGCTGTACTAATTTGCATTCCCACCAACAGTGTAAGAGGGTTCCCTTTTCTCCACACCCTCTCCAGCATTTATTGCTTGTAGACTTTTGGATAGCAGCCATCCTGACTGGTGTATAATGCTACCTCATTGTGGTTTTGATTTGCATTTCTCTGATAATGAGTGATGTTGAGCATCTTTTCATGTGTTTGTTAGCCATCTGTATGTATTCTTTGGAGAAATGTCTGTTTAGTTCTTTGGCCCATTTTTTGATTGGGTCATTTATTTTTCTGGAGTTGAGCTGCAGGAGTTGCTTGTATATTTTTGAGATTAATCCTTTGTCTGTTGCTTCGTTTGCTATTATTTTCTCCCATTCTGAAGGCTGTCTTTTCACCTTGCTTATAGTTTCCTTTGTTGTGCAAAAGCTTTTAAGTTTCATTAGGTCCCATTTGTTTATTTTTGCTTTTATTTCCAATATTCTGGAAGGTGGGTCATAGAGGATCCTGCTGTGATTTATGTCGGAGAGTGTTTTGCCTATGCTCTCTTCTAGGAGTTTTATAGTTTCTGGTCTTATGTTTAAATCTTTAATCCATTTTGAGTTTATTTTGTGTATGGTGTTAGAAAGTGTTCTAGTTTCATTCTTTTACAGGTGGTTGACCAGTTTTCCCAGCAGCACTTGTTAAAGAGGTTTTTTTTTTTTTTTTTCCATTGTATATCATTGCCTCCTTTGTTGAAGATAAGGTGTCCATAGGTACGTGGATTTATCTCTGTGCTTTCTATTCTGTTCCATTGATCTATATTTCTGTCTTTTTGCCAGTACCATACTGTCTTGATGACTGTGACTTTGTAGTATAGTCTGAAGTCAGGCAGGTTGATTCCTCCAGTTCCATTCTTCTTTCTCAAGATTGCTTTGGCTATTCGAGTTTTTTGTTTTTTTTTTTTTTTTTTTTTTTTGTATTTCCATACAAATTGTGAAATTATTTGTTCTAGTTCTGTGAAAAATACCATTGGTAGCTTGATAGGGATTGCATTGAATCTATAGATTGCTTTGGGTAGTATAGTCATTTTGACAATATTGATTCTTCCAATCCATGAACACAGTATATTTCTCCATCTATTTGAGTCCTCTGTGATTTCTCTCATCAGTGTTTCATATTTTTCTATGTATAGGTCTCCCCTTTCTTTAGGTAGATATACTCCTAAGTATTTTATTCTTTTTGCAATGGTGAATGGTATTGTTTCCTTAATTTCTCTTTCTGTCTTCTCATTGTGTCTAAGAATGCAAGGGATTTCTGTGTGTTAATTTTATATCCTGCAACATTACTGTATTCATTGATTAGCTCTAGTAATTTTCTGGTAGAGTCTTTAGGGTTTTCTATGTAGAGGATCATGTTGTCTGCAAACAGTGAGAGTTTTACTTCTTCTTTTCCTATCTGGATTCCTTTTATTTCCTTTTCTGTTCTAATTGCTGTGGCCAGCACTTCCAAAACTATGTTGAATAGTAGTGGTGAGAGTGGGCACCCTTGTCTTCTTCCTGACTTTAAGGGAAATGCTTTCAATTTTTCACCATTGAGGATAATGTTTGCTGTAGGTTTGTCATATATAGCTTTTATTATGTTGAGGTATGTTCCTTCCATTCCTGCTTTCTGGAGAGTTTTTATTATAGACGGATGTTGAATTTTGTCAAAGGCTTTTTCTGCATCTATTGAGACAATCATATGATTTTTATCTTTCAATTTGTTAATGTGGTGTGTTACATTGACTGATTTGTGGATATTAAAGAATCCTTGCATTCCTGGGATAAAGCCCACTTGCTCATGACGTATTATCTTTTTAATATGTTGTTGGATTCTGTTTGCTAGAATTTTGTTAAGGGGATTTTTGCATCTATGTTCATCAGTGATATTGGCCTGTAGTTTTCTTTTTTTGTGGCATCCTTGTCTGGTTTTGGTATTAGGGTGATGGTGGCCTCATAGAATGAGTTTGGAAGTTTGCCTTCTTCTGCAATTTTCTGGAAGAGTTTGAGTAAGATAGGTGTTAGCTCTTCTCTAAATTTTTGGTAGAATTCAGCTGTGAAACCATCTGGTCCTGGACTTTTGTTTGCTGGAAGATTTCTGATTACAGTTTTGATTTCTGTGCTTGAGATGGGTCTGTTAAGATCTTCTATTTCTTCCAAGTTTAGTTTTGGAAAGTTATATATTTCTAAGAATTTGTCCATTTCTTCCAAGTTGTCCTTTTTATTGGCATAGAGCTGCTGGTAGTAGCCTCTTAAGATCCTTTGTATTTCCAAGTTGTCTGTTGTGATCGCTCCATTTTCATTTCTAATTTTGTTGATTTGTTTCTTCTCCCTTTGTTTCTTCATAAGTCTGGCTAAAGGCTTGTCAATTTTATTTACCTTTTCAAAGAAACAGCTTTTAGCTTTGTTGATTTTTGCTATGGTCTCTTTTGTTTCTTTTGCATTTATTTCTGCCCTAATTTTTAAGATTTCTTTCCTTCTACTAACGCTGGGGTTCTTCATTTCTTCCTTCTCTAGTTGCTTTAGGTGTAGAGTTAGGTTATTTATTTGACTTTGTTCTTGTTTCTTGATGTAAGCCTGTATTGCTATGAACCTTCCCCTTAGCACTGCTTTTACAGTGTCCCATAGGTTTTGAGTTGTTGTGCTTTCTTTCATTTTTATGCCTATTTTTATTTCTTTTTTGATTTCTACTATGATTTGTTGGTTATTCAGAAGCATGTTACTTAGCCTCCATATGTTGGGATTTTTAACAGGTTTTTTTTTTTTCCTGTAATTGAGATCTAATCTTACTGCATTGTGGTCAGAAAAGATGACTGGAATGATTTCAGTTTTTTTGAATTTACCAAGGCTAGATTTATGGCCTAGGATGTGATCTATTCTGGAGAAGGTTCCATGTGCACTTGAGAAAAAGGTGAAATTGATTGTTTGGCGGTGAAATGTCCTATAGATATCAATTAGGTCTTGCTGGACCATTGTGTCATTTAAAGTTTGTGTTTCCTTTTTAATTTTCTGTTTAGTTGATCTGTCCATAGGTGTGAGTGGGGTATTAAAGTCTCCCACTATTATTGTGTTATTGTTAATTTCCCCCTTCATTCTTGTTAGCATTTGCCTTACATATTGAGGTGCTCCTATGTTGGGTGCATATATATTTATAATTGTTATATCTTCTTGTATTGATCCTTTGATCATTATGTAGTGTCCTTCTTTGTTTCTTTCCACAGCCTTTATTTTGAAGTCGATTTTATCTGACATAAGTATTGTGACTCCTGCTTTCTTCTGGTCTCTGTTTGCGTGAAATATTTTTTTTTCCTACCCTTTACTTTCAGTCTGTATGTGTCCCTTGCTTTGAGGTGGGTCTCTTGTAGACACCATATATAGGGGTCTTGCTTTTGTATCCATTCAGCCAGTCTTTGTCTTTTGGTTGGGGCATTCAACCCATTCACATTTAAGGTAATTATTGATAAGAATCATCCCGTTGCCATTTGGTTTGTTGTTTTGGGTTCATGTTCATACAATCTTTCTGTGTTTCCTGTTAGAGAAGACCCTTTAGCATTTGTTGAAGAGCTGGTTTGGTGGTGCTGAATTCTCTCAACTTTTGCTTGTCTGTAAAGCTTTTAAATTCTCCTTCATATCTGAATGAGATCCTTGCTGGGTACAGTAATCTGGGTTGTAGGTTATTATCTTTCATTACTTTACGTATGTGCTGCCATTCTCTTCTGACCTGAAGAGTTTCTATTGAAAGGTCTGCTGTTATCCTTATGGGAATCCCCTTGTGTGTTATTTGTTGTTTCTCCCTTGCTGCCTTTAATATTTGTTCTCTGTGTTTGATCGTTGTTAATTTGACTAATATGTGTCTTGGGGTGTTTCTTGGGTTTATCCTGTTTGGGACTCTCTGTGTTTCTTGGACTTGGATGGCTATTTCCTTCCCCATTTGGGGGAAGTTTTCAGCTATTGTCTCCTCGAGTATCTTCTCATGGCCTTTCTTTTTGTCTTCTTCTTCTGGGACTCCTATGATTCGAATGTTGGTGTGTTTCACATTGTCCCAGAGGTCCCTGAGGTTGTCCTCATTTCTTTTAATTCTT
Source organism: Odocoileus virginianus (assembly GCF_023699985.2). NCBI lineage: Eukaryota > Metazoa > Chordata > Mammalia > Artiodactyla > Cervidae > Odocoileus > Odocoileus virginianus. Next base: position 1,273,853 of record NW_027224330.1, read on the forward strand.
TTTTCCTCTCTGCTTCATTTATTTCCACCATTTTATCTTCTACCTCACTTATCCTATCTTCTGCCTCCATTATTCTACTGTTGGTTCCCTCCAGAGTGTTTTTGATCTCATTTATTGAATTATTCATTTTTAATTGACTCTTTTTTATTTTTTCTAGGTCCTTGTTAAACAATTCTTGCATCTTCTCAATCCTTGTCTTCAGGTTATTTATCTGTAACTCCATTTTGTTTTCAAGAGTTTGGATCATTTTTATTATCATTATTTTAAATTCTTTTTCAGGTAGATTCCCTATCTCCTCCTCTTTTCTTTGGTTTGGTGGGCATTTTTCATGTTCCTTTACCTGCTGGGTATTTCTCTGCCTTTTCATCTTATTTAGATTGTTGGGTTTAGGGTGGCCGTTTTGTATTCTGGTAGTCTGTGGTTCCTTTTTATTGTGGAGGTTTCTCCCAGTGGTTGGGGCTGGGTGTTTGGCTTGTCGAGGTTTGCTGGTTAGAGAAGCTGGTGTCGGTGTTCTGGTGGGTGGAGCTGGATTTCTTCTCTATGGAGTGCACTGGAGTGTCCAGTAGTGAGTTTTGACATGGGTCTATGGGTTTGGTGTGACTTTGGGCAGCCTGTATATTGACGTTCAGGGCTGCATTCCTGCATTGCTGGAGAATTTATGTGGTATGTCTTACTCTGGAATTTATTGGCTCTTGGGTGGTGGTTGGTTTCAGTGTAGGTATGGAGGCTTTTGGATTAATAATTAGCATTATTAATTAATGTTCCCTGTAGTCAGGAGTTCTCTGGTGTTCTCAGGTTTTGGGCTTAAGCCTCTTGCCTCTGGATTTCAGTCTTATTCTTACAGTAGCCTCAAGACTTCTCCATCCATACAGCACTGATAATAAAACTTCTAGGTTAATGGTGAAAAGATTCTCCACAGTGAGGGACACCCAGAGAGGTTCACAGAGTTACATGAAGAAGAGGAGAGGGAGGAAGGAGATAGAGGTGAGCAGGAGGAGAAAAGGAGGGATTTAAGAGAGGAGAGAAAGATCTAGGTTGTACTCTGCTCCCTAAGTGTTCTCCGCAGGCCGGAACACCCACAGAGATTCACAGAATTGGATTGAGAAGAGAAGGAGAAGGGAGGAAATATAGGTGATCTGGGGGAGAAAAAGGAGAGTCAAAAGGGGGAGAGAGTGATCAAACCAGTAATCACACTCCTGAGTAAAAATGGGTACTGAAGGTTGGATTCTTAAATGTCCAAAATTGATATCAAATACTGAAAAACAAAGATTAAAAATCTAGAGTAGAGGTTAGACTCTTAAAAATACAATATTAAAAAACCACAAAAACACAAAAAATTTAAGAAATATATATGAAGTTTGCTTTAAAAATAGGGTCTTTTTTGTTTGTTTGTTTGTTTGGCCAGGTTATAGTGGGTTGTAAAAATGAAAATTAAGGAGTAATAGAGGAGTAATAGGGGACTTTAATAAAAAAAAAAAGAAAGAAAGAGAAAAAAATTTTTTAATAAAAATAATAGTAAAAATATATGTAGACAAATATCCCTGGTGGGTGTGGGGAGCACTCGCTGTGTTCCGGCCACACTGGGTTTTCCCCCACTCGCGGCATCTGTGCTTTCCCTGTCTACACTGCTCAGGCTCCAGGCTGCTCTCCAGGGAGCGGGCCCTGAGTTGTGTGCACTTCCTGGGCCTAAGCCACTCAGGTTCGGGTTTTTGGGTACTCCACAAAGACACAGACTCGGTTAGGCCTGCGTTTTGTGCCTTCTCCCGCTAGAGCAGCTCAGGCAGCCAGGAGCTTGACGAGCACACTCTCCCCAGGTGCAGTGCGCCTTATCCCCTCTGTGGTCCTAGCCTCAATTTCTGGGTGTGCCGGTTCAGTGCACCTTGTGTCCCTTCTGGGAAGCTGATTTCTGGCTGCGACCCTCCCGGCGGATGTCAACCATCCAGAATCTCAGGAAGTCTTTGGTTAGAAACTGGAAGCCTGTTTGCAGTTTGGTAGGGGATGCCATCTCTGGGGCCGAGTTTGCCCCTTTCCCCTCCCCCCTGCCTCCTGCCTCCGGCGGGGGATGGGCCGGTCTGCAGCCGGCTAGCTCTTCTCTGGTATTGCTCAGTCCCTTTGTTCTGGGAACGGGCAGGTAGTGCCTAAATTTAGGGCTATTCCCAGGTTAATTCTCTCTCTCACTATCCCACAGTTTAAGTTGCTATCTCATGTTAGCTCCCTCTGATTGCCCTCAGGGCATTCAGGCCTGGTCCTTACCCTAAGCAATGCCACCCGCTCCTCTCTGTTCAGCCCCCACTTGCTGGTGGCGGATGCGAGCGTCTGGGGTACTTTTCTGCTGGGAGTTGTTTTTAGGCATGTAATCTGTGGGTTTTATTTATTTTCCCTCCCAGTTAGGTTGCCCTCCAAGATTCAAAAACTTCCCCCAGACCCGCCAGTGAGAGGGTTTCCTGGTGTTTGGAAACTTCCTCTATTAAGACTCCCTTCCCAGGACGGATCTCCATCCCTAACTCTATTGTCTCTTTTTATCTTTTATATTTTGTCCTACCTCCTTCTGAAGACAATGGGCTGCTTTTCTGGTGTCTGATGTCCTCTGCTAGCGATCAGAAGTTGTTTTGTGCAGTTTGCTCAGCGTTCAAATGATCTTTTGATGAATTTGTGGGGGAGAAAGTGGTCTCCCTGTCCTATTCCTCTGCCATCTTAGTTCCCTCCAGAAACTATTTCAAATACTAAAAGATAATGCTCTTAAAGTGCTGCACTTATTATGCAAGCAAGTTTGGAAAACTCAACAGTCACCACAGGACTGGAAAAGGTCAGTTTTCATTGCAATCCCAAAGAAAGGCAATGCCAAAGAATGTTCAAATGTTCACCACATAATTGTACTCATCTCGTATGCTAACAAGGCAATGCTCAAAATTCTCCAAGCTAGGCTTCAACAGTATGTGAATTGAGAACTTCCAGATGTTCAAGATGGATTTAGAAAAGGCATAGGAATCAGAGATCAAATTGCCAACATCCGTTGGATCATCAAACAAGCAAGAGAATTAAGGAAAAACATCTTCTTCTGCCTTATTGACTATGGCAAAGCCTTTGACTGTGTGGGTCACAACAAACTGGAAAATCCTTCAAGAGATGGGAACAGTTACCTGCCTCTTGTATGCAGGTTAAGAAGCAACAGTTAGAACTGGACATGGAACAACAGACTGGTTCCAAATTGGCAAAGGCGTACGTCAAGGCTGTGTATTGTCTCTCTGTTTATTGTACTTATATGCAGAGTCAGTCAGGCAAAATGCCATGCTGGATAAAACACAACCTGGGATCAAGATTGCCAAGAGAAATATCAATAACTTCAGATATGCAGATGACATCACCCTTCTGGCAGAAAGCAAAGAAGAACCAAAGAACTTCTTGATGAGGGTGAAAGAGGAGAGTGAAAAAGCTGGCTTGAAATTCAACATTCAAAAAACAAAGATCATGGCATCCAGTCCCATCACTTCATGGCAAATAGATAAGGAAACAATGGAAACAGTGACAGACTTTATTTTCTTGGGTTCCAAAATCACTGCAGAATGGTTACTGTAGCCATGAAATTCCTCCTTGGAAGAAAAGCTATGACAAATCTAGACAGCATATTAAAAAACAAAGACATCACTTTGTCGACAAAGGTCCATATTGTCAAAGCTATGATTTTTCCAGTAGTCATGTTTGGATGTGAGAGTTGGACCATGACAATGCTGCATACTGAATAGCTGATGCTTTGAACTGTGGTGTTGGAGAAGACTCTTGAGAGTGCCTTGGACTGCAAGGACATCAAACCAGTCAATCTTAAAGGAAATCATTCTTGAATATTCTTTGGAAGGACTGATGTTGCAGGTGACTAATACTTTGGCCACTTAATGTGAAGTACTGACTCATTAGAAAAGACCCTGATGCTTGTATTGGTTGAAGGCAGAAGGAGAAGGGGACAACAGGATGAGATAACATCGCTGATTTGATGGACATGAGTGTGAGCAAGCTCTGAGTGTTAATGATGGATAGGGAAGCCTGGTGTATTGCAGACCATGGGGTCACAGATAGGTGAATGTGACTGAGTGGCTGAACTGAACTGAAATGAGCACAGCCCTGCCCACCAGAGCAAGACCCAGTTTTCCCCACAGCCAGTCCCTCCCATCAAGAAGCTTTCACAAGTCTCTTATCCTCATCTACCAGAGGACAGACAAAAGAAACAAGAACTAGAATCTCAGCAGCTGACAGAACTAATGTCACAATCACAGAAAGCTAACTAAAATGTAAAAAAATAAGATTATATCCCAGGTGAAGGAACAAGATAAAAATCCCAAGAAAAGCAACCAAATGAAGTGGAGATGACAACCTCCCAGAAATGTCCCAACGTGAGTGTAAAGTCATCTGCTGTGGAACCAGGCAGAGTTGATGTTGCAGATGAAGGTAGTCTGCTGGAGCAGGTTGCTTCTACCTGAGGGAATAAGGCTAACCCACGTTATGGAGGACTTCTGCTTTACTGAAAGTCCATTGATTTAAATGTTAACTTATCTAAAAACACCTTCAGAGAAATACTCGGAATAATGTTTGCCCAAATATCTTGGCATCCCATGGCCCAACCAATTTAACACATAAAATTAACCATCGCACCTTGGCCAAACACTTTGCTGATGTACCTGTTATATTGGAAGAGAAAAGTTAACTAAGAGTAAAAGATGAGAAATAGGTTAGTTACTATTTTTGTATATGTTAAAAACAAAATTCAACTGAGCAAATTTGAAGAGAAAATTGACTTTATTCAAGTATTCAAGTCAGGCAGTACCCCATATAACAAATAGAAAGGAGCTCCAAAGAGCTACAGAAAAGGAAAGGTTTTTAAAGGCAGAAAAGAGACAGAGAAGTCATAAACAAGAACCATTTCAGGCAGAATCACCTTCCTTTGGGAGAAGGCAGGGGCCTATCAGGTGGGTCATCTGACTAGTGCTAGTCAGGAAATTCCAGATTGACTGACTAAGATTGTATTTCTAGGAGACATTGAAACTGTAATCAGATTAGGTATTCAACCTTGGTTTGCTGATAGGACTTAGGACAAGGGACTCCATTTAGGGCCTTTGTCTCTTTTAATACATATTTTGGATCTCCATAGTTATTAAATAGCTCTATAGGGAAGCAGAGTAGATGGGATTGAGTGACCAGATTATGTCCTGGTATAGAATAAGAGTATCTTGAGTGAAGAAGTAACAGGTACTTTCAGGAGATTTCTGCTGATATTCAACCAAGAATAATCTTTTAATCAGACATTCCCATAAGTCTTCACTATTCTTTTCAAGTCCAGTGGAAGTTTTAAGGGAAAGATAGTGTTAATAAAATAACAAAAGTTTAGAAGAAAATAACTTTATCTAAATTTTGTAGTTGACACAAGCACTCTTCACTTTCTTCACCTTTTCATTATCACTGCTCTTAAATTGGGTGTCTAACACCACAGGACTTTGTTAATATCCAGTGGTCAATCAGAGAGCTCATTTGGCAAGTTTTTGGAAGAAACATTTTCTTGCTTGTTATCACCAATTCTGTGGCACCAAGAAGCATGCTAATTAAAATGTGCTTATTTTAGGAGTCAGATCACAGGAGGTGTTAAGCTAATAAAATTCTGATTATTATCTAAAGTTTCACCATTAATAAAAAGTCCTAAATCTGAAGGGAAGAGAAAAGCAAGAGAAGAAAAGAAAACTGACTTATCTATGATGAAGAAAGGAAGATATGATTGGGGGAAAGAAGAGTAGAAGGAAGAGTCATTCCCCAAAATGTCAGCAATTTTATCCCCCTACTAATATATTCTCTCATTCTTAACATGCTGTTTGAACAGTTCACAGCTAAAACTTATTTAATCTCAAAATAGTGCATTTCTCACACTAAGCAAATTGATGATGCATTAAATTAAATTAATGGCCCAGAATAGGAGGAAAAAATCCAATGTTCCCAGGGTCAGATTGACAAGGTCAGTCTGAAAGTGGATTCTGAGCTCTCTCATGAACACCTCTCTGTTGACCATGGATGGTCACATATTTATGATAATATCTGACTGCACTATGATCATACAGACCTACTAATGTATTATAGAACAATGGGTGCCTTTCCTTATTCCAGTATTTGGATAATATTTGCAACTTAAAGAAAGTGCATGGGTTTTGTAAGATTTATGGGCAAGAGAACAATTAAAAATCAACTTACTGCTTCTGCATATTCCATTAGTTATCATGAAAGTAAAACATGATAGTGACAACTAAAACTGAATGGTTAAATAAGAATAGGGCATTCTTACAAACCTGTTTTTAGTTCCATGTAATTGAGAAGCATAATAGTTACAGGATTGACCTGGCTAGTTATTCTCTTTCAGAGGAAAGTCTAATCTGCCTAGAGGTCTGAATTTAGAGTTCAGAAAATAGCTGTCATTTTTTTTTTATACTGAGTGTATCTTCTCCACCTACTCCCATTCTATCTAAAAATGCATAAACCCAAATCACATTAAACAGATGTTTATACATATAAATCAAGACCACAAAAGCCTGGGACACAGCCAAAAAAAAAAAAATAGTTAGGTTTGTAAATTTTATATTAAGCCTGAAGTGACAGGAATAAAAAAGTACTGGGTGAGGCTCCAAGGAGGTGAAGACCTGGAAAGGAATTAGGAGCTACCTGAAAATTATCCAAATAATTTTGACCTCTGAAATAGTGGCCACAACACAAGCTGCAGCTTATCTAAATCACAGAGTCACCATTTGGAGAAGTCAGTCATCTGTACTTACACCTAGGAAACAGCAACATGCCACTAATTTAAATACCAAAGCTGGTATTCTTAGTTTGAGTACACTCAATTAAGACCCCTTGTTGTTTAAAAAGGTGTATGAAAGGAGTGAGAGGGAATCTCGCCAACCATGCAGTAAAAGGAAAAATCAACTCTTTTGATGCCTATGTGAGCAGGAAAGAGGATTTACCTTAGGATCAGTAATTCAGAATTTCCAGGAGAGCATGAGCAGCAACAATACTTCACAGATTCCATGCCTTGCTTTATTATAGAATTTCCCTCAGTTGATCTTTGGCTAACGCTGCCATAGGAGGTCTGGGTATTCCCAGTGAAGGCCCAAAGGTCACCAAAGATCTAACTTAAAGGAAGAGTTTCCTGCTCACTGGTGGGTGTGAGTGAACAACTCTTGGAAGAAGGTCTGTGGGAATTCATAGAGATGCAGAGCTGTTTTGCAATCCTCAAGGCGCCTGAGGACAGGACATGGCAAAAGGAACAGACTAGGCCTTCTGGAATGTGCCGTGTCCTCTACAGTGACTGGCAGAGGATGCTGACTTTTGCTAATTTATTTCAAGGCATGAAGTAAATCTTGGTTGCCAATATTTGGATCCTGAATCATAAAACAAACAAACAAAAATTATGGTGCATTAAAAGTAGCCAAAAATTCTGTCAGTTTTATCAAAGAATGTCCTTCTCTGAATCTGAGTGTAGCCTGTGACCACTTGACCAATAATGCACAAGAGATGTGATGTTGGGTCATATTTATGAGCCCAGTCATTTAGTGATCTGTTCCGTTTATTTTGTGGAATACTCCTTAGTGAGCATGCAAATTGAAGAAGCCTAAGCAGGCTATAGTGAGAAGCATAAGGAAAGCAAAACAGACCCCTGGCCAACAGTCCAGCAGATCACCAGCCAGTAGCTGGCACCCACTTTGGCTGTCATGTGAATGAGCCATCATGAAAGGGGATCCATCAACCCAGTCGAGCTGTGCTACACACAAAACATAAAGCAGAGTCATGGTGATAAGTAAGGAAATCAAGTACAGCTAACTTGGCTATTTTGGAAAGGGGAGTAATGTAAGCATGCCATCAAAAGAGGTTAAAAAATCTATATACACAATAAATATTGTCCAAAGTTATAGTAAAGAAAAATGTAACATTTATCATGTGAAGAGGAGACACAATTATTTGGTAGTAAACTTTTTTCTCCTCCTTGAAATGGCTGAAAACTATTATCTTGTTAGAGAAATATATTTTGGTGGATACAGCAAATCATATATAAAATGAAGTATTATAGCATTTAAACATGTACACAAATGTAAATGTTATATACCATACACATTAATTTTACCTCTTCGAATGCAACAAATGTTTGCAAGGTGAACTCTGGAAGAAAACAATGATGCTTAGCTTCTCCTCAGCTTCTTTGAGCAGGAGGACTTCAGAATGCCTAAAAGACTTCATTGAAAATCACCAGCATCAGGACCACATAGGGTTTTACAGATCAAAGTAACATAGATCACGTTAAATCTAAACATGAAGCCTTTTTAATTCTTGAATAAGTCTACTGGATTTTGTCAGAGAATTTGTATATGTTTCTCCTACTTCTCTGTTTTAATTATTAGAGGTATTTACATGAAAACAGGATCTTTATTTTTAAGGGTTCATCTGTTCCTGCTGTTTCTCCCTCACTTAAAGACATTATCCAGCGTCATATAAACAGCAACAGAAGGAGATAAACTCTTAAAAGACAAAGATCTTCTTTTCATACAAATGATTGTGCTAGTGTTTTTTGCAGTCAAATATGAGATAGATGGTATGCAAATAGCATTATCTATAAGATATTTTTCTGTGTATTCTAGGCTATTTTTTCCCAAAGTGCTTGCTACACAAAGAAAACAGTATTCAGTGAAAATGACAGTTTCCTTATCAAATGTCAAGAACTATTAGCATAAAATTCAGATATAACTGAAATGTAGAGAGGCAGATCAAATGTCACTTGAAATAAGGTTCACAACATGTTTAACCAACACTTTCAAAAGCCAAATAACTCTATGGTGATTTTGGAAAATTCTTTTACAAAAATGTGTTATTTTTCTCATGCCTTTATTTTTCCAGATTTAAGGGCTTTTGTTTGCTCCTCAATAACATTCCCTCAAGTGCATTGAAATAATGTTTATTTCTTAGCCCACTACCTTCAGTGTACTGTGTCCCAAACTAATAATGTCTAAATATTTAAGGACTTTTGAGAAGGTTTAAAGGAAGAAATTTTCAGTTATAATTGCAGATATCCGATTGCTTTACTCCAAATTACATGGCGTCATTAATATCAATTAACACCTTCACATATGTGATCTTCTTTAGTTCTTCAAAAACCTTTCAAAGAAAACAAAGATGTTGCTAAGACCATGTTTTAAAATAAAAACTATATTCACTGCTTGTTTGCAAGTCATATAACCAGGCAACGATATATCTCATCCAAAATATTCAGAGACTCAATATTTATTCAGAGTATTATATATATGTGTGTGTGTGTGTGTGTGTGTGTGTGTGTGTGTGTATAAAGATCCTTGGAATATCTATAAGAAATTAATTAGCAAAGTAGCAAAATTTTAATAAAACAAATTTTACTTTGAAAGTTTCTGAGTTATTACAATATTGAATCAAGGGGAAAGACATTCTTTAGGAGTGAGTCCATTTGCTTTGCAAATGATAAGAGCAGTTTGTAGAGAAAGAGGCTCGCAGAAAATGAGTCTTATGGTTGTTGAGGGGAAGGATGGAGGAACGTGGGATGGATAGGTACACACTGCTGTATTTTAAGTGGGTAACCCTAAAGGACCTAATGCATAGTATGGAAACTCTGCTCAATGCTATGCAGAGCCTAGATGGGAGGGGAGTTTAAGCGAGAATGTATACATGTATATGTACGAGTGAGTCCCTTTTCTGTGCACCTGAAATTATCGCAAGCTTGTTAATTGATTATACTTCAATATAAAATAATTTAAAAAGTAAAATAGCATTATAAAAAAATAATGGTTTATTTCTGGGGAGGAGATTTTGAAATTATGGAAGAAATATCACTTAAAGATTAAATGATACTTATACTTGGTTGTTATATGTTCTAAAATACTTCAAGATGTAAAATGCAGAAAACTTTGGTCTAGAAGGCAAATTAGCTTGATGGAAGCACAAACATGAAGCCAATTCTGCCTGGTTTGCATAATTGCCTGGGTCCAAGAAGATCTCAAATACTGCTGAGCAACTAAGCCCATGTGCCGCAACTATTGAAGCCCAGAGCCTGTGCTCTACAACTGGAGAGGCCACCACAAGAAGCCCTCGCGCTGCATTGATGAGGAGCCCCACTGCCCACAGCTAGAGAAAGGCTGCATGCAGCAGCAAGACCCAGTGCAACCATAGACAAATTAATAATTTAAAATATATGTTTAAGAATCTTAAAATAACCAATATGCTAAAGAGGCACACTTTGGGGACAAATCCTGCTCCTCTTATGCCCTGCTTTTGAGAGTACCCCAGAAGTTTTATAATTGGGAAGCTGAACTTTCCTAGCTTACTGAACAAATCTCTTAGCTCAGAGAACTGCTAAATTCAGTTTAAAACATGTGTCTCATTTCAGGAAGTGGTGATGAAGTTAAGGTCCCAAAGTTAGTCCTATATTATTACAGAGAAGACATTTAATAAAAGAAAATTCTATGTAAATAAAAGAAAAACAAAAGTTAATTTTTGGGGTAATTCAAAACTGTTTCTAATTCTGGAGGCAGCCAACAAAGATTTCTACATGTCAGGGTCAAAGTATCCTTTGCAATTGATCTATCTGATAATGTAATTGTGTGTTCAAGTAAGCTTTCTGTTTAGCCCACACATCAGCAGAAAGAAAACTGGAAAAATAAAACATTAAGCACAAGCAATGTTTCAAACCAAAACTCATAAACATTAAAAGAGTTATTTGAGTCACATGTTATTAGTTCTTATCCTGCATGAATCCAATTTTTTCCTCAGTTCTAGAGATTTTTACCAGTTCATTCTTATGATCTTAAAATTATAAGAAACCTGTGTCTGCTAGAGTCCTTTTTATGAATTTCCTTGAAGATGAAACATTTTTACAGGAACATTTTTTGCGAAAATATCAGAGTAAAATAACAACTGGAAATGGTGAAAAACTTAAAATGGCCATGATTAAAAATTTAGTGAGAGTTCATTACAGTGCAACTAACAAAGAAGTTACTTACTTCCATGACACACAACATAGTAAGATAATAATTAGAAACATGACTGATCAATATTATACCAGGGCATATCAGAACTTTGGGAATTTCACACAATTTCTGAAACATTTATATACCTATACAAATACAAGATAAAGAAGACTTAGTATTACTTCTAATTTGCCAAGGCTTTCCATGTAACTTAACATACAAATAAGCCTGATTAGTGTAATAGTTCTTTTTAATAAAAAGAAAGAAATAATCTTTTTAGGTGTTACAAGGGCCTTTTGGAAAATCCAAAAGTTGATTCCAGGTCAAAAAGTGCTGGAAGAATCAGGCTCCCTGACATCAGACTATACTACAAAGCTGTTCTCCTCAGAACAGTATGGTACCAGCACAAAAACAGAAATATAGATCAATGGAACAAGATAGAAAGTCCAGAAATAAACCCACACACCTATGGTCAATTAATCTACAACAAAGGAGGTAATATTACACAGTGGGGAAAGGCAGTATCTTCAATAAATCGTGCTGGGAAATTGGACAGCTACAGGTTACAAAAAAAAAAAAAAAATGAAATTAGGACTTTTTAAACTCCATACAATAAGAAAAGCTCAAAATGGATTAAATACCTAAATGTGTGACCAGACATTATAAAACTCTTGGAGGAAAACACACAGAAAACACTATGACAAAAGTTTCAGTAATACGTTTTTTGATCCATATCCCAGAGTAAGGCAAATAAAAACAAGAATAAAAAAAATGGGACATATCAGTCAGTTCAGTCATTTGGTCATGTCCGACTCTTTGTGAACCCATGGACTGCAGCACGCCAGGCTTCCCTGTGGGCTGGCCCACTGGCCCACAGCCCATTGGTTTGAATGGGACATTTAATTAAATTCAAAAGCTTTTGCACAGCAAAATCAATAAATAAAATGAAAATAAATGAGGAAAAAATAAAAACAAAAACAAATCAGGAGAAAACATTTGCAAATAATGTGATCGATAAGGGATTCAGTCAGTCAGTTCAGTTGTCAGTCATGTCCAACTCTTTGTTGCCCCATGGACTGCAGCAGGCCAGGCTTCCCTCTCCATCACCAACTCCCAGAGCTTGCTCAAACTTATGTCCATCAAGTCGGTGATGGCAACCAACCATCTCATTCTCTGTCGTCCTTTTCTCCTCCTACCTCCATCTTTCCCAGCATCTTGGTTTTTTCCAATGAGTCAATTCTTTGCATCGGGTGGCCAAAGTATTGGAGCTTCAGCTTTAGCATCAGTCCCTCCAAAGAATATTCTGGACTGATTTCCTTTAGGATGGACTGGTTGGATCTCCTTGCATTCCAAGGGACTCTCAAGAGTCTTCTCCAACACCACAGTTCAAAAAGCATCAATTCTTCAGTGTTTAGCCTTCTTTATAGTCCAACTCTCACATCCATACATACTACTGGAAAAACCATAGCTTTGACTAGATGGACCATTGTCAGCAAAGTAATATCTCTGCTTTTTAATATGCTGTCTAGTTTGGCCATAGGGTCTCCTGAATTGCAGTTGGATTCTTTACAAACTGAGCTATCAGAGAAGCCCTTCCAAGGAACAAGCATCTTTTAATTTCATGGTTGCAGTCACCATCTGCAGTGATTTTGGAGCCCCCCCAAAATAAAATCTCTCACTGTTTCCATTGTTTGCCCATCTATTTGCCATGAAGTAATGGGATCAGATATCATGATCTTAGTGTTTTGAATATTGAATTTTAAGCCAACTTTTTCACTCTCCTCTCACTTTTTCAAGAGGCTCTTTAGTTCTTCTTCACTTTCTGCCATAAGGGTGGTGTCATCTGCATATCTGTGGTTATTGATATTTTTCCCAGCAATCTTGTTTCCAGCTTGTGCTTCATCCACCTCAGTATTTCACATGCTGTATTATGCATATAAGTTAAATAAGCAGGGTGACAATATACAGCCTTGACTTGCTCCTTTCCCAATTTGGAACCAGTTCATTTTTCATGTCTGGTTCTAACTGTTGCTTATTGACCTGCATACAGATCTCCCAGGAGGCAGGTAAGATGATCTGGTATCCCCACCTCTTTAAGAATTTTCCACAGTTTATGGGGACTAAAAAGGGACTAGTACCCAAAATTCACAAATGGCTCATGCAGTTTAATGTCATCAAAACAATCAACTCAATCAAAAAACAGGCAGAATAGCTAAATAAACATTTCTCCAAAGAAGACATACACATGGCCAAGAAGCATATGAAAAAATGCTCACATCACTAATGATTAGAGAAAAATCAAATCAAAACTGCCATGAGATATAACCTCACACCTGTCAGAATAGTTATCATCAAAAAAATGTATAAACAATAAATGCTAGAGAGGGTGTGGATAGAAGGGAAACCTTTTCTACTGTTGATGGGAAAGTAAATTACTTTCCCAATTACTTTTCCTTCACCCAATATGAAGAACAATATGTTCCATAAAAAAAACTAAAAAAAAAAAAAAAAAAAAAATACCATATGAGTTAGCAATTCTACTCCCAGTCATATATAGGAGAAAAACGTGGTCTGAAAGGATACATGCACTCCAATGTTCATTGCAGCACTGTTTTCAATAGCCAAGACATGGAAGCAACCTAAATATCCATTGATAGAATGGACCAAAAAGAAGTGGTGCATATATACAGTGAAATATTGCTCAGCCATAAAAAGAACAAAATAATACCATTGGTAACAAAATGGATAAACCTAAATATGGTCATATTAAGCGAAGTAAGTCAGACAGAGAAAGAAAAATCAATGTGATATTTAAAAAGAAATGATACAAATGAAGTTATTTACAAAACAGAAACAAACTCACAGACTTAGAGAACAAACCTATGGTTACAAGTGTAGGTGGAAATGTGGGGCAGCAGAAATAGTTAGGGAGTTTGACATGTATATGTCACTATATTTAAAATGGATAACCATCAAGAACCCACTGTATAGCACAACTTAAATGGGAAAAATTTTAGAAAAGAATAGATACATGTACATGCATAATTGAATCATTTGTCTTCTACTTGACAATACTGAAAAATTTTTAATCAACTATACTCCAATTTTAAATAAAACATTAAAAAGGGATTTTATTTACAATTTAATTTTCAGAAGTTTATAAAAAATATCAAAAAGTTTGGACACGAATAAACAAGAATCAAAAATTATTATGAAACAGTATTTAGTTATCTATTTAGCCAGTGTGACAATGAAAGATCTCAAAGACAAATACAGAAGACTATATAGTAAACTTAGCTTTTTTTAATAATGAGGAGATTTAGTTTCCTTAACTAATCAAAGACCTGATTAAGACAACATAAGCTTAGAAAATTGTTTTGGAAACATCTAATCATTTTCTTAAACAGATTAAGTAAAAGGTACATAAAATCCTTTCACAGTCTTTTACTAGAGCAAACAAATCATACAACAAATCTAGTCTATTTAGAAGTTAAAAGAAAATTGAGTTCCAATTTTGCATAAGTACACTATTGATATTAAAGTTTAGTTTAAAAACCCTTATAATAATTCAAATTTAGCCAACTTGATTAAAGAAGATAAAATCTCTCTCTTATTCTCTTTCTTTTTAAATTTCCAAATTTAATTTGTTCTTTATTTTTCTCTTTTCCCTTCTGAAATAACCAATTTTACTTTGGGAAAAAAATCACTTTCATTTTCCTCAGCAAAAATGCTTCTATGTACCTCAAGCCTTCTCTAACCCAAAAAAAGCACAAAGCACATCCTACTTTTTTGCACAGATAGCTATTTCCCTTACTAATTCTCATAATTTTAATTACATATTAATTAGAATTCTTAACCCTTAGAAACTTTAATTTCTAGGGAAAGCTAAGAAGTAAACAGTGTGAACTGTGTATTACGCCAACATTCTGTGGACTGGCAATTTTATGAATGCATTTAGCAGCTTATAGAAGCACATGCCCTTTTTGGACTTCCCTGTGTCTTAGAGGTAAAGAACCTAACTGTAAAGAAGACCGTTTCAGTCCCTGGCTTGGGAAGATCCCCTGGAGAAGGGCATGGCAACTCACCCAATTATTCTTGCCTGGACAATTCCATAGACAGAAGAGGAGCCTGGCAGGATATAGCCCATAGAGTATCAAAGAGTCAGACACAACTGAGTGGTTAACATTTGGGGTGTCCCAGGTGGCACAAGTGGTAAATAACCTACCTGCCAAAGCAGAAGTCTTAAGAGATGTAGGTTCTATCCCTGAGTGAGGAAGATGTCATGGAGGAGAGCGTGGCAACCCACTGCATTATACTTGCCTGAAAAATCCCCATGGACAGAGGAGCCTGGGAGGCTTCAGTCCATAGGGTTGCAAAGAGTCAGATACCACTGAAGCAACTTAGCTCATGCATGCACATGCCCTTTTTAAATAGTACAATCTTTCAATATGGCCAAGGCATGCTTAAGAACAAACCCAAATATGTTTATTTCCTCTGTAATATGAAGAAGTGTAGGTAAATATATAATTACTAATTAATGTTCAATATTTTATCTTATTTAGAGTTCAGTTCAGTTCAGTTGCTCAGTCGTGTCTGACTCTTTGCAACCCATGGACTGCAGCACACCAGGCTTATTTGTCCATCACCAAATACTGGAGCTTGCTCAGACTCATGTCCATTGAGTTGATGATGCCATCCAATCATCTCATTCTCTGTAATCCCCTTCTCCTTCTACCTTCAATCTTTCCCAGCATCAGGGTCTTTTCTAAGGAGACAATTCTTCACAGTAGGTGTTGAAATAATTGGAGCTTCAGTTTCAGCATCGGTCCTTCCAATGAATATTCAGGACTGATTTTGTTTAGGATTTACTGGTTTGATCTTGCAGTCCAAGGGAGTTTATTTAGAAATAAGAAATACATCTTATTTAGAAATGATCTATTAATGTATATTCAATGAATTTCCATTATTTAACTTAGCAAAACTAATGGTGGAAGTTACCAAAAGATTTGAAAATCTGTTTTTAAGCAGACACAACATAAAGCATAATTGTTGGTGAAAAGTTCACTGTAAAATCCTTATCCCTGTTACATCTATCTAAGTCACATGTTTTAACAATTGTGTTTAGACTACACATGAAAACTTAATGAGACATTAAATGAAGCCAACCATTATCTCAAGCTATTTTTCTTGCTGACAAATTTTGTAACAAAGATAATGTAAATTTAAATAGCAAACACAGGTTGAATAAAAGTTGTTTATCTGTATTAGAGATAACTGAAGTCATGCCTATTTTGTGTAGGTAACTCTGAAGTCATGCCTAGTTTAATTAAATAAACAAACTGCAACCATATTTTATACCAAAGATTATCCCAGATCACATGAACTTGGGAAATGTTTGGGTTAATTCTTTATTTCTATGAGTTTTAGAATACCCAGTTCTGGCAAGTGCTTTCCCTTCAACTCAAGTAAACAGAGCTCTTTTACCAATTAATTTTGGCAATACCATCCAGAGTAGAGGGATACCATACAAATAAACACACATATGTAGACACACATATGCATACAACAGTGCAAAGAGAAATACTGTCACTATCATTCTAAAATTGTGGCTATGACTCCAATACAGTAATACAAAACTCAACAGCTTATTGAAGAAGAGTTGGATTAATTTTATTTTTTATTTTTTTGGCCATTGAATTTTTAAATTCACTGTTTTCAGAGGTAAAGATTTTTACTAATATTTGTAAAGAGAATATTTAAGATTTTTCATAGTGCAATTTCCAAAGTACATTTTTCTTTTTCTAATAGAAAGTTCTCCTTAAAGTTTGCATTTTGAAGAATGGCTCTTGGATCCTAGAGAAGATGGGAATAGAAAATCTCAAAGTCGCAACGGTTTAGGGGTATTTTTCCCTATTGTCAGTGATCTACATTTACTATTATTGAATTTTTTTCTTCTTGAGTGCAGAACAGACCTATTTCCAATATCTTTATCTTTGACATTAACCTATAAAAATTTTGAGATGAACTGGCAAGGTTTGTGAATTGGTAATGATAGGAGGATGTTTCACTACTCCTAGAACTGAATTTCTGGTTTTGTAGATATTTGCAAGACAAAGGTAACTGTTTCCAAATCCTGGAAAAATTAAGGATTTCAAAGGCTCAGTTCAGTTCAGTCACTCAGTCATGTCCGACTCCTTGCAACCCCATGAACTGCAGCATGCCAGGTCTCTCTGTCCATCACCAACTCCTGGAGTTTACTCAAACTCATGCCCACTGAGTTGATGACACCATCCAACCATCTCATCCTCTGTCATCCCCTTCTCCTTCAATCTTTCTCAGCATCAGGGTCTTTTCAAATGAATCAGTTCTTCAAATCAGGTGGTCAAAGTATTGGAGTTTCAGCTTCAGCATCAGTCCTTCCAATGAACACCCAGGACTGATCTCCTTTAGGATGGACTGGTTGGATCTCCTTGCAGTCCAAGGGACTCTCAAGAGTCTTCTCCAACACCACAGTTCAAAAGCATCAATTCTTCAGCACTCAGCTTTCCTTATAGTCCAACTCTCACATCCATACATGACTACTGGAAAAACCATAGCCTTGACTAGATGGATTTTGGTGGCAAAGTAATGTCTTTGTTTTATAATATGCTGTCTATGTTGGTCATAGCTTTTCTTACAAGGAGAAAGTGTCTTTTAATTTCATGGCTGCAATCACCATCTGTGATTTTTGGAGCCCAAGAAAATAAAGTCTGTCACTGTTTCCACTGTTTCCCCATCTATTTGCCATGAAGTGATGGGATTGGATGCCCATGATCTTAATTTTCTGAATGTTGAGTTTTAAACCAACTTTTTCACTCTCCTCTTTCACTTTCATCAAGAGGCTCTTCAGTTCTTCTTTGCTTTCTGCCATAAGTGTGGTTTCATCTGAATATCTGAGGTTATTATTATTTCTCCTGGACAATCTTGATTCCAGCTTGTGCTTCGTCCAGTCCAGCATTTCTCATGATGTACTCAGCATATAAGTTAAATAAGCAAGGTGACAATATACAGCCTTGACATTCTCCTTTCCCAAGTTGGATCCAGTCTGTTGTTCCATGTCCAGTTCTAACTGTTGCTTCTTGACCTGCATACAGATTTCTCAAAAGCTAAAGCATTTCAAAAGGGTGATCAGTCCATACAGCTATACTTAATTTAGTGTTTAATTTTAAATTTATTCCTTTATCAAATAAGGGAGATTTCTAACTAAGATGCAATGTAATATAATGTAAATCAAAAGATTTATATGTTCTAAAACTTTAGAGTCTGATGCAACAAATACTTTTTTTTTTTTTTTAAATCAAACCCACCTATCTGTGTCTCTTGTATTGACAAGGGGATTCTTTGCCACTGGCACCACCTGTGAATACTCTCAATGGTAAAGAATCCGTCTGCCAATGAAGAAGATGCAGGAGACGTTGGTTCAATCCCTGGGTCAGGAAGATACCCTGGAGGAGAAAATGGCAACCCACTCCAGTATTTTTGCCTGGATAATCCCTATGGACAGAGGAGCCTGGCAGGCTACAGTCCATAGGGTCTCAAAGAGTTAGGCATGACTGAGCATGCACACACACATATTTGATTAACAATGTTATGATAGTTTCAGGAGATAGCAAAGGGACTCAGCAATCCATATATATGCATCTATTCTCCCCCAAATTCCCCACCCAACCAGGCTGCCACATAACACTGTATGGAGTTCCCTGTGCTATAAAATAGGTATTTGCTGGCTATTCATTTTAAAAAATAGTAATATGTACATATTTATTCCAAACCTTAACCATCCCTCCCCCTCTTTCTTCCCCCATGGCAACCATAAATTTGTTCTCCAAGTCTCTGAGTTTGTTTCTATTTTGGGAAAAGTTCATTCATATAATTTGTTTTTAGATTCCACACATAAAGGACATCCTACAATGTTTCCCTTTCTCTGTCTGACTTACTGTGCTCAATATGACAACCTCTAGGCCTATCCTTGTTGCTGCCAAATGCATTAGTTTGTTCTTTTTACTGCCTGAGTAGTATTCCTACATGTATATGTACCACATATTCTTTATCCACTCCTCTGTAATGAAAGTTTTCTTTCTAAATGCATAAATCAAACATAGACAATTCACCTTAGAGGGAAAAACCTCTACTATTTTTTTTTATGAGTCCCTGAATATTAGCCTTCAGCTGATCATTTTTAGGAGGATCTATGAAAAATTCCCATCATCTGTGTCTTCTGAGGGAGGTGGGGTGGAGGTGGGGGTTTCTCAGGATGCTATTTGGCTTGTTTGAAAATTACAGTATATTCAGGGGGTAGAAAACCTTTATCAAATTTCCCACGAGTGGAAGAATCTTTTGAAAGTGTAGGCAAAAGAGCTTTTTAACTTAATCTTTTTAGGGAAGCCCTTAAAGGTACTCACCTTACTCTTTAGTGTCCTTTTTTTCAAATTTTGTCTTTCCATATAGGTACCAATAAGACAATTGTTTTGGATGAAAACTCTCTAAGTACTTTTTCAAAGATAAAATTTTTTCTAACTCACAGTATCCATCACCTGGCCATTGACAAGTAGGATCTTACAGTTTTATCTTAGTGGTCACTCAAATCACTCAGCCTTTTTATGACTTAACCTTGGACACAGGAGGCATTTCAAAAAAGTGCAAAAGATGCAGTCATCGCAAGATCCAGGAAACTTACATTCAGTTTGCCAAAAAAAGCAAAGATTTTTATTGCCACAAGAGATCAGAACATTGTAGTTAAAACAATGTCTCTTGTTTCTCACAAAAATGTTAAACACTCTCAGTCACAAACCTGATAATTGTGACACTGGGAAGATTCTTCTGGAATGAGACATCTCCAACAGTAACAAGATAATGAAGGTTGAGACAAAAAAAGGCACTTTATGTGCCAGGTTGGTTCATGACAAACTCTCCTGAGAACTTGGATGGTGGGACAGATTGCTGCTCCTCAGATCCACAACATATTTGACTGTCTGTAGATGATTTCCTATGCATGCATCCTTCAGCTGCAAAGACCAGACAGGCTATTCTCACTAAATCACAAAGTCACAGTATGAAGGTGAAGAACAAGATGGAAGGGAAATTTCATTACAACCATGATTCCCCTTCTTATGACAAATGACAAATCAAAAGAAAATAATAACTGTCTCTGGGATAAAAAGGATGAATAGGAAATAAGAGAACTCATAACAAATTTTTACCCAAGGAACTAATTCTCACAAATACTGTCTCCTGATAGTTCCAATTTGAAATGGAAGGAACAAGAAAATTTTACCTTCCTCTTGATACTGACCAGGACCCCAGTAGGGCTCGTGGGCACAAAAGCCTATATGTTTCCCTTGTTTCTTGTTTGTAGGAAATAGGCTTCATTCAGCCTCCAGGACCTTCCCCAAGTTCCAAAGAGAAGTTTTAAACAGCTGCTAGTTTAATTAGGGAAGGTAGGAATACAGAGACAAGGGAAGAGCAGTTAAGAAATAAGAGTGCAGACTTGGGGCAGGATCCTATTTCCTCATCAAGGGATACACAGAACAATGTCTTTGTACTCTTATGGAAACTAAAACCCCCACCAATGGAAGAAGTTAACTACTTATTGAAGCATTTTTCATTCCAGAAAGAGGGTCACAGTTCAATAACTTCAAGAAAAACAGTGGCCCACTATGAAACCATTTGATGCCATATGATTCTGGACTGAATGAATGCAGGCCCTGCAGGCACCCTGACCCTTATCAGCAACCCTGTTCCTTGATTATAAAACTCCTTACAAGCTCACACCCCACACCACCCAGGTTGCAACACAATTTTAAGAGCATTGGCAAGTGGTGTCCCCTTCTGTCTGGGGGAGCAATAAAGTTATTCTTTTTTATGTCACTTAAAACTCTGTCTCTGCTTTTCAATTTGGTACTGCTGTACAGAAGCTGAATCTTGGCATCACTGGTTTGACTGGGTACCACAAAATGAGATCCAGGAAATCTGACTTTCATTAAGAATTCTTAATCTTTACCAGCTTCTGCCAGTTTTCTAAGATCCTGTCTGTAGTCTCCATAGAAAATATGGTGTCTCCAAAATTCTCTCCATTTGTTGTCAAACTGTGAAGGAGAAAAAATAATTTTTCCTCTACCCTTCTAGGTTTTAGGCTAATTCTGTCATTCAGTCACTCAGTCGTGTCCAACTCTTTGTGGCCCCATGGACTTCAGCACACGAAGCTTCCCTGTCCTTCACAATTTCCTGGAGCTTGCTCAAACTCATATCCTTGGAGTCAGTTACACCATCCAACCATGTTATCCTGTGTCATCCCCTCTCCTCCTGCCTTCAATCTTTCCCAGCATCAAGGTCTTTTCTAATGAGCTGGGTTTTCACATCAGGTGGCCAAAATATTGGAACTTCAGTTTCAACATCAGTCCTTCTAATGAATATTCAGGGTTGATTTCCTTTTGGATTGACTGGTTTGAACTTTTTTCAGTCCAAGGGACTCTCAAGAGTCTTCTCCAGCACCACAATTCAAGAGTGTCAATTCTTCAGCACTCAGCCTTCTTTATGATCCAACTCTCACATCCATACACGACTACTGGAAACACCATAGCTTTGAGTATATGGACATCTGTTGGCAAAATAACGTCTCTGTTTTTTAATATGCTGTCTATGCTTGTCAGAGCTTTCTTCTGTGGCTGATAAGCTCCTGTAAAGCCACAAATTAACAGCAAAACAAACAAGCAGCAACACAGCAACAGCAACAAAACTACAAAAGATTATTTTTAAGGAAAAAAGAAAAACAAACAATAAACAAAACTAAACTAACAGAAGTTTAATAACATGCATATATGGCTTGTAAACATAGAAGGAATCCAGGAAAAATAACTTCCTGAAATGGCCCAAACCATTACCTTAAATATCAAGTAAAACTAATGATAAAAGATGTTGGGGACTGAAACACTATTTATAACAGTCAGAACATGAAAGCAACCTAGATAACCACAGAGAGATGAATGGATAAAGAAGATGTGGCACATATATACAATGGAATATTACTTAGCCATAAAAAGGAACAAAATTGGGTCATTTGTAGTGATGTGGATGGACCTAGAGTCTGTCATACAGTGTGACTATGTCAGAAAAAGAAAACAAGTATTGTGCATATGTTAATGCATATATATATATGTATATATATATATGCATATATATATGGAATGTAGAAAAATGGTACAGATGCACTTACTTCATCTGTAAGGGGCCAGAATAGAGATGCAGGCATAGAGAATAGACATTTACACATAGGGAGAAAGGGTAGGGCAGGATGAGTTGGGAGAGTAGCTCTGATATATGTAACCTACCATGTCTGAAATAGATGCCTAATAGGAAGCTGCTGTATAGCACAGGGAGCTCTGCTTGGTTCTCTGTGATTAACCTGAGGTGTGGGATGGAGAAGAGGTGGAAGGGAGGTCTAAGAGAGAGGGGATATATATATGTATACACACAGCTGATTCACTTTTTTTTATAGCTGAAACTAACACAACATTGCAAAGTAATTATTAGCTCAGTTCAGTCACTCAGTTGTGTCTGACTATTTGCAACCCCATGAACTGCAGCATGGGCCTCCCTGTCCATCATCAACTGCCATAGTCTACCCAAACCCATGTCCATTGAGTTGGTGATGCCATCCAACCACCTCAATCCTCTGTTGTCCATTTCTCCTCCTGCCCTCAATCTTTCCCAACATCAGGGTCTTTTCAAATGAGTCAGTTCTTCGCATCAGGTGGCCAAAGTATTGGAGTTTCAGCTTCAACATCAGTCCTTCCAATGAACACCCAGGACTGATCTGCTTTAGGATGGACTGGTTGGATCTCCTTGCAGTCCAAGAAACTCTCAAGAATCTTCTCCAACACCATAGTTCAAAAGCATTGATTCTTCAGTGCTCAGATTTCTTTATAGTCCAACTCTCACATCCATACATGACTACTGGAAAAACCATAGCCTTGACTAGATGGACCTTTGTGGACAAAGTAATTATAGTCAAATTAAAAAATAATAAATGAACAATAAAAAGATGTGGTATCTTATATTCAAGTGGCTTTGTTTGTGTAAGTTCTCACTGTTTGGTAATCTCTAAGGTTAGTTCTCTGGTAGTCTAAGGTCTTGGTGTCAGTGCTCCCACTCCAAAGCCTCCGGGCTTGATCTCAGGTCAGGAGTGAAGATTCCACAAGTGGTTTGTTATGGCATTAAATGAGATTAAAACAAATATCCAAAAATGAGAAACCAAAGATGAACCCCAGACAAATGGCAGTTACAAAATCAGGCAAATGATAATTAAAATAATGGAATATACACATATACATATATACCCATGAGCAAAGTCAAAACAGTCCAACAAAAATAAAGTACAGTAGATTGACATACAAAGGAAATAATAATATATATATATATATATATATATAAATTACCAGTTAAGAACAAAACTAACTAAAGCACAAACTAGAAAACAAAATTAAAGCAAGGTGCCAATTGTGGAATAAAGCAATGAAAATAAAAACTAACAAATAAGTTGAGAAGAAAGGAGGGAAAAATAAAGAAAGAAAGAATAGATATGCACAGTTAAATAGAGGTAGATAAAAAACATTTATATATGTTAAAGATTAACTGCAAGGGGAAAAGAACAGTAGGAAAAGCAGATAAAGGAATAAATGTATAAATAATAATAATAGGCTTAAAAATTAAAATTATAAAAAGAGAGAAAAAAGAGCTCAAAAGCTTAATTGCATTTTACAGAGCCAATAAAATTGACAACTACAACAGAAGGGGGGAGAAAAAAAAAAAAAACAAAGCCAAAAGAATCTATAGAACAAATCAAAACATAAGAATAATAAATGTTTTTCTTGAGTCACTGCTGTCAGAGTCCTTTCCCTTGCTGGGAGTCACAGTCCACCTCACCTCCCTAGGATGCCCTCCAACACTGTGCTGATCTCTGGACCTGCTGTGGGGGCAGCTCAGATTCTAATCTGGTCCTACTCCTGTGTGTTCTTGCCTCCAATGTCCACAGCTATCAGAGCTAGTGCGTTTTCTTTAGTGGGGAGCTCTAAATGACCTTTTATATATTCCATAGACAAATAGTCTGCCTAGTTGATCCTGTGGATTTAATCTGCAGCTTGTTTAGTTGGTGGGAAGGTTTTGGGTCTTTTTCTTTAGACACACTGTGGCTGGGTTTCAGTTGTGGTTTTGCTTCCACTTCTACATGTGGGTTGTCCACTGGGGTTTGCTCCTGAGGCAGCCCTGGAGGACATGGCTTTGCGCCTGTGAGGGTGAGATGTGGAGGCAGTGCAGCTGCATGGGTCACAGGATTTCACAATTCATATGAAAACACAGAAGACCCTGAAGAGCCAAAGCAGTCTTGAGAAAGATGAATGGAGCTGGGGGAGTCAACCTTCCTGACCTCAGATTATACTACAAAGCTACAGTCATTAAGAGACTATGGTACTGGCACAAAACAGAAATATAGACCAATGGAAACAAGATAGAAAGCCCAGAAATAAACCCATGCACCTATGGGTACCTTACTTTTGACAAAGGAGGCCTGAATATATAATGGGGCAAATATAGCCTTTTCAGTAAACTGTGCAGGGAAAACTGGACAACTACATGTAAAGGAATGAAGTTAGAATGCTTCCTAACACCATACACAAAGACAAACTCAAAATGGATTAAAGACCTCAATGTAAGACCAGAAACTATACAACTCTTAGAGAAAACGTTGGCAGAACACTAGATTACATAAATCAAAGCAAGATCCTCTTTGACCCACCTCCCACAGGAACAGAAATAAAAAGAAAGGTGAACAAGTGGGACCTGATTAAACTTCAAAGCTTTTGCAGAGCAAGCAAAAGTTTAAACAGGTTGAGAAGACAACCCACAGAATGGGAGAACATAATAGCAAAGAAACAACCGACAAAGGATTAATTTCCAAAATATACAAGCAGCTCATACAACGCAATACCAGAAAAACAAACAACCCAATCAAAAAGTGTGAAAAAGCCTTAAACAGACATCTCTCCAATGAAGACATAAAGATGGCTAGCAAACACTTGAAAAGATGCTCAACGTCACTCATTATTAAAGAAATGCAAATCAAAACTACAATGAGATGTCACCTCACACCAGTCAGAATGGTCCTCATCAAAAAGTCTACAAACAACAAATGCTGGAGAGGGTGTAGAGGAAAGGGAATGTTCTTGTACTGTTGGTAGCAATATAAATTGACACAACCACTATGGAAGGCAGTAAGGAGATTCCTTAGAAAACTAGGAATAAAACCACCATATGACCCAGCAATCCCACTCCTAGGCATACACCCTGAGGAAACCAAAACTGAAAAAGACACATGTATCTCATTGTTCATTGCAGCACTGTTTACAATAGCTACAACATGGAAGCAACCTAGATGTCCATTGACAGATGAATGGATAAAGAAGATGTGGTATGTATACACAATGGAATACTGCTCAGCCATAAAAAAGACTGCATTTGAGTCAGTTCTCACCAGGTGGATGAACCTAAAACCTATTATACAGACTGAAGTAAGTTAGAAAAATAAAGATAAATACTGAATTCTAGCACATATATGCCAAAGCCTTTGACTGTGGATCACAATAAACTATGGAAAATTCTGAAAGAGATGGGAATAACAGACCACCTGACCTGCCTCTTGAGAAACCTGTATGAAGATCAGGAAGCAACAGCTAGAACTGGACATGGAACAACAGACTGGTTACAAATAGGAAAAAGAGTATGTCAAGGCTGTATATTGTCATCCTGCTTGTTTAACTTATATGCAGAATACATCATGAGAAATGCAGAGCTGGATGAAGCACAAGCTGGAAACAAGATTACAAGGAGAAATATCAATAACCTCAGATATTCAGATGACACCACCCTTATGGCAGAAAGTGAAGAAGAACTAAAGGGCCTCTTGATGAAAGTGAAAGGGGAGAGTGAAAAAGTTGGCTGAAAGCTCAACATTCAGAAAACTAAGATCATGGGATCTGGTCCCATCATTTCATGGCAAGTGGA
Organism: Odocoileus virginianus; assembly: GCF_023699985.2. Taxonomy (NCBI): domain Eukaryota; kingdom Metazoa; phylum Chordata; class Mammalia; order Artiodactyla; family Cervidae; genus Odocoileus; species Odocoileus virginianus. The sequence goes on from NW_027224330.1 coordinate 1,299,955, forward strand.
AGCAGTGGCTAACTTTATTTTTCTGGGCTCCAAAATCACTGCAGATGGTTATTGCAGCCATGAAATTAAAAGACGCTTACTCCTTGGAAGGAAAGTTATGACCAACCTAGACAGCATATTAAAAAGCAGAGACATCATTTTGTCAACAAAGTTCCATCTAGTCAAGGCTATGGTTTTTCCAGTGGTCATGTATGGATGTGAGAGTGGGACTATAAGGAAAGATGGGTGCTGAAGAATTGATACTTTTGAACTGTGGTGTTGAAAACCCTTGAGAGCCCCATGGACTGCAAGGAGATCCAACCAGTCCATCCTAAAGCAGATCAGTCCTGGGTGTTCATTGGAAGGACTGATGTTGAAGCTGAAACTCCAATACTTTGGCCACCTGATGCGAAGAGCTGACTCATTTGAAAAGACCCTGATGCTGGGAAAGATTGAGGGCAGGAGGAGAAGGGAATGACAGAGGATGAGATGGTTGGATGGCATCACTGACTCAATGGACATGGGTTTGGGTAGACTCCGGCAGTTGGTGATGGACAGGAAGGCCTGGTGTGCTGTGGTTCATGGGGTCGCAAAGAGTCAGACATGACTGAGTGACTGAACTGAACTAAACACACATATATGGAATCTAGAAAAATGGTACTGAAGAATTTATTTACAGGGCAGCAATGGAGAAACAGACATAGAGAATAGACTTGTGGACATGGGGAGAGGGGAGGAGAGGGTGAATGTATGGAAAGAGTAACATGGAAGCTTAACATTATCATATGTAAAATAGATAGCCAATGGGAATTTGCTGTATGTCTCAGGAAATGGAAACAGGGGCTCTGTATCAGCCTGGAGGGGTGGGATGGAGAGGGAGAAGGGAGAGAGGTTCAAAAGGGAGGGGATATATGTATAGTTATGGCTGATTCATGTTGAGTTTTGACAGAAATCAGCAAAATTATGTAAAGCAGTTATCCTTCTATAAAATAAATACATTGAGAAAAAATCTAAAAAGATGTTGGGAGACAGTGTGAAAGAGGAGGCTAGTTATAGCAGGTGACCTGGCAAAACACAATAAACAAGGGTGAAGTTGTTATGCAAATTTACCACTGTATTCTCCAGTGATCAAACATTTCTAGAGTCATCTTCTCTTCCTGATTCAAAGGGAGGAGATCGACTACAAATGGAGTTTTTTTTTTTTTTTAATAAATGCAAATATCTCTTTCAAAAGGATACTTTCTACCTAGTTTTCAGAGCTTTGCCTGTTTGCTCTTTCTTAAGAATAACCAGGTAAAATAATCAGTATGCCAAAGAGGCATATTTTGTGGTGAAAAATTCTGCTTCTTTTCAACCCAAAAGGGACTCTTTGAATACAGGAAATAGTCTGATGAGTTGTACAACTGGCTGCTCATTTCTTTGATTCTTAAAAATTTAACAAGAATGACAATTTCAGTCTTTTTTTTCTCTTTTTCTCTCCCTCCCACTTTGGGTTTTAACTTTCACTAAAGTTCCTGAAATTTAAATAGAAAGTACTTAAAATTTATTATAATATATTTTTCTTATCATTTAAGATGTCTTATCATATGGATAGGCTCCTAAGGCCACTTACAAAAGCATAATCACTGGTCAAAGCTTACACAGTGAGCACATTTAATAATTTATTGTTTCCTCTAATTTCTTCTATCAGACAAAATATTGAGTAAGTTTTTTGCTATGTTTATGTCAACATACAAGGAGAAAAGTAAAGCTTACCTTGCTTTGCTTTCACTTACTCTAAACATATATATATGTACACACATCATACACGTATAAGAATATGGTAAATACCAGCTTAGATTGATTATATTTTGTGTAGCCAAAGATGGAGAAGCTCCATACAGTTAGCAAAAACAAGACTGGGGGCTGACTGTGGCTCAGATCATGAGCTCCTTACTGCAAAATTCAGGCTTAAATTGAAGGAAGTAGGGAGAACCGCTAGGCTGTCCAGGTATGATCTAAATCAAGCCCCTTATAATTATACAATGGAAGTTACAAATAAATTCAAGGGATTAGGTCTAATAAACAGAGTTCCTGAAGAACTATGGACAGAGGTTTGTAACATTGTACAGGAGATAGTAACCAAAACCATCCTCAAGGGGGAAAAAACACAAGGCAAAATGGTTGCCTAAGGAGGCCTTACAAATAGATGAGAAAAGAAGAGATGCAAAAGGCAAAGGAGAAAAGGAAAAATATACTCATCTGAATGCAGCGTTCCAAAGACTATCAAAGAGAGATAAGAAAGTCTTCCTATGTGATCCATGCAAAGAAATAGAGAAAAACAATAGAATGGAAAAGATGAGAGATCTCTTCAAGAAAATTAGAGTTCCAGGGTAGCTCATTAAGATGAGCACAATAAAGGACAAAAATGATATGTACCTAATAGCAGCAGAAGGTATCAATAAGAGATGGCAAGAATACACAGGGAAAAAAAAAAAACTAATCAAAAATGTCTTTATGACCTGGATAACCAAGATGGTGTGATCACTCACCTAGAGCCAGACATCCTGGAGTGTGCTGTCAAGTGGACCTTAGGAAGTATTGCTATGAACAAAACTAGAGGAAGTGATGGAATTCCAGCTGATCTGTTTCAAATCCTAAAAGATGATGCTGTGAAAACGCTGCACTCAATATGCCAGCAAATTTTTATTAAATTCAGCAGTGACCTCAGGACTGGAAGAAGGGCAGTTTTCATTCCAATTCCAAAGAAACACAATACCAAAGAATGTTAAAACTACCACACAATTGCACTCATTTCACATGCTAGCAAGATAATTCTCAAAATCCTTCAAGTTAGACTTCAGCAGTACACTGGAGAATTTCCAGATGTACAAGTTGGATTTAGAAAAGGCAGAGGAAGAAGAGATAAAATTGCCAACATTTGTTGATTATAGAAAAAGCAAGGGAATTCCAGTAAAACATCTACTTCTGCTTCATTGACTATGCTAAAGCCTTTAACTGTGTGGATCACAATAAACTGTGGAAAATTCTTAAAGAGATGGGAATACCAGACCACCTTACCTGCCTCCTGAGAAACATCTACACATTTCAAGAAGCAACAGTTAGAATCAGACATAGAACAATGGACTAGTTCCAAATTGGGAAAAAAGTATTGTCACCTTGATTACTTAACTTATATGCACAGTACATCATGTGAAATAGTGGATTGGATGACTCACAAGCTGGAATCAAAATTTCTGGGAGAAATATCAACAACCTCAGTTGTTGTAAGATGATACCACTCTAATGGTAGAAAGTGAAGAGGAACTAAAGAGCCTCTTGATGAGGATGAAAGAGGAGAGTGAAAAAGCTGACTTAAAACTCAACATTCAAAAAACTAAGATTATGGCATCTGGCCCCATCACTTCATGGCAAATAGATGGGAAAATACAGAAACAGTGATAGACTTTATTTTCTTGGGCTCCAAAATCACTGTGAACAGTGACTGCAGCCATGAAATTGAAAGACGTTTGCTCTTTGGAAGAAAAGCTATGACAAACCTAGACAGCTATTAAAAAGTAGAGACATTACTGTGCTGACAGAGATCTGTAGAGTCAAAGCTATGTTTTTTCCAATAGTCATGTATGGATGTGAGAGTTGGACCATAAAGAAAGCTGAGTGCCAAAGAATTGATGCTTTTGAATTGTGGTGCTGGAGAAGACTCTTGAGAGTCCCTTGGACAGCAAGGAGATCAAACCAGTCAATCCTAAAGGAAATCAACACTAATATGCATTAGAAGGACTGATGCTGATTCTGAAGTTCCAACACTTTGGCCACCTGATGCAAAGAGCTGACTCATTTGAAAAGACCCTGATGCTGGAAAAGATTGAGGGTAAGAGGAGAAGGAGGTGACAGAATATCAGATGGTTGAATAGCATCATCTACTCAATGGACATGAGTTTTGGCAAACTCTGGGAGATAGTAAAGGATGGGGTAGTCTGATGTGCTATAGTTCATGGGGTCACAAACAGTTGGACACAACTGAGTGACTGAACAATGATAACAACAACATATAAGAAGTTTCTGTGTGAATAAATCTGTCATCTATGGCTAAGTAACAAAGTATCCCAAAGCTTACTAAAGTAAAACTATGATAATGTATTGTTTCTTATAACTCTAGATCTTCTGATAATCCCACCTAGACTCACATAAATAGCTATTTCTGGCCGAGGGATTATTGGGGACTGGACTTAGCTGTGTTCTTTCTCCATGTGATCTCTTATGCTTAAGGAAGCTAATCCAAGTGTCCTCATTTGGAGTAGCATCATTTCAAATGATCAAGCTCCAGTGTGTTCAAACATTAGTCTTCAGCTTGCCACAAGTTTGATAATGTCTCTCTGGCCAAAGTAAATCAGGTGGCCAAGCACAGTGTCATAATGGGAAGGGACAATCAACACACGAGTGTATGGCTACCAAGAGTCATGGGAAAGTGAGGGTCACTAGTGTAAACATATAGTATCAATTCAGTTCAGTAGCTCAGTCATGTCTGACTCTTTGCCACTCCATGGACTGCAGCACGCCAGGCCTCCCTGTCCATCACCAGCTCCCAGAGCTTGCTCAAACTCATGTCCATTGAGTCAGTGATGCCATCCAACCATCTCATCCTCTGTCATCCCCTTCTCCTCCTGCCTTCAATCTTTCCCAGCATCAGGGTCTTTTCCAATGAGTTGGCTCTTTGCATCAGGTGGCCAAAGTATTGGAGCTTCAGCTTCAGCATCAGTCCTTCCAGTGAATATTCAGGACTGATTTCCTTTAGGACTGACTGGTTTGTTCTCCCTACAGTCCAAGGGACTCTTCAGAATCTTCTCCAATGCCACAGTTCAAAATCATAAATTCCTCAGCACTCACTATACTGCAAAGATATAGTATAGTGGGGAAAAAATTGCTTCTTTGAAATACCTTGTGTTTAGACAAAATTATACTAGAGGAATATAACCAGAATATCTGAATGTCTTTTATAGTAGGGCAGATTTTAGGTTGTGAAACGTCCCTATTTTATTACTTTATAATGATATTTATAATAAAAGTAATCAGCTAGAGCTTTACAAAGGAAACACAGTACATTTATTTAGAAGGAAAGTTTAATTATTATTGAGCACTGACTATGTGGGCTTCCCCAGTGGAAGCTAGTGGTAAAGAACCCACCTGCCAATGCAGGTGATGTAAGAGATGAATGTTTGGTTCTTGAATAGGGATGATCACCTGGAAGAGGGCATAGCAACCTACTCCTGTATTCTTGCCTCATGGGCTATGGTCCATAGCTTCACAATGAGTTGGACATGACTGAAGCTACTTAGTATACACGGACTCACTATGTACTTGGTACTTAATCAGCCAACCTATATATGTTCTCATTTAATTTAATCTCACAGACTACAGTAATTTTTTTTGTTAAATAGAGTTGATGCCATCTGAGCTATCAACAAAGGGAGCTTAATAATAATAATAATCCCTAAGAGTACTTTTATTTCTCTAATACTGATGAAGTTAAACACATTTGGCTTTATTAATACCATATTCTCACCATCACATTACATGATATGGAGAAAGTCAATCCATTTGTAACTACAGAACTAGTTTCACGCTGAACTGTTAAAACAGGCAGTCACTGTGACTCATTGAAATTCACATGAATTGAAAAGGCTTCAGGTGGAAAGTCAGTCCATCAAGCATTATCTCAGCACACCAGGATGCATTAAGGAAGTGGGGGAAGGTGACTAATCAGCAGGGTGGGTGGGAAGGTTGGCTTAGAAAGGAAAAGGACTGTTTTTTTTTAAGGAATTTTTCTAGTAAATTAAAACTAAGGGAAAATGTTATTCCTTTACCTTTGAGGCAAAGGTGGTTCATTGATTTTTTAGATATTACTTTTCCATTGACTAAATTACCACATGATTTATTAACTTTTCTCACTGTCTTTCCTATGCATTTCTTCAGCAACCCATACAAACTTGTGCACATTGGATTCCCTTTGATGCTAATCCAGGTCCTACTCAGCTGCAGCATTCTTTCTAGGCATCCAGGGTATTCCTGTGCCCCCAAAAGGGAATAGCTGGCACTGATGTAGGCCTCTCAAGGGAGAAAACCTCAGGGAAGGAAACCAAAGATTCTGAGGGTTAAAATAGACCACCTCTTCAAGGAGTATCCACCACAAGTTACAGTTGCAGCATTTTCCCAATCATCTTGGCTATTTCCAAGCTTTCTGAGGTAAATTTGATTTATTCAATTCAATTTATTGGATCAAAATTATTTCACTATGGGAATTATTTTATTTAAACTTTATCCATAGCTTTATGAATACTGAACTCTGTCAAAATAATATCATTTGGCCAGTTAGCAACATAACCAGGCTCTGAAAAAAGAAATTTAGCTGCAGACCCATGCAAAGGCTGATTCTAAAGAAAACACTTTGTTCCTACACTAAATCTCAGTTCTTCTGTCAATTACAATGACTGAAACTCTTGCACATTTCTTCAAGCAGCCCTGCCACAGTCTCTGGTATGCTGATTGCCACAAATTAGAGATCTGCATCTTCCCTGTGGGGTATCCCACATAGGTTTCCTGTTGAGCTCCTGGGGCTTCATTTCAGGTTTGCACAGGAGCCAATTTAAGCAGTCTGGAGCAATACATGCAATACTGCTGCATAGTCACACTGGAACTGTCTTATCAGGATGAGTCTGAAGAGGAAGAAGGCCCGGGTCACACAGAGTGAACACTGTGAGCTGGCAGAAACGTGCAGGCAGGAAGCTTATGATGTTACCTGTCCATTCTAAATCCAACTTTTTCATCTATAAAACTGGGAGATAACACCTAACTTTCATGATGATATGAATTAGAAATAATACCTGTGAAATACCTACCATAGTATCTGAGATAAAATAGTTTTTATTATTGACATAAAAACCGAAAGAAATATGGTTTAGAAAATGTAGAAAATCAAGTATTTTTATTTGACAACAATGTTCAAAAGTTGAGTCCTGTTAAGGCCTTTAATGTGCCCTCTTGTCTAATTAAAAGTAGCATTAATAAACACTGAGATGAGTTTTAGGAAGTTTGGCAAATTTCTTATTTTTCTATTAAGATTAGTTTTTTCCTTTCAAGAAATGCCAATATCCAAAATCTTTTGCCAGAAACACATTTTTAATTTGTCTGAAGATGTACTATACTTAGTCACTCAGCTGTGTCCACTCTTTGTGACCCCATGGACTGTAACCTGCCAAGCTATTGGTTGGAGAGAAAGAATAACAACCAAATATAATGTCTAGATCCAAGACTGAGGAGCTAAATGGATAAGGATGCAATTTACTAACCCAGAAAACACAGAAGAAGAAAAAGTTTGGAGTTAAAGATGATAAGAGGCCTTAAAAATGACCAAGCTAAGATGTACAATAGGCTGATACACATGTTTGAGTTTCTGTTCAGGAGTCTGGGCTGTGAAAAAGTCTTGAAAATCACTTAGAAAATATATAGTACATGGTGAACATTCAATAACAGTTACTTTTATTAATAGTAGTATTGAGTGCTTAGAAATGTAACCAACACAGAAAAGACTCTAAGAGAACTAAAGCCAACCAGACATTGAAAAGTTATTTTATTCATTTTTGAAATAGTGGTAAATTTATGCCCAATGAAAATATAAACATAATCCATTTTTTTTAATAAGGAAATTTCCTGTACTGTTATGCCTCAGGCGGGAGCATCCTAGTCAAGGCTTCCATTAATTGCTTAACTTCTGGTAACATACATTTCTCTCCTGTAGTTAATCAATTGGTTTTCAAAGTTTTCCAGGCCTTAGCTTTAATCTCTTTTAGTAATGAAGAGTGATGTCATCAGCAGGGCAGAACAAAGTTTCCTACCATCTTCCCATTAAAGAACACTGATGAACAAAGAAAAGAGATTCTTTGTGCAAATCCAGGAGTCCAGCACAGATATTCCAGCACACTGTTAGATAAACAAACAAAAAATTGAAGAGGGTAAGAGGAACAGTTTCCCTTTACCTACATGACCCCTTCTCCCAAAGGCAGCATCACTGATATCAAAGCCAGATAGGAACACTACTCCAAAAGAAAACTGGAAGAAAGTATCCCTAATGAATATAGATATGAAACATTTTAGCAAAATTCTAGCAAACTGAACTCAAGCACAATAAAAGGATCATACACCATGGTCAAGTCAGATTTATACCTGGGATTCAAGGATAGTTCAGCATCTGCAAATTAATCACTATAGTATACCACATTAACAAATGAGAGATATAACTTATATGATCATTTCCATATATATAGAAAAAGCATTTGACAAAATTCAGCATTCCTTCATAATAAAAACTCTTAAAAGTTGTGTATAGAAGGAATATACCTGAACATAATAAAGCCCACATGTGAAAATCTCACAGTTAACCACCTGATCAGTTTTAAAAGTTGAACTTTTTCCCTGTAAGATAAGTGTCTTTGTTTAGAGATGATATCATTTATATCCAAAAATTCGAACGTGTCTACCACAAAACAGAACAGTTAGTCTCACTGGATACCTAGAGATAGTCTAGTTCCATACAACTACAATAAAGTCAATATTCAATTAAACAAGTCACAGAATTTTGGTGGGTTCCCAGTGCATATAAATGGTATACTTACACTATATTGTACTCTATTAAGTTTGCTATAGTATTGTGTTTAAAAAACAATAAAAATAGAATGGCTATGAAATATACAGTGCAAGGAATATAGTCAATAACTACATAATATCTTTTGTATGGTGACATATTGTAAATGAACTGATCATGATGATCAGTTTGAAATGTATAGAAATATTGAATCATTATGTTGTGTGATTCAGGAACTAACAGTGCTATAAATCAATTACAAATTTAATTAGAAGATAATTGCTGTGCAATGCTGTGTTGGTTTCTGCTGCACAGCAGCATGAATCAGCCATAAGGGTGTGTATACTCTCTCCCATCTGCCCCATCCCACCCCTCTAGGTCATCACAGAAATAGGCTGGGTTCCCTGTGTTATATAGCAGCTTCCCACTAGCTACTACTTTACACCTGGTAATGTATATATGTCAGTTCTATTTTCTCAGTTTGTCTCACCCTCTTTTTCTCCTCTGTGTCCAAAGACTGTCTTCTAGTTCTGTGTGTCTTATTCCTGTCTAGCAAGTAGGTTCATTGGTACCTTTTTTCTAGATTCCATATATATGCATTAGCATACAGTATTTGTTTTTCTCTTTCTGACATACTTCACTCTCTAGAACAGGATCTAGGTTCATCCACCTCAGTTCAAATTACACAAATTCACTCCTTTTATTGGATGAGTAATATTCCATTGTATATATGTACCACATCTTAATTCTTTCATCTGTCAAACAGCATCTAGGTTGCTTTCATGTTATGGTGACTGTAATTAGTGCTGCAATGAACACTGGGGTACATTTCTTTTGGATTATGATTTTTTTCAGGGTGTATGCCCAGTTGTGGGATTGCTGGGTCATATAGTAGCTTTATTCCTAGTTTTGTTTTTGTTTTTGTTTAAAGAAAATTCCATACTATTTTCCCTAGTCACTGTATCAATTTATATCCTCACCAACAGTGCAGGAAGGTTCCCCTTCATAACCTCTCCAACGTCTATAGTTTGCTGATTTTTTGAAACAAAATTATAGAAAATGCGATCAGATTTGTGATTACCAGCGATGGAGGACAAGGGCAGTATTTAGTTGAAGGGGTCAAAAGATATAAATTTCCAGTTATAACAAATGATAAATAAGCACCAGGAATATAATGTACAACATGGTAAATATAATTAACACTTAATTATACAGCATTTGTATGTTTCTTTTTTCCCATTTAATTTTATTAGTTGTATGTTCCTTATACAACACATATTATATAAGAAAGTTAAGAGAATATCTCATTAAAAGGAAAAACAGCTCCTTTTTAATTTCACACCTGTGTGAGATGACGTTGTTGCTGTGTGGTCACTCAGTTGTGTCTGGCTCTTGGCAACCCGCTGGCCTGTCACCCGCCAGCCTCCTCTGTCCCCGGGCTCTCCTGGGCTAGCATACTGGGGTGGGCCACCATTTCCTTCTCCAGGGGGTCTTTCTGGCTCAGGGGTCAAGCTCAGGTCGCCTGCATTGCAGATGGATACTTTACCACTAAGCCACCTGGAAAACTCCATATGAGACGATGAATGTTCACTAAACTTGTAATAGTCGCTTCATGGTATATGTGAATCAAATCTTATGCTATGTATCTTAAACTTATACAGTGCTGTATGTCAATAGTTGTGTCAATAAAACTGGAAGGAAAAACATTAAAAACAGCATTAATATTAATAAAAATAAGGCGAGGGTGGGATGTTTCAAGAGAACAGCATCGAAACATGTATATTATCTAGGGTGAAACAGATCACCAGCCCAGGTTGGGTGCATGAGACAAGTGCTCGGGCCTGGTGCACTGGGAAGACCCAGAGGGATCAGGTGGAGAGGGAGGTGGGAGGGGGGATAGGGATGGGGAACACATGTAAATCCATGGCTGATTCATGTCAATGTATGACAAAACCCACTACAATATTGTAAAGTAATTAGCCTCCCACTAATAAAAATAAATGAAAAAAAATTAATTAATTAAAATAAATAAATAAATAAAAATAAAAATAATATTTGGGAAAATGACCCCACTGGACTTGCTTGATATGTGTTGGCAAGGATGTGAATGAAAAGAAATCCTTCTACATTGTTGGTGTTGGTGGGAATGTAAACCAACCAGTACAACCACTATGGAGAACAGTATGGATTTGCCTCAAAAAATTAAAAGTAGAATTATTACATGATCTAGCAATCTTTCTGGATACATTTTTGAAAGAAATGAAATCAGTATCTTGAAGAGATGTCTGCATTCTCTCATGGTAATTGCAGAATTATTCCCCAAATAGACAAGACATGGAGGCAATCTAACTGTCCATTGAGGGATTTATGGAAAAATAAAATGTGAGATATATATATATAATATTAATAATAATATTAGAAATGTGATATATATATATATATATATACACACACACACACTCAACTATTAAATTAAATCCTGTTATTTGTGACAACATAGATGGACCTAGCAGATATTATTTTTTTTATTTTTTTTATTTTTTTTCCATTTATTTTTATTAGTTGGAGGCTAATTACATCATTACAGTAGTTTTTGTCATACATTGAAATGAATTAGCCATGGATTTACATGTATTCCCCATCCCAGTCCCCCCTCCCACCTCCCTCTCCACCCGATCCCTCTGGGTCTTCCCAGTGCACCAGGCCCGAGCACTTGTCTCATGCACCCAACCTGGGCTGGTGATCTGTTTCACCCTAGATAATATACATGTTTCAATGCTGTTCTCTTGAAACATCCCACCGTCACCTTCTCCCAGAGTCCACAAGTGTGTTCTATACATCTGAGTCTCTTTTTCTGTTTTGCATATAGGGTTATCGTTACCATCTTTCTAAATTCCATATATATGTGTTAGTATACTGTAATGGTCTTTATCTTTCTGGCTTACTTCACTCTGTATGATGGGCTCCAGTTTCATCCATCTAATTAGAACTGATTCAAATGAATTCTTTTTAATGGCTGAGTAATATTCCATGGTGTATATGTACCACAGCTTCCTCATCCATTCATCTGCTGATGGGCATCTAGGTTGCTTCCATGTCCTGGCTAATTATAAACAGTGCTGCGATGAACATTGGGGTGCACGTGTCTCTTTCAGATCTGGTTTCCTTGGTGTGTATGCCCAGAAGTGGGATTGCTGGGTCATATGGCAGTTCTATTTCCAGCTTTTATTCTTAATGAAATAAGTTAAAGAAAAATAAGTACTGTTTGATCTGGTATATCGAATCTAAGAACATTGAACTCATAGAAACAGAGTAGAATGGTGGTTTCCAAGGGCTAGGAGTGAGGGTAGGAAAATGGGGGATGTTGGCCCCAAAGTACAACTTTGCAGTTATGAGAGGAATTTCTTCTGGGGACCCAGTTTACAGCAATAGTGGCTTTAGTTAACAATACTAGATGACAGGGAGACTTCAATTTATTGTGTTTCACTTACTGAACTTCACAGATATTATGTTATTTTATAAATTGAAGATTTGTAGCAATCCTATATTTTTAGATACTGGTTAGCATTTTGTTTTTTTTTAGGTGTAATACTATTGTACATTTAATAAGCTACAATACAGTGCAAACATAACTTTTATACTCACTTGGGCACCAAAAGAGTCATGTTATTCACTTCACTGACATATTTGCTTTAATGCAGGGATCTAGAACCAAACCCACAATACCTCTGAGGTGTGTCTACACATACTTGAAAGTTTATATGAGAGTAGATCTTAAATATTCACCACACACAAAAAATCATAATTATGTGAGGTGATGAATATGTTAACTAACTTATTGTAATAGTCTTCTTGCAATAAGTGTGTATATCAAATCACCACTTTGAATATAAAAATAATTAAATTATATACTTTAAATGCACACAATGTTACATTTGATGATATCTTAATAAAGCTGAAAGAAAATAAACTTTCAAAATTTCTCCCATTAATGGTAGTCATAAAATGACCAAAAAAAAAAAAAAAATTCTTAATCATCTGAAAAAAGACAGAGTCAAACAGACACTTAGAAATGCTGTTTACAATAGACAAGGTTAAATCATGCACACCTTTCTAAGGTCAGTGATCAGAAAAAGTCTTTCCACCCCTACAGACACTGAGGATAAGACAAGATGTGACTAAAGCACTGGCATGAGTTGGCATGAAGGATTTCAGTTTCCAAAAGTTTTTCTATTGTTGGATTATGTTTATTTTCTGATATCTGAACTCCTTTTCCAGTAATCTTATGTTAAGAGGACTGATAATCTTACTAGCCCCCTATTTGAGACAGTACCCAAAATTCCAGGAGAAGAGATATAGACCGGCAAAAACAAAAATCCTGGAACTAATGACTTAGGAAACTTGTGAAGTGCATTGATGTGACAGTTACATTGTAATGAGCTCATATAGGAAATGTAATGCTATGGCATCTACCATTTGCTTTCTCCACATCACAAGACCCTCAGCATAAAATTCTGGATTGGAGGGCAGACCAGATTCTTCGTTCAATTAAGAATGTCTTAGTCTTCTCTTTACTTTTAATCATCAATCATAATGGGAAGATCTTATTTTCATTATCCATCATTTATAAAACTAATTCATAAAAGTCATACCCTAGTACTTGGCCCAAAAAAATGGTTTTGCCTTAATGCCACAAATTCCTTAAGGCATTCCATATTCCTCACAAAATATTTGAACCCTTGGGAACACTGTAGTGTAACTTTGAGGGTTTTTTTTTTTTTTTTTTGGTCAAATAATATCCATTCCACTTTGTATGATAATAATTTACTGAATTTCATTTGAATAGCTACTAATGTTCTTGAGTCCACATGGATTGCACAGGGTTCCCCACACCAAAAGCCCAGTTACAGGAATAAATATATAACCTAGAGTTGGACAAGGAAAGCATAATATTTCTGTAGGACAGGACAGCTTAAAAATGGCCACACAACAAAGTCAGATTCAATAGAATTAGTTCTAGGATGTGAGGAGAATCAGCTGGGGGAAAAAAGCAAGTTTTCTTTTATATTTGTCCTCAGAGCCTAAAACCTGATACTAAAGGCAACCAGGTTACCTCCACATAAAGAGAGATATGGTTCTGATGGCATCACTAGAGCTTCTGGATCAAGCTGTCTCTCATGTTACCCCTGGACTTTTTAGTTTCATAAGCCAATATTTTACTACTGTTCTTTCTGCTTGAGCCATTTTAAGTGCTTTCATCTCCTGTAACTAAAATAACTCTACCCAATAACTATGAGACTTGATCTTAAGAGTGACATGAGTTAACTGTAGAAAGCTAAGCAAATTCAATAACAAGTCCCTTTGCAGTCAAATGGAAAACAAAACACACACATAGAAACCCAAACCACACACCATTTATATGTTTATATACAATAAATATACTTGTAATTTTGTATGCATTTCTTTGAAAATCAATGACAGATAGATATTAAAGAGATAGATAACAGATAGATGATAGATAAATTGATAGAGACAAACAGACTCACTGACGATCTGCCTGGATTGCCACATATGTGGTAATCCAAGTTCCATCTGGCTTTGGAAAAGTCTGGTTTCTAACCTCAGCTCTGCCACTGCTCAGTCTCAGTTTTACCATATGTGAAGTAAATGCGACAGAAATGGAACCTGCCTTCCAAGCTTTCATGAGGAATCTGGTAGGCTACAGTCCATGGGTTGCAAAGAGTCGGACACGACTGAGAGACTAGCATTCTCACTTAAGTAAGATAGCCCTTGTAAAACTCTATCTAAAGTGAGTGTTCAGTAAACACTAGCTTTTAGGTATCATTTACTCATAGATGACACTAAGGTAAAGATAAATCTACTTTCACTGGATATAAAGAAAAATAGAAAGTCATAATAGGCAAATATCAGACTTGTCTTGATTCTTTATGATTGGACGAAGAGCCAAATCTTTGTTACAACCTGGCTATATAGATGGACTTAAATATTTGAATTTGTTATTACCTATACAGGATGACTTATTTTAGCCTTTGGTTATACTGACTAGAAATGTTTGGACAATTTAGAGCAGTTTCACTATTCTCTTTGATTTAATTTGTTTGTTGTACTAAATAGCCAATCTCTATCTGCAGCAAGATTAACTGTTTTGCTGTTGAGAGAGGAAAGATAACAATTACAACAGCGTTTGACATTTTAAAGGGAGCTGGTATTTTGGGACAGGCAAAAGGGAGATGGGTTAGAATATGAATCTTCTCACTGTATTCTCATAAGTTTCACCGCCACACCTACCAGCACCTATATAAAAGGAAGTCACTCTATATATCTAATATTCATCATAATTTATCCCACACAAAACTAACTTAGATCCATAGAACTCACTTGATATTTTTAAAAAGATATATAAAAAATAAAATCAAAATTGTGTTCTGTCATTTTAAACATGAAAAATCCTTTATTAAAATTCTGAGATTTTAACACAATTCAATGGTTTTCCTTCAGTGCAAAAGTACTCTGAACTCTTGTCCAGTTGATTTCCACTTTAAGCCAGTTTACAACAGAGGGAACATAAATCCTGATGATAGAAAAAGTTTCCCATTTGACACATTAGCATGGATGAAGGCTTGATGGTTTGATCTTCACACCTAAGAATTATGTGAACTATAATAGAAATAAATACTGAAGTAGGAGCTAAGAAATGTAGAGATATGAATGAAAGAAAATGAGAGTTTTTTGTTGGATTTACTTTCATTCTTACTGCACTTATAATTTGTATCTCTCCATGTTTCCAATAGCAAGTTGAAAATCAGATATGCAGCTTTATGAAGAAATCTGATCAGTCAGAAGAGAATGTTCTGCTCACTTCCTCCCAACCCCACCAGTCCAATTCATTTTAGTCCTTATTTTTCCAGGAGAATGAAAATAAGAGCTTCTTCCTTTCATCTTCAACTATAATCTCACATATGTTGTTGCCAGTATTTTTGCCCTGAAGATGCTTAACAAAGATGAATTAACTCCAACCCTGCTCTCCTTGATTTTTCCACTCATTTTCTGCTTTTTTTCTAAGCCCAGAATCTTTCTGACAATCCATCCAAAAATAGTGTTGTATATTTGGTTCTAAGTATACATAACAAGACCTGGTTTCTGGAGCAGCTAGTGGTGGGGCTGCAAGAGGAAAACTCCCTGATTCAACTGGTTAGATCAACACACTCACTGGGGCACTGATTCAAGCTTGTCCTCTTTCCTGTGCATCAGACATGGCAGGAACAGACACGGTGGAGCTTCCATTATGCTATTTGGAAGAGGCGCGCAGGGGAAAGAGTTAAGGTGAAATGTAAATGGGGAAAAGGCAAGATATGGGTTCTTTCAGTGCCGATAATTTGTGGGTGGATGACCTCAGAAGGGAAATATTTCCCCCTGTAGTTTTTTAATTAAATGTTCAGTTCATTATTACAGTAATAATAATAATCATAATAATAATATAAGATAAACATTTGCAATGGTGAATATCATTAAATATCATAAGGTTTATTTGAAAAAAAAAATATATATATAGCACCTTTATATAAAATTTAAAAAGCAATGATTTTTAATATTGAAGTAAAATTGACATTAGTTTCTGATGTACATTTTTTGATTTCTGTATATATTGCAAAATGATCATCATCTTAAGACTAACATCAATCACCATGTTTAGTTACACATGTTTTTTCTTCTGATAAGAACCTTTAAGATCTACTTTCTTCCAACTTTCAAATATGCAATATAGAGTTATTAGCTGTAGTCATCATACTGTATATTATATTTCCAGAACTTATTTATCTCTTAACTGGAAGTTTGTTTGTACCTTTTGATCTCCTTCACCCATCTCACCCATTCTCTACCCTTCACTTCCGGTAACCACCAATTTGTATGAATGAGTTTGAGGTTTTTAGTGTTTTTTTTGGATTCCACATATAAGTGAGAACATACAGTATTTATCTTTCTCTGTTTGACTTTCTTGACTTAGCACAATATCCTCTAGATCTATCCACATTGTCACAAATAACAAGATTTCATGATTTTTATGACTAATATCTCATTTTATATATATATGTATATATATATACATACATATACATACATACTACATCTTTATTCATCCATCGATAATTCTAAGGTTGCTTTCATAACTTGATTATTGTAAATAATCCTGCAGTAAACATAAATGTGCATATATCTTTTAGAATTAATGCTTTGTTTTTCTTCAGAAAAATTCCAGAAAGTGGAATAAGTTGATCATATAGTGATTCTATTTTTAATTTTTGGGAAACTCCATACTGTTTTCTGTAGTGACTGTACCACCAATTAACATTCTCACCAATAACATACAAAAGTTCCCTTTTTTCTACATCCTTGCAAGTGCAAGTTCAGGAACAGGCAAAAACTAACATATGGTACAGAAATTAAGATTATTGTCTCTGGGGAGGAGGTAGTCATAGTGTCTGAGAAAGGACCCAAGGGTAACCTTGGGGTATTTGCATTATCCCATTTCTCTATTTGGGTATTGATCCCATGAATGTGTTTCCTTTGTGATAATTCATCAAGCTATACTTGTTTCATTTGATCATTTCTGTATTTACATTATACTTCAAAAATATTTATTGTAAACAAAGCATTAATAAAATAAACTGTAATTAGGACTTTATTTCTGAGATTGCTCACTGAGATTGCATCAATAACAGTACAAATTGGGAATCAGGGTACTTAGGTTCCAGTTTCACCCTGATGCAACTAGTTCTCTTATTAGAACTGTTGCTGCTGCTGCTTCAGTCGTGTCCAACTCTGTGAGACCCCCATGAACAGCAGCCCACCAGGCTCCTCTGTCCACAGGATTCTCCAGGCAAGAATACTGGAGTGGGTTGCCATTTCCTTCTCCATTTATTAGAAAAAGTCATGTCAAATGCTTGGTCTTTAGAGCTCCTTTGGAAAAGGAAGGTATTTAAGCTAATCTTTAACATTCCTCTGAGCTCTAAAAGTCTTGTGTTTCCAAATATTCACCCTGTTTAGATGTATGACAATTGTTGAGTCATGTGAGGCATACTTTTTCCTTCTAACCTGACTACAGTAAAATCCAGGAGGGGAAAAAGGTCAGGGTTAAGAAGAACATACTATATGGTATGTTGGCAAAGAGCTCATTTACAAGAGTATGTGATATGTTTGTGACATGTGAAGTATAAAGATGATTCTTTTCCTCCTTACAATGTGACATTTTAAAATAAGAAATAGTGCTTATAGAACCACCTCCCCAATGCCATAACTGTTCAAAACATTTCTGACCTTTGCAAGTTCAACCCGTGGTATTCTGAATGTGACTTTAAAAGTAAACTAGTAAAGACTACAAAGATATTTACTCATGTAGTTAAAAAGAAAAGTTTCTGAAAAACTGGAAAACAACCAGATAAGCAAACAAAAAATGATAAAGGTCATGTTGACTATAGAACAGATTCCTGTTTGATAAGAGAGTTAATTATCCCATATTTCATGTTTTAAAAACAAAGCAACCTACCATCTTAATTAAATGCTCAAGATGGGAAAAAAGTGCCTTTTTTTTTTTTCTGTTGTTTTCATTCATTTTCTTTGTGACATGAATGTGACAATTTGATGAGAAAAATGTATCCTCTTTATTTATTCTTCTCTACAGTCTGTGCAGGCTGCTGGGGTCTCTTCTATGTTGTAACTCTTGCTTTAGCCACATACAGTTGATGGAGACAGCTAATTAACTTCACCATTGTCTGAAATTTTCACCATGAGATTACTGCCTGTCACGGCAGTGTCTTTAAGACCAGGTCTATGTTTCTCACACATAGAGTGATTTGCCTTTTCAAATCTTTGAGTCAGTTTCTTGAGATCCAGTAATGAGATTCCAAATTGGGGAAGAAGTCAAGCCTGTCTTATTGTCACCATGCTTATTCAATTTATATGCAGAGTACATCATGCAAAATGCTGGACTGGATTAAGCACAAAAAGATTTCAGGGAGAAACATCAATAACTTCAGATATGCAGATGACCACCCTTATGTCACCACCCTTAGGGCAGAAAGCAAAGAAGAATTAAAGAGTCACTTGATGAAAGTGAAAGAGGAAAGTGAAAAAGCTGGCTCAAAAGTCAATATTCAAAAAACTAAGATCATGCCATCTGGTCCCAACATTTCATGGCAAATAGATGGGGAAATAATGGAAACAGTGACAGACTATTTTCTTGGACTCCAAAAATCACTGCAGATGATGACTGCAGCAATGAAATTAAAATAACTTGCTCATTGGAAGAATAACTATGACAAACCTAGATAGCATATTAAAAAGCAGAGACACTACTTTACCAACAAAGATCCATGTAGTCAAAGATATGGTTTTTCCAGTAGTCATGTATGGATGTGAGAATTGGACCATAAAGAAAGCTGAGCACTGAAGAATTGATGCTTTTGAACTGTGATGTTGGAGAAGACTCTTGAGAGTCCCTTGGCCTGCAAGCAGATCAAACTAGTCAATCCTAAAGGAAACCAGTCCTGAATATTCATTGGAGGCATTGATGCTGAAGCTGAAGCTGCAATACTTTGGCCACCTGATATGAAAACTGACTCATTGGAAAAGACCCTGATGCTGGGAAAGATTGAAGGCAGGAGGAGAAAGGGACGACAGAGGATGAGATGGTTGGATGGCATCACTGACTCAATGGACATGAGTTTGAGCAAGTTCTGGGAGTTGGTGATGGACAGGGAAGCCTGGTGTGCTGCAGTCCATGGGGTTGCAAAGAATTGGACATGACTGAGCGACTGAACTGAATGAGTATGAAATGAATTTTTCACATTGCCAACTTACCTTACACATTTTCCTTTCGGCCTAATTATTTTAAAAATAATAATAAAAAAGAAATATTCAAAGAAGGTCATATTTTCAGCAACTGGTTTACCTGACTCTCAAATTGCAGGACACAAAATGTATTCATACAGTGTTAAATTTAAGAATCCACAACTGTATTGTTCCTTGTTCTTCACAAAAATTCCTCATTATTTTCTGTTCCTCCCTTTCTTTCTAATCCCAATTTTCTTCACCTCCTCAGCACGTCTGTCATAAATGTTTTCAGTCTGAATATTGTAAAAATATCACCAGATAAGTCTTCTACCACAGTTATTCCAAATTTCCTTACCAGGGTCATTACAAATTTGGGTTCAGGTAGCCTTGCTCCAGATTTCAGCCTCTTGGACTTGTGTTAAACTACCTTTTACTGGGGGAGGGGAGAGGAGGGAGGTAGTCATGCATTAACTTCTAACAAAAAAGTCTTGTGAAAATTTTATCTACATTTATACAAATGGTAAGTTTACTCTTATACTATTTTTTAACAATAATTGTTATTCTTATGTGAGTTATAAAAGAAATACCAATAATTACAGAAATAATTCAAATTAGGCATCACAGATTTTCTCTATAGTCTTTTATTTTAATGCCATATCATAATTAAGCATTATGATTATGTGATTATGATTAATACCAGATCATAATCACAATGTTTATAGTTATTAAACCATGGTTTTAATGTTTAAAAGACTGAGCAACTAGGCAAACATTGACATATTGATTTCCTTTCTCTAAAAAAGAACTAAGGGTATGTTTTACTATTTTTATTCTATAACAAAGTTTTAAAATTTTGTTCATTCATTAATTTATTTAAACAGCATTTATAGAAATTGATGGGTTCAGGATAGGTTGCCCCCAAATATATTATTTTGTCTTATTGATTATTTTAATTTAAAGTTACTGCAAAAACAGCCAGTGCAAGAAGGATACTCCTCTCTATCCTCTTCAAAGCAAAAATAAAACTCCCAAGTGAAAGCCACCCTCTCTGCATCTGGAAGTAGAGAGACACCTTTATTGCCAGAAACAGGGGATTCGGCACCTATAGGCTATGTAAACAAAATCTGCTTAGTTTCCCCACTAGCTACCATTCAAAACCAAGTCTCGTTGTCTTTCAATTCTTCACAAATTTATAGCTCCTTTGTCTAAAAGGAATAAAAGCTGCCTGCTTTAGTCATTTCTTTGTCTCATATTTCTGTAAACTTCTGTATGTATGAAATTAAAATCTGATTTTCTCCTGTGAATCTGTCTCATGTCAATGTCACTATTAGACCCATCAGAAGACCCTGGAAGGGTAGTGGAAAGTTTTCTTTCCATGGCAAAACAGTACCATGTGTCAGACCCTGATCCAAGTGATGAGAAAACCCAGGAAACAACACACCAGGATCCTTGCCTTTCAGATCTTGCATTCTTAGTGTTAGTCACTCAATTGTGTCCAACTCTTTGTGACCCCATGGACTATAGTCTGCCAGGCCCCTCTACCTATGCAGTTCTCCAGGCAGGAGTACTGGAGTAGGTAGCCATTTCATTCTCCAGGGGACCTTCCCAACCCAGGAATCAAACTCAGGTCTTCTTCATTGCAGGCAGATTCTTTCCATCTAAGCCACTAGTGAAGCCCCTTATAATCGTATCAAGGAGTAAAGATAGACTTAAAACTCCACAAATGATAGGGACAGAGTAAAGGAACAAATTAGGTAATTAGGTAGTTAATCACACTAGGTGACTTTAAATAGAGAAAACAGTATGGGAGGGCATTGTATGTTAAGGATCACTCAAGCAAGGTTTCCTGAACTATAAAACCAAGCAAACTTGCTTAGCAATAAAACCATGCAACATGTTTAGGATAGAAAATATATGGGAACTGTTGTACTTGCCTTTTTTCTTTTTTTCCCTCAGTTTATTCAAATTGCTAATTACAAAAAATGATACAAGCTTTGAAAAATACAAAATATGTGAAGTACAAAAGGATATCTTCCATCCTCCAAGTCTCATTCTCCAAAAGTAATTATAACTGAATTCTGGGGTATTCTTCCAGAATTTTTCTATACACAAGTACATATACAAAAATATTTTTTAAATACATACATTGTTCTACAACTTTATTAACCCAGTAAAGTGTTATTGACAAACATCCACATCTGTAGAAACAGATGCACTTTGATCTTAAAAGGCACGTGGTATTCTACAATATGGCTACACCATAATTTAAAAAGTCCTTATTAATGGATATTAAAATTCTCTCCTCCCCCTTGTTTTAAATTGCCAAAATCCTATGCTAAGTATATTTGTGAAACCATTGTCAATTTTATTTGTCAGAAGCTCCCAAAATAGGGTCAAGGAAACACAGTGCTCAATTTTACTAGGTACTACCAAATTGTGCTTCAAAGGAGCATACCAATTTACAGTCTACAAGTGGATGAGAGCTTTCTAGTTCCCATTTGTGTTTATAAGGAACATAATGGACACTTTTGTAGAGTCATTATGAGAATTAAGTGAAGTAATACATAAGATAAAGTGCTTAAAATCATGCCTGCCATTGCTTAGCTTGTGCTAAGTCATTTCAGTCATGTCCATCTCTATGCAACATTATGAACTTAGCTCCCCAAGGTCCTCTGTCCATGAGATTGCCCAGGCAAGAATACTGGAATGGGTTGCCATTTTCTTCTCCAACTCTTCTACTTTCTGGTCAATTTTCCTTTGAACTTAAAACATCTCTAAAAAAGTATTCTACTTATTAATAAAATGAAAAAAAAAAAAGACATGCAACAGAAATATGAGATATTTATTGTTCAGTCACTCAGTCATGTCCAACTCTTTGCAATCCCATGGACTGCAGTATGCCAGACTTCCCTCACTATCTCCCAGAGTTTGCTCAAACTCTTGTCCATTGAATCAATGATGCCATCCAATCATCTCATCCTCTCTTGCCCCCTTCTCCTTATGCGCTCAATCTTTCCCAGCATCAGGGTCTTTTCCAATGAGGCAGCTCTTCTCATCAGGTGGCCAAAGTATTAGAGCTTCAGTTTCAACATCAATCCTTCCAAACAATAAAACAGTGGTGGCATGAGACCGCAGTATCAAACCCATCAGTTTAACACCTGAGTCTGTCCTTTTACCTGCAGTTCTAACAGAGCTAAGTGGTTTCTCTAAGAAGTACTTGGCTTTCCCCAAAGAACTATTTACATTTTAGCAGATTAGACTAGCTCTTACTGAATTTCCAGGAATCTGCTTAAAGACTTCCTTGGTGACTCAGACAGTAAGGAGTCTGCCCCCAATGCAGGAGACCTGGGTTCGATTCCCGGGTTGGGAAGATCCCCTGGAGGAGGAAATGGCAACCCACTCCAGTATTTTGCCTGGAGAATCCCATGGACAGAGGAGCCTGGTGGGCTACAGTCCATGGGGTTGCAAAGAGTCGGATACGACTGAAGGACTAAGCACAGTACACATGAGACCCCATCCTTCCCAGTATGTTCAGTAAGTTAATTATTCCTAGGACGTGCTTCTTTGTGCACATTAAAAATTAAAACAAGGAAAAAGTGATATTATACTGAAACCTGAGGTGATTTGCCATTTTTAGTATGTGTTACTGACTTTTTGCTCATTTCCATTGCATCGTGACAGGGACAAGAAAACTCCCTTACCTGTCATGGAGGAGGAACTAATGATGAAAATTGATGTCTACTCAGGAATAAGGGAGAAAGTGGCCTTATTCTCCCCACACTTTTCCTTTGACTATAAAACTGTAACCTACTAACTACTTGGGGTGTGTCACTCTCTCATCACCTACTTGTAAGCCTCACAAAGGTCCTATTCTAGTAAATTAGTTCTTACCTATCACTTTGCCTCTCATTGATTTTTTTTCTGTTCTGAGTCATAAAGAACCAGAGCTCATTGAAGCCCCCCAGACATGCATTTTCATAGATTCACGAGTACTTAGGTACTTATGAAGAAAATGGCTTAAACATCCACCTTAGCAGATATTTGGACTCATGAAAATAATCCTAAAACAACTAGAAAATGTTAGACAAAGCATTAAGCAGATAGCTGTAACAAGTACTGCATCTTAGTTTTGATCTTGTGGCAATTGCAAAGTTATTGAATAACATCTGCAATTGATTTCAAAGTAATAAAAACTGTTCTTGTTTAAAGATCTCCCATAAGTAGCTACACTGCCACCTCAAATTGGCAGTGCAAAAAGCTGTCTGAGGATTACATTATTTTATCATTGAATTTTATAATGGGATAAAAGTCTCTAAAAAAATAAGAAATTTATTAATTACAGCCAAATCACTTGTGTAATATCTGTCACTAGTACTTTTATATTGTAACCAACTGAATCTTAGGAATCTGGTCATTTTAAGGAAAGAGACTCACCTTGAGGGGATCTTGCTGGTTTGCTCCTGGGAGAGAGAAAGGAGACCAGAAAATGTGGCAAAAACACATAGCTGAGTGTAGAGGAGACAGTTTAGAATGAAGGATCCTTCACGGAAGGAAAAAAAAAAAATGCACAAAAGTTGTGAGACCTGTGAGTTTCACTTTTATTTGGGCATTTACTGAGACCTCTAGCCCTGGGACAGACTCTCAGAAAGCTTTGAGGAACTACTCCCAAGAGGTAAGGGGAGAGGCCCATACATATGTGATTTTGATGAAGGGGTTTATACAGTTAAGCGCACATCTGGGTAGAAAGATTCTGCTAGTCACAAAAAACAGGTTAATGATTTTAGTTCATTTTAGTTCATTCAAAAATCTCAATTAATGATTTCAGTTCATTTATAAGTATGGGGAGAGACAATAACCCGGTTTATAACATTTTCTCCTGTAAATATCTGAGGACCTGTTCTGCCAGTTTTTTCAGAGCACAGCATGTCTTATCCTGATCCCTGCCCAGAATACTTTCCAGGGTATATTGTAGGTCAAAAACTGGAGTGGCTAGTGACTTAGTCTTTGTAAAACTTGGTGGCAAGTGACATTTCTTTAATTGGCAAAGAAGAGCAGAATTTTCCACCCCACAATAGGCTGATTTTTTTTAAAGCAGACGTATGAAAATTAAGAAGTTACCATTTTAATAGAGACATTTATATGCATAAGGGAAATTTCTATTTGTAAGGATGTCTTCCTCTTTGTATCAAGAAGAATGGTTTGACTCTAAATCTCTAGAAAGTCTTATCAATGGAAACAGCAATTATTTAAAATTGCTTAACAGTCTAACTCTTTCTAAGTTTGTTTTTTCTAGTATTCTTTCATAACTGATTCTTCCCTGACTCCCCAACATTTTCTTTTGTATTTAGTTGGAGATGATATTTAAAAGCAATGGCTTGGTCCATTTGGGGACATTACATGTACAGGAGTATACCTGTTATTATACTTCTGCTTGCTTGTTTGCTTGTTTTTCTGTTAATCAATCTTTTTATCACAGGGGAGTCTCCGCCAAGGACTAAGAACCCAAGAACCTATTTCCTCCCTCACAAAAACAAGCATGCCAGGTATTCTGTTTAAGTTTTTCTATACTGCAAAGTAAAGTCCCTTTAATTTCTCAAACATTTATTAATGTCACTACATATTCAGAGATGTATATGTGTGTTATATGTATGAATGCATGAAAAGGGCTGAATTTCATGTTTAGTTTATCTGGATCTATTCTAGCTCTTAAGAATTTAAGGTACACAAAGAATAGTTAGAGAGAATAAAAATGGTAGGTAATATCTGTTGAGAACCTGTATTATCATTTAATCCTCAGAATAAGGTCAGTTGTTTTGTAGCTATTTTATAGACAAGAAAACTAAGATTTAGAAAGATTAAATGCATGCATGCTAAGTCACTTCAGATGCACTGTAAGCTGCCAGGTTCTTCTGTCCATGGGATTCTCCAGGCAAGGATACTGGAGTGGACTGCCATATCTCCTCCAGGGGATCTTCTCCACCTAGAGATCAAATCCACTTCTCTTACCTCTCATGCATTGGTAGGCAGGTACTTTACCATATCATCATAAAGTTTCAATAATATCACACAAACAGGAAGAGGCAAGGAGTAATTTATCTCATCTGGGCTCCAAAGTCTTTGCATGTAACTTTACTGACCCTGAGCAAGAAGATATTGGTAAAAACATAATAGTTTTTCTAGAGCTGCTATAATATTTTAATTATGTAAATGGTGATCAATAAACAAAAGAAACCAGTCTTCTCTCCTGTTTAGAGCTAGGTCCAGGAAAAATTAATGAGCATTTTGGGGAGGACTTTCATTTCCATTTCATCAACTAGATGTGTCCAACAATGGGATTTCTGGTGTCAAGAATGAAATCTCCCTCTCTCCTCTTAGGTTCTTTCTGCTGATCCAAGATTTAATTGACATGAGACAGTTTAATAGGATAAAATTAAACAAAAGTTTAGTAATATGTCTAATAGAGAGACCCAGGAAAACTGAGAAACTCACCAAGATAGCCAAAGTCCTTGCCTTAGTAAACACAATCTTTGGCTAAAGACAAAGAGAATGTTGGGAGTAGTGGTTTGTAACTTCAAAGGGGAGCAATGCTGGTCAAGATAGCTCTATTCTGGGAAAAGAATGTTTGGCTAAGTTCTTTAGGTCTTTTAATGTCATGGGGTAGGAGGTTGGTGATTTCCAGGCTCCACAGAGTCCAAGATTTCATCAATTGAAAAATTTCTATGCAAAGTAAATTTTTATCTTTTTGTTTTCTCAGGTTCTGTGGATACAACTAGAGTTCTTAGATTATTAAACATTACATGGCAATGAAAATTTTGACATCTGAATTTTCTCTAAGTTGCAAATGTGGTTACTGAAATTCTATTTGATCATTCTAACTCCAGCAAGAAACAATTTCTGATAAATAGTATACTCAAATATTTTTTCACATAAAATATGGCTAAGCAAGATCATCCCATCCCTGAATATGTTCAGCTTTGCATCTGTTCTCAGAATTTAAGAAAATTTTCCCTATAATATTTGGAGAAGAATCAAATAACCAATAGAGATTTTATAAGTCTTTATGATAAAAGAATTCTTCTAAAGTAACCACGATCTATGCAGATGAAAGTGGCCTTAAAATTAATGAAGCATAGGACATCTCCTGGAAGAAATCCCAGTTTCTCTTGGGTTGTTGTAGAGAAGCATAAAGTTTTGCTCAACCATAAAATAATTATGCATAGATCAAACCTATTCAGACATTCTTCTCAACCAAAAATAAATAAACAAGGGAAAATTTCAGGATCATTAGAAGTATCAAGAAGGGGTATAAGGCCATGATTTACTTTATATATTTTTTTCATCTTTTCCAGTCATTTCTGGATCAAGAAAATTCATACACTAAAGGCTCTTCTGTACCTCTTTATGGTCAAGCAACCATCAAATTGTATCCATATATGTGTAGATGTTCATACATATGGTTATTCCTTGCAAGGAATTTTTTCTTAATGCAGATTCCACTAACATTTAATGCATTTTTATAAATTTTGCCTTTTAAAGTCAGGTCATAAATCTCATTGACAGAGACAGAATTGAGGTCACTCTTGCTTCCCTAAGGGTAAGCTAAAACTGTTTTTCATGGCTTATTCATGATAACTCTGAAATAAAATCACCATCTTTCTAGGATATTGGCATTTTCGGCATAAACACTTACTATTTCACCACAAGGGAGGATACAAACTTGGGAATATTATGCTTTTTGCTAAACATAGTAAACTCTTAAGGGCCTACTGTATTTTTAAATTACAGTCTTCATACATTATTTTCTGTAGGTTACTCGTTCAGAAACTTTTGCAAATATTCAAAAAATTGTTGTCAGAAATCAACTGAATCAAAGGAAGTTTCTGCTTAATGGGGAAAGTTGAATAGCCCATGAGTGGTTTATTCATTTTTTACTATAGTGCTTTTGTTATTGTTCATTCACTTAGTTGTGTTCGACTCTTTGCAACCTCATGAACTGAACACACCAGGCTTCCCTGTCCTTCGCTATCTCTTAGAGTTTGCTCAGATTCATTCCCATTGAGCTGGTGATGCCATCCAACCATCTCATCCTCTGTCATTTCATTCTCCTCCTGCCTTCACTCTTTCCCAGCATCAGGGTCTTTTCCAATGAGCCAGTTCTTCACACCAGGTGGCCAAAGTCTTGGAGTTTCAGCAATGAATATTCAGGATTGATTTTCTTTAGGATTGACTGGTTTGATCTCTTTCAGTCCAATGGGCTTTCAAGAGTTTTCTATAACACCACAGTTTGAAAAGCATCAATTCTTTGGTCCTCAGCCTTCTTTAGGGTTCAACTCTCACATCTGTACATGACAGCTGGAAAAATCATAGCTTTGACTATACAGGCCTCTGTTGGCAAAGTAATGTCTCTGCTTTTTATTACATTGTCTAGGTTGGTCATAGCTTTTCTTCCAAGGAGCAAGCCTCTTTTAATTTCATGGCTGCAGTCACCATTTGCAGTAATTTTGGAGCTCAAGAAAATAAAGTTTATCACTGGTTCCATTGCTTCCCCATCTATTTGCCATGATCTTCATTTTTTGAATGTTGAGTTTTAAGCCAACTTTTCACTCTCCTCTTTCAACTTCATCAAGAGGCTCTTTAGTTCCTCTTCACTTTCTGACTATAGTACTAACAGAAAAGAAAACCAGCTTCATTATCACTGGAATTTTCATAGAATTATTGCAGTATTTTTCAGCTGATATTTTAGTTTGTGGACCTCAAATCTTCTGGTGTTGATTTAGCCATATATCTAACATTTAAAATATGTTAAGCATTTCAATAAATATTTGAAAATATTATATTTAATTAATAAATATATACAAATATCACATATTTAGCACATTCTATGTGCTACAGTAGTCTAAGGGACTAAAATACATCATGGAGTCAACTTTCATGATACTCTAGGAAAAAAATAGTTGTATTATTTGGACCAACTTTACAAATGAGAAAAACAGGGCATAGTTAAGCTCTGAACTCACTGAAAGTCACATAGTTAGAAAATAACAGAACACTTGTAACCATATACAAGTGCTTTCATACTACTTTTTCTAGTAAGTTACAAATTTTAAAACCAATTCCCCAATCACAAGTAAGAAAAAAATCAGTTATCAATAGAAATGAATAATGATATATATTATATTTTTTGACAAGACTAATTATTAAGACCACATAGTCACAAGGGAAATACTTATATCAATCAGTTTTTAAACATAGGGTTCAAAAGTGTGTGTACAATACAATTATAACTATGCAAATTAGATATTTATATTGAAAATAATTAGAATATCAATAAGCAAAGTCATATGGATAATATTATTTAATGATTTTGGTTTCTGAACTTCTCTTAAAGTTGTCCCTGCATATTTTACACAGTGAAAATTACTTGTTAAAATTAGTCAAATGCACCCCTAAAATGAAATATTAAGTGTAAATATAACAAAATATGTACAAGAGCTATATGAAGAAAATTACAAAAAGTTGATGAAAGAAATAAAAGAAAAACTAAGTAAAAGAAGAGATGCTCCATATTCTTACCTAGGAAGACTGAATGCTGTCAAGATGTCGGTTCTTCCCAACTGTCGGTCTTTAGTTTCAATGCAATCTCAATCAAATCTCATTATATTATTTTGTGGATATCAACAAACTGATACTAAGATTTATATGGAGATACAAAAGACCCAGAATAGCCCACACAATACTGAAAGAAAACAAAGTAAGAGGAATGATATTACCTAACTTTTAGCACTTATTTTAAAATTATAGTAATATTCAGGACGTGGTATTGGTGAAATAATGCAATAGGTCAGAATGGAGAGTCCAGAAGTAGACCTACATATGTATAGTCAATTGATCTTTGACAAAGGCTAAGGCAGTACAATGTATAAAACATGATCGTTTTAACAAATACTGCCGGAACTGGATGTGTGCATGTTCAGTCATATCCAATTCTTTGCGACCCCATGGACTGCAGCCCACTAGCCTGCCAGGGTGCCTCTGTTCATGGAATTTCCCAGGTGAGAATACAGGAATGGGTTGCCATTTCCTTCTACAGGGGAATTTTTCTAGCTCAGGGATTGACCTGTGTCTCCTACATTGACAACTGAATTTTTTCACACTGAGCCACATGGAAAGCCCCACTGGAACTGGATATATGCATATAATTAAAAAAAAAAAAGGAATCTAACCATCAGCATTATGTTTAAAATTAATTTAAAGTGGATCACAGACCTAAATGCAAAATACAAAACTATAAGTTTCCTAGATGATAACATAAGAGATAAACCAAAATAATCATGGTATGGCAATGATTTTTCAGATATAGCACCAAAGCATAAGCTATGAAATAAAGACTTGATAAGCTGCACTTTATAAAAATTAAAAATTCATATTTTATGAAAGACATTGTCAAAAGGACAACAAAATAAATAACATGTTGGGAGAAAATATTTGCAAAAGACATAAAGAACTTAACCAAAATATAAAAAGACCTCTTAAACTCAACAGACTACAAACAACCCAATTTAAAAAGTGGGCAAAATTCCTGAACAGAGATGCAACAAGGAAGATATACAGGTGCAAATAAGTGCATGAAGAGATGCTTCACATTAAATGGCATCAGGGAAATTCAAATTAAAGCAATGAGATGCCATTACACACATATTAGAATGCCCAAAATCAGAACACTGAAGACATCAAACACTGGTAAGTGGAGCAACAGTGACTGCCATTCATTTCTGGTGGGAATGTAAAATGTAACAACAACTTAGGAAGCAATTTTGGTGATTTCTTACAAAATTGAACACAGTATTATCTATTACCATATAATCCAAAAATTTCACTCCTTTCTATTTACCCAAAAGAGCTGAAAATGTACATTAGCACAAAGTCCTGTATATTGATGTTTATAGCAGCTTTATTCATAATTGGCAGAACATGTAATTAACAAAGATGCTCTTCAGTAGGTAAATGAATAAATTGCAGTCCATATAGACAATAGAATATTATTCAGTGCTAAAAAGAAATAAGTTATCATGACATAAAAAGAGATGGAAAAGCCTCAAATGCATATTACTTTAAATGATAAAAGCCAAAGAAGGCTATACACTGTATGATTCCAAAATATGTGGCATTCTGGAAGAGGAAAACTATGAAGATAGTTAAGAGTGGTAGTTGCCAGGTATTAGGGGAGAAGGAGGAATTAAAAAAAGCACAGACAGATTTCAGGACATTTGAGCTACTCTGTATGACACTATAAAGGTAAATATATGTCCATATAAATTTGTCAAAACCCATAGAATATAAAAGACCAAAAGTGAATCCCATTTAAACTATGGACTCTGGGTGACATAGACAAAAAAAAAAATGCAGAATGTGAGAGCTGAGGGTTTTGTGTTGTTCAGTTGCTCAGTCCTGTCCAACTCTTTGAGACCCAATGGGTTGCGGCACACCAGCCTTCCCTATCACTCATTATCTCCCAGAATTTGCTCAAACTCATGTCCACTGAGTCAGTGATGCTATCCAACCATTTAATTCTCTGTCGCCCCCTTCTCCTCTTGCCCTCAAGTTTTCCTAGGATCAGTGTGTTTTCCAATGAGTCAGTTTTTGAATCAAGTGGCCAAAGTATTTGGAACTTCAGCCTCAGTGTCAGTCCTTTCAATGACTATTCAGGGTTGATTTCCTTTAGGATCGACTGATTTGAGCTCCTGACTGACCAAGAGACTCTCAAGCATCTTCTCCAGCACCACAGTTTGAAAGTCCCAGTTCCTCAGTGTTCAATCTTCTTTACGGATGAACTTTCACATCTGTACATGACTACTGGAAAACAGAACCTTTGACTACATGGACCTTTAATGGGAAAGTGATGTTTCTGCTTTTTGATATGCTGTCTATGTTTGTCATAGCTTTTCTTCCAAGGATCAAATGTCTTTTAATTTCATGGCTGCAATCAATGTCTGCGGTAGTTTTGGATCCCAAGAAAATAAAGTTCATCACTATTTCCCTATCTGTTTGTCCTGATGTAATGAAACCAGCTACCATGAATTTAGTTTTTTGAGTGTTGAATTTTAAGCCAGCTTTTTCACTTTCCTTTTTCACCTTCATCAGCAGGCTGTTTACTTTCTCTTTGTTTTCTGCCATTAAGTGGTATCATCTGCATATATGAGGTTATGGGTATTTCTCCCAGCTATCTTGATGCCAGGCTATGGTTCATCCAGTCTGGCATTTCATATGATGTACTCTGAACATAAGTTAAATAAGCAGTGTGACAATATACAGCCTTGATATACTCCTTTCCCAATTTTGAACCAGTCTGTTGTTCCATATCTGGTTCTAACTGTTGTTTCTTGAATTGCATATAGGTTTCTCAGGAGGCAGGTAAGATGTCTAGTATTCCCATCTCTTTGGGAATTTTGTTCACAGTTTGTTGTGACCCACACAGTCAAAGGCTTTAGACTAGTCAAAGGAGCAGAAGTAGATGATTTCTGAAATGCCCTTGAGTTTTCTATGATCCAATGAATGTTGGCAATTTAATCTCTGATTTCTCTCCCTTTTCTAAATCTGGCTTGTACATCTGGAAGTTCGCATTTCATATACTATTTAAGCCTAGTTTGAGGAATTTGAGCATTGCTTTGCTAGCATGTGAAATGATCACAATATGTGATAGTTTGAAGATTTTTTAACAATTACCTTTCTCTGGGATTGGAATGAAAATTGATGACTTCCAGTCCTGTGGCCACTGCTGAGTTTCTAATTATGCTGGCATATTGAATCAGCACTTTGAAAGCATCATCTTTTAGGATTTAAAATAGCTCAGCTGGAATTCTATCACCTCCACTAGTTTCTTTCTTTCTTTCTTTTTTTTTTTTTTTTCATAATAATGCTTCCTAGGGCCCACTTAACTTCACAATCCAGGATGTCTGACTCTAGGTGAGTGATCAAACTATCCTGGTTATCCAGATCATTAAGACATTTTGTGAACAGTTCTCTGTATTCTTGCCACCTCTTCTTAATCCCTTCTGCTTCTGTTATGTCCTTGCCATTTCTGTTCTTTATTGTGCCCATCTTTTCATGAAATGTTCCCTTGGTATAACCAATTTTCTTGAAGACATCTAAAGTATTTGCCACTCTATTGTTTTCCTCTATTTCTTTGCATTATTCACTTAAGAAGGCTTTCTTATTTCTCCTTGTTATTATATGATCACATGCACCACAGCCTTGTCTAACTCAGTGAAACCATGAGATGCTGTGTAGGGCCACCCAAGACAGATGGGTCATGGTGGAGAATTCTGACAAAATGTGGTCCACTGGAAAAACGAATGGCATACCACTTTAGTATTCTTGCCTTGAGAATCTCATGAACAGTATTAAAAGGCAAAAAGATAGGACACTGAAAGATGAACTCCACAGGTTGGTAGGTGCCCAGTATGCTACTGGAGATCAGTGCAGAAATAACTCCAGAAAGAATGAAAAGATAGAGCCAAAGCAAAAACAACACCCAATTGTGGATGTGACTGGTGATAGAAGCAAAGTCCGATGCTGTAAAGAGCAATATTGCATAGGAACGTTAGGTCCATGAATCCTGGAACGTTAGGTCCATGAATCCTGGAATGTTAGGTCCATGAATCAAGGCAAACTGGAAGTAGTCAAACAGGAGATGACAAGAGTCAATATCAACATTATAGGAATCACTGAACCAAAATTGACTGGAATGGGTGAATTTAACTCAGATGACCATTAAATCGACTACTGTGAGCACGAATCCCTTAGAACCAATAGAGTAGCCCTCATAGTCAACAAGAGTACTTGGATGCAGTACTTGGATGCAATCTCAAAAATGACAAAATGATCTCTGTTTGTTTCCAAGGCAAACCATTCAAGATCACAGTATTCCAAGTCTATGACCTGACCAATAATGCTGAAGAAGCTGAAACTGAATGGTTCTGTGAAGGCCTACAAGACCTTGTAGAACCAACACCCAAAAAAGATGTCCTTTTCATTAAATGGGACTGGAATGTAAAAGTAGGAAGTGAAGAAGCACTTTGCAAAAAAGCAAAATGGCTGTCTGAGGAGGCCTTACAAATAGCTGTGAAAAGAAGAGATGCGAAAAGGAAAGATATACCCATGTGAATGCAGAGTTCCAAAGAATAGCAAGGAGAGATAAGAAATCCTTCCTCAGTGATCAATGCAAAGAAATAGAGGAAAACAGTAGAATGGAAAAGAATAGAGATCTCTTCAAGAAAATTAGAGATACCAAGAGAATATTTCATGCAAACATGGGCTCAATAAAGGACAGAAATGATACAGATCTAACAGAAGCAGAAGATATTAAGAAGAGGTAGCAAGAATACATAGAAGAACTATACAGAAAAGATCTTCATGACCCAGATAATCACGATGGTGTGATCACTCACCTAGAGCCAGACATCCTGGAATGGGAAGTCAAGTAGGCCTTAGGAAGCATCACCACAACAAAGCTAGTGGAGGTGATGGAATTCCAGTTGAGCTATTTCAAATCCTAAAAGATGATGCTGTGAAAGTGCTGCACTTAATATGTCAGCAAATTTGGAAAACTCAGCGATGGCCACAGGAATGGAAAAGGTCAGTTTCATTCCAATCTGAAAGAAAGGCAATGCAAAAGAATGCTCAAACAACTGCACAATTGCACTCATCTCACACGTTAGTAAAGTAATGCTCAAATTCTCCAAGCCAAGCTTCAGCAATATGTAAACTGTGAATTTCCAGATGTTCAAGCTTGTTTTAGAAAAGGCAGAGGAACCAGAGATCAAATTGCCAACATCTGATGGATCATCAAAAAAACAAGAGTTCCAGAAAAAACATCTGCTTCTGTTTTATTGACTATGCCAAAGCCTTTGACGGTGTGGATCACAATAAATTATGGAAAATCCTGAAAGAGATGGGAATACCAGACCACCTGACCTGCCTCT
The DNA here is from genome assembly GCF_023699985.2 of Odocoileus virginianus. Classification (NCBI taxonomy): domain Eukaryota; kingdom Metazoa; phylum Chordata; class Mammalia; order Artiodactyla; family Cervidae; genus Odocoileus; species Odocoileus virginianus. The sequence continues at coordinate 1,334,404 of NW_027224330.1, forward strand.
TGAGAAACATGTATGCAGGTCAGGAAGCAACAGTTCGAACTGGGCATAGAACAACAGACTGGTTCCAAAAAGGAAAAGGAGTACGTCATGGCTGTATATTGTCACCCTGCTTATTTAACTTATATGAAGAAACACCTGGAGTAACAGGCAAATTTGGCCTTGGAGTACACAATGAAAGAGGGCAAAGGCTAACAGAGTTTTTCCAAGAGAATGCACTGGTCATAGCAAACAGTCTCTTCCAACAACACAAGAGAAGACTACACATGGACATCACAAGATGGTCAATACCAAAATCAGGTTGATTATATTCTTTGTAGCCAAAGATGGAGAAGCTCTATACAGTCAGCAAAACTAAGACAGGGAGCTGACTGTGGCTCAGATCATGAACTCCTTATTGCTAAATTCAGACTTAAACTGAAGAAAATAGGGAAAACTTCTAAACCATTCAGGTATGACCTAAATTAAATCCCTTACGATTATACAGTGTAAGTGACAAATAGATTCAAAGGATTAAATCTGATAGACAGAGTGCCTGAAGAACTACAGATGGAGGTTTCATGATGTACAGGAGACAGGGATCAAGACCATCCCCAAGAAAAAGAAATGCAAAAAACAAAATGGTTGTCTGAGGAAGCCTTACAAATAGCTGTGAAAAGAAGTGAAAAGCAAAGGAGAAAAGGAAAGATATACCCATTTGAATGCAGAGTTCCAAAGAATAGCAAAGAGAGATAAGAAAGCCTTCTTCAGTGATCAATGCAAAGAAATAGAGGAAAACAATAGAATGGGAAAGACTAGAGATCTCTTCAAGAAAATTAGAGATACCAAGGGAACATTTTGTGCAAAGATGGGCTCAACAAAGGATGGAAAATGGATGGACCTAACAAAAGCAGAAGATATTAAGAAGAGGTGGCAGGAATACACAGAAGAACTACACAAAAAAGATCTTCATGACCCTGATAATCACAGTAGTATGATCACCAACCTAGAGTCAGACATCCTAGGATGTGAAGTCAAGTAGGACTTAGGAAGCATCACTACAACAAAGCTAGTGGAGGTGATGGAATTCCAGTTGAGCTGTTTCAAATTCTAAAGGATGATGCTGTGAAAGTGCTTCTCTCAATATGCCAGCAAATTTGGAAAGCTCAGCAGTGGCCACAGGACTGGAAAAGATCAGTTCTTTCCAATCTCAAAGAAGGGCAATGCCAAAGAATGCTCAAAATACCACACAATTGTGCTCATCTCACACACTAGTAAAGTAATGCTTAATATTCTCCAATTTAAGCTTCAATAATATGTGAACTGTGAACTTCCATATGTTCAAGCTGGATTTAGAAAAGGCAGAGGAACCAGAGATCAAATTGCCAACATCTGTTGGATCATTGAAAAAGCAAGAGAGTTCCAGAAAAACATCTATTTCTGCTTTATTGACTATGCCAAAGCCTTTGACTGTGTGGATCACAGCAAACTCTTGAAAATTCTTAAACATATGGTAATGCCAGACCACCTGACCTGCCCCTTAAGAAATATGCATGCACATAGTGAAGCAACAGTCTGAACTGGACATGGAACAACAGACTGGTTGCAAATAGGAAAAGGCTTACTTCAAGGCTGTATTTTGTCATCCTGCTTATTTAACTTATATGCAGTGTACATCATGGGAAATGCTGTACTGGATGAAGCACAAGCTGGAATCAAGATTGCAGGGAGAAATATCAATAACCTCAGATATGCAGATGACACCACCCTTTTGGCAGAAAGTGAAGAAGAACTAAGGAGCCTCGTGATGAAAGTGAAAGAGGACAGTGGAAAAAGTTGGTTTAAAACTTAACATTCAGAAAACTAAGATCATGGCATCTGGTTCCATCAATTCATGGCAAATAGATGGGGAAACAGTGGAAACAGTGAGATACTTTATTTTGGGGGTCTCCAAAATCACTGCAGATGGTGACTGCAGCCATGAAATTAAAAGATGCTTGTTCCTTGGAAGGGCTTCCCTGATAGCTCAGTTGGTAAAGAATCCAACTGCCATTCAGGAGACCCTATGGCCAACCTAGACAGCATATTAAAAAGCAAAGACATTACTTTGCTAACTTAGGTCCATCTAGTCAAAGCTATGGTTTTTCCAGGAGTCTTGTATGGATGTGAGAGTTGGACTATAAAGAAAACTGAGCACTGAAGAATTGATGCTTTTGAACTGTGGTGTTGGAGAAGACTCTTGAGAGTCCACTTGGACTGCAAGGAGATCCAGCCAGTCCATCCTAAAGGAAATCAGTCCTGAATATTCATTAGAGGGTCTGATGCTGAAGCTGAAATTCCAATACTTTGACCACCTGGCCACCTGAGGCGAAGAACTGACTCATTGGAAAAGACCGTGATGCTGGGAAAGATTCAAGGCAGGAGAAGGGAACAACAGAGGAAGAGATGGGTGAATGGCATCACTGATTCAGTGGGCATGAGTTTGGGTAAACTTTGGGAGTTGGTGGTGAACAGGGAGGCCTGGCATGCTGCAGTCCATGGGGTCACAAAGAGTCAGACACAACTGAGTGACTGAACTGAACTGATTCTTTGGAACTCTGCATTCAGTTGGGTATATCTTCCACTTTCTCCTTTTCCTTTCACCTGTCTTCTTTTCTTAGTTATTTGTAAGGCCTCTTCAGACAATCACTTTTCCTTCTTATTTATTTTTCTTGAGGATGGTTTTGGCCACCACCTCTGGTACAATGTTAGGAACCTCTGAGGTAGAAATTACTAGGCAGTCAGTGTAGGATTCTGAGACCTTGATCTTGTTTTCAGCAAACATCCCACTCCATTGTCCTGTGTTTCTGGAATGTGTCTTTAGTCTGATAAATTATCAGCACTCAGATCCAGGGAAGGGCAGTAATTAAATTCTGTTCCATATGCTTGAGGGAAAAACAACTGGTGATCATTAATCTTAAGCCCATACATCTGGTCATGGTAAAATGGCCAGAGGGCATGAAAAAGGGTGGTGACTTAATCCAAGGATCAAGAGAAGCCATAAAGATGTTAAGTATCTTGACCTTTAAATTGATTGGTTAGAAATAATGTGATTTAAGGAAGGATATAAAAACTGCTGTAAGTCCCACCTTGGAGGGACTCTTTACTCAGTGTCTATATTGAGAGCTTTACACTTTCCTCCTCTTTATTAAATCTTATTCGCTTTCTCCTGTGGGTGTTTGCACGTTTTGTGTATTCCATTCTTTGGTTCCATGAACAAGAACTCGGATTCCCATCTCATCTTGTGGGGGCTTGTCCGAGATTCTTCAATGCGTATTCAAAGTAAGCACGGACATTCACTCTCAACTCTGTCATTCACTTCTTGTTACCTAATCTCATTGCATGTTCTCTTGGGTCACTTTTTGTTTCACAAGCCTGCACGAGTTCTGAAGACAGACAGAGTTAGTAGACAGTGGCCACTGGCCAGCCAGTTGACCTGGAAGTGCTGAGCAAAACCTCTGCTAGCCTGCAACCTCAGTGAGAACTGCAGGACATCTACCATGTCTCTTTCCTAATATTTAGAGCTCATGCGATTTTTCACTTAAGGTAGGATCATTTCAGAGTGTGTGTAAATACCCCTAACCTTGTGCAGTTCAAGCATACACAGTGTGCAGGAGCATACGAAGTCTGCCAACCTAGGCTCTCACTCTATCTCTCTCTAGGTGAAAGGGAAGATAGAAACAGGAAGATAAAGGCCCAGGGCACCCAGATAAAGGCAGTCAAGCCAGGGTGCACTCCGAAGTGGAGGGATGCATACGTTATTGGTGTTTCTTTGCTCCCACTCCACAAGGAGGGGGCACACTTTACCGGAGGAACCAGAGAAAAGACAAAAAGCTATAGACACTGGTTTTCTCTCTTTCAGATGGGAACAACCTCTTTGAGCCCCATCACCAGCTCAAAGTGGATGCTTTTGGTGTGTATACTGAAGAACTGGAAGAAGTTTGACCCTTAGACTATGTGTGTTTGAGTGTTTGTGGAATCCATTCTTCAGCTCCACGGACAAGAACTTGGATTTCCATCTCACCTCCACCTGTAGTTCTTCAGGCACTCTGTCTATCAGATATAATCCCTTGAATCTATTTGTCACTTCCACTGTATAATCATAAGGGATTTGATTTAGGTCATACCTGAATGGTCTAGTGGTTTTCCCTACTTTCTTCAATTTAAGTCTGAATTTTGCAATGAGTTCATGATCTGAGCCACAGTCAGCTCCAGGTCTTGCTTTTGCTGACTGCATAGAACTTTCTATCTCTAGCTACAAAGAATATAATCAATCTGATTTTGTTACTGACTGACTGGTGATGTTCACATGTAGAGTCATCTCTTGTGTTTTTGGGAGAGGGTGTTTGCTATGACCAGTGCATTCTCTTGGCAAAACTCTGTAAGCCTTTGTTCTGGTTAATCTTGTACTCCAAGGACAAAGTTACCTGTTATTCCATATATCTCTTGACATCCTACTTTTACATTCCAGTCCCATATGATGAAAAAAAGAAAAGAAACTTTTTTTTTGGTGTTAGTTCTAGAAGGTCTTGTAGGTCTCCAAAAACTTGTCAGCTTCAGCTGCATTAGTGATTGGGACATAGGTTTGGATTATTATGGTACTGAATGGTTTGCCTTGGAAAAGAACCAAAATAATTCTGTCATTTAAGAGACTGAACCCAAGTACTGCATTTTGGACTCTTTTATTGACTATGAGGACTGCTCCATTTATTCTAAGGGATTCTTGTCCACAATATTAGATATAATGGTCATCTGAATTAAATTTGCCCATTCCCATCCATTTTAGTTTACTGATTCCTAAAATGTCAATGTTCACTCTTGCCATCTCCTGTTTGACCACTTCCAATTTACCTTGATTCATGAACTTAACATTCCAGGTTCCTATGCAATATTGTTCTCTATATATCAGACTTTACTTCCACCATCTGACACATCCACAACTGGATGTCATTTCCACTTTTGTTTGGGCAAAATGAGGACTACAGGCCAGGAGATAGTACCTCAGATAACTCTGAGAGACTGCTCCAGAGAGGCAGTGAGAGAAGATCAATATATAAGATTTTGGTGAATGGAGAGTTCAATGCAATCAAGCACTTACTTTACAAAAAGTTTTCTGCTTGTCAGGAGGAACAGATGTCACTGTGAAGGGATTTAGTGATTGTCTAGATATGAAGAGATACAAGTACTAAAATCATGAACTCAATTCCTGAAAATATTCCACTTTCTAAAGACCTGTTCCACCAGTTTCCCTGGAGCACAGAGTGTCTCAGTCTCCACCCTCAATTATCTTTAGAGAGTGTTGAAGTTCAGCAGCTGCTGGTGCACAGGGCTAAATCTTTGCAAGGCAGTTGGCAAATCCCTTTTTTCTTGGTGTTCAGTCCCTGGCAAATACTTCTGGCAAGTGCCAATTTGTAGTTGACAGGCAAGTGCCAATTTGTAATCGGCAGTGATAATGATTTGTCATTGTAAGTTTATCAATTGTAATCAGTATATTACTCTAGTAGACAATGGGATATAGAGTGAACTCTGATCTCTAGGCCCAGCAGAGTTTCTCCCACCACACTCAACCCATCTTCTTTGCAGGTATCTCTAGAGATAAACTCTGGGATGAAAGGGGATCCTGGAAGAGAACAATGGTGGTTCAAGTCACACTATGAAAGAGGCTTCTCGCTGTGTAATTTTACACTTATGGCTACATAGACTTTTCAACCACAAGTGCATTTGCCATCTGCGTCTGTGGAGATGGAATTGTGTGCTGCTGCAGCTGTTGACCTTCAACACGTCCTGAAGGGAGTTCAGGGTGAGTATGAGGCACTTTGTGCTCCAGGAAAACTGGTGGAACAGGGCTTTAGACAGATATTTTCAGGAACTGATTTCATAATCTTTGCAACTCCAAACATCTAGAAAAACACTAAATCCTTTCATGGTGACATTGGTTCCTCTTGACTAGCAGAAAAACTTTTGTAAGATGAATTGTTTGAACTCCCCATTCACCAAAATGATATATATTGATCTCCCCCCACTATGTCTTTGGGGCAGTTGCTCAGAGCTGAGATATTGTATCCCGGGCTTCATTTTCTTCATTTCCAAAGGATCTTCATGTCCTTCTCCTAGGTACCTTCATTACCTTCTCCAGGGGTTCAGGGATCAAACCCATGTCTCCTGCAAGCCTCCGCATTGTAAGCAGACCGTTTACCACGGAGCCACTGGGGACTTCCCTAGTGGCTCAGATAGTAAAGCGTCTGCCTACAATGTGGGAGACCTGGGTTTGATCCCTGGGTTGGGAAGATCCCCTGGAGAAGGAAATGGCAACCCACTCCAGTATTCTTGCTTGGAAAATCCCATGGATGGAGGAACCTGGTAGGCTATAGTCCACAGGGTTGCAAAGAGACGGACACAACTGAGCGACTTCAATTCACCAGGAGAGAATATATCACACAAAATATCAGGTTGAATGAAGCACAAGCTAGAATCAAGGTTGCCAGGAGAAATATCAATAACTTCAGACATGCAGATGATACCTCATCTGCAGAAAGTGAAATGGAACTAAAGAGCCTCTGAATGAAAGTGAAAGAAGAGAATGAAAAAGTTGGCTTAAAACTCAACATGAAAAAATCTACAATCATGGCATCTGGTCCCATCACTTCATGGCAAATAGATGGGGAAAAAAGTGGAAGCAGTGATACATTCTATTTTCTTGGGCTCCAAATCATTGCAAACAGTGACTGCAGCTATGAAATTTAAAATAAGCTTGCTCCTTGGAAGAAAAGCTATGACAAACATAGGCAGCGTATTGAAAAGCAGAGACATCACTTTGTCGACAAAGGTCCATCTAATCAAAGCTATGTTTTTCCAGTAGTCATGTATGGATGTGAGAGCTGGACTATAAAGAAAGTTGAGTGCTGAAGAATCGATGCTTTCAAACTGTGGTGTTGGAGAAGACTCTTGAGAGTCCCGCGGGCTGCACAGAGATCAAACCAGTCAATCCTGAAGGAAATCAACGCTGAATATTCATTGGAAGGACTGATGATGAAGTTCCAATATTTTGGCCCCCTGATGCAAAGAGCCAACACATTAGAAAAGACCCTGATTCTGGGAAAGAGTGACGGCAAGAGGAGAAGGAGGCGACAGAAGATGAAATGGTTAAATAGGATCATTAACTCAATAGACATGAGTTTGAGCAAACACTGAAAGATAGTGAAGGACAGGGAAGCCTGGCATGCTGCAGTTCATAAGGTCAAAGAGTTGGACACAACTGAACAACTGAAAAACAACAAGTGTTCAGATATGTGGGAAAACCGTTTTCTGTATATTTCTGTAAAGGTGTTTTTAGATGCAAGTATCTTTTAAAACTTGGTGGCTCAGCTGATAGAGAATCCTCCTGCAATACATGAGACCTGGGTTCAATCCCTGGGTTGGGAAGATCCCCTGGAGAAGGAGACAGCCACCCACTACAGCATTCTGGCTTGGAGAACTCCATGGACTGCATAGTCCATGGGGTCCCAGAGCCAGATATGATTGAATGACTTTCACTATCATTTAAATAAGTGAACTTTGAGGAAAGCAATAGTCTTTATACCCCCATTATGGGGCTTCTCTGTTGACTCAATGGTGAAGAGTCCACCTGCCAATGCAGGACATGTGGGCTCGATTCCTGGGTTGAGAAGATGCCCTGGAGAAGGAAATGACAACCCACACCAGTATTTTTTCTTAGAAATCCCATGGACAGAGTAACCTGGCAGGCTATAGTCCATGGAGTTGCAAAAGAATCAGACAGAGTTTAGCAACTAAACAACAAATATTCCATTTTATATATGCCATATCTTCTTTATCCATTAATCATCCACAGATGAATTTTTAAGTTGTTTCCTTGTCTTGGCTATTATGACTAGTGCTCTTGTGAACACTGGGGGTATATCTTTTTGAATTATGTTTTTTTTTTTCCAGATATATGCACAGGAGTGAAGTTTCTAGATCATAAGGTAACTCTATTCTTTGTTTTTTAAGGAAATTCCATCCTGTTCTCCATAGTGAGTCCACCAATTAACACTACCAGTAACAATGTAGGAGGGTTCCACCTTCTCTACATCCCCTCCAGCATATGTTATTTGTAGACATTTTAGTGATGGCCATTCTGACTGGTGTGAAGTGGTACCTCATTTTAGCTTTGATTAGTATTTCTCTAATAGTGATGCTGAACAGCTTTACATGTGCCTTTTGGCCATCTCTACATCTTCTTTGGAGGAATGTCTATTTAGGTCCTATGCCTATTTTTTTTTTAATTTATTTTTCCTACTATTTAGTTATATGAGCTGTTTGTATATGAAAAATAATCTTTATTTTTTTGGCCACGCCATGTGGCATGTGGGATCTTAGTTCCCTGAGCAGGGATTAAACCTGCATCCCTGCACTTGAAGTATGGAGTCTATTTTGTTTTTTCCATTAGAGTATAATTGTTTACAATGTTGTGTTAGTATCTGTTGTTCAGCAATGTGATTCAACTATATGTACACATACATAACCCTGTCCCTTAAGCCTCCTTCATACTCTTACTATCCCACCCCTCTAGGTCATCACAGAACACAAAGCTGAGCTTCCTATGCGATTCAGCAGCATGGATTTTTATCTGTATTTAGAGATATACAGAAGAGATTAATATTTAAATCAGTGAACTTTGAGGAAAGCAGATTGTTCTCCAAAGGATAAGTGTGCCTCATTCAATCAGTCAAAGGCCTCAATAGACAAAAAATCTTGCCTCCTCTTGCCAGAAGGAATTCTGCCAGCATTCATTTTTTGGAATCAAACTAGAACTCTCCTGGCAACATTTTATTGTTTCTGATTCAGTAGTGAACACTGACTAATAAAGATTGGTATTATTTATTCTTAGATGAAAAAATTGGAGCTTTAGCCATATATATCATGAATCAACTTGTAACCCGAGTCAGTTTTTACAAAGTTTTTGAACTCATTTTTAAATTTTTATTCTACTGTTTAAAGAAACTGAAACTAAGGCACTTTAAAAATAAGACACACCATATAGTTTGGAATACTCATAAAACATGTCTGTCTATTCCATGGGAAAGAACTTTACCAAGAGCAATTGTAAACTAAAGCTTTTATCACTTTGATTCTGTATCATCATCAGACTTTGATTTTGCACTTTTTCACCTCTTTCATCAAAGTTGTATTCTGTAAAGTTGTCTTCTCTCAAATCTGCCAAGATTAAAATAAACTGTTAAGTATTTCAATTAAGCAATTCAAAACTGTACATTTTTTTAAAATTTTATTTATTTATTTTTTAGAGTTCCATGATAAAGCTTCCTTTATGTAAGTGAAATATTTCTATAAGAAAGCTGAGTATAATTTTCTTAGGTAAAAGACTTCCCAGGTGGCACTAGTGGTAAAGAACTCACCTGCCAATGCAGGAGACATACAAGACACAGATTCTATCCCTGTGCTGGGAAGATCCCCTTTAGGAGGGCATGGCAACCCACTCTAGTATTCTTGCCTGGAGAATCGCATGGACGGAGGGAGCCTGGTGGGCAGCATCCATACGGTCACAAAGAGTTAGACATGACTGAAGCAACTTAGCACAAACATGCACACTCTAGGTAAAGAAAAAACTCAATAATCTTCATCTTAATTTTCTTGCAAAATAAATGTGTTAAACAATATATTGAATCTGATATACATGAAAATTTTCAAATGATTCCAAGTACTAACCAAGCCTTTGATTTATTAAATGTTATATTAGCATTTTTCTACCTTCATAATTTTCACAGGTTTTCAAGTCATTCCTTGCTGCCTCGGGGAGTTAGTACCAGAATTCTCTCATGGATACTAAGATCCTTGGATGCTCAAGTCCCTTATATGAAGTGGTAGTATTACAGTCCACCTTCTGTGTTCCCTGGTTCTACACCTCAGGTTCTAACAAATTGGTCCACAGTTGATTGAATCTAAGATTATGAATATTGTGGATACAGAGTGCTGACTGTATTTCCCACTATTCTATAAGAAAAAGAGAGAGATGGAGAGAGGGTGGAAGGAGCTTAGACAAATTTCTTCAGACCAGCAACTGTGTTCAACTAAAGATGTATTAATTGTTCTTTAGAACATTTTCTTCCCACCCTCCAAGGGACCAAGGTTAACTCAGAGCTATTAGTCATTAACAGTGACATTCCCAAAGAGAAAACAATATATATTCTTCTATAAGTTTAGTCAAATAAAAGCTAAATTGCTGAAGTAAAATGTCTGACCCAGGACACAAGGTGCCATTTAGAAACAATATTGTACTTGAACATGGCTCTTGGACTTATTAAGTGATTTTATTAATTAAGAAAGAGAACTATATACAAATCAATTGCATTCCTTGCATACATGTGTGTTTATACTAACAATGAAAAATCAGAAAGAAATATTAAGAAATCAATCCCATTAGCCATCACAAAAGCAAAAGAATAAAATACCTAGGAATAAACCTACCTAAAGAGACAAAAGAGGTGTATGTAGAAAAGTATAAGACACTGAATGAACTCAAAGATAACATAAACAGATGGAGAGATATTTCAGGCTCTTGGGTTGGGAGAGTAAATATTATGAAAATAATTACACTACCAAATGTAACCTACAGATTTAATCCAATCCATATCAAATTACCAATGGCATTTTTTCACAGAAGTAGAAAAAAACATTTCACAATTCATATGGAAACACAAAAGACCCCGAATAGTCAAACAATCTTGATAAAGCAGAATGGAGCTAGAGGAATCACCTTCCTGACTTCAGAAGATGCTACAGAGCTACAGCCATCAGAATACGATATTGATACAAAAACAGAAATATAAACCAACGGAACAAGAAAGGAAGCCCAGAGGTAAACCTATGCACCTATGGGCACCTTATCTTTGACAAAGGAGGTGAGAATATACAATGGGGAAAAGACGGCCCCTTCAATAAGTGATGCTGGGGAAACTGGACAGCTATGTGTGAAAGAATGAAATTAGAACACTTCCTAACATCATACACAAAGAAAAATTCAAAATGGACTAAAGACCTAAATGCAAGACTAGAAACTATAAAACTCTTAGAGGAAAACATAGGCAGAGCACACTATGATCTAAATCACAGCAAGATCCTCTATGACCCACCTCCCAGAGTAATGGAAATAAATACAAAAATAAGCAAGTGAGGCCAATTATACTTAAAAGCTTTTGTGCAACAAAGGAAACTACAAACAAGGTGAAAAGACAACCCTCAGAATGGGAGAAAATAATAGCAAATGAAATAACTGACAAAGGATTAATTTCCAAAATATACAAGCAGCTCATACAACTCAATACCAGAAAAACAAATGACTCAATCAAAAAGTGGGCAAATGACCTAAACAGACATTTCTCCAAAGAAGACATACAGATGGCTAACAAACACATGAAAAAATGCTCAACATCACTTATTATTAGAGGAATGCAAATCAAAACTACAATGAGATATCACCTCACACTGGTCAGAATGGCCATCATCAAAAACTTACAAACAATAAATACTGGAGAGGGTGTGGAGGAAAGGGAACACTTTTGCACTGTCGTTGGGAATGTAAATTAACACAGCCACTATGGAAGATAGTATGGAGATTCATCAAAAAACTGAGTAGAACTACCAATGATTCAGCAATCCCGTTACTTGGCATATGCCTTGAGGTAACCGAAACTGAAAAAGACACATGCATTCCAATGTTCATTGCAACATTATTTACACCAGCTAGGACATGAAAGTGAGCTAGATGTCCATTACCAGATGAATGGATAAAGAGATTGTGGTACATATATATAACAGAATGTCACTCAGACATTTAAAAATAACTCATTTGAGCTGGATAAACCTACAGTCTATTATACAGAGTGAAGTAAGTCAGAAAGAGAAAAACGTATGTTGCATATGAACAAATATTTATGGAATCTAGGGCCTTCCCAGATGACTTAGTGGTAAAGAATACACCTGACAATGCAGGACTTGGGTTCAATCCCTGGATTGGGAAGATCCCCTGGAGTAGAAAATGGCAATTTGCTTCAGTATTCTTGCCTGGAGAATCCCATGGACAGAGGAGTCTGGCAGGCTAAAATTTATAGGGTCACAAAGACATTACTAAGTGACTGAGCACACATAGACACATGCTAGAAAGATAATACTGATAAATAATATTTACAGGACAATAATGGAGACACAGACATAGAGAAAAGACTTATGGACATGGGCTGGGGATGGGGGAAGAATAGGTTAGGATGAATAGAGACAGTAACATGAAAGCATATTCACTACTGTGTGCAAAATAGATAACCAATGGGAATTTGCTGTATGGCTCAGGGAACTCAAACTGAGACTCTGTAACAATGTAGAGAGTTGAGAAGAGGAGGGAGGAGGGAGGAAGGTTAAAGAGGGAGGGGACACATGTATACCTATGGCTGACTCATGTTGATGTATGGCAGAGGCCAACACAATATTGTGAAGCAATTTTCCTTCAATTAAAAATAAATAAGTTTAGAAAAAAAAGGACTGCTATACAGGGATCCCCATTTTCTAGACCACCTTCTTGGTCACAGCAATGTCATGTTGACAGAGCTTGTGTAACTCAGTGAATTTATGAGCCTTAGAGATATCAAGGGAACATTTCATGCAAGGATGGGCATGGGCACAGTAAGGAACAGAAATAGTAAGGACCTAACAGAAGCAGAAGAGATTAAGAAGAGGTTTCAAGAATTCACAGTAGAATGGTACAAAAAAGTGTCAATGATCTGGATGGCCACAATGGTGTGGTCACTCACTTAGAGCTAGGCACGTTGGAGTGTGAAGTTAAGTGGGACTTAGGAAACATTACTGTGAACAAAGCTATTGGAGGTGATGGGATTCCAGTTTAGCTATTTAAAATCCTAAATGCTGATATTGTTAAAGTGCTGCATTCAATATGTCAGCAAATTTGGAAAAATCATCAGTGGTCACAGGACAGGAAAATGTCAGTTTTCATTCCAATCCCAAAGAAGGGCAATGCAAAAAATGATGTTCAAGCTACCATATAATTGCACTCATTTCATATGCTAGTAAGGTTATAAAGTAAGTCCTTCAAGCTAGGCTTCAACAGTATGTGAACCAAGAACTTCAAGATATACAAGCTGGGTTTAAAAAAGGCAGAGGAACCAGAGATCAAACTGCCAACATTTGTTGGATCATAGAGAAAGCAAGGAAATTCCAGAAAAAAAAAAAAAAAACAATATCTACTGCTGCTTCATTTACTATGCTAAAGCCTTGATTATATGGCTCACAACAAACTGTAGAAAATTCTTAAAGAAATGGGAATACTTATTTCCTGAGAAATCTATATTCAAGTTAAGAAGCAACAGTTAGAACTGGACATGGAACAACAGACTGGTTCAAAATTAAGAAAGGAGTATGTCAAGGCTGTATGTCACCTTGTTTATTTAACTTTTGTGCCAGGTTGGATGAATCACAAGCTGGAATCAAGACTGCTGGGAGAAATATCAACAGTATCAGATATGCAGATGATGACACTCTAATTGCAGAAATTGAAGAGGAACTAAAGAACGTCTTGATGAGGGTGAAAGAAGAGAGTGTGAAAAATGGCTTAGATCTCAACATTCAAAAATCTAAGATCATGGTATCCAGTCCCATTACTTCACAGAGAATAGAAAGGGAAAAAGTGGAAGCAGTTTCAGATTTTGTTTTCTTGGGATCCAAAATCACTGCAGACATTGACTGTGGCCATGAAATTAAAATACACTTGCTTCTTGGAAGGAATGTTATGACAAGCCTAGACAGCATTTTAAAAAGCAGAGATATCACTTTCTCTCTCAGGGCCAGTGCACTGGGATGATTATGAGGGATGGAATGGGGAGGGACGTTGGAGAGGGGTTCAGGAAGGGAGACACATGTACACCCATGACTGATTGATGTGAATGTATGGTAAAAATCGCTGCTATATTGTAAAATAATTAGCCTCCAATTAAAATAGATAAATTAATTTACAAAAAAAAAGTAAGATATCACTTTGCTGACAAAGGTCTGTGTAGTCAAAACTATGGTTTTTCCAGTAATCATGTATGGATGTGAGAGCTGGACCATAAAGAAGACTGACTGCTGAAGAATTGATGCTTTTGAATTGTGGTGCTGGAGAAGACTCTTGAAAGCCCCTTGGACTGCAAGGAGATCAAACCAGTCAATCCTAAAGGAAATCAACCCTGAATACTCATTGGAAGGACTGATGCTGAAGCTGAAGCTCCAATACTTTGGCCACCTGATGTGAAGAGCCAACTCATTAGAAAAGACCTTGATGCTGGAAAGATTGAAGGCAAAAAAAGAAGGGGGTGGCAGAGGATGAGGTGGTTAGATAACATCACTAACTCAATGGACATTAATTGAGCAAACTCTGGTAGATAATGATGGACAGGAAAGCCTGGCAAGCTATAATCCATGGGGTCAGGAAAGGTTGGACATGACTCAGGAACTGAGTAACAACATGCTCTAGGTAATTCTGACCCATCCAAGGGAATGCAGCTTGGCAAACTGGTCTTGGCATTAGTGTTAGTCTTGATTTTTCTCCTACATGTCTGTGTGACTTTGAGCTAATTATTTAGCTTCTCTGAGCTTACATTTGTTTACCTGTGGCACAAGGATATCAATATTCTCATCATTTCTTGCTATACATTCTCCCATCCCTGCTACCACAGCTTCAGATCAAACCCCTTTCATTTCTGTCAATGGTTTCTGAACTTGTCTTTCTACTCCACGTCTTACCACTTTAATTTTCCTCCATTCTGCTCCAGGGATTATTTTCCTTTAATTAAAAAAAAAAAAAAAACCTTAAAGGAGATCATTCTGCCTACATTAAAGTCATGAGAGCTTTCCACTGGTTTGATCATAAGAACTTCACACTGCAGTGTTTACTTCCTGTCTTCATTCCTGCATCTTAACTCAGGCCTGCTGGATGGAGCAGACCTCTTTCCATCTCTTCTTTCCCTAAAGCCCTCTCCTGCTGAGCCTTACCTCACAGTCCACATCCTGCTATTTCACCAATATGCCAAGTTGTTTTGATTCCTCAGTAGTAATGCACAAGTCTTCCTTTTATACCTCGGATGCTCTCTTTTAGTCATCTCTTCCCGTTCCTCCCTGCCCCATGTCCACACACACACAACTGGCAAACTCTTCATCCAAACCAATCAAGTGTCCCCATTTTTACCTGACCACAACCTCATTATTTTCCCTTTTCATTATTGTCACTGACCACTTTTTAGCCTAATTCTGTTAAAGCAGATATCCTGGTTTATTGCTGTTTTTTCTTATATACTTGTTTTTCTTATTGAATTGTGATCCCTTGTAGCCAATGGTTGTTTTATTTGTCTTTATTTTATATATTAAATGTATTCATTTTTACAGTAGATCCTTGTTGGTTATCTATTTTAAATATAGCACTGTGCACATGACCATTCCAAACTCCCCAATCCATCTCTCCCACTATTTACCTTTATTTTTAAATTCCCACTGCCTACCATAGTCAGTTTAAAAAAAAAAATTAAAAAAAGCTGTTATCTTGGAGGAAGTTACTTAAAATGCTTAATGCTTAACACAGTGCTCATGGTCAGGAAGCAATAGTTTCCATTCCTATCCTATGAAAATAAATATATTATGGAATAGTTAAAAGAGATTTGGAACACCTGAGCTGAAAACCCTGATCTTATTATTAAATACTGAGCTATTTGTCCTTGGATGTTTTTCATTTATTCCTCTCTCTATGCCTTTGCTTCTTTAGTTATAATACAAAAAGAGTAGACCACTTATTTAAGGCCCTTTACTTAAATGATTAACTAGATTCAGTTGGCTTATTTGGATGTTTCCACACAATGACAAATATGTGAATAAAAATAAAAGTTTATTGCCTGGATATTCTCAATATCTGGTGCCAGACAGTTCCAATGGGAAAAATTAATGTGTAAAAATATGTAAAATACCTTATTTTTCATGGTTTGTACAATTTATAGTTTTAAATATACTGTCAGATGCATTATTTCATTTGAACTATCATAACACTCAAATTATTGTTATCGCCTTATAAATGAGGAATCTGAGACTTAGAGATATTAAATGACTTCATCAAAATTACAGAAGTGGAACTTCCCTGGTGATCCAGTGGTTAAGACTCTACTTCTTCTGCAAGGGGCATAGGTTCATGCTCTGGTTGGGGAACTAAGGTCGTGTGCATCACCTACATCATCTATAAAGATGAAGATCCTGTTTTCAGAGATATCAATTATAATCAAGATATTTAACCAAAGATTAAACTTTTTGCTTTTTATATGTATTATAGAATCAAAATATAAAGGACTATAGTACTTATTATAGTTACCCTTTGCAGGGTTTTTTTTTTTTTTTTGCATTTTTGAAATAAAGGGAGAGAGGATATTGCAAATTATTATATAAACAAGAGCTGACTACATATCTTAGAAAAGCAATTTTTAGGATATTAAAAACATTTTTCCAAAGTCTACTTCTATACATTCTGTTCTAAAATTAAATGCCAAAAACTATATTTCTTATTAATATATAGATTGTGAATGCCAAAAATTTCTTCTACATTATTATTCAGTCTGTTGGCAATCACTCCTCTTCCAGGTTGCTGAGTTCATTTATTTCTGGTTATTACAATCTACTTCTATTTTTCCAATTTATCTTTTTATGAGATGAGAAAAGCTATCAAATATATCTATTTAGGAAATAAGCAGCTAGTCCAAACTAAGCATCTGTAATGCTTCATAATACTGTTCAAAAGTGTTTTAATATCCTGCTGTTCATTCAAAGCATTATGTCAGTTTACTAATTTTAACATAAGATAGTTCATCACTTTTATCAATTTTAAAACATGTACTTTCATGCATCCAACCTGGACTGGTGATCTGTTTCACACTAGATAATATACATGTTTTGATGCTGTTCTCTCAGATCATCCCACCCTCGCCTTCTCCCACAGAGTCCAAAAGTCTGTTCTGTGCATCTGTGTCCTTTTTCTGTCTTGTATATAGGGAAAAAACAAAAAAAAAAACATGTACTTTCAAAACTCAAACATTCTTCTGATTAGTTCTGAGGATAAATTATCATCTTATGGGAAAAACAGAGTGAAGAGTAATCAAAATGACTATCAAATAAATAATTATCTACAATCTTTTAAATATCTTCCCTGCTGTCCCTTCTTTATACTTGACACACATTTAGTTTTCCTTCTCTGATTTATGTTTGCCGGGAGCCAGCACACGAGATCCCACCCATGACAAGGTCGTGAGGAGGAGACCTGACAAGCAAGGCAGATCAGGACTTCAGGGATTTCGAAAAGCTGCCCCGGCGCTCACCTTAAAGATGATCTCTGTCCTTCTGATGCTTGCTGTATCAGACTACTCCCTGATTTCTATGACACGGGTAGAAGGCCTTCCCCGATCTCTTTCCAACCAGAAACAACTTAGAACTTTAATCAATATGTCCCCCGTACGGCGGTATCCTGTAAGATTATCCAGGATGAAAGGAGTGTTTCAATTTAGACCCCTTTGCTGGCATTCTAGCCTGCTTGGCAAATGCGTACTAATGCACATGACTGCTCACAACACCTTAATCATAAACAGCATAAAGAACCTGATCACACAAAAGGCCCTAATAGGTACAGAGCCCTTTGGGAGGTGAGGAAGCCCTATTAGAGAACATAAAATATTATTCTAAAAGCGGTTATAGTTAAAGATTTAGAAAAATAAGAGTTTAGAATTGTTAATTTTAACCAGGAATGCTAAACAGGGGCTGCCTCACTGGAGCTGCAGAGTCTTTGTGTGGTAAACCTTTTAGATAAATTTAACTGATAACTTCTGCAAAAGGACTGACCTTTGTGTTCATTAAAGAATAGATGGAAAACAGATTTGCATTCACCTAGGTCATAAAATGTCAATAGGCCCCAAGGCCGGAAGATAATGTACAAGACCCTCATAAACAAAGAAGCATGCAGAAAACACCCTGGTTTCGTGAAGAACAAGATAATGTAATGTTAAACTATCTTCCCCTTAGAAATGTACTAATTTAGGGTATAAAATCCACGGTAAAAAATAAAGCATTGCCAGACTCAGCCAGACCCTGCTGCACCCCCCCCCCCCCCCCCCCCCCACCCCGGTCTGGTCACTCTCTCTCTCTCTCTCTCTCTCTCTCTCTCTCTCTCTCTCTCTCTCTCCCTCGCAGACTTGGCCCTATCAAGGCTGGTCTCACGTCTCTCTCTCGCCGACGCCGTTCATCCTGAAGGTATCCCCTGGATCCTGCCGAGGCTGGACCCTGGCATATGTTCATTAATTTACTTTTGCAAATAATTTTGTAGGTATTTTAGAGACCAAAATTATGCAATATAAATATAACATTTCTATAGAAATCAGTAAAATTTTTCTTCACTTAAAACCCTAGATTATAAATTACAACTCCTTGAAGACATATGGTTTATACACTAAAATTTAACAATGACATAGGTGTTGTGTTTGATCTCATTTGATCATATAGCAATGTTGGAAATTAGTGTTTATTGCCCCATTTTACAGATAAGACAACAGATTCAAAAAAGCCACAGTAAAAGAGGAAAAGTGCCTAAAGGTGTAGTGACAAGCTCATAAAAGGAGGAAGCTAGCATCCTCTGGGCCTCAAGGGAAAAGGCAGGGATTGGAGCAAGTGTGTCCTCCATTTGGAGGTTCTCCCTGGGGCAGGTCGTTAGGAAAGAGCAAGAAAAACTGGGGCTGTAAGAAATTGGGAAAAGGGTGGTGAAGATAATGAAATGATCCTTATTGGCGATAGGTGGACTGTGTGTATTTAAATATTACCAGTGACAGGACTCATTCTAGTTTTTTTAAAATATGATGAGTGCTCCTCCACTAGTGAGGCAGGCTAGGAAAAACCTGCCAACTTTAAAAAAGGGAAGAAAGAAGGCTAAACATTTTTAGATTCACTGTGGCATGATATAGCAAATAGTTTTAATTATCTCCCAAAGATTCTTATTTGTATGCCTAAGTCTTTTGGGGATGTGTGTAATTATATTAGTAACTTCATTTTTATTGAAGTATATTTGATGTATGATATAAGCTATAAGTTTACAATATAGCAATTCATAATATTTCATGTTGATAAGCTACAGAGTAACATACTGAACACCAGCTTTGTCAGTCTTAATATTTTTGCTATTTTTGCCTTAGAAAGTTTGGGAAATTAGATATTTCGGATAAATTAAAGGCTACTGTATATCTCTACTGATCTCCTTTCTCATTCTTTCCCTGGACATAACATCTATCTTTAACTTGGAATTTATCATTTTCATGCAGACTTTTTTTACAACTTTACTACTTGCACATGTATTCCAAAACAGTATTTTGATTTACTATACATCACTTAAACTCTGTAATGCTATTAAACTGCACATATTACTTCTTAACTTGTACTTTTGATGCTGTATATTCTTTATTTGTCTGTAAAGATTCTAATTTTTTTTAACTGGTTGAAAAATAGAAAGCAATTTCCTAATCCATCTCCTTTTAGCCGAAAATACTGATAATAACATGAAACGTCTTTGCCTCTAGTTCTGTTTTATTTTAATCTACAGTAATTTTAAATTTTTGGTTTTGACTTTATTTACTTATTTTAAATAGAACAACAGTAGTTCAGTTCAGTTCAGTTCAGTTGCTCAGTTGTGTCCAACTCTTTTGCAACCCCATGAACCGCAGCACGCCAGGCCTCCCTGTCCATCACCAACTCCCAGAGTCCACCCAAACCCATGTCCATTGAGTCGGTGATGCCATCCAACCATCTCATCCTCTGTCGTCCCCTTCTCCTCCTGCCCTCAATTTTTCCCAGCATCAGAGTCTTTTCCAATGAGTCAGCTCTTCACATCAGGTGGCCAAAATATTAGAGTTTCAGGTTCAACATCAGTCCTTCCAATGAACACCCAGGACTGATCTCCTTTAGGATGGACTGATTGGATCTCCTTGCAGTCCAAGGGACTCTCAAGAGTCTTCTCTAACACCACAGTTCAAAAACATCAATTCTTCGATGCTCAGCTTTCTTTATAGTCCAACTCTCACATCCATACATGACCACTGGCAAACCATAGCCTTGACCAGACGGAGCTTTGTTGGTAAAGTAATGTCTCTGCTTTTTAATATGCTATCTAGTTTGGTCATAACTTTCCTTCCAAGTGTTAGAAAACGCCGCGGGAAGAAAGAGCCACCTCTAAGGACCGTTGATGAAGGCCTTTATTGGGCGGTCGCTCTCGGGCAGAACTCCCGGGGGCGGGTGAGTGAAGAGACAAAGGGAGTCTGCAACCTGCGGGAAGGGGGGCGGCACCTATATACCCTGGCGGATACGGAAGCGGCGGGACCTTTTCGAATATGCTTGGAGTCAGGCTCTAGGGTGCTGATTGGCCTTTTGTCCCGTGTCGGTTTTTCTTGATTGGCCGGAGTCTTGGCACCTTCGCGTCCATCAGTCTGCCTGGCAACGGGCTGCTGATTGGTGGATGTCTGTCCCTGGTACTTATCTGGGACTTTTTGGCGGGGGCAGTCAGCGTGACCTTTCACCAAGGAGTAAGTATCTTTTAATTTCATGGCTGCAATCACCATCTGCAGTGATTTTGGAGCCCCAAAAAATAAAGTCTGACACTGCTTCCACTGTTTCCCCATCTATTTGCCATGAAGTGATGGGACCAGAATGCCATGATCTTAGTTTTCTGAATGTTGAGCTTTAAACCAACTTTTTCACTCTCCTCTTTCACTTTCATCAGGAGGCTCTTTAGTTTTTCATTTTCTGCCTAAGAGTGGTGTCATCTGCACATCTGAAGTTACTGATATTTCTCCCGGCAATCTTGATTCCAGCTTGTGCTTCCTCCAGCCCAGCGTTTCTCAGGATGTACTCTGCATATAAGTTAAATAAGCTGGGTGACAATATACAGCCTTGACATACTCCTTTACTATTTGGAACCAGTCTGTTGTTCCATGTCCAGTTCTAGCTGTTGTTTCCTGACGTGCATACAGATTTCTTAAGGGGCAGGTCAGGTGGTCTGGTATTCCCATCTCTTTCAGAATTCTCAACAGTTTATTGTGATCCACACAGTCCAAGGCTTTGGCATAGTCAATAAATCAGAAATAGATGTTTTTCTGGAACTCTCTTGCTTTTTCGATGTTCCAACGGATGTTCCAATTTGATGGCTGGTCCCTCTGCGTTTTCTAGATACAGCTTGAACATCTGGAAGTTCACCGTTTACGTATTACTGAAGCCTGTCTTGGAGAATTTTGAGCATTACTTTACTAGCGTGTGAGATGAGTGCAATGATAATCTAATTTTATTATTGAAGGATTGTTGACTTACACAAGACATCATATTAGTTTCAGGTGTGCAGCATATTAATTCAATATTTTTGTAGACTATTACTTTGTTTAAAGTTATTACAATGCAATGGCGACATTACCCTGTGCAGTACAATATGTCCTTGTGTTTATTTTATATGTAGAACTTTGTGTCCCTTAATTCCATATCTCTATCTTACCCCTTCCTACTTCCTTCTCCCACTAGTTTGTTCTCTCTACATGTGAGTCTCTTTTCTAATATATATTTACTTTATTTTTTAGATTTCACATGTAACATGTGTCTTCAACTCTCTGACTTATTTCACTAAGCATAATATTCTCTAGGTCCATCCACATTGCTGCAAATGGCAAAATTTCATTATTTGTTATGACTGAACAGCATTCCATTGCACAATATGTTAGTGGGGACTTTGATTGATTGGCAATGGAACATTTGGTTGGCTCAGGCTGGGGTGTATGCTGTCACAGGATGCCTGTCAGCCACTTATGTGGTTTCAACCTGCCCTCTCTGCTTTGCCCTAGAAGAAAACAAGTAAATCTGTGCTCCTAATAAGCAAAGTACATATTTTCCACAGCCATTTTGTTAGTTCCACCAACCCTCCAACCAACCAAAAGGATTTGTCTTCCTTGTGTTGAACACCAGCATGTGTGGCTTGAACCATTCACTCCCTTGTGAGAACTTTCACTCATGTGATCTCCTTTTTCATCTGGATTTCTTTCCAGGGGCACAGGTCCTGATGATTGATTCTCTTCCCTTCCTGCCCAATTATTTGTGTATCTTACTTATAGGCTTGGCCGCACAGGAGTCTTTTTACCAGTCTCTAGTTAGCTTTCAGTGATAATTGTTCCACATATATATTTTTGATGTATTCATTGAAAAAGATGTGTTCCACATCTTCCACTATCTTGATTTCTGCTTCCTCTCCTATGTTCTTTCTGAGCATTGTCCATGTTAATACATATAGCTCTGTTCATTCATTTCAACTGTTGAACAGTATTCTACTGCATGAAACCACAACTTATTTATCTATTATCCAACTGATGAGTATTTAACTAGTTTCCAGTTTTCCTCTCTTAAAAACAATGTTCTAATGAAGATTCTTGCCATGTATTTCTCTATTTATATGTGCCTAGAGGTGAAATTTCTTGGTTAAAAGTTTGAGCATCTTGTAAATGTGATATGATCAAATTACTTTTATGATCAATATGATCAAGTTATTTTTCAAAATGATTGTACTGTTACACAATCATGAATATACAGAATATGTATGTATGTTCAACTTCTTCATGCTATGTATTTATGTTCCTGTTCTTCACATCTTCAACTGGCATTTTCATATTTAAATAAAGTACCAATCTGATGAGTATGAAATAATTTATTTTTATTTATTTGACTTGTAATGATGGAAGCTCATAATTTTATAGCCAATTTGGGTTTACTAACCTATGAATTTTATGTGATATCTTTTGCTGCTTTCTTGTTCTTTAAATATTTTGGATGCTAATCTTTTTATTGAACATATTTTTTTTTTTCTCAAGATATGATTTGTCTCTGGTTGTAGTATCTTTAGAAATGCAGAAGTTTATCATTTGGATGTAAATTGAATCATAAATTCTCTTAACCCTTGTTTTGTGCTTTTTGTATCTTATTTAAGAAAGTCTTCTCTATGCTGAAATACTAATGATTTTCTTTAATATTTTATCAAATACTAAAAAGTGTTGCTTTTTCACATTTAGGCTTTTAGTTCATCTGAACTTAATTTACATGTACTATGAGAGAGGAATTTAATTTTACTGGCGCAATATCCCAGCACCAAGTATTGTATAGACTATCTTTCTTCCTGAATTTGTAATGATACCTCTATAATATATTAAGTGCCTTCATATAAATGAGTCTCTTTCTTAGCTTTCAGTTGCATTACTTTAGTATTCAAATTCAGCATCAATTTGTCACATTTCATATTTTTCCAGCTTCATCACAAGTCTTCATATCTGCTAAGATAAATCCATATGTTCTTCATTCCTCAAAATTTTAGGTTTACTTTTAACCCTTTGCTGATACATGAGAAGTTGTCAAACAGTTGGTAAATATCCATATGTTAGGGAAATTAAAATGAAGGAAGTCTTGTTCAGGCTTCAGAGACAAGAAAGCAGAACAGGCCTCTGACCTTGCCTCTAACCTGCCCAGACACTGCCCTAGCTACATGCCTATTTCTGAGTGTACCAATTGTTACCAGTAAGCTGATGGCACTATACATGAGATAGGGAGTGAGCCTTTCAATTCTTTTGAGCCCCTGGAGATCTGGCCAATCCCCCAGGGTCTGGAAAATATAATCATTCACACAATAAAACAAAGAGCATTGTAAAACAATTAATGTGAAACAAGAGCTACAGAGCTGCATTCCATTGGGGAAACAATGGAAACAGCTAGAGACTTTATTTTCTTGGGCTCCAAAATCATTGCAGATGGTGACTGCAGCCATGAAATTAAAAGATTCTTGCTCCTTGGAAGAAAGTTATGACAAACCTAGACAGCATATTAAAAAGCAGAGACATCACTTTGCTGACAAAGTTCCATATAGTCAAAACTATGACTTTTCCAGTAGTCATATATGGATGTGAGAGATGGACCATAAAGAAAGCTGAGCACTAAAGAATTGATGCTTTCAAACTGTGGTGTTGGAGAAGACTCTTGAGAGTCCCTTGGACTGCAAGATCAAACCAGTTAATCCTAAAGGAAATCAGTCCTGAATATTCATTGGAAGGACTGATGCTGAAGCTCCAATACTTTGGCCACCTGATGGGAAGAGCTGACTCATTAGAAAAGACCCTGATGCTGGGAAAGATTGAAGGCAGGAGGAGAAGGGGACAACAGAGGACAAGATGGCTGGACGGTATCACCGACTCTACGGACGTCTGAGTAAGCTCTGGGAGTTGGTGATGTACAGGGAAGCCTGGCATTCTGCAGTCCATGGAGTCGCAAAGAGTTGGACATGACTGGGCAATTGAACTGAAATGAGAGCTGCATTTTTGCTTGCAATCTATCAGTTTGTGGCCTGGGATTATAAGTGAAAATTCTCCAAACTGCAATATGAAATCTCTCTCATGTGGTAGATGCACGGCCCAGGACCTCTTCCCAATTGGCACCCCAGATTGCTGTTATATGGGACTTCCCAACATTTTGTTTGTTTCCTTCATAGTCCTGGAGGCTGGGAAGTGTGACAGCAGGGTGTTAGCATAGCAGGATTCTGCTGGGGAAAGTCTTCTTGGCTTTCAGAATACTGTCTTCTGGCTATATCCTCATATGATAGAGAGAGCTCTGGTGTCTCTTCTTCCAGTCATGGGGCTTCTACTCTCATGACCTCATCTACCTCTCAAATGCCTTACTTCCTAACATCATAACACTGCAGGGTGAGGCCTTCAACAGATGGATTTTGGGGAGAACACATGTAGTCCATTACAGTACTTAAACATATTTGTCAAGTGAAAGTGAATTAAAGTGTAAATGGAAAGAGTGATGAATCTTAGCATGTCCCTATAAATAGGTCAAGCAAATTGGTCAAATGCTGTTGGTTCAGATGGTAAAGAATCTGCCTGTAATGCAAGAGACCTGGGTTTGTAAGGTCCCCTGGAAAAAGGGATAAACTGGTTGTTTCTTTATCCATTCATCTGTCAATGGACATCTAGGTTGCTTACATGTCCTAGCTATTGTAAATAGCTCCAATGAGCATTGAGGTTCAGTTAAGTTCAGTCTCTCAGTCATGTCCAAATCTTTGCAATCCCATGGACTGAAGCATACCAGGCTTCTCTTTCCATCACCAACTCTCAGAGCTTGCTCAAACTCCTATCTATCGAGTCGTTGATGCCATCCAACCATCTCATCCTCTGTTGCCCCCTTCTATTCCTGCCTATGCCCCCTTCTCTTTCTGCCTTCAATCTTTTCCAGCATCAGGGTCTTTTCCAGGGGGTCAGTTCTTCACATCAGCTGGCCAAAGTATTGGAGTTTCAGCTTCAGCGTCAGCCCCTTTGATGAATATTCAGGACTGATTTCCTTTAGGATTGACTGGTTGGATTTCCTTTCAGTCCACGGGATTCTCAAGAGTCTTCTCCAATACCACAGTTCAAAAGCATCAATTCCTAGGTGCTCAGCTTTCTTTATGGTCCAACTCTCACACCCATACATGACTACATGGTCTTTATCAGTTTTGGTTTCCTCAGGGTATATGTCTAGAAGTGATAATGCTGGGTCATATGGCAGTTTTATTTCTAGGTTTTAAAGAAATCTCCATACTGCCTCCATAGTGATTGTATCAATTTACATTCCTACCAGGAGTGCAATGGACATGAGTTTGAGCAAGCTTTGGGAGATGGTGAAGGATAGGGAAGCCTGACATTTTGCAGTCCATGGTGTCACAAAGAGTCAGACACAACTGAGAAAGTGAACAACAAATTCTGATTGATGTGAGGTGATCTCACTGTAGTTTTGATTTGTTTGTGTCTAATAATTAGTCATGTTGAGCATCTTTTCATGTGTTTATTTGCCATCTGTATGTCTTCTTTAGAGAAATGTCTGTTTAGATCATTTGCCTACTTTTTGATTGAGTTGTTTCTGGTATTGAGTTGCATGAGGAGCTTGCATATTTTGTTTCATTTGCTGTTATTTTTTTCCCATTCTGAGGGTTGTCTTTTCACCTTGTTTATGATTTTCTTTAATTGGTTCTCACTTGTTCATTTTTTGCTTTATTTCCATTATTTTAGGACGTGGGTTTTAATTATGTTTTTCTAATATTAAAAAAAAATCCTTACCTTCTGTGTATAAATTCAGCTTGCTTAAGATGTTGTTTTAAATCAATTTATTATAAATAATACACAATAAATTGCTTTATATGGTTTCTTAATATCTGTGAGAAAAATTCATTCTCTTATAAATATTTTTCTGATTTTTTGGATCAAATTATAATCTCTGATAAAATGAGTTAGTAGTTATTCTCTCGCTTTTTATTCTCAAGAAGAGTTCATTTAAGCTTATCTGTCCTCTGTCATGACTAACTATCTAGATCTGGTGCTATAGTCTGAATGTTTGTGTGCCCCCAAATTCTTATGTTGAAACCTAATCTTTGATGTGGTGTTATTTGAACTTAGAGAAGTGATTGATTAATAAGTGGATCCAAGAGTGCTCCTTTGATCCTTCTAGCATATGAGGACACAGAGAAGACAGCTATATATGAATCAAGAAGCAGGACTTCATGAGACACCAAGTCTGCTGGTATTTTGATCTTGGACTTTTGGTCTGTAATAAAATTTTATTGTTATAACCAGTGTGGTATAACAATCTATGATATTCTGTTATAACTGCCTGAATAAACCTTGACAGTCTGATTTCTGGTGAAAGAGGATTTGAAGTTGGATATTTGCCTCTGCTCCCTGCCAAAATGTATGAGTTTGTGTAACAGAAAAATAGGTGGATAAGTGACAACTGTCAGAGAAGAATGGCATAAACTTAATCCTAAACTGACTGCAAATAAAGGCCAAGAAGAAGCACAATTGGCATAATAAATGGGAGAGCTCTCAGGCATTGACAGGAACAAGTACATCTAGAAGTGGGGATGTAGAATTAAAGTAGCTGTAAACAAGGAACTCAAAATAAATGCTAAATTTAAAAGATGACTGAGGAGATGTAAAATGCCAAATGGTCTTGTCCACCCCAGCAGAAGACTGGAACTTTGTTCTTTGAAGGGGATAAAACAGACTGTAGGAAAATAAACTCAAAACAGGCATTTGATTGAAAACATATAAGAAATATGGCAATCCCAGTATTTTACTTGAATTTGGCTCCAAGAATGTTGGAAGTGAGGATTCTACACCCCAGAGAGGGGATTATAAAAGATTGGGCTATAGGGTTGCCAGGTAAAATTCAGGATGGTCAATTAAATTTGAACTTCATGTAGAGAATGAATAATTTTTAAATATAATGATATTCTCATTAATAATTGGGTCATATTATACTGAAAAATTACTCTTTGCTTAAATATAATAATATTTAATTAGGCATCTTATATTTTTATATGTCTGGCAACCTACTCTTTTGAAGGATCAGAACTTCTCATGAGAGAGGACCTAAAGATACTGACAGTGACCCCTAACAGTCTACATTTTAAAAGTCTCATAATTTTATGATGTTGTGCTTCATAAGCTGTTTATAAATTTTGGAGACTAATCCCTTGTTGGTCACATCATTTGCAAATATTTTCTTCCAGTCTGTGAAGCATCTTTCATTTTGTTTTTTGTTTCCTTTGCTGTGCAAAAGCTTTTGAATTTAAGTAGGTTCCATTTGTTTATTTTTGTTTTTATTTCCATTATTCTGGGAGACAGATCTAAAAAGATATTGCTGTAATTTATGTCAGAGAATGCTCTACCCATATTTTCCTTTAGGTGCCAGGGAGGAAGAATGGGGAGAAGGGAGTTTGGGATGGACAGGTACACACTGCTATATGTAAAATGGTTGACCAACAAGAGTCCATTGTACAACAAAGGGAACTCTGTTTAATGTTACATGACAGCTTGGATGGGAGGGAGATTTGGGGTCAATGAATACATGTACATGTATGGCTGAGTCCCTTTATTGTCCACCCAAAACGATCAAAACATTGTTAATCAGCCATGCTCCTGTGCTTAGTCGCTCAGTCGTGTCCGACTCTTTGCGACCCCATGGACTGCAGCCCACCAGGGTCCTCTGTCCATGGGGATTCTCCAGGCAAGAATACTGGAGTGGGTTGTCATGCCCTCCTCCAGGGGATCTTCCCAACCCAGGGATCAAATCCAGATCTCCCTCATTACAGGCGGAGTCTTTACCACCTGAGACACCAGGAAGCCCAGATTTAACATGGATTCAATGAAAGTGAAAGTGGCTCAGTCAGGTCCTGACTGTTTGTGACCCCATGGACTGCAGTCCATAGAATTCTCCAGGCCAGAATACTGGAGTGGGTAGCAGTTCCCTTCTCCAGGGGATCTTCCCAACCCAGGGATCCAACCCAGGTCTCCCACATTGCGGGCAGATTCTTTACTACCTGAGCCACCAGGGACGATATACTCCACCACAAAATAAAAAGTAAAAAATAACGCTGTTTTGACAGTCAAGTCATATCTCTTTTGTTGAATTATTTCTTTCAGTTTTTATTCTTTTTGATGCTATTATTTATTGTTAACATATAGAAATACAATTGCATTTTTATGATAATCTTGAATCTTGTAAACTTGTTAAATTCATTTATCCTAATATTTTTTCTATTTTTTTTTAGGATTTTTATATAAAGATTATATCACCTAAAAAACAGGCCAAACATGTGCAAAGACTTTCAATCAGCTTTTTAGAGTAAAATGAGTTCAATTAATGTGTAATTGATTTATGTGTTAATAGCAACTGTTAATATTTTGAGTTGATATGATCCAAGCTTCACTTTCTGGTGAGTATACACCAGATAGAGTACATATCTAAATATCAGTGTTTGTGTTCCTATTTCTTTGCCATGGAAATTCAATATGTTCCATCATAATTTTTTTTTTCTAGAAATATAGGAAATCAGAGACTGTTATGAAAGAATGTGCAGTGGTGATGTTATGCTACTCTGTTGACTTTATATTATTTTGCTCTTCAGAGGTTGCTTCCAACCATGCTAATAATTGCCTATTTTTGAGGTGAAATTCATATCAACATTAAATAAACTACTTTTAAGGGGAAAATTCAGTGGCATTTAATGCATTCAAAATGTTGTACAATGTTTCTCTCTATTTAACTTTGAGTTGTTATCAAGTACTGCTTCACCACTGGTAACTCTTGGAGTTGACCTCTGTGTACATTTTACATACCACCCCCCCCCATTAATGTCAGTACTTTTTTTTTTCCTTTCCAATTCTACTTTTGATTGACATTTGAGTTGTTTTCAATTATTATGATAATGATTTGTGCTGCTTGAAACATTTTTTGTATATCTATGGTGTAGGAGTTTATTTAGAAAATTCATTTAAAATAAGAAATGTATATCATATATGATAATGCCAAATATTTTTCCAATCTGGTAAGCACTTATATGGTATGGTAGCACTTATACTCTCACTGACAGCATATAAGATGTTCCACTGAGTCAAATTCTACGTAAAACTAACTGATTTGATACTAACTGATTTGATTTCAAGTTTCGCAAATCTAGCAGCCATAAATGATACTACATTTAATTTCCCCATTTGTTAATAAGGCTGAATACATTTTCAAATTCTCATTTATGATTCATGTTTTCTTTCTGTGGAAGACTTGTTCATGTATTTTGTTCTTTTCCCCATTTGATTTTGTCTGTTTTCTTATTGCTATATAAGAATCATTTTGGCAGTTGTACATATCACATATATCATATGTGTATATGTATATATGTATCATATATCAAATGTGTAAGATCTTACACATTTCTGTCTTGTCTCTTTTCATCATGCCTTTCAGTTCAGTTCAGTTGCTCAGTCATGTCTGACTCTTTGTGATCCCACAAACTGCAGCACACCAGGCTTCCTTGTCCATCACCAACTCCCAGAGCTTGCTCAAACTCATGTCCATCTAGTCAGTGATGCCATCCAACCATCTCATCCTCTGTCATCCCCTTCTCCTCCCACCTTCAATCTTTCCCAGCATCAGGGTCTTTTCCAATGAGTCAGTTCTTTGCATCAGGTGACCAAAGTATTGGAGTTTCAGCTTCAGCATCAGTCCTTCCAATGAATATCCATGATCAATTTCCTTTAGAATTGACTGGTTTGATCTCCTTATAGTCCAAGGGACTCTCAAGAGTCTTCTCCAATACCACAGTCCAAGAGCATCAATTCGTTGGTGCTCAGATTCCTTTATAGTCCAACTCTCACAACCATACATGACTACTAGTAAAACCATAGTGATTCATACTGATCTATAGATTCAACTCAATTCAAAACATTATTCCAACATGGTTTTGGGGGAACTTGACAAATGCATTCTAAAATTTATGTAAAGAACAAAGATTCAGTGATAAAATGCAACCCTGTAAAAGAGAAATGGAGTGATCTTCTTAGTAATAAGACAGTGAGAATGTTGCCCTAAAGATAAATAAAGAAAAATAAACTTGAGAACTTAGACCTGTACATTGTGTATAATAGTGATGGTGTTTGCAGGTCACTGAGAGAAAGAAAAGACTATTGAGTAAAATATTTGGCATTATCATGTACTTTGTGACACATAAAGTTCTTCTTAGATGTATTTTCTAGCTGGAGTGTAACCCCCCAGGCTCCTCTGTCCATGGAATTCTTCAGGCAAGAATACTGGAGTGTGGATTGCCATTCCCTTCTCCATGGGATCTTCCCAACCCAGGGATCAAACCCTGGTCTCCTGCACTTCAGGCAGATTCTTTACCATCTAAGCTGCCAGGGAAGTCAGAACTCCTACCCAGAGATGTACAAAATGTTCATAGCAGCACTACTCAGTAACAATAAATAAAATGATATTTCTATTTACTCATAGATTAAATTAAAGTTTCTGAAAATGTAAGAATTATATGTAAACTAAAGATCTCAATTATTTCCAATTAGGAAATAAGTCCTTAGTGTCAACACAGTAATTTTACTTTTTGTTGTTCTGATTACTAAAATTATGAACATTTTCCTCAGTGTTGTTCCCTAAACTTTTGAGATCTTGACTTTACATTTAATTCTTACTCCAGTATTCTTGCCTGGAGAATTCCATGGACAGAGGAGTTCTGTTCATAGTGATACTTCCTAAGACCCACTTGACTTCACACTCCAGGATGTCTGGCTCTAGGTGAATGATCACACCATCGTGGTTATCTAGGTAATTAATATATTTTTTGTTTAGTCTTACTGTGTATCCTTGCCACCTCTTCTTACTGTCTTCTGCTTCTCTTAGGTCTACTGTTTCTGTCCTTTATTGTGCCCATCTTTGAATGAAATATTCCCTTGATAGCCCTAATTTTCTTAAAGGGATTTCTAGTATTTCCCTTTCTATTGCTTTCCTCTATTTCTTTGCATTGATCACTTAGGAAGGCTTTCTTATCTTTCCTTGCTATTTTTTCAAACTCTGCATTCAGATGGATATATCTTTTCTTTTCTCCTTTGCCTTTCACTTTTCTTTTCTTAGTTATTTATGAGGTCCCCTGAAAAAACCTTTTTTTTTTTTTCTTTTTGCATTTCTTTTTCTTGGGGATGTTTTTGATCTCCTGTACAATGCTGTGAACCTCCATCCATAGCTCTTCAGGCACTTTCTCTATCAGGTCTATTCCCTTGAATCTATTTGTCACTTCCACCGTATAACAGTAAGGGAGTTGATTTAGGTCATCCCTTGATGGTCTAGTGGTTCCTCTTCACTTTCTGCTATAAGGGTAGTGTCACCTTCATATCTGAAGTATTGATATTTCTCCAAGAAATCTTGATTCCAGCTTCTGCTTTATCCAGCCTGGCATTTCACATAATGTATTCTGAATATAAGTTAAATAAGCAGGGTGACAATATAAAGCTTTGACATACTCCTTTCCCAATTTTTAATCAATCTGTTGTTTCATGTCTGCTTCTAACTCTTGCTTCTTAACCTGCATACAGGTTTCTCAGGAAGCAAGTAAGGTGTTCTGGTATTTCTATCTCTTTAAGAATTTCCCAGTTTGCTGTGATACGTGCAGTCAAGGATTCCCATGCCTCCATCTATTTATCTATCTGTGCCTCCAATTTATTTCTGTGGTTTTGAATAATCTTTATTATCATTACTCTGAATTATTTTTCTGGTAGTCTGCCTACTTTCTCTTCATTCACTTGATTTGGTGGGGTTTACCATGATCCTTCATCCACTGCATGTTTCTATGTGTTTTCATTTGGTTTAATTGAAGGACTGAAGCTGAAGCTCCAGTATTTTTGCCACCTGATGCAAAGAACTGACTCACTGGAAAAGACCCTGATACTGGGAAAGACAGGGCAAGAGGAGAAGGGGATGACAAAGGATGAGATGGTTGGGTGGCATCACCAACTCGATAGACATGAGTTTGAGCAAGCTCCAGGAGTTGGTGATGGACAAGGAAACCCGGCATGCTGCAGTCTATGGGGTCCCAAAGAGTTGGGCATGACTAAACTGGACTGTGCTTGAGGACTCTCCTCTGCAGGCTGTAAAGTCAGAGTTCCTTTTACTTATGGTATCTGCCCCTGGTGGGTGGTGTTAGACCAGTGCCTTTTTCCCGGTAGGGGGTGACTGGTGCCTATTTTCTGGTGAGTGGAGTTGGGCCTTGTCCTTCTAAAAGGCATAGTTGTGCCCAATGTTGTGCTATGGTATATTTGTGATCTTGGTATGACTTTGGGCAAATTGTCTCCTAATGTGTAAGTTGTGTTCCCTTGTTGCTAGTTGTTTGGCATGAGGCATGTGGCACTGGAGTTTTTCTGCAATTGAGTAGGATCAGGTCTTAGTTTTGAGATAGAGACCTAAACTTCTAAAGAAGTTTCTTGCCTGTCAGTATTCCATGGGGTTAGGAGTTCTCTAGTGGTCCAGTGTCCTGGTCCCAGGTCTCCCTCCTAGGAGTTTGGGCCCAACCACTTGCTGGAGCACCAAGACTCCATAAGCCACATAGCACAGAAGGGAAAAGAAAAGAAAAAAGAAAAAAGAAAGAAAGAAAAAAGAAGAAATGGAAAAATTTAAATAAATATATAAATAATGACAAAAAAGAACAGATAGAAAAGGCCCCAGACAAATGGAAATAGCAACATTAATCAGACAGGAATACACAAAGAAAACCACAAACACATTCACAGAAAGAATAAAGAGAGGAACCAAAACAGAAGAGAGCAATCAAAGTAAAAAACAAACCCATAAATGAAAATAAACCTAAAAGCTAGAGTAACAATAATACAAAACTACAAGCATGGAAAAAATGTAATATAATGATAAAATATTGTAGAAATAAGAAAAAATAAAATAATGTATTTAAAAAGAAAAGTATTGAAAAGTAAAAAGTAAGTACAAAAATAAAAATTAAAGGATTAATATAAAGGAACAATAGAACAAAATGGAAAAGAAAAAAAAAGAATGCATACACACACATATACATGTGTGTGTGTGTGTGTGTGTGTGTGTGTGTATGTAGAGAGAGAGAGAGAGGTAGTAAGAAGAATGCATTGTGCCATCAGTTGTTCTTACTGTCAGTGAACTCCAGCCAATCTGCCTACTCATAAAGTCTATGAAGTAGGCCTCTGGACCTGCTGTGAACACTGTGTGGTCAGCTCTCACTCAGATCTGGCCTTACTCTAGCTTGTTCTTGCTTCCAAATTCCACTGTCACCCCCAAAGTTCACAATCTCAAGCTATTTACAGGAATTTAATCTGCTGCATCTGCTGCTACAGGAGTGAATTCCATTCTTCTTTATTCACAAAGTCCCTGGTGTTCCACTTTGTTTTTTGCCCTTTTGCAGGCCACCCTCAAGC
Source organism: Odocoileus virginianus (assembly GCF_023699985.2). Taxonomy (NCBI): domain Eukaryota; kingdom Metazoa; phylum Chordata; class Mammalia; order Artiodactyla; family Cervidae; genus Odocoileus; species Odocoileus virginianus. Next base: position 1,368,324 of record NW_027224330.1, read on the forward strand.
ATCTGTTCCCCATCCAGATAAGAGTGGTGAAGACTGAGGCTTATTAGGGCTCACTTGCTCAGCTAGGCTGGGGTGTGGTAGGGGCATGAAAGGCACAGTTAGGATGTTCCTGGAGTGCCTGAGGCTGTAGAGACCTTTCAAAGTTACTACTGTCTGGGCGGAGGGAGGGGTCATGCCCTGTCCCAGGGAAGGCGGGTTATGGATCCCTTGGGAAAGCCAAGCTGCATAGGTTCCCAGAAGGCGTGGATCATGACCGGCTCACAGCTTGGCAGCAGCTGCAGTCATCATCCCTCTCACCTCTGTGGTAACAGACTCAAGGCACACCTCACCTCCTACCTCTGGCATGTGTGCCAGCCTTGGAGGTGGCAGGTTCACAGGCATGCCCACCTCTGGGATCCCAGGCTGCAGCTGGCTCGTCCCACCTATGACACTCATGAAGGCGGGTCCTGTGGTCTGCAAGCATGTGGAATACATGCCAATGACCTCTTGCCCCTCTTGCAGGCCTAAATTTTCCCCTGGAATCCCTCAGCTGTTTGTTTGAGACCCACCTGAGTGTCTTCATGGCAGTCAACCCCAGTCCTCTGTCTGGTGTCAGACTTCCAAATCTAGAGCCTCAGCACTTAGACCCCACCGGGGCAGTGGGTGTGCAGACCTTCTCCTTCCTGGGAAGTGTTGGTGGGCAGCTATCTCTGTGGTGAATTCTCTCTGTTTTGCCTTCTGAACACCTGTTGCTGCAGTTCTTTTCTGAGGTTCTGAAGTTCTCCCCCAGCCCGTCCCCATCCCCCCCCACCCCCACCTATGAGGGGGTTTCCAAGTGCTCCAAACCTTTCCTTCCTGCACTTCTCCCTCTCCAGAGTGCACTGCCTGATTTGTTTCCTTTCTCTCTCTCTCTCTCTCTCTCTCTCTCTCTCTGCTTTTCTTGTTGCTGCTTTCCTACCATTTTATGTGGAGATTAGCTTGCCTTTTTGGAAGTCTGAGGTCTTCTGAGAGTGTTCAGTAGGTCATCTGTAGGAGTTGTTCCACATGCAGCTGTATTTTTTATGTATTTTGGAGGAAGAAGGTGTGATCTCCATATCTTACTTCTCTGCCATCTTCAACCCCCTTCCAAGATAATATTCTTTGAAAAGATACATATGTTTCCAAAAATGTGGATTAATGAAGAAGATAGCTTAGGGTTTAGTAAGTTTCTTCACTGGAAAAACTACTTCCAAATTTTCTACATGAGCAACTTCTGCTCATGATTGCCAAAATATTCTACAGTCCATGGAATATATTTCAATAAATCACTATTAGAATATCAGCCTTGGTGTGTTGATTGGCTGCATGCCTGTGCATGTTCAGTTGCTCAGTCATGTCTGACTCTTTACAACCCCATAGACTATAGCCCACCAGGCTCCTCTGTCTATGGGATTCTCCAGGCAAGAATACTGGAGTGGAATGCTATTTCATCCTTCAGAGGATCTTCCTGACCCAGGTATCAAGCCCATATTTCTTGCTTTACATGTGTCTTCTTTACCACTGAGCGACCCGGGAAGCCAGTTTGCTTGCTAGGGCCACCATAACTATTATCATAGCCTGCGTACCTTAAACAACATTTTTTTTTTTAAAAAATATGATTCTGGAGGCTAGAAGTCTGAGACCAAGCTCTCTGCAGAGTTGGTTCCTTCTAAGGGCTGTGAGGAAAGGATTTACTCTAGTATTTGCTTATAGACCACCTCTTCTCCTTGTATACCATCTTCTCTCTGTCCATACCTGTATCCAAATTTTCTTATAAGGACACTGGTTTTATTGAATCAGGGCCCGCAATAATGACCAAATTTTAATTAAACCTCTTTAAAGACCTTATCTCCAAAAATGGTCACACTCTGAAGTACCAGGGTTAGGATCTCAACATATGTGCTTTTGATGGGATATAATTCAATCCACAGCTCTTGGTTACCTCATCTCCATATTAAGATAAGGAAATAAACCTTAGTTTAAGTATATTGTTTAAGATCACATAATTAATAAACTAAAACTAAAATTCAAGTCCAGGTTTGTAAGAGTGCAATATCAATGTCATAATCACTAACTAAGCAGTTGATTTCTTATTTGTTTAATTTGCTTATTCTTTAAATAACTTTATTTTTTAAAACAATTTATAATAAGCTAATGACAGACATGATCAAATTAAAGACCATTTTCATCATTAGTATTATAAATTTCTGTTGTTGTTGTTGTTCAGTCACTATGTCATGTCTGATTCTTTGTGACCCCATGGGCTGCAACCTGCCAGGCCCCCTTGTCCTTCCTTATTTCCCAGAGTTTGAAAAAACTCATATTCATTGAGTCAGTGATGCCATCCAACCATCTCATCCTCTGTCGTCCCCTTCTCCTCTTGCCCTCAATCTTTCCCATCATCAGGGTCTTTTCCAGTGAATCAGCTCTTTGCATCAGGTGACCAAAGTATTGGAGCTTCAGCTTCAGCATTAGTCCTTCCAATAAATATTCAAGGTTCATTTCCTTTGGGATTGACAGGTTTGATCTCCTTACTGTCTAAGAGACTCTAAACAGTCCTCCAACACCACAATTCAAAAACATCAATTCTTTGGCTCTTAGCCTTCTTTATGGTCCAACTCTCACATCCACACATGACTACTGGAAAAACCATAGCTTTGACTAGATGGACCTTTGTCGACAAAGTAATGTCTCTGCTTTTTAATATGCTGTCTAGATTTATCATAGCTTTTCTTCCAAGGAGCAAGTATCTTTTAATTTCATGACTGTAGTCACCATCTGCAGTGATTTTGGAGCCCAAGAAAATAAATCTATCACTGTTTCCATTGTTCCTGCATCTATTTCCCATGAAATGATGGGACAACATACTATGATCTTAATTTTTTAAATATTGAGTTTCAAGCAAGCTATTTTCACCGTCCTCTTTCACATTCATCAAAAGCCTCTTTAGTCCTCACTTTCTGCCATTAGGATGGTGTCATCTGCATATCTGAGGTTGCTGATATTTCTCCCTACAATCTTGACTCCAGCTTGTGATTCATCCAACCCAGCATTTAGCATGATATATTCTGCATATAAATTAAATAAGCAGGGTGACAATATACAGTCTTGTGGCACTCCTTTCCCAATTTGAACCAGTCCATTGTTTCATGTCTGATTCTAGCTGTTGCTTCTTGACCTGCACACAGATTTCTCAGGAGGTAGGTAAGGTGTTCTGGTATTCCCATCTCTTTAAGAGTTTTCCACAGTTTGTTGTGATTCACACTGTCAAAGGCCTCAACATAGTCAATGAAGCAGAAGTCAATGTTTTTCTGAAATTCTCTTGCTTTTTCTATGATCCAATGGTTGTTGGCAATTTGATCTCTGGTTTCTCTGCCTTTTCTAAATCCAGCTGTACATCTGAAAGTTCTTGGTTCATGCACTGTTGAAGCTTAGCTTGAAGGATTTTGAGAATTACCTTGCTAGCATATGAAATGAGCACAATTCTATTGTAGTTTGAACATTCTTTGGCCTTGCCTTTTCTAATTATATAGTATTTGATGTAATACATGTACGTTCCCAACAGATATAAGAAAGTTTGTGTAAAAAGTCATATTTGCAACAAAAACATACAGAAAAAAGAACAAAAACTTACTAAGAAGGTGCTGGATTTGACAAAAGAAGCACAATTAAGGTAAACTATGAGCAATTTTCCTAAATGCAAATCCTATTTCTGAATGTCTTACTTGTATGTATGGAGACTAATTCAGCCTAAAGAAGGAACCAGAACCCCATGCATGATTGTTATATTCAGAAAATATGGTATATCTGCATGCTTAAAACTTGAAAATGTAAGAAGAGCATTATAACAAACTCTCCAAATTCATGCCCTGTATTATGCAACAAGTTCACCTTAGAGGTATCTGATTCCCTGAGGGTTGTTTGGGAATGTGACTTCATTTTGGAAATGTGACTTCATTTTGATTATTATTTACTATTAGGTCTCAGATTCTAAAAAAAATGTTGTCTTATACAAAATGTTGTCTTGTACAAAATGGATAAATTGCAAATTATTTTTGCCTAGGAGAGATGAAAATGATCTCAGTCTATTAGAAGAGATAAGATAACCATAAGGTTACCATTGCTATTGCCCAGTAGAGCAATAACCAGTTTCCTGTCCAAGTTATAGTACTCTTATTCCCTCAATCACTTTTTTTGTGTATGTAATCAACTTTATCATTCTGTATCATTAATAAGTTAAATATATCTCTGAATCTTTAACTTGTGCCTACTAGAAGACTTATCTATTTAACTTTTTATAAGTATTATCTTAACATTAATATGTTAATTAATATGTTAATTATGTTAACATTAACATTATCTTAACATAAACTGATGGGTCAATGATCCTCCAGGCTTCTGTTCAATGAGATATATGTACGGGGCAGATATTGCCTTTGATATTTTGTGCACAGATGCCTAGACAAAACCTGAGAGAGACAAGAGAACAGAGATGGTTTTATTGGTCCATACTTAGCTCCAACCTGGTGATTAGATGTGATCTATTATGAGCAAAGTGTGCAAGGAGCAGGACTGTCTTGAGGAAGCTCAGAACACAATCAGTGTTACATCTGAGCCCAGCCCTGAGTGGAGGAGAGGGGCAAATCCACAGTCTCAAGTGTGGGTCAGTAGGTATCAAGGACCATGAGGCAGAGGGGGTCTTTTCACTGTAGAGAGTATCATCGGTGAAGCAGTCAGCACAAGGACAGTGCTGACTGGCCTCTGAAAACCAGGCTCCCATTTCTAATGGTTTGTGAGAAATGTAATTTAGTTAGGAGATCACAGCAGAGGTACAAGCAGGGGCTCAATTCTTAGATCATAGAAGATACTACCTTAAAATTCACAAACATACTTGAGAAAAAATGAGAAAGATAATTTGGTTTTAAAATAAGGGACATGCCCCAGGGAGGTGGGTGTGATGTCATAGTAAAAGTCATGTGTGCATATTGACATTACTTTATTTGAATACAGTGTAAGAAGACCTGAAGATATTTCATTTTTCCAGTTTTAAAAGAAACACTGTATGTCAATGTCACAACAGAACTTTTCTACTTAGTTACCCAGTCTTAATGAATTCTAGAGTTATCTTTGCAATATATTTGTACAAAACAAGAGAATTCATCCCTCATAAGGGGTAATAGTATACCATGCCTATTAGTATAAGAAAAGATATTTAATTGTGATTTCCAAACTGAATTTTTCTTTCAACTAGTTTGTTTATAACAGGCAAAGCATAGCACACCTGAGATTTATTTCACTTCTGCTTCATTTTGTAAACAAAGGCATGGCTTTTATTTCTATAAAAATACTTTTTTTTCTAGAAACTAATAACAGATTATTAGTAGAGGAATGAGGAGAAGCATAAGAGCATCAGGAAAACAAAATAATTTACATCTGATGAAGATACTTTCAATAGTAAAAGGGGAAGCTATTAATAATTAACCCGGAAATGAAAGTGCAAATCAGAACTGTGAGGAGCAATTGGGATCTAAGTTCACTCTAGTAGAAGAACAAACCTTAATATTTTCTACATACTTTCAGAAAATATGAATATACTTGTAGTGAGCAAAGAGATGTACTACCCATATCAGATCCCCCACCCCCACCCCAAGAAAGTTCCCCAATTCCTAGGACCACTGTCAGCTCCTTCTTAAATGCCTCAGCTATAGAGGTAAGTCTTGCCCAAGATCTTTCCCTTCCCAAGGCAGTACAGACCATTTCAGTTCGCATAGGACTATTCTCAGACCGTTTATTTCCAGAGCTTCCTATGGGTTGACTTCTTTCTCTGCCAAATCCTGCTTACCTCCCCCTAGGATGTTGATCTTAAGGGCACTCCCTAATAAATGCCTTGTGTAATAAACTCTATCTCAGGATTTGCTTCTCAGAAATTCCACCTGAGACAGTGTTTGACATTGATATGTTATATAGACTGTAGTCACTCAATGGCAAATGGGTGATGACCACAGACTCTGAAACTATCTCCTGGTTACAATCTGGGCTCCACCACTTAACAGCTATGACTGTGGGCATGTTACTAAGTCTTGAAACAGAACCTATCTCATAGGGTTGCTGTGAGATTTGGATGAGTTAGTTCATATGGAGAACTTAGAACCACACTAAAGATTCTAGAAAGTGCTTGGTAATCAGTGATACTATTTTAACCCATTTTCAATCAAAGTTGGAAAGAATCCAGCATCTTCTTCTGAACATAGGCGACTCATAGCAGTTGGGACAGACTAAGTTCCCTGTGGCAGGGCCATTTCTCACATCCCGAGGCAGTGTCAGCTTCCTGACCAGCACCGAGGTCCTGATACGTTGTTCACATTCAGCCACTAAGCACAGTCCTTCCAGGGGGATGAGATTTCTTGTCTGAGGCCCACGTCTATCCAAAGTCTAGACTCCTGGAATAGCTCAATATTTCTACAACCATGTCCCTGGAAGTCACTCTGGAATATCCCCAAAACCTCCAAATCCACATAGTCAGACCCTCAATCCTGTCAAAATCAGCAAATATCTGGGCCTCCTCTCAGTCTGATCTTTGACAGCAGCATACTTATGATGCTTTTTTTTTTCCCCCTTCCAGATCAAATTTCCCAAGATGATTCATGGCTAGAACAAGAGTCTCATATTCTTTTTCCTGTTTATATAATCAACCCTCTCAAGGTGCAATTCTTTTGTTCTATAACCTGGTCTTTCTTGATGCCTTCAAAGTCTCAGTCCCAATCAGTGTGATGAAAGAAAATCTCTCAGAAGAATAAACCACAAGTGACATAGAGATGCTAAAAATATGGTGAATAATACCAACAACAGTGAAATTTCAGAACTCTGGTGAAGTTGTGAAGTACATCTCCCCAAGTGACTTTGTAGAGGGTCTGGAGAAAGACTTCAGAAAGTCTGTAGAAAGACTGGAGAATAGGATGCACCATTCACTATTTCAGACAGTCTAGATTATGATAATAGTAACTGCTTCTGGAATCAGAAAATGAACATTTACTCTGAGATATTATTTTTTCTTTTTAAAGAAGAAACTATTTCTGAAAGAAGGCAGAATATTTTATTTTTATTTTTTTTAGTCTTTAGATAAATAAGGTAGAGATACTGACAACAAAATTGCATAATCCCTTACTTCATGTATTTGCCAATTTATTTTTGTTAATAGAAGTTACATTTTATATTTACAAAGTCTTTAAAAGTTTTAATCAACATTTGGTTTCATAAAATAAACATATTTTTACTGCTAAGGAAAAATACTTAGAATAAAACACTTTTAGTTTGAGTGTATTTGTTTTGGTGATAGTGGTTATTTACTATGATGTATTAAAAACTCATCATGGATACTAAAAAAGACCTTGAATAAAAAAAAGAAAAAAAAAAGACCTTTAATAACCAAAGCAATTCTGAGAAAAAACAAAGCTGGTGGCATCATACTTTGCTATTTCAAGCTATACTATAAAGCTCTAGTAATCAAAACAGAATGGTACTGTCACAAAAACAAATACATAGACCAAAGGAATAGAATCAAGGGCCCAGAAATATACCTATGTACATATGATCAGTTAATACTTGATAAGGAAACCAAGAATCCTCATTGGAGAAAAGACAGTCTCTTCAGTATATTCCATTAGGGAAAGTGTATATTCACATGTAAAAGAGTCAAACTAGACCCTATCTGATATCAACCACAAAAAATTAATTGAATCAGATTGAAGACTTAAATGTAAGACCTAAAACCATAAAACTCCTGGAAGAAAACATAGGGGAAAGATCTTTGACACTGGTCTTGGCAACTTTTTCTTGTTGTTGTTGTTATGACACCATAAGCCATACAATAAATAAGTATTCTAAGTACTCCAGCTTGGGTTATACTACTATTCCTGTGACCAAAGTGAAAGAAAAGTGAAGTGTGTCAGTTGCTTAGTCATGTCTGACTCTTTGTGACCCCATGGACAGAAGCACAGTCCATGGGATTCTTCAGGCAAGAATATTAGAGTAGTTAACCACTCCCTACTCCAGGGGATCTTCCTGACCCAGTGATCGAACCTAAGTCCCCTGAATTGCAGGTGGATTCCTTACAACCTGAGCCACCAGGGAAACCCTATTTCTATGACTGAAAGAATGAAATAAAATAATTAGTTGAAGTGGATTGAAATGCAGTTCTCCAAAAGAAGGGAAAAATTTGTTCCTGGGAGGGAAGGAACCAAACATTAACTGTCCATTACAAAAAAAAAAAAAAAAAAAAATCCTTGTCTCCAACTTTAGCTTTTAACCAGGTACTGATGCAAGGAAATGCCTAGAAGACATTGTTTCTTATTCTCATTTCAAGCTTCAGCAAAGTTGATACTATTTATCACTGGTAATGCATAGTTTAGATATACTTGATCTTGGTTCTAGAAATGCTGACATCCCTTTCCTCTAACAAACCAGGCCAATGTTCCAAGTGACCTCCAGAATCTGAACCAAATGAAGCTAAGAACACCCTTGGCCTTCTCTTTAATGGAGAATTCAACACCTAGTAAGAGAAAACTTTGATACTGAAATAATCTTGAGAAACACAACAGTTTTCCTAAGAACTTCAGGATCCCTTCTTTATTGTAAGCAACATCTGTGCCTGGTTTCTAATATTGGCATTATTCTTCTACTCTCCATTGTGGTTCCAAGAGTTGGGAATGGGCTACTTAAGGGCAAGAAGATGACCACAGAGATGAGGTTTTTGTCTAAATAGGCAATAACTGAAGGTATCAGGTTATATATAAAATAAAACAAGGAGAAAGGCACACAGCTGAGATGGATTTGGATTCTTTCCATTTTAACAGTAATGAGTCATTTGTCCTTTTATTCCATAGTGGCCTCATGCTTAGAGGGATTAAGAAAAATGGAAAAGCAATCCCAATTCTGCAGCAGAGGCAGCATCCATTGAATAGCTTGCTAATTGTGCATTATATAAACTTCCTAGTGAATAATCATTCTAGAAACAACAGAAAAGAGTCCGGACATTTGGCCCATCTCATTTCTGAAATATTCAAATTCCTATTAAAATTACAAATCATAATGATTCTAAAAAATTGTAATATTCTTGGTTTAGTCACTGGATTAAGAGTCTCTAACAATATTATAGGTGTAATAATGTATTAGAGCTCTTTTTAATAATACGTTAATATTCTGAACCTTGTTTTTTAATCCATATTGCTTTCAAAAGCTATTATGATCCAATTATATAAAAATTAAACTGATTTTTTCTGGAAGATAATTAAAGAGAACATCTTCCTGAATTTAGTGCGAGAAATATACCCATAGTGGTAGCTCAAAAAAAAAAAAAAAAATCAGGACAAATAGCCACTCAAAACAAAGGTTTGATTTACAATATTCCCAAACCAAACTAAGATCATGGCATCTGGTCCCATCACTTCATGGCAAAAAGATGGGGAAACAGTGGAAACGGTGGTTGACTTTATTTTTCTGGTCTCCAAAAGTCACTGTAGATGGTGATTGCAGGCATGAAATTAAAAGATGCTTACTCCTTGGAAGGAAAGTTATGACCAACCTAGATGGCATATTAAAAAGCAGAGACATTACTTTGCCAACAAATGTCCATCTAGTCAAGGCTATGGTTTTTCCAGTGGTCATGTATGGATGTGAGAGTTGGACTGTGAAGAAAGCTGAGCAGTCCAAGAATTGATGCTTTTGAAGTGGGGTGTTGGAGAAGACTCTTGAGAGTCCCTTGGACTGCAAGGAGTTCCAACCAGTCCATCTGAACGCAGATCAGTCCTGGTTGTTTATTGGAAGGACTGATGTTGAAGCTGAAACTCCAATACTTTGGGCCACCTGATACGAAGAGCTGACTCATTGGAAAAGACCCTGATGCTGGGAAAGATTGAGGGCAGGAGGAGAAGGGACAACAGAGGATGAGATGGTTGAATGGCATCATTGACTCAATGAACATGAGTTTGAGTGGACTCCAGGAGTTGGTGATGGACAGGAGGCCTGGAGTGCTGTGGTTCACGGGGTCACAAAGAGTCGGACATGACTGAGTGACTGAACTGATCCCCAAACCAAAGGCCCTCATCAGTTTTAATTTATTTTATTAACAGTCCAGAAAATTACTAGTGCCTGACATGCAGGAAGTGGACGACGTGAAAAACCAGATTAAAATCTACATCATTTTTCTTTGACGCCATAAACAAAATAGAATTAAATAAAAGAAATACATAAGCCTATTCTAAATTTAAATAGATGACAAGTTGATAGAGTGGATTCAACTTTAAAATGACTATAACTCTATAAAACCCTGAGTTGTGTTTTTTGTTTTAAATCAATGATAAATGGGTGGATTTTGTTCTGGATTGTTGAATCTGAAGGCCATAATCCAAACTAGCCTTCAATTGCTAGCCTGTTCAAGGGCTGCTCATCAGTGACTCTTTCCATCCTGGTGGATTATGTTTTCCATCAGCCAGTGAATTTACCTACCATAATGAAATCGATAGGTAAGCCAGATCACTCCATTTCCTTTTCCCCCCAATTATTTTCATTAGTTGGAGGCTAATTACTTTACAGTATTGTAGTGGTTTTTGTCATACATTGACATGAATCAGCCATGGATGTACATGTATCCCCCATCCCGATCCCCACTCCCACCTCCCTCTCTACTCGATCCTTCTGGGTCTTCCCAGTGCACCAGGCCTGAGCACTTGTCTCATGCATCCAACCTGGGATGGTGATCTATTTCACCCTAGATAATATACATGTTTCAATGCTGTTCTCTCGAAACATCCCACCCTCGCCTTCTCCGACAGAGTCCAAAAGTCTGTTCTGTACATCTGAGTCTCTTTTTCTTTTTTTGCATATAGGGTTATCATTACCATCTTTCTAAATTCCATATATATGTGTTAGTATACTGTAATGGTCTTTATCTTTCTGGCTTACTTCACTCTGTATAATGGGCTCCAGTTTCATCCATCTCATTAGAACTGATTGAAATGAATTCTTTTTAGTGGCTGAGTAATAGTCCATGGTGTATATGTACCACAGCTTCCTTATCCATTCGTCTGCTGATGGGCATCTAGGTTGCTTCCATGTCCTGGCTATTATAGACAGTGCTGCGATGAACATTGGGGTGCATGTGTCTCTTTCAGATCTGGTTTCCTCGGTGTGTATGCCCAGAAGTGGAATTGCTGGGTCATATGGCAGTTCAATTTCCAGTTTTTAAAGAAATCTCCACACTGTTCTCCATAGCGGCTGTGCTCCAACATAAATCCATTTCCTTTTAAATAGCTTAAGCTTTTAATATAACAAGAAAATAGAGGCTGTCATGAGATTAAATCAAACCAAGGATCAAGGCTTGTGGTGAAAAGAAGCTGAGATTTCAAAACTTACTAGGGGGAGCTGATAAAAGTGGAGAGGCTTTTTTTTTTTTCCGTCTCAAGAGGACAGCTGAAAGATTGTTTTACTGCAGGTGATATGTCAGCCTGTTACTTACTCATCACACCTGCCAAACTTGAGAGGCTCTCTGTTATTACTTATAACTGCCAGTTTACAAGATGGCCCTGTAGGGAGTGAACGAACCAACTGAAACAAATAGAGGTTAGACCATAGCTGCAATGTCTACTCTAGTCAGCACAAGTAGTAAATCTTAAGTAGGAAGGACCGGCCCAAATACTTTTCCTTCAGGTCACCAGATCTTGTATTCCAGCCCCAAAAGTTAACTTCTGTGGAGTGCTGTGGCCTGGGAATTCTTATTGATAGTTCAAGAGAAAGGCTTGATTTGATCACATAAAGACTGCACATTAAACTGCTTCTGGATAGATAAGATTTTTCCTAGTACATTTACCTTTAGTTCAAATTCTGGGGGAAGAGCAACTAATTAAGCAGAAACATCAGTGAAAAAGAGAATCAATACGGGAAACATACAAGGATGGTCCTGACAATCTGAGTAGACTGAAATAAGAGAAGCTGAAATTGAGAAAAGGATTCTGTCTGTCTGCCTAGAATATTTTTTCTGTGCCATTTTTCTCCCTCTGGTCATGCCTCTCTGTTTAGGCATTTCAAGTTAGAGGCTGTTCTGGACATAGTATATGGCTCATCTGTTCACCCTGGTCCTACTCTGATTTGATCTTTCAGTTAAATTGACATTTTGCAGTTGTTTGGAAATTGTGCCTTGGGTGGGAGGTGGGGGGGGTGCAGGGGGAGTTTACAATAGTGAACAAGGAGGGGACTGAAGTGAAAGAACATGATTTATAACCATTTTGGTAACCTGTTGACAGTGGAAGGCTGTGTTATGGTGTTTTGAAAGCATTTCTGGGGGCTCCCAGGTGACGCTAATGGTAAAGAACCTGCCTGCCACTGTGGGAGACATAAAAGATGTGGGTTTGATCATCTCTGAGTTGGGAAGATCCACTGGAGAAGGAAATGGCCACCTACTCCAGTATTCTTGCCTGGAGAATCCTGTAGACAAGGGAATCTGGCGAACTACAACCCATAGAGTCACAAAGAGTCAGACTTAGCACACATATGCTTTGAGCCTACCTCTCTAAGGACTGAAGTGTTCTAAACTGAGCACTTGAGCCCCCTAATGTGACTGCAAGTTAAAACAGTTTGAATGTGGCTTCAAAGCACCATAGAATGACCTAGGGAGATTTTAAAAGTACCCATGCCTGTGTCTCATCCCTGGACATTCTGATTTGATTGGACTAGGGCAGGGCCAAATTCTCAAACTTTTAAAAAAGTTCTCTCAGATACTTGTAATGTGCACGTATTTCTAACATGCAACTAGAACATAGAACCCTAGCTGCACATAGAATGCCTAAAAAGCAGGGGGAAAAGCCAAATACAAAGATAGTGAGTGCTCTGGTATGTAAGGAGATGTGTGCTGCTGTTTGGAAGGGATCCATCAAGTCCTTAATTACACTGCGTCTGTTTTTGATGAGACATGTCACCTTAATAAATGCTCAGCTCTGTGCTTCCTATCATAACGTTAGTCGTGTTGGGATTGTGTGTCTACATGCATGTGTGAGTATATATCTATATCTATAGCCTGACATACATGAGGCATGTATACTTACCTGTTAGTAACTTAAAACAATAGGCATGTCCAGTGAAGATTCAAACTTCATTCTTCTGAAAGAATGCCATGGTGATAATTATAACACCAATGGCCTTTCAAAAGTATAAATCTTCACTAACCTGAGTTCAAAATCTTTTCAATGTGGCATTAAAGAAATTCTTCTCTATATAAAATTTGATATTCAACCAGAGTAAAAGGGCTGCAGTTTTTCAAATTGACACAATTTCTTTGATAAAGTAAAGACTGTCAAAATTATACATAGAAGCCCTAAGGCAAGAGAAAAGATGCTTTCCATCTCCAAGGTAAATAAAGTTCTTGACAGAGTCTGAGTGAAAGAGGACAACAGTCCAGTTGGCAATCTCCCGATAGTCATTTTTGATATGATGGAAGATGGATTATGGAAGGGGGAACATGATTAGATTTCTTCACAATTTCATGACAGAATCCTCCCCTCAGTAGGACTAGCCTCATGGAAAAGATTATGATACACACTGCCATTCATAAATTGACTATATTATGCAACTGATAATTAAAAATATTTGACATTCCATGAAACCTAAATAGAAAAAGCAAAACATATGAATTATTATTTAAGTGGAAAAGCAACCTCCTGGGGAGAGAGCAGTCTAGTACATCACAAGAAATCTGGGCTTTAGTATTCCTCTGTGTTCCAAGTTTCAGTAGACTGATGAATAGGAAGTGATGAATGATTACTTTGTTGCAGAGTATATAACTCCCTCTGAGAATTAGAATTGATACTGGCTATTTACTCTGAATATTCACTGGAAGGACAGGTGCTGAAACTGAAGCTCCAATACTTTTGTCACATGATGCGAAGAGGTGACTCATTGAAAAAGACCCTAATGCTGGGAAAGACTGAGGGCAAGCAAAGTGGGTGATAGAGGATGGGATGGTTGGCTGGCATCACTGACTCAATGGGCATGAGGTGAGCAAACCCTAGGAGATAATGAAGGACAGGGAAGCCTGGTGTGCTGCTGCTTAGGGGGTCGCAAAGAGTCAGACAGGACTTAGCACTTGAACAACAACATTTACTGAGTATTACCCCAAAGAGTATTTCCCTTTCAATGTATAAACACAAAACTTGATGCTATGAATTGTGTATCCTGACTCCAAATTTTCAAATAGGTACCATAAACATTTCAGTATATCTGGATATTGCAAATTGTATTGCCTGTAAACAATGAAGTTTTATTCATTTGTTCATTCAAGATGAACATACTCATTGTTGCCTATTTTGCATATAAGCACCTTCTAGATTTTGAAGATACAGAGGTGAACATTACCAGAAAAGTATTCAGTTATACATATACACATGTTCATTCTTTTTTAGATTATTTTCTTGTATAGGTTATCACAGAATATTGAGTAGAATTCCCTCTGCTACAAAGTAGGTTATTGTTCCTTATCTTGAGCAAAATTATGAACATATAGCCCCATATTAAAGATTCCATAATCTTAAAGTTGAAAATAAATTAATTCAATAATAAATGTAGTTACATGCACAGACATAGAAAGCAAAGTTATAGATACTAAAGGGAGAAGTGAAGGAGGCTGGGGCACATTAGGAGTTTAAAATTAACATATATGCACTACTATGTACATGACATGGATATGCAATGTACAAGGGCCTACTGTACAGCACAAGGAACTATATTCGATATTGTGTAACAACCTATAAAGGAAAAGAATTGAGACATATATATATATATATATATACCTGAATCACTTTTCTGTAAACCTGAAAATAACACATTGTAAATCAGCTATACTACAATATGAAATAAAAAATAATAAATGGAGTTATGTGGGACAATTGCTGACTCTGTGTAAATTGCAAAGGCTTTTTCATACGTCCTGCAGCATCATCTCACCTTTTCATAGTTGTCCCAGGCCCTTGTTCAACTCTTTGTAACCCCATTAACTGTAGCCTGCTCTCTGACTGTAGGTTCCTCTATCTGTGGGATTTTCCAAGAAAGAATACGGAATCAGGTTGGCATTTTCCTACTCCAATCATGGTGCCTCAGTCCCTCAATTCAGTCATGCTGCCTACCTAGCAGATACTTGGCATTGTAAACTCTGAGAAGATAAGAAGGAATAAGACATAGTTCTCTTTTTAATGAGTTTGATAGACAGTTGAGGGGAAGATTTATAAACATATCTTAGGTAAAAGAAAAGAGATTACAGAATCTCAAAATAGGAATTTTTAAACTGTGATGTGGGAACAGAGGAAAAAGAGGGTACATAATATTCATCAAGGGTAGGGATTTTAGAAAAGGAGGCAAGAATACATAGAAGAACTACCCAAGAAAGGTCTTAATGATCTGGAATACCACAATGATGTGGTCACTCACCTAGAGCTGAACATCCTGGACTGTGAAGTAAAGTGGGCTTTAGGAAGCATTATTATGAACAAAGCTAGTGGAGTTGATGGAATTCCAGTTGAGCTATTTAAAATCCTAAAGATGATGCTGTTAAAGTGTTGCACTCAGTATGCTAGTAAATTTGGAAAACTCAGTGCTGACCACTGGACTGGAAAATGTCAGTTTTTATTCCAATCCCAAAGAAGGGCAGTGTCAAAGGAAATTTAAGCTACTGTACAAAATTGTGCTCTTTTAACATGCTGGTGAGGTTATGATCAAAATCCTTCAAGTTAGGCTTCAACAGTGCATGAACCAAGAACTTCCAGATGTACAAGTTGGGTTTGAAGAGGTGAAGGAACCGGAAATCAAATTGCCAACCTTTGTTAGATCATGGAGAAAGCAAAGGGGTTCCAGAAAAACATCTACTTCTACTTCATTGACTATGCTAAAGCCTTTGACTATGTGGATCACAACAAACTGTGGAAAATTCTTAAAGAGATGGGAATACCAGACTACCTTACCTGTCTCCTGAGAAACCTGTATGTGGGTCAAGAAGAAACAGAACCAGATATGGAACAATGGACTGCTTCAAAATTTGGAAAGGAGTACCACAAGACTGTATAGTGTCACCCTGCTTATTTATCATATAATGGATAGGAGAGTTGGACCCTAAAGAAGGTTGAGTGGCAAAGAATTAATGCTTTCAAGCTCTGGTGCTAGAGAAGATTCTTGAGAGTCCCTTGGGCTGCAAGGAGATCAAACCAGTACAACCCCAAAGGAAGTTAACCCTTAATATTAGTTGGACTGATACTCCAGTAGTTTGGCCACCTGAAGCAAAGAGCTGACTCTCTGGAAAGACCCTGATGCTGGGAAAGACTGAAGGCAAAAGGAGAATGGGGTGGCAGAGGATGAGATGATTAGATAGCATCACTGAGTCAATGGATGTGAAATTGAGCAAACTCTGAGAAATAGTGGATGACAGAGAAGCATGGCATGCTGCAGTTCATGGGATTACAAAGAGTCAGACGTGATTTAGTGGCTGAACAGCAACAAAGAAGTTTTAGAACAAAGATTCCCAATCTCTGGGATCTAATGTCTGATGACATGAGGTCAAGCTGATGTAATAATAATAGAAATAATGTGTATAATAAATATAATGTACTTGAATATCTGGAAAAAATCCCCTCCTCCAGTCAATGGAAAACTTGTCTTCCACAAAACTGGTCCCTCTTAAGGATCAGAGTATTAGAAGAATAACATCACAGTTTATATTTATTGAGCTACTACATCTTACAGGGATTTCCCTTGACTGTCTCATTTAATTCCTAACTACGTCCTATAAGGTAAATATCATTGCCCCAATTTGTAGGTGATTTTTAAAACATGAGCTCAGATGGGTTAGTTTTTTAGCCCCAAGTCACAATTATTCTTACAAAGATGAGCTTCCAACAAAAGTCTGCCCAAGACCAAAGTCTACATGTGCAGCTGTAATTAAATACTGCTTCCCAAACACAGATTTACTAAGGAACTGCCTGCATTTGTTTCCTAGGGCTGTTTTGATAGAAACTGGATGGATTGAAACAATGTAAGTTGTTCTTTCATAGTTCTGCAGCCCTCAAGTTCACAGTCTGTGTCAGCAGGATGGTGCTTTCTCTGGAAACTCCAAGGTATAGTCCTTCCTTTCCTCCCCAACTCTCAGGGACTCCAGATGTTCCTTGGCTTATAGAAGCACAGTCCCAATCTCTGCTTCCTTCTCCATGTGGCTCCTCCTGGATTTTTCTGTGTCTTCTCTTCTCTTTCTCACAAAGACATCAGTCATTGGGTTTAGGGCCTAATCCAGGAAGCTCTCATTCTGAGATCTTTATCTTAATTATATCTGCAAAGTCCCTTTTTCCAAATAAAATCACATTCATAGGTACCGGCTTTTAAGACTTAGATATATCTTTCAGGATGCCACAATTCAACACACTAGGATACTGCTTTAGTGGAGTGTACAGGACGAGTTGGAGTTTGTCAGGACGAGAGAGTATTGCAACCAAAATACTGCAACACTAAGATTAAACAGTGGACAGGTAAGAGAAAGCCACATTGGAAACTGCATATACTTTGTTATACTTGGAATGAAAAAATAAAAATAAGCAATCAAGAAAATACATGCTTAGAAATCAGGTTTGAACACTAGATAGACATCAGATAATTGACAACTGGTCCGCCAAGCTAAATAACTAGGACTATATTCAAACCTGAGAATCATTTGAGACTTTATGTAAGGAAAGAGCACACTTAATTATATATTTGATAAAAGTCACTCCAGTGCCAGTATGGAAGCAGCATTATAGAATGGGGATTTGTGGTCATTGAGATCACCTGTGTAGCTTTTGACACAACCCAGATGGAAGAATACAGATCAAAAAGACTATTAGAAAAGAGAAGAGGTTATGAAATAAAGCAATGATAAGGGATTGTAGATTTGCTTAAATTTGATAATCAGCTTCAAATAAACTTTTTACTTTGATGAGATCCCATTTTTTTATTTTTGCCTTTATTTCCCTTGCTCCATGAGACATAGCCTATATATATATATATATATATATATATATATATATATATATATAGTCCTGAGACCAATGTCAAAAAACATGCTGCTTATGTTTCCTCTAGAAGTTTCATAGTTTCAGGTATTACACTTAAGTCTTTAATCCATTTTGAGTTTAATTTTGTATATAATGTGAGAAAGTGGCCCAGTTTCACTTTTACATACAGCTGTCCAGTTTTCCCAACACCATTTATTGAAGAAGCTGTCTTTTTCCCATTGTATATTCTTGCCTCCTTTGCTATGGATTGACTGTATGTGTGTGGGCTTATTTCTAAGATCTCACTTCTGTTCCACTGATCTTTCTGTGTCCCTTTGTGTAAGCACCTTGCTGTTGTGATTATTGTAGCTTTGTAGTATAGCTTGAAGTTGGAGAGTGTGGTAACTCCAGCTTTGTTCTTCTTTTAATTTGCTTGGGCCATTCATCACCCTTTGTGTTCTATGTAAATTTTAGGATTTGGGTTCCAGTACTGTGAAAAAATACCTTGGTATTTTAATAGAGATTGCATTGAATCTGAAGATTACCTTAGGGAGTATGGTCGTTTTAGTAATATTAATTCTTCCAATCCACGATCACAGTTTATATTTTCATTTGTTTCTTTCCTCTTTCTTTCATCAATGTCTTACACAGAAATTTTCTGAGTCTAGTTCCTTTACCTCCTTGGTTAGCTTTATTCTTAGTTGTTTTATGTTTTTTCATGCAATTGTAAATGAGACCATATTCTTAAATTCTCTTCTTGAGAGTCTGTCATTACTATATAGAAATACAACTTAGGTTACATATTAATTTTTCTCCCACGAATTCACTGAACTCATTTATTAGTTCTACTCATTTTTTGGTAGCATCTTTAGGATTTTCTATGTATGGTACTATGCTATGTAACCACAGAGACAGTTTTACTTATACTTTTCCAACTTGGATATCTTTTATCTCTATTTTCTCACCTAATTGCTATGACTAGACTTCCAATACTATGCTGAATTTAAGTGGTGAAAATGAACATCTTTATCTTATTTGTGATCTTAGAGCAACTGCTTTCAGCTTTTCACCACTGAGTATGATGTGGTTGTAGAGTTGCCATATATGGTCTTATTATGTTGAGTTACACTTGCCTGGAAAATTCAATGGATAGAGGAGCCTGACAGGCTACAGTCCATGCAGTTACAAAATGTCAGACATAACTGAGTGACTGGGCACACACTTACACACACAGAAACATACAGACATACATGCATTTCCTCTATAATAAATTTGTTGAGAGCTCTATCATAAATGGATATTGAATTTTGTCAACAATTTTCTTTTTTGGATCTATTGAGATGATAATGTGGATTTTATCCTATGCTTCTTTAAATGTGGTGTATCACATTGATTTTGTTGGTACTTTGTTGATCTATCTTTGCATTACTGAAAAAAAATCCCAATTGATCATGATGTTTGGTCTTTTAATGAAATGTTGAATTCAGTTTACTAATATTTTGTTGAGGATTTTTGCATCTATCTTCATCCAGGATATCAGCCTGTAATTTTTTTTCTTCTATGTCTTAGTCTGGTTTTGTTATTAGGGTGATGCTACCCTTGTACAAAGTACAAGTGTTCTTTCCTCTTCAAATTTTTGGAATAATAATTTGAGGATACATGTTAACTCTTCATTAAATATTTGGTAGAATTCCCTAGTGAAGCCATCTGTTCCTGGATTTTTGCTTTGGGGAATTTTTATAGTTTATATATTTTATATCTTTTGTATTTCTGTGATATCAGTTCCCAATTCACTTCTTTACATTTCTGATTTTATCTGTTTGGGCCTTCTCTCTTTTTTCTTGAGCTTCCCCAATAGTTCAGTTGGTTAAAAAAAAAAAAAAAAAAACTACCTGCAATACAGGAGACTCCAGTTCGATTCCTGGGTTGGGACAATCCTGTGGAGAAGGGAAAGGCTACCCACTCCAGTCTTCTGGCTTGGAGAATCCCATGGACACAGTTCATGGTGTTGCAAAGAGTCAGACTGAGCGACTTTCATTTTCAATTTCTCTTTTTTTACTTGATTAATCTGGCTAAAGGTTTATCAATTTTGTTTATATATCCAAAAATTGGATCTTATTTCCATGGATCTTTTTCTGTTTCCTTTAGTCTCTATTAATAAATTTACATCTTCTGCAATCTTCATTATTTCTTCCTTCTATTAAGTTTGGGCTTGATTTCTTTTTATTTTGTACTCCCTTTAGTGTGTGTTGTTTAGTTGAGGATTATTTGTTTGTTTCCTCAAGTAAGGACTGTATTGTTATATACTACTCTCCTAGAACTGCTTTTGATGTGGCCAATAAATTTTTGAACATTGTCTGTGTTTTCATTGGTCTCCATATATTTTTGTATTTCTTCTTTATTTCTTTAGTGACCCACTGGCCATTTTCTAGCATGTTGCCTAACCTCCACATTTTTTTTTTTTACAGTTTTTTTCTTGTTAATTTCTAGTTATATAGCATTGTGGTCACAAAAGATGCTTGATTCTTAATTTTATTGAGACTGACTTGGTGACCTAACGTGCTCTATCCTAGACAATGTTTCAAGTTCATTTATAAAGAATGTGTATTCATCCAAGAGTTGAAATGTTCTATCTATCATCTATATTTCAATTAACTCAATCTGATCTAATGTGTCAATTAAAGCTAGTGTTTATTGCCTTTCTGTCTGGATTATTTGTCCATTGGAGTAAGTAGCAGTCAATCATAAAGGGAATCAATCCTGAATATTCACTGGGAGGACTGGTGCTGAAGCTGAAGTTCCAATAGTATGGCCACCTGATGTGAAGAGCTGACTCATTGGGTAAGACCCTGATGCTGGGAAAAACTGAGTGCAAGCAGAGAAGGGAGCAACAGAGGATGAGATGGTTGGATGGCATCACTGATTCAATGGACATGAATTTGAGCAAACTCCAGGAGATAGTGAAGGACAGGGAAGCCTGGTGGGCTGCATTCATGGGGTTGCAAAGAGTCTGATATGACTTAGTGACTGAACAACGTCAACAAATAAGTATCATGCTGAGGTTTCTTACTGATTTTGTGTTACTGTCAATTTTTCCTTTTATGTTTATTAATATTTGCTTTTATGAATTTAGGTACTTCTATGTTATATGCATAGATATATACAAATATTATATACTGTTACTGTATTGAGCAGTTTATCATAATACAATGTCCTTCTTTATCTCTTAATGCTATCTTTGCTTTAAAGTCTATTTTGTCTGATATAAATATTGCTACTCTGGCTTTCTTTTAATTTCCTGTGCATGTAATATGTTTGGAGATACCAAGGAATATTTCATACAAAAATGGACACAATAAAGGACAGAAATGGAATGGACCTAAAAGAAGAAGAAGATATTAAGAAGAGGTGGCAAGAATGCACAGAAGAACTAAATAATAAAAAATTTTAATGACCCGGATAACCATGAGAGTGTAATCACTCACCTAGAACCAGCTTAGAGTGCAAAGTCAAGTGGGCCTTAGGTAGCATCGCTACAAATAAAGCTAGTGGAGGTGATGGAATTCCAGCTGAGCTATTTCAAATCTTAAAAGGTGATGCTGCTAAAGTGTGTCATGTAATATGCCAGCAAATTTGTAAGACACAACAGTGTTCACTGGACTGGGAAAGATCAGTTTTCATTCCAATCCCAAAGAAGGGAAATGCCAAAGAATGTTCAAACTATCACACAATTGCACTCATTTCACATGCTAGCAAGGTAATGCTCAAAATTCTCCAAGCTAGGCTCCAACAGTACAAGAACTGAGACGGTCAATTCCTAGGCAGGTTGATAAGAAGTCCAGGGTCCCAAGGAGGAGAGAGGGGTCTGGAATTTTCAAGGAGGAGGAAAGGACACATGTCTTTTTTTTTTTTTTTTCTCTCTACATTCCATACATTCCTTGTTTTCTTTAAGCCCAGAATTGATGCTTACACAACAAACAACTCAGTTTAGACTCTGTACTAATGATTATATATCAACACTGTACCCTGCTCAAGGGAAGTTTCTGCTTCTTGAAAACTTTCTGATTAATTACATTATCTTAGAATGTATATTATGGGAATGGATCTGGTAAGATCTTTCTATTGTTAGTTCTAATCCTGTCATCTTAAAATGTAAATTGTGGGAGTGGGTCTAGTAAGATCTTTACAACCTTGAGACATTCTTTTGATTTATTGTAATAACCAATTTAAAAAGTATATAATTCCCTTGCTTAGACTAGGAGAGGGGCACTCTCCATCCCACTTCTGAAGTCTATGTCAGAAGCTTTCTCTGTCCCTTTTATACTTCAGTAAAACTGTGCTACTATACAAAAGCTCTTGAGTGATTAAGCCTGGGCCCTGGTCTCAAAGCTAAAATCTTCAGAAATCATGAATCTTACATCATTCACTGTAAGCTATCATCTTGGGAACTCATCTGGGATCTTCAAGATAAGGTAAGAACACTCAGAGCTATAGCCTCCCTGCTTTCTCAATATGCATGCTTTCTGCCTTATTTTACTAACTCTACGGTGTGCTTGTGTGAATGAATGACACGCCCTGTGTGAAATAAGTAATGAGGCCTGCTCTGCAGTTTCGATGTGCCTCATAATGACTGAAGGAAGTCCCAAAAAGGGGAGCCTTGTGAGTGGTTTATACCGACCTGACAATGCCAAGAGACACCCAATATCCCTGTGGGGGCAGCGGCCAGAAACGGGTGAAGCGTGTGAACTGAACTTTCCATTCTTGTTCACCTTTTCTTGGTTTCTTTGACCATTTCATAATTGCGTGGGTGATTATAACTACTAACTTAATCTTTCAGATCATAGACTTTCAAGGGAATTGTGACCCATGCTGTTACTATGTACTCTTACTTAGACGCCATGTGTGGAAGTGCCTGGCCTTGCTAGGATCCAAAAGTTACAAGAGCACATTTGGGAGCAAGGCAGAATCCGAGCTCCAGGAACATCTCTCGGGCTAAGGTCCCTCTTGGCTGCCTGCCTCAGGGGGCAGTGACCTGAAAGTGAGTCCTTGTCATAGCTGTGCCTCCAAACTATATGGATGGAAGCACTGTTAGCTAGCATGAGGTTTCTAAGAACATAGCTCAAGAGTCCCAGATTGGAAGTGCAATGGGCTTCTCGTTTTGGTAGTGCTAGCTCTTAGCAGACCAGAGAAGGCTCTCTGATGGCTTTTGTCTCAACTCCTTAGATATTTCTTTTGTGGAATCTGTGGAAATGAACTGGAAGGATTGGTCCTAGTAGCTTGAGGACAAAAATCACTTTTTCCTCGCTGGCCAACCCTCCACAACCTCTTTTGCTATCACATATACTGGTGTGGTGACACTCAGAAGAGACATCTTGGGTTTGCTGCTCATCTCTTATGACTCGCTGCGTTTCCTGCCGTCAGGACTGTACTCAGGAAGGTGCACAAGCACACTGAACATGGACGCTTCCCCTAGGAGCCCTCGCTTGGGGAACATTCCGGGAAGACCACTCTGCCCCAACCCAAATGGTGTCAGAGAAACAGGGGAAATCACAAAGGTGTTGGTGGTAAGGAGCGAAATCAAAGTGGGGTGCCATCAGGTCTGCCCCTGGTGCATCTCCACCCCACCTCGGTGGTAGAGCCGGGAGGGATGAGTATGGCGCCCACATCAGTAAGGGACAGACTAAGTCTGACCAGGGAAGGAAAGCTTTGGTGGAGAGTCTGTCTACACCCCCATCTAGAGCAGGGAGGGTGCTTCCGGTGGACAAAAAGCCACAGCTGTGGATGCCCCTCTTTTCTCTCTTATAGATGGGAACTAACAGTTTTGGAACCACTCCTTTAAAAGGTAAAAAAAAAAAAGAAAAAAGAAAAGAAAAAACTGGGACAAGTTCGATTCCCAGAGTTAAAAAAAAAAAGACATACCTGATATTCTTCTGTGATACTGAATGGACACAGTATCCTTTGGAAGATGGAGAATGCTGGCCAGTTGAAGGGTATGTTAATTACAGTACTGTTTTACAACTAGATCAGTTCTGTAGAAAACAAGGGAAATGGGTAGAAGTGCCATATATGTTGCTCTTTATCTCTCTGTGAGACATGCCAGACTTGTGTCCTAAGGGTACAGATTTGGGTGTGAAACCTTCAGCTCCCTCCTGTTCTCTTACTTTGCCCCTGTATCTGGGGCTCCCAACTGAACAGGCTGAGAATCAGGGCACCCTTCCAGGAGGGGTTGCCTCAGTCTCAGTAGAAATTCAAACAGTCCCATTTCGGGTCGAGACTATTTAGAGGATTCAAAAAGTACATAGAAGCCTTTATGGGACAAACTTAACTTTGTGACCTTACTTATATAGCAGCCCACTACTTAGGGCTTGGCATCCCACTCCAGTATTCTCCCCTGGAGAATTCCATGGACAGAAAGACCTGACAGGCTACAGTCTATGGGGTCACAAAATGTCAGACACGATTGAGTGACTAACACACTTATAATGTATACTTTAAGACAGACACTGATCTCTGACTCAAAAACTCTAGTTTTAGGGAAGCTGCTACTTTTAGAGATGAATGGCTTGAATGTGAGACAAGGGGAAAGAGGAAACATGAAATAGCCCTCCTCCCTACTGGGAACCAAGCAGTTCTCATGACAGAGTCATACTGGGGCTCTATCATGGCTAAAAGAGGGTGGGATCAGAACCACCTTGCTGTATGTACTCTTAAAGGACTCAAGTGAGTGGGCACTAAGACGTTAAACTATGCTAAGTTGAATGACATAGAATGGGGGGGGGAAGTGGGGAGGAAACTTCTGGTAAATTCCTAGCTAAACTATACGGGAGACTCTCTGCAAGTTTACTGACATTGATCCTGAAAGTGCAGAAGGAGGAATGATCTTAAAAGATTCCTCACTCAATAAGCTCCAAATATCTACCATAAGTTAGGGAAAAACAGGCATTTGGACCTAATCAGTCTTTAGAAAAACTGTTGCAGCTGGCTCAGACAGTGTAGAAGATATGAGGGGGAAAAATAGGAGGCAAAAAAGAACCAGGCAAAAGACTGAAGCCCCAACAATGGCTGTTAGATCTGCTCTGAAACAGCCTGAGAAAAATGCCCAGAGGAACCCAGGTGAAAAGGGATGGACTTGTTATTACTGTGGAAAGGAGGGGCATCTCAAGCGGGATTGCCCTCAGGCATCTAAGCCGCCCCTGGCTCCATGTCCAGTCTGCAAAGGACCATACTGGAGAAGAGACTGCCCTCTGAGGTGTGGGCCCCAGGGGTTGGACTCTCAAGACCATCAGGACTAAATGTCCCTGGAGTTCCCTACACAAGCTCCCATCCTAAATATACCTGAGGAACTCCAGCTATTAGTAACTGTAGGGGCCAATCAGTCAATTTTCTTTTGGATACTCAGGCAAATTTCTCCATGCTCACTGAGGCCCCTGGTCCACTTTCCTCCCAATCCACCATAATGGGACAGTCTGGATGAGCCAAAGGTCATTATTTCAGCTGTTCTTTAAGCTGCAACTGGGACTCTGTGCTATTTTTCTCATGAGTTTCTGATTGTGCCAGAGTCTCCCTCATCCCTTCTGGGGAGGGATATACTGAGTAAGGTCCAGGCCTCCTTTTTCATGATATGGAGCCAGCTCTTTTTAATTGAACAAAATGTAAATCCTACAGTGTGGTTTTATGGAAAAACTGTGGGTCAAGTACAAAATGTTGTTCCTGTCGTTATCAAGCTCAAGGACCCTCACCTATTTCCACATCAAAAGCAGTACCCACTAAAGCCTGATGTTAAGGAAGATTTAAAACCCATCATTGAAAATTTAAAGGATCAGGGGCTATTAATTCCCTGTAACAGTCCATCAGTTCAGTTCAGTTCATTTCTGTCCCTCAGTCGTGTCTAACTCTGCGACCCACAAAGAACTACAGCATGCCAGGCCTCCCTGTCCATCACCAACTCCCAGAGTTTACCCAAACTCATGTCCATTGAGTCGATGATGCCATCCAACCATCTCTCCCTCTGTTGTCCCGTTCTCCTCCTGCCCTCAATCTTTCCCAACATCAGGGTCTTTTCATATGAGTCAGCTCTTGGCATCAGGTGGCCAAAGTATTGGAGTTTCAGCTTCAAAATCAGTCATTCCAATGAATAATCGGGACTCATCTCTTTTAGGATGAACTGGTTGGATCTCCTTGCAGTCTAAAGAACTCTCAAGAGTCTTCTCCAACACCACAGTTCAAAAGCATCAATTCTTCGGTGCTCAGCTTTCTTCACAGTCCAACTCTCACATCCATACACGACCACTGGAAAAACCATAGCCTTGACTAGATGGACCTTTGTTGACAAAGTAATGTCTCTGCTTTTTAATATGCTGTCTAGATTGGTCATAACTTTCCTTCCAAGGAGTAAGTGTCTTTTAATTTCATAGCTACAGTCACCATCTGCAGTGACCTTGGACCCCCCAAAAATAAAGTCAGCCACTGTTTCCACTGTTTCCCCATCTATTTGCCATGAAGTGATGGGACCAGATACTATGATCTTAGTTTTCTGAATGTTGAGCTTTAAGCCAACTTTTTCACTCTCCTCTTTTACTTTCATCAAAAGGTTCATTAGTTCTTCTTCACTTTCTGCCATGAGGGTGGTGTCTTCTGCCTATCTGAGGTTATTGATATTTCTCCCAGCAATCTGGATTTCAGCCTGTGCTTCATCCAGTCCAGCATTTCCTATGATGTAACAGTCCATACAACACTCCTATTTTGGGTGTAAAAAAAGTCAAATGATAAATGGAGACTTGTTCAAGATATACAAATCTTAATAAGTGCCTAATCCTTATACTTTATTGTCTGAAATTCCTGAATGAGCCAAATATTTTTCAGTCACTGATTTGAAGGATACTTTCTAGAGTTAAACCTATATTAAATCATCCTCTACCTATGACTTTAAGACAACTGAGAGGATTCTTGGGCATTACAGGCTATTGCCACATTTGGATTCCAGGTTATGGGGAACTTACCGCAACTTGTAACTGAGACTCAGCAGGCCCAAACTGACAAGCTGGTTTGGTCCCCAGAGACTCAAAAGTCTTTTAAGGTTCTTCAAACTGCTCTCCTGCAGGCTCCAACTTTGAGCTTACCCACAGAATCAGAGTTTAATTTGTTTGTTACTGAGAAAAGGCTATGGCCACATTCCTTAAGGGTAATTGTTTGTATGTTTTGCTAATGCATAAAGCCCATAAGTTTATTAATGGACAAAATCTTACTGTACTGACTTCTCATGATGTAAGTGGGATCTTAAACTCTAAAGTTCAGAGCAACAATGCTCCATCTTTAAAGCTGCTGTAACTCAAGGGGTGTCAAAAGCTCTAGGAATAGAATATCACTTACACTGTTCCTGGAGACCCCAATCTTCAGAAAAAGTTGAAAAGGTTAATGACATTATTAAGAGGCACCTGCATAAACTAACTCAGGAAAGACATGACAACTCGTTTAAATTTTACCCATACCTTTAATAAGGGCTCGAACTGCCCCCCTCCCCAAATGGGATTATTCTCTATGGCAGACTGTTTTTGTGCACAGATACTGTCATAGATCCTGAAGCCCTGAAATTAACTATGTTACTCGGCTTTTAGTTTTTCAACAGACATTACCAGGAGTTTAACTCCTGACCCAGCCTTTGAGTCAAACAAGCAGCTGTTTGAGCCAGGAATGGAGATGGGCCTGAGAATCTAGGTGGGCTTGCTTCTGCTGACTCCAAAAGTCCTGAGTCTGCCATTTGACCCTCAAGACAACAGCTTACTGTCCTCGGCTCATTCTTACACCGCATTCCACAGTTGGTCTAATTGTTGGGTCTGCAGAGTGCTCCCCTCCTCATCAATTGAAGACTTCCCATGGTGGGTTTCTCCACTTCAAGGAAAGGACTTTCTTCAACTCTGTGATGACATCTAACAATCCTAAGATGGACTGGTATAACATATTGTACCTTAACTATGGACATAATGTGACTTTTAATTTTGATTATGTTTTAACTTGGTTTAATGACTATTTTGCTGCACATAAAAAGTTAAGGTCCTCCTTTTGCCTGGCCAGGCACTGATTGGGACTGGATTCCTCAGTCATGCTAGTTTGCTCCAAATGGGACCTACTGGATATGTCGCTCTTACCTATGGGTGTGGCTTCTCCCTGACTGGATAGGGGGATGCACCCTAGGTCTAACATTTACTCATGGCTTCATATTTTCAAAGCTTCCAGAGAAGCCTACTAATCTACTATACCTTAAAACTCACTGGGCAAGGTCTGTATTTCACTGGTATGATTATCTGGCTGCAATATTTCCCTCTCTGGGAATTACAGATGTTATGCTGCAAGTTGATGCTCTGACTAAGTTTACTCAACAGGATTTACAAGATTCTCAAAAAGCTATTTCAGCCCTTAATGCTGAACAAATGCAAATTAGAAAGGTGGTTTTACAAAACAGATTGGCCTTAGATATTCTAACAGCCACACAAGGAGGAACTTGTGCTATTATTCATACCCAATGTTGTACATATATACCAGATATGAGTACTAATGTTACTCACTTTACTAAACACATGAACAAGATGATTCAGGCTAGGGATTCTCCTGAAGCCTCAGTCACCTCTCTTTGGGAAATGTTAATCAGCTCCCCATGGTGGAAAAATATCTTAATCGTTAATAATTCTAACTATTCTGTTTTACTGTTTTCTCCCTGCATCTTTTAACTGGGTAACTGGATTTATTTCTAACTGTCTGAAAGTTTTTAAGTTAAAAATGGTTGTCCAGGTTCTTAAAGTGCCACAGCGTCTTCCAACTATACTTGAAGTCCCTAGATCAGAGATTCTCAATATGAGGGTGAGGAAAATATGTTGCATCAGTGATTTAGGGACAATGACTCTCAACAGCAAGAAGTAATTGTGGAATGAAAATGACGCCCCTTTCCTTTGGAAACATAATTCTAAAAGAAAAGGGAGGATGAGAGAGTCAATTCTTAGGGAGATTGATAAGAAATCTGGGGTCCCTGAGGAGGAGAAAGGGTTCTGGGGCTCTTGAAGAAATGATAGAGGCCTGGGATTCTCAAGGAGGAGGAAAGGACAAGTGTCTTTTTTCCCTCTACATTCCTTAGTCTGAGTCACATGAAATATCACTTTCTTTAAGCCTGGAACTGATGATTGCACAACAAACAACTCAGTTTGAACTCTGTGAGAGTGAAAAGAAAGTGAAGTCGCTCAGTCATGTCCGACTCTTTGTGACCCCATGGACTGTAGCCTACCAGGCTTCTCCATCCATGGGATTTTCCAGGCAAGAATACTGGAGTGGGTTACCATTTCCTTCTCCAGGAGATCTTCCCAACCCAGGGATTGAACCCAGGTCTCCTGCATTGTAGGCAGATGCTTTACCGTCTGAGCCACCAGGGAAGTCCCTCGAACTCTGTACTAAGGATTATATAACAACTGCTTCTTGAAAACCTTCTGACTAATCCTGTTATTTTAGAATGATATAATGGGAGTGGGTCTGGTAAGATCTTTCTATTGTTAGTTCTAATCCTGTCATCTTAAAATGTAAATTGTGGGAGTGGGTCTAGTAAGATCTTTATAACCTTGAGACATTCTTTTGATTTATTGTAATAACCAATTTAAAAAGTATACAATTTCCCTACTTAGACTAGTGAGGTGGGAACTCTCCACCCCCTTCTGATAGACATCTATGTCTATGTCAGAAGCTTCCTCTGTCCCTTTGTATGCTTTAATAAAACTCTGCTACAAAAAGCTCTTGAGTGATCAAGTCTGGTCCCTAGTCCTGATGCTAAAATCTTCCTCTTTGGAGATCATGAATCTGACATCGTTCACTGTAAGCTATCAGAACTGAGAACTTCCAGATGTTTAAGCTGGATTTAGAAATGGCAGAGGAACCAGAGTTCAAACCGACAACATCTGTTGGATCATAGATAAAGCAAGGAATTCCAGAAAAGCATCTACTTCTGCTTCATTGAAGCATTGACTATGTGGATCACAACAAACTGTGTAGAATTCTTAATACCAGTGAACCTTATTAACCTCTGTGAAATCTGTATGCAGGTCAAGAAGCAAGAGTTAGAACTGGACATAGAGCAAGAGACTTGTTCCACATTGGGAAAGGAGTACATCATGGCTATATATTGTCACCCTGCTTGTTTAACTTATATGCAGAGTACATCAAGTGGAATGCTGGGCTGGATGGAGCAAAAGTTGGAATCGAGTTTTCTGGGAGAAATATCAATAACCTCAGATATGCAGATTACACCACCCTTATGTAGAAAGTGAAGAAGAACTAAAAATGAAAGTGGAAGAGGAGAGGGAAAAAGCTGGCTTAAAAGTCAACATTCAAAAAATGAAGATCATGGCATCTGGTCCCATCATTTCATAGTAAATAGATGGGGAAACAACGGAAACAGTGACAGAATTTTTTTTACTTGTGCTCCAAAATCACTGCAGATGATGACTACAGCCATGAAATTAAAAGACACTTGCTCCTTGGAAGAAAAGCTATGACAAACCTAGACAGCATTTTAAAAAGCAGAGACATCACTTTGCTGACAAAGGTCCGTATAGTCAAAGCTGTGGTTTTTCCAGTAGTCATGTATGGATGTGAGAGTTGGACCATACAGAAGGCTGAGCACCGAAGAATTGATGCTTTGAACTGTGGTGTTGGAGAAGACTCTTGAGAGTCCCTTGGACTGCAAGGAGATCAAACTGGTCAATCCTAAAGGAAATCAATCTTGAATATTCATTGGAGGGACTGATGCTGAGGCTGAAGCTCTAACACTTTGGCCACCTGATTCGAGTCATTGGAAAAGCCCCTGATGCTGGGAAAGTTTGAAGGCAGGAGGAGAAGGGAATGACAGAGGATGAGATGGATGGATGGCATCACTGACTCAAAGCACGTGACTTTGAGCAAACTCCTGGAGATGGTGATGGACAGGGAAATCTGGCATGCTGCAGTCCATCGAGCTGCAAAGAGTGGAACATGACTGAGCTACTCTACCACAAGAGCAATATTTTTCCACCCCTTCATTTTTAGTCTGTCTGTATCTTAAGCTCTGAAGTGATTCTCTCATATGGATCTTGCTTTATTTCATTGTTACCCTATGTCTTAATGGGAACATTTTTTAATTTAAATTTATTTTAATTGATGGTTATGTACTTACAGCCATTTTGTTATTTTCCTGTTGTTTTTTGTAGTTCTTCTTTGGTCCTTTCTTTCTTTCTTTTCTTTTCTTTTTTCTTGTTCTCTTCCTTGTGATTGATGACTATCTTTAAGGTTATGTGTGTATTTATTTCTCTTTATTTTCCATGTATCTGTTATATGTTCTTTTTCTCCTTTGTGGTTACAGTAAGGTTCATATATAACAACCTATGTATAAAGCAAGCATTTTAAACCTTTAACATTTTATGTTTTTGACATCATATTTTAAATCTTATTTTACATGTCATTTAACTATTATTAACTACTATGTTAGATGTAGATGAGTTGATTTTATTACCATTTTTTGTTGTCTTTTTTGTGTGATGTTTCTTTTTAAAGTTTGTTTATTTTTTAGTTGAAGGATAATTGCCTTTATGAATTTTGCTGTTTTCTCTCAAACATCAATAAGAATCAACCATAGGTAAACCCATGTCCCTTCCCACTTGAAACTCCTGCCCATCCCCCTCCAAATTCCTAACTTCTAGATTGTTACAGAGCCCCTGTTTGTATTCCCTAAATCATATAGCAGATTCTCACTGGCTATCTATTTTACATATGGTACTGTAAGCTTCCATGTTACTCTATCCATACATCTCACCCACTCCCTTCTCCCACCCCCACCCCCATCCCCACCCCAGTGTCCATAAGTCTGTTCTCTAAGTCTGTTTCTCCATTGCTGCCCTGCAAATAAATTCATCAGTATCATCTTTCTAGATTTCATATGCATACATTAGTATACGATATTTATATCTCTATTTCTGATAGACTTCACTGTGTATAACAGGCTCTAGGTTCATCCACCTCATTAGAACTGACTCAAATGTGTTCCTTTTTATGGCTGAGTAATATTGGAAGGCTCTTGAGAGTCCCTTGGACTGCAAAGAGATCCAACCAGTCCATCCTAAAGGAGATCAGCCCCGGGTGTTCATTTGTAGGACTGAGGCTGAAGCTGAAATTCCAGTACTTTGGACACCTCATGCGAAGAGTCAACTCATTGGAAAAGACCCTAATGCTGGGAAGGATTGGGGGCAGGAGGAGAAGGGGACGACAGAGGATGAGATGGCTGGATGGCATCACCAACTCGATGGACATGGGGTTTGGGTAGACTCTGGGAGTTGGTGATGGACAGGGAGGCCTGGCGTGCTGCGATTCATGGGGTCGCAAAGAGTCGGACACGACTGAGCGACTAAACTGAACTGAACTGAATATTCCACTGTATTGTACCACAGTTTTGTTTTGTTTTGTTTTGTTTATCCTTCATCTGTCAATAGACATCTATGTTTCTTCTATGCTCCAGTTATTATAAAAAAAAAAAAATTCTGTAATGAACATTGGGGTACATGTGCTTTTTTTTTTCGATTTTGGTTTCCTCACGGTATATGCCTAGTAATGGATTTGGTCATATGGTGGTTTTATTCCTAGTTTTGTAAGGACTCTTCATATTGACTACCATAGTGGCTGCATCAATTTCCATTCCCACTAGTAACGCAAAAGCGTTCCCTTTTCTCCACACCCTCTCCAGCATTTATTGTTTGTAGGATTTTTGATGATGGCCAGTTTGACTGGTGTGAGGTTGACATCTCATTGTAGTTTTGATTTGCATTTCTCTAATAATGAGTTCTGTTGAACATTTTTTTCATGTGTTTGTTAGCCATTTGTATGTCTTCTTTGGAGAAATGTCTGTTTAGGTCTTTTTGCCGCTTTTTGATTGGACTTGGTTTTTCTGGTATTGAGTAGTATGACCTGCTTGCTTGTATATTTGGGAAATTAACTCTTTGCCAGTTGTTTCATTTGCTATTATTTTCCTCCATTCTGAGGATTGCCCTTTCACTTTGTTTGTAGTTTCCTTTGCTGTGAAAAGTTTAATCAGGTCCTACCTGTTCACATTTGTTTTTATTTCCATTACTCTACGAAGTAAGTCAGAGGATCTTGCTTTGATATTTGTCACTGAGTGCTCTGCCTATTATTTCCTCTAAGAATTTTATAGTTTCTGATTTTGCATTTAGGTCTTTAAATCATTTTGACTTTATCTTTCTGTATGGCGTTAGAAAGTGTTCTAATTTCATTTTTTTTACACAACAGTGAAAATGAAGTGAAAGTGAAGCCATTCGGTCATGTCCAACTCTTTGCGACCCCATGGACTGTAGCCTACCAGGCTCCTCCATCCATGGGATTTTCCAAGCAAGAGTACTGGAGTGGGTTGCCATTTCCTTCTCCAGGGGATCTTCCCAACCCAGGGATTGAACCCGGGTCTCCCACATTGTAGGCAGATGCTTTACCGTCTGAGCCACAAGGGAAGTCTTACACATAACTGTCCACTTTTCTCAACACCACTTATTGAAGGGGCTATCTTTGCCCCATTGTATATTCTTGCTTCCTCTGTCAAAAATATGGTACCCATAAGTGCATGAATTTATATCTGGTCTCTTTATCTTGTTCCATTGGTCTATATTTCTGTTTTTCTGCCAATTGGCTTCCCTTGTGACTCAGCTGGTAAGGAATCCGCCTGCAATGTGGGAGACCTGGGTTTGATCCCTGGGTTGGGAAGATCCCCTGGAGAAGGGAAAGGCTACCCACTCCAGTATTTTGGCCTGGAGAATTCCATGGACTGTATAGTCCATGAGGGTCACAAAGAGTCAGACATGACTGAGGGGCTTAAAAAAAAAATGCTATCTTGATAACTGTAGCTTTGTAGCACAGTCTGAAGTCAGGAAAGTTGATTCCTCCAGGTTTATTTTTCTTTCTTAAGACTGTCTTGGTTAATTGCAATCTTTTTTTTTTTTCTTTTCCATACGTTTTGTGAATTTTTTTGTTTGTTTTAGTTCTGTGATAAATGCCATTTATAATTTGATATAGATTGCACTGAATCTGCAGATTGCATTTGGTAATATAGTGAATATCTCTGTCTGTGTATGTCATCTTTTGTTTCTTTTATTTATCAGTGTCTTATAACTTTCTGTATACAGTTATTTTGTCTCCTTAGATGGGTTTATCCCTAGATATTTCATCCTTTTTGTTGCAATGGTGAATAGAGTTAATTCCTTAATTTCAATTTCTGATTCTTCATTATTAGTATATAGGAATGCAGGTGACTTCTGGGTATTGACCTTGTATCGTGCAATTTTGTTGAATTCACTGATTAGTTCTAGTAATTTTTTCATGATTTCTCCTGGGTTTTCTATGTTTAGTACCATGCCATCTACAAATAGTGAGAGATTTACTTCTTTTCCAATCTGGATTCCTTTTCTTTCTTTTTCTTCTCTAATTGCCGTAGCTAGAACTTCCAAAACTATGTTGAATAATAGTTGTGAGACAACAACACCCTTGTCTTTTTCCTGATCTTAGAGGAAATGCTTTCAGCTTTTCACCACTGAGAATAATGTTTGCTGTGAACTTGTCATATATGGCCTTTACTATGTTGAGGTAGGTTCCTTCTATGCCCATTTTCTGAAACATTTTTTAATCATAACTGGATACTGAATTTTGTCATTGGCCTTTTCTCCATCTATTGAGATGATTATATTGGTTTTATTGTTATTAAGATGTATCACATTGACTGATTTGTGTATATTGAAGAATCCTTGTATCCCTAGAATAAGCCCGAATTGATCATAGTGTACGAGTTTTATAATAAGTTGTTGAATTGTGCTTGATAGAATTTTGCTGAGGACTTTGCATCTATGTTCATCAGTGATATTGTCCTGTAGTTTTCTTTATTTGTGTTGTGTTTGCCTGATTTTGGTATCAGGGTGATTCTGGCTTGGTAGAATGAGTTTGGAAATATTCATTCCCCCACAATTTTTGGAAGAGTTTCAGAAAAATAAGCATTAGCTCTTCTCTAAATGTTTGGTAGAATTCCCTTGTGAAGCTCTCTGGTCCTAGGCTTATTTATTTAT
Source organism: Odocoileus virginianus (assembly GCF_023699985.2). Lineage (NCBI taxonomy): Eukaryota > Metazoa > Chordata > Mammalia > Artiodactyla > Cervidae > Odocoileus > Odocoileus virginianus. The sequence goes on from NW_027224330.1 coordinate 1,403,491, forward strand.
TTATTTATTTGTTTTGGCAGATTTTTTATCACAGCTTCAATTTCAGTGCTTGCAATTGGGTTGTTCATAATTTCTATTTCTTCCTGATTCAGTCTTGGAGGTTGAACTTTTCTAAGAATCTGTCCATTTCCTCTAGGTTGTCCATTTTATTAGCATATAGTTGCTCATAATATTCTCTTATGATCCTTTGTATTTCTGTGTTGTCTGTTGTAACCTCTCCTTTTTAATTTCTAATTTTGTTGATTTGATTTTTCTCCCTTTTTTCTTGATGAGTCTGGCTGGTGGTTTGTCAATTTTGTTTAACTTCTCAAAGATCCAGCTTTTAGTTTTGTCAATCTTTGCTATTGTTTCACTCATTTCTTTTTCACTTATTTTTGCTTTGATCTTTATTATTTCTTTTTTCTTCTGACTTTGGGATTTGTTGTTGTTGTTGTTGTTATTCTTCCTTTTCCAGCTGCTTTAGATGTAGAGTTAGGTTGTCTATTTGATGCTTTTCTTGTTTCTTGAGGTAGGATTGTATTGCTATAAATCTCCCTCTAAGGACCGTTTTTGCTAAGCCCCGTAGGCTTTGGTTCATGGCGTTTTAATTTTCATTTCTTTCTAGGAATCTTTTGATTTCCCTACTTATTTCTTCAGTAACCTCTTCATTGTTTGGTGATGTATTGTTAAATGTTCATGAGTTTGTGTTTTTGGCTTTTTTTTTTTTTTCCCTGTAGTTGATATCTAGTCTCATAGCATTGTGGTCAGAGAAGATACTTGATATGATTTTAATTTTCTTAAATTTACTGAGGCTTAGTTTGTGGCCTAGGATGTGGTCTATCCTGGAGAATGTTCCATATGCACTTGAGAAGAAAGTGTATTCTGCATTTGGATGGAATGTCCTGAAGATATCAATTAGGTCCATCTGATCTAATGTTTCATTTAAGGTTTGTGTTTCCTTATTGATTCTCTGTTTTGATGATTTGTCCATTGGTGTAAATAAGTGTTAAAGTCCCCTACTATTATTGTGTTACTATCAATTTCCCCTCTTATGCCTATTAGTGTTTGCCTTATGTATTGAGTTTCTCCTATGTTGGGTACATAAATATTTACAATTGCTATGTCTTCTTCTTGAATTGATACTTTGATCATTATGTAGTAATATTCTTTATCTTAAAGTCTATTGTGTCTTAAATAAGGATTTCCACTCTGGCTTTCTTTTGGTTTCCGTTCACATGGAATATATTTTTTCCATGCTTTTACTTTCAGTCTGTATTATGTTTCTCTACGTCTGAAGTGGGTCGCTTGTAGGCAACATATATATGAGTCTTGTCTTCTATCCATTCAATCAGTCTGTATATTTGGTTGGTGCACTTAATCCATTTACATTTCTATTTGCATTTTCTTAACTGTTTTGGGATTGTTTTCTTAGGTATTTCTTTATCTTGTGGTTACTGGCTATGTAAGTCCTTTTAGTATTTGTTTTAAGGTTGGTTTGGAGGTGTTAAATTATCTTAACCTCTGCTTGCCTGTAAATCCTTTCATTTATCCACCAATTTTGAAGGAGATCTTTGCTAGGAATAGAAATCTTGGTTGCAGATCTTTTTACTTTTAGTACTTTAAATATTTCCTGCCATTCCCTTCTGGTCTACAGAGTTTCTGCAGAAATATTGACTGTTAATCATAAGGATTTTCCCTTGTATGTTACTTGTTGCTTTTTCCTTTACTGTTTTTAATATTCTTTATTTTTGTTTAATCTCTGTTAGCTTGATTAATATGTGTCTCAATGTTTTTCTCCTTGAGTTTATCCTATATGGGACTCTGCACTTCTCGGACCTGACTGACTTCTTCTTTCCCATGTTGATTAAGTTTCCAACTATAATTTCTTTAAAACTTTTCTAGCCCCCCCCGCCCCCTTTTTAATTCTTCCTCTGGGACCCCAATTACTTAAGTTTTTGCCCATTTAATATTGTCCCAAATGTCTCTGAGGCATCTCTCAGTTCTTTTTCCTTTATTCTGCTCTTTAGCAGTTATTTCCACCATTCTATCTTCCAGCTAACTTATCAGCTCCTCCACCTCAGTTATTCTGCTGTTTATTTCTTCTCATTTCAGTTCAGTCAGTCGTGTCTGACTCTTTGGGACCCCATGGGCTGAGGCATTCCAGGCTTCCCTGTCCATCACCAACTCCTGGAGCTTGCTCAAACTCAAGTCCTTCGAATAGGTGATGATATCCAAACATCTCATCCTCTGTCGACCCCTTCTTCTCCTGCCTTCAGTTTTTACCAGCATCAGGGTTTTCCAAATGAGTCATTTTCTTAACAATATGTGGCCAAAGTATTGGAGCTTCAGTTTCAGCATCAGACCTTCTGATGAATACTCAGGGTTGATTTCCTTTAGGACTGATGAGTTTGATCTCCTTGCACTCAAAAGGACTTTCAAGAGTCTTCTCCACCACAGTTCAACAGCATCAGCTCTTTGGTGCTCAGCTTTCTTTTTGGTCCAACTCTCACATCCATACATGACTACTGGAAAAAACCAAGGCTTTGATTAGACAGACTTTTGTCAGCAAAGTAATGTCTCTGCTTTTTGATATGCTGTCTAGGTTAAAGTTCAACATTCAGAAAACTAAGATCATGGCATCTGGTCCCATTACTTCATGGCAAATGGATGGGGAAACATTGGAAACAGTGTCAGACTTTATTTTGGGGGGGCTCCAAAATCACTGAAGATGGTGATTGCAGCCATGTAATTAAAAGATGCTTACTCCTTGGAAGGAAAGTTATGAACAACCTAGATAGCATATTTAAAAGCAGAGACATTACTTTGCCAACAAAGTTCCATCTAGTCAAGACTATGGTTTTTCCAATAATCATGTATGGATGTGAGAGTTGGATAGTGAAGAAAGCTGAGCACCGAAGAATTGATGCTTTTGAACTGTGGTGTTGGAGAAGACTCTTGAGAGTCTCTTGGACAGCAAGAAGATCCAATCAGTCCATCATAAAGGAGATCAGTCCTGGGTGTTCATTGGAAAGACTGATGTTGAAGCTGAAACTCCAATATTTTGGCCACCTCATGCGAAGAGTTGACTCATTGGAAAAGACCCTAATGCTGGGAAGGATTGGGGGCAGGAGGAGAAGGGGATGACAGAGGATGAGATGGCTGATTAGCATCACTGTCTCGATGCACATGAGTCTGGGTAGACTCTGGGTGTTGGTGATGGACAGGGAGGCCTGCTACTGCTGCTACTGCTAAATAGCTTCAGTCGTGTCTGACTCTGTGCGACCCCATAGATGGCAGCCCACCAGGCTCGCCCATCCCTGAGAGTCTCCATGCAAGGACACTGGAGTGGGTTGCCATTTCCTTCTCCAATGCATGAAAGTGAAAAGTGAAAGGGAAGTTGTTCAGTTGTGTCCGACTCTTAGCGACCCCATGGACTGCAGCCTCACCAGACTCCTTTGTCCATGGGATTTTCCAGGCAAGAGTACTGGAGTGGGGTGCCGTTGCCTTCTCCGACAGGGAGGCCTGGCGTGCTGCAATTCATGGGGTTGTAAAAAGTCAGATACAACTGAGCGACTGAACTAAGTTAATCACAATTTTTCTTCCAAGGAGCAAGTGTATTTTAATTTCATGGCTGAAGTCACCATCTGCAGTGATTTTGAAGCCCAAGAAAATACAGTCTGTCACTATTTCCATTGTTTCCCCATCTATTTGCCATGAAGTGATAAAACCGGATGCCATGATCTAATATTTTTGAATGATGAGTCAAGCCAACATGTTCAATCTCCTCTTTCACTGTCATCAAGAGGCTCTAAATTGCTCTTCACTTTCTGGCATAAGGGTGGTGTCATCTGCATATCTGAGGTTATTGATATTTCTCCCAGCAATCTGGATTCCAGCTTGTGCTTCATCCAGCCCAGCATTTGCTATGATGTACTCTGCATATAAGTTCAGTATGTAGGGTGACAATATACAGCTTTGATGTACTCCTTTCACAATTTGGAACCAGTCTATTGCCTCATGTCCAGTTCTAGCTGTTGCTTCTTGACCTGCATACAGATTTCTCAGAGGCAGGTAAGGTGGTCTGGTTTTCCCATCTCTTTAAGAATGTTCCGCAGTTGCCATGATCCACACAGTCAAAGGCTTTAGCATAGTCAGTAAAGCAGAAATAGATGCTTTTCTGGAACTCTCTTGCTTTTTAGATGATCTAACAAATATTGGCAATTTGATCTTTGCTTCTGCTGCCTTTTCTAGATCCAACTTGAATATGTGGGAATTTTTGGTTCATGTACTATTGAAGCCTAGCTTTGAGAATTTTGAGCATCACTTTGCTAGTGTGTGAGATGAGTGAAACTGTGCAGTAGTTTGAACATTCTTTGGCATTGCCTTTCTTTGGGATTGGAATGAAAAGTGGCATTTTCTGGCCCTGTGGCCAGTGCTGAGTTTTCCAAATTTGCTGTCATAATGTGTGTAGCACTTTAACAGCATCAGCTTTTAGGATGTGAAATAGTTCAGCTGGTATTCCATCACCTCCACTAGGTTTTTGTACTGATGCTTCCTAAGGCCCAGTTCACTTACATTCCAGGAGGTCTGGCTCTAGCTGAGTGATCAAACCATCGTGTTTTTCTGGGTCACTCATATCTTTTTTTGGCATAGTTCTGTGTATTTTTGCCACCTCTTCTTAATATCTTCTCCTTCTGTTATGTCCATACCGTTTCTGTCCTTTACTGTGCCTTTCTTTGCATGAAATGTTGCTTTGGTATATAATTTTCCTGAAGAGAACTATAGTTTTTCCCATCTATTGTTTTCCTGTATTTCTTTTATTAATATTACTTAGGAAGGATGTCTTATCTCTAGTTGCTATTCTCTGGAACTCTGCATTCAGATGATATATCTTTCCCTTTCTCCTTTGCCTTTTGCTTCTCTTCTTTTCTCTGCTATTTGTAAGGCCTCCTCAGACAACCATTTTGTCTTTGTCCTTTTATCTTCCTTAGGGATAGTTTTGATCACCACCTCCTTCATAATGTCACAAACCTCCATTCATAGCTTTTTAGGCACCCTGTCTCTCAGATCTAATTCCTTGAATCTATTTGTTACTTCCACTTTCTAATTGTAAGGGATTGTATTTAGGTCATATCTGAATAGTCTAGTGGTTTTCCCTACTTTCCTCAATTTAAGTCTGAATTTTGCAATAAGGAGTTCATGATCTGTGTCATAGTCAACTCCTGGTCTTGTTTTTGACAACTGTATAGAACTTCTCCATTTTTGACTGCAAAGATTATAATCAATCTAATTTTGGTATTGACCATCTGGTGATGTGCCTGTGTAGATCTGTCTCTTGTGTTGTTGGAAGAGGGTGTTGGCTATGTCCAGTATGTTCTCTTGGCAAAACTCTGTTAGCCTTTTCCCTGCTTCATTTTTACTCCAAGACCAAACTTGCCTGTTATTCCAGGTATCTGTTGACTTCCTACTTTTGCATTCCTGTCCCTATGATGAAAAGGACATCTTTTTTTGGTGTTAGTTCTAGAAGATCTTGTAGATCTTCATAGAATAGTTCAACTTCAGCTGCTTTGGCAGTAATGCTTGGAGGCATAGACTTTGATTACTGTGAACTGGTTCCTTCTAGAGTATTTTTAATTTCAGTAATTGTGCTATTCTTCTCTGTTTGCTTATCTTTATTTCTTCTATGTCCATGGTGATTGTATGAACTGTGTTAAATTGTTTCTTGTATTTTCTCTATTCTATTTTCAAGTCTTCAGAACATCTTTACTATCATTATTCTGAATTCTCTTTCAGGTAGATTGTTATTTCCTCTTTGTTTATTTGGTCTTGTGAGTTTCTACCTTGTTATTTCATATTTCTATGTCTTTTCTTTTCTTTTTTAACTTGCTCCACTTGAGGTCTCCTTTCACCAGACTTATATTCCTTCTTCATTTTGGTTTTTGCCCTTGGAGGGAAAGGTTGGTTGAGTGGTTTGTGTTGACTTCTTGTTAGGGGTGACTTGTGCCTGTGTTCTAGTGGGAGGAGACCAAGCAGATCAAATAGATAGTTACAGAAATAATGGAGCATATACACACACTTCCACACACACAGTTATAACCAAAATTGTCTAAAGAAAAGAGTACAGGAGATTGACTTGGTGAACAAGGGAAACTAAATGCAATATTGACCAATTAAAAGCAGAGCTAATTAGTGCTCAATCTGGAAAACTGAGCCTGAGCAGAGTGTCAACTGGGGAGTGTAGCAACGGAATCTCAACAATTTAACTTACACGGTGAAAAAAGAGAGTGTAGGAAAAAGAAGAAGAAAAAGAGGAAAAGGAGATAAAAGAGAAAAGGAAGGAATGGAAAACAAGGCTAAAAAAACAGAGAGAAAATATAAAAGCAAAGATAAACAGACATATGTGAATAGGATTTATATATATTCGGGAATAGCTGCAGCTGGGAAAGATGTATAAGAAATACAGTCAAATGTATCAAAATCAAAGTCACAAAAATCACAAAAAAAGGTAAAACAGAAAAAAGATCTTTTGATCTTAAAAAAATATATATAAGAGAAAGAGGAAAACTCTACAACACTGCAAAAGGTTAATGTGAAGGTAGAAATATGTAGGGGGAATAAACAGTGTGATTTATAAGAAGAAACTTCTCAAGGTCATAGTTCTTGTTTGTGGAGTCTGCCCCTGGGCATAGGGTCGGCTTGCTGTCCTGTGATGTGTCCCTGGTTTGAGAAAACGTGTGCCTGTGTTCTGGTTGGTGGAGCTGCATCTCATCCCTGTGAAGGACACTGCAGTGTCCAGTTTCCAGGTGTCTATGGATTCATTCTTTGGGCAAATCTTCTGGCTTTGGCAGTGTGAGACACATCTATTTCTGCAGCTGCAACGAAGTAGCCCTCTCAGAATATCTTCACCACTGTCAGCCCCCTACTTGTCCCTGGAATCTTCCCTGGTGTTTCTGTTCCCTGGTACCTCCCTGCATTGAAGGCCGAACCTTGCTAATTAGGAGCTTGTGTGGATCTTTTCTTGGCTCCCTGACCCTGCTCTCTGCATTGCAGAGACTTGAGTGGGCCTCCCTCAGCCTCCTGATCTCGTCCTCTGCTTCATGGGGCTTGGGTACTCTGTCTTAGCTCACTGGACGGCCTGTATGTCACAGGAACTGTGTGTTCTTTCAGTGCCCCGAGTCCACCCTCTGTGCCACGAGGTGTCTGTGGGCTGGCAAGTTTTGCATGCCGTGCCTCTCTAGGCCCCCCAGCCTGCCCTCTATGCCACGAGGTTTGTGTGCACTGGAGAGGTTTGTATGCTGCACTTCTCCCAGTACCCCACGCACACCCTCTGTGCTGCGGGGCTTCTGCGGGCTTCTCTCAGTTCCCTGAGCCTGCCATCTGGCCGGGGCCGCAGTCTGGGAGCTGTTTATGGGCTGAGAAGTGCAACTTTCTCTGTTTTCTGCCCTCTACTTCCCTGTTTTACCCAGTTTTCCAAGATTCCGCAGCTCCCCCTTGGGCCTACCTGTGAGGGAGCTTCCCAGTGCGCGAGAATTCCTCTTGCTTCAGAACTCCTTCCCTCCCTCAGGGCACAAGCTTCCATCCATTAGCTTTCCATCTTTTCCCTTTCTTATGTCTCCATCCTCTCTTTCACCTCATTCCAGGTAGGTTAGCCTGCCCCTCTGAAGGCCTGAGGTCTTCTGCTATCACCTAGAAGTTGCTTTGTAGTAGTTGTTCCATATCTTGATGAGTTTTTTGTGTACTTGAGAAGGCTGGCAATCTCCCCATTTTACTCCTCTGCCATCTTCCATGCCTCAACTTTATTACTACTACTTTTAAACCTTTATACTAGCTTTATAGATGATTGATTCACTACATTTATGATATGTTTGCTTTTAACAGTGAGATTGTTTCTTTGTTAATTTCTTTATTTCTATCTGGGCCTTTTATTTCCCATGCAAATAAGTTATTTTATAACCTCAGATAAGCAGATGACACCACACTTATGGCAGAAAGTGAAGAAGAACTAAAGAGCCTCTTGATGAAAGTGAAAGAGGAGAGTGAACAATTTGGCTTAAAACTCAGTATTCACGAAACTAAGATCATGGCATCTGGTACCATCACTTCATGTTAAATAGATGGGGTAACAGTGGAAACAGTGACAGACTTCTTTTTTTGGGGGGGGGCGAGAGGGGGTCTGGAGGGGCTCCAAAATCACTGCAGATGGTGACTGAAGCCATGAAATTAAAAGACATTTGCTCCTTGGAAGAAAAGCTACAACCAAACCTAGACAGCATATTAAAAAGCAGAGACACTACTTTGCCAACAAAGGTCCATCTAGTCAAAGCTATGGTATTTCCAGTAGTCATGTATAGATGTGGGAGTTGGACCATAAAGAAAGCTGAGTCCTGAAGGACTGATGTTTTTGAAGTGTGATGCTGGAAAATACTCTTGAGAATCCCTTGGATTGCAGGAAGATCCAACCAGTTCATCCTAAAGGAAATCAGTCCTGAATATTCTCTAGAAGGACTGATGATGAAGCTGAAACTCCAATACTCTGGCCACCTGATGCGATGAACTGACTAATTGGAAAAACCCCTGATGCTAGGAAAGATTGAAGGCAGGAGGGGAAGGAGAACAACAGAGGGTGAGATGGTTGGATGGCATCACTGACTCAATAGACATGAGTTTGAGCAAGCTCCAGGAGTTGGTGATGGACAGGGAAGTCTGGCATGCTGCAGTCCATGGGGTTGCAGAGTCAGACACTACTTAGTGACCGAATTGAACTGAAATTCTTTTAACATTTCTTATAAGGCCAGTTTAGTGATGATGAACTCCTCTTGATTTTGCTTGTCTGGGAAAAATATCTTCCTTCAGTTTTGATGATAATCTTGCTGTGTTGAGCATTCTTGATTATAAGTATTTCTTTTTCCTTTCATCACTTTGAATGTATTGTATCAGACTCGGCTAGTCCCTATGGTTTCTGATGAAAATATCAGTCTATATTGTTCAGCCATTCTCTTGTTCATAACTGCTTTTCTCTTACAGCTTTTAAGTTTTAATCTTTAGAATTTAAATTTCAATTATCATGAGTCTCAGCTTGGGTCTCTGTGAGTTCATCTTGTTTGGCACTCTCAATGCTCTCTGGATTTTGATATCCATTTCCTTTGCTGGGTTAATATGTTTTCAGACATTATTTCTTTAAATAGGGTTCATGTTCCTTTATCTCTTTTTATCCTTCTAGGGTTCCTATAATGCAAATGTTAGTGTGCTTCATATTATCCCAGATATCCATTAAAGTATCTTTTCCCTCAGTCTTTTGTTCCTTTTGTGCTCTGATTGAGTGATTTCCACTATCCTGTCTTCCAGATTACTGATTCATTCTTCTGTATTGTCTAACCTGCTCTTGAGTCTCTCTAGTATATTTTTCATTTCACTTATTGTATTATTTAGTCTTGGTTGGTTGTTTTGTATGAATCACTTTGTTTTGATTGGTGTGTTATCTTTGTTTTGGTTGAATCTTTTTTCTGAAATTTTATCTTATTCTTTTGTTTGAAAGGTATTCCTGTGTATCCTCATTTTGCCTAGTTCTGTTTGTTTATATATTAGATGTATCAATTACACATCCCAAACTTGAAACAGTGGCCTTATGAAGAACATGTCCTGTGGGACCCAACGGCACAATCACCTCTGGTCAACAAACCTAGGTGTCCAGGTGTATCCTCTCTGAAGGTTGTGCACACTCTCCTGTTATATTTGGGCTCTGATTGCTATAGGTGTGCTAATGGAGGAGGGGGCTGGACCCTGGCTCAGTTAGCTGCATAACTTGGCTGTGACCCCTGCAAAGACTGGCCTCTGGTGTGCATGGCTGGCCCACCAAAGCAGGAACAGCTTTGAATGATTGCCAGCTGAGGCTGCATTTCAGATAGGGTGAAGCAGAAACTGTTTTGGAGAGGCTGGCTGGGGTGGATAGGTTGAGTGGGAAAGGTTCTCAGGAGAATGCTGGGATAAGGCATGATGTCAGTTAGTTTGATGAAGAGTAACAAAAATAGCTGGGCAAGCTATGTGGAAGGAATATTTTAAAAATGGCACCCACCATATTTCCATTTCTGGAAAAAGTTCTACCAGATATTGGTGCCTCTAGCACATGCCCTGAAATTAAACAATGAACTCCATATGTGACCTAGATGCTTTTGAAGCTTCTGCCTTGATGGTTGGACTGAGAGTGAGTGAGTTTGTCCGTGAGTCCTTCAAGAGCAGAGTCTCAACTTCCCATAGTCTTTTGTTCCTCCAGATGCAAACCATCTGTTTTTAAAACATTAGACTTACATTCTAATATTTATTTTTAAAAAATCATCTATAGTCTATCAGAAAAAGCACTATTTTTCATGACTGTTTTCTAATCCTTTTGCTTTACATACATATATATTATTTATTTCTTTGTATGCAAAATAATTTTCAACCGTAGTCTGTCTTATAAGAAACTATGATGAAATGTAGTTTCATGTCATAAGATATACCTCAATCAATTTTGATTACTTTGCTTCTCTGTATTGAGAAACAACAGTTCATCAATTTTTTGCTTTAAGGCATTTAAATTACTTTCAACTTTATACCATTATAAACTCTATTGTAAAATCATTCTTGTAGCTTAGTTATTGTGCATATTTAAGCTACTCTCAGATGGTAAAGAATCTGCCTACAATGCAGGAGACCAGGTTCAATCCCTGAGTCAGGAAGATCCTCCTAGAGAAGGGAATGTCTACCCACTCCAGTATTCTTACCTGGAGAATTCTATGCACAGAGGAGACTAGTGGGTTACAGTCCATGAGGTTGCAAAGAGTGGATATGACTGAGAAACTCGTTTGCATACCACTTTCTTATAACACACTCTTAAAATAGGAATTTTTAAGGTTTTGAGATTTTTGCCATATTTTATACTAATTCATGTGAATGAATAAGAACATTGTCAGTATTTAAAAGATTTGTGATATAGTAGATGCATTGGCCTTTCTGTTTTCCCTAACCAATCCATACTCATTGCCACCCTGATCTATTCTCCAGAAAGCTAACCCTCAGTATCATATCAACCAATTCCTTTGCCTCTAGCTTCTGGTTAGGTTTGTTCAATGGATTTTTATTTGTCCAATGGAGGACACAGCAGGATACTGGAATATTGTTGGAAATGAGAATGTGTTTCTTCTCCTGGCTCCCTCTGTACCAACACAGTTGACAGTAGCCACATCATTTCTTGCAACCACAGCTCTCCATGGTTCTAGTAAAAAGCTCCCTCTGTTTCCTCATCAGGTTGAAGATAGTAATAGTTGCCCACAGTTACTATTAAGTTTTTTAATTGGTCACTTAAAGCTACTTAAAAATATGCCTTCATTAATTTCTCTTCCTAAAGAAATGGAAATACCAGACCACCTTACCTGCCTCCTGAAAAATCAGTATGTAAGTCAAGAAGCAACAGTTAGAAGCAGACATAGAACAACAGACTGGTTTAATGTTAGGAAAGACAAGTACATCAAGGCTGTATATTGTCATCCTGCTCATTTAACTTATAAGCATAGTGCATCATGTGAAATGCTGAACTGGATGAATCACAAACTGGAGTCAAGATTGCAGGGAAAAATATCAACAACCACAGATATGCACTCTACTGGCAGAAAATGAAGAGGAAATAAAGAGCCCCTTGATGAAGGTGAAAGAGGAGAGTGAAAACCTAGCTTAAAACTTAGAGTTCAAAAAAATAAAGATCACAGCACCCAACCCCATCACTTCATGGAAAATGGATGGGGGAAAAGTGGAAACACTGACAGATTTTCTTTTATTGGCTCCAAAATCACTGCAGATGGTGGCAGTAGCCAAAAAATTAAAAGGTACTCCCCTCTTGGAAGAAAGGATATGACAAACCTAGACAGCATGTTAAAAAGCAGAGACATCACCTTGCCAACAAAGGTCTGTATAATCAAAGCTATGTTTGTTGTTGTTTTTTTTTTCCCCCAATATTCATGTGCAGATGTGAAAGTTGGACCATAAAGTAGACTGAGTGCCAAAGAATTGATGCTTTTGAATTGTGGTGCTGGAAAAGACTCTTGAGAGTCCCTTGGATAGCAAGGAGATCAAACAAATCAATGCCAAAGGAAATCAACCCTGTATATTCATTAGAAGGACTGATGCTGAAGCTGACTCTCCAATACTCTGGCCACCTGATGCAAAGAGCTGACTCATTGGAAATGACCCTCATGCTGGGAAAGATTGAGGGCAGGAGGAATAAGGGGCAGTAGAGGATGAGATGGTCGGATGGAATTACCAACTCAACGGACATGAGTTTGAGCAAAATCTGGGAGGTAGTTAAGTACAGGGAAACCTGGCATGCTGCAGTCCATGCGATCACAAAGAGTCAGACACAACTTAACTACTGAACAGCAAACTCTTTAGCTACACCATAGACAGTTTCACTTTTTTCTTCCTAGATCTCTGACCAAAAGATGGACAAGCAAAAGTCTTTTTAACATAGAACCAACCCAGAGAAATCTATATGAAATGCCTATGAACAAAAATACAGTGAAGTAAACACATTTTATCCACTCTTCACATTGTGATATACTGGTGTTTACAATGTTATCTTTTTTTCATGACTCTTTAGCTTCAGTTCAATTGAGTTCAGTCACTCAGTTGTGTCCTACTCTTTGCAACCCCATTAACTGCAGCATGCGAGGCCTTCCTGTCCATCACCAACTCCCAGAGTTTACTCAAACTCATATCCATCGACGTGATGTGCTGTGATTTCATCCAACCATCTCATCTTCTGCCATCGTCTTCTCCTTCCACCTTCCACCTTTCCTAGCATCAGGGTCTTTACAAATGAGTCAGTCCTTTGCATCAGGTGGCCAAAGTATTGGAACTTCAGCTTCAACATCAGTCCTTTCAATGAATATTCAGGACTAATTTCCTTTAGAATGGACTGGTTGGATCTCCTTGCTGTCCAAGGGATTTTAAAGAGTCTTCTCCAATATCACAGTACTAAAGGATCAATTCTTCAGTTCTCAGCTTTCTTTTTTTTTTTTCCATTTATTTTTATTAGTTGGAGGCTAATTACTTTACATCATTACAGTAGTTTTTGTCATACATTGAAATGAATTAGCCATGGATTTACATGTATTCCCCATCCCAGTCCCCCCTCCCACCTCCCTCTCCACCCGATCCCTCTGGGTCTTCCCAGTGCACCAGGCCCAGCCAGAAAGATAAAGACCATTACAGTATACTAACACATATATATGGATTTAGAAAGATGGTAATGATAACCCTGTATGCAAAACAGAAAAAGAGACTCAGATGTATAGAACAGACTTGTGGACTCTGGGAGAAGGCAAGGGTGGGATGTTTCAAGAGAACAGCATTGAAACATGTATATTATCTAGGGTGAAACAGATCACCAGCCCAGGTTGGGTGCATGAGACAAGTGCTCAGCTTTCTTTATAGTCCGACTTTCACATCCATACATGACTACTAGGAAGAAACCATAGTTTTGACTAGATGAACCTTTGTTGGCAAAGTAATGTCTCTGCTTTTTAATATGCTGTCTAGGTTGGTCATAGCTTTTCTTCCAAGAAGCAAACATCTTTTAATTTCATGGTTGCAGATACCATCTGCAGTGATTTTGAAACCCATAAAAATAAGGCCTCTCACTCTTTCCATTGTTTTCCCATCTGTTTGCCATGAAGTAATGAGATCAGATGCCATTATCTTAATTTTCTGGATGTTGAGTTTTAAGCCAACTTTTCCACTCTCCTGTTTCACTTTCATCAAGAGGCTCATTTGTTCTTCACTTTCTGCTGTAAGGGTGGTGTCATCTGCATATCTGAGGTTATTGATATTTCTCCTGGCAATCTTGATTCCAGCTTGTGCTTCATCCAGCCCAGCATTTCACATGATATACTCTGCATATAAGTTAAATAAACAGTTAAATAAACAATATACAGCCTTGACATATGCCTTCCCCTTTTTGAAACCAGTCTGTTGTTCCAAGTCCAGTTCTAACTGTTACTTCTTGACCTGCATACAGGTTTCTCAGGAAGCAGGTCAGGCAGTCTGGTACTCTCATCTCTTTAAGAATTTTCTAGAGTTTGTTGTGACCCACACGGTCAAAGGCTTTGGCACAGTCAATAAAGCAGAAGTAGATGTTTTTCTGGAACTCTCTTGCCTTTTTGATGATCCAGTGGGTGTTAGCAATTTGATCTCTGGTTCCTCTGCATTTTCTAATACAGCTTGAACATCTGGAAGTTCACGGTTCACGTACTGTTGAAGCCTGGTTGGAGAATTTTGAGCATGACTTTACTAGTGTGTGAGATAGTGAAACTGTGTGTAGTTTGAGCACTCTTTGGCATTGCCTTCCTTTGGGATTAGAATGAAAACTGACCTTTCCCAGTCCTGTGGCCACTGCTGAATTTTCTAAATTTGCTGCCATTTTGAGTGCAGCACTTTCACAGCATCATCTTTTAGAATTTGAAATAGCTCAACTGAAATTCCATCACCACTAGGTTTGTCCATAGTGATTCTTCCTAAAGCCCACTTGACTTCACATTCCAGGATGTCTGGTTCTAGTTGAGTGATCATATCACCATGATTTTCTGGGTTGTGAAGATCTCTTTTGTACAGTTCTTATGTGTATTCTTGCCACCTCTTCTTAATATCTTCTGCTTCTGTTAGGTCCATACCATTTCTGTCTTTATTGAGTCCCATCTTTGCATGAAATGTTCCCTTGTTATCTCTGATTTTCTTGGAGAGATCTTTAGTCTTTCCAGTCTATTGTTTTCCTCTATTTCTTTGCATTGATCACTGAGGAAGGCTTTCTTATCTCTCCTTGCTATTCTTTGGAACTCTGCATTCAAATGGGTATATCTTTTCTTTTCTCCTTTGTCTTTTGCTTCTCTTCTTTTCTCAGTATTTGTAAGGCCTCCTCAGACAACCATTTTGCTTTTTTGCATTTCTTTTTCTCGGGGATTTTCTTGATCCCTGCCTCCTGTACAATGTCATGAAACTCCTTCCATGTTTCTTCAGGCAGTCTGTATTTGAGATCTAATCCAGTTTAGCTTTGATCACCAGAAAGATCAAATTACTTTCAATATAATTATAGTCTATTTTTTATAAGAAAATAAAAGTTGAGATTGTTTTCAGTACATTGAAACATTGCCAACTATTGTTTTTTATATAATTTTATAACAATTCAGATAAATTGCTTTTTAAAAGAAATACTTGAACATTATTTATTTATCCAAGAGGCACATGAACAGATGCTCCTATTACAAATAATCTTGGAACTGATAGTCAAAATGACAATGAGAAATCATTGCTCAACTTTTCGAATGGCTGTTATCAAAAATGCAAGAAATAGCAAGTTTGGCAAGGATATGAAGCAGAGGGAACACTTGTGGACTGTTGGTGGGAATATAAACTATGGAAAATAGTACAGAGATTTCTCAAACCATAAAGATAGAATTACCATATTATCCAGAAATTTCACTTCTATTTTTCCAAAGAAAATGCTAATTTGAAAGATAAATGTACCACTATGTTTATTTTAACATTATTTACAATAGCTGAGGTATGGATGAGTATCTGTCAGTCAATGACTGAATAAAAAAAAAAAAGTAACATCTACATATAGACATCTATAAACATATGTCTATATATATATGTGCATGGTGGACTATCATTCAGGCATAAAAAGAGAATGAAATCTTGCCATTTACAACAACATGAATGGACATTGAGGGTATAATGCTAAGTGAAATATGAGAAAGACAAGCACTGCATGATATAAATTGTATGTGTAATCCAAAGACAAACAAACAAGCAAACATAAAATCAAGCTCATAAGTACTGAGAACAGGTTGGTAGTTCCCAAAGGCAGGGGGTGGGAGGGAACTAGAATGAAATGGTTAGTAGATCAAAAGGTATAAACTTCCAGTTATAATTAAATAAAACATCAGACTAAAATATATAGCAAAGTGACTTTATTTAATAACACTGTATTGTATATTTGAAATTTTTAGTAGAGTAGATCTCAAGTAGTCCTAATCACAAGAACAAAATTGTAGCTATATATGGTGATGCGTGTTGACTTATTGCGGTGGTCATTTTTCACCATATATGAAAATCAAATCATTATGCTGTATTTTGTTGTTTAGTCAGTAAGTTGTGTCCAACTCTTGTGACCCCATGGACTGGAGCCCACCAGGCTCCTCTGTCCATGGGATTTTTCTGTTAAGATCTTGATGCACATCTCCAGTATCAGTGGTCTGTGAGCTTTCTCAAAGGGAAGGTCCTATGGTAACCTCTACTTACTACTTCTAAGATATACCTTGTGATACTAACGGTTGTAAGTATCCCTGTCCCTGAGCACATTCCCAAACCTTCTGCTCACTACAGTGTTGCAAGGCTGTCAGGTAACCAACACCCACTAAGCGTGCCTGGCATCACAAGTGGAGAGCTATTACACCAGCTAGTGGTCTCCAGACACTGTTCCTGCAGCAAGTCTCAGCATTTCTAGAGCAGGTAGAAGCTATTCTAAAATTAGTTCATGTTTATTTCAAAGGTCATTAATTTTTCTGCTATATTCCAATAAAGGGTAAAGTGATAATGGAATTTGAGTTTATAAAAAGTTTGTTATGACAGCACCTCAAAACTTCACTAGGCTGGCAAATACACAAGTTTGAACATCATCAGGAATATGTATAATCTCCTTTTTTTTCTTTATGGTAACTACAAACATATAAAAATAGACCCACTGTCAAACTGCAATTCAGAGAGCTTGCTTAGTCTAAAAATAATGGTATCTAGTCTATGCCTAACAATGATTTTTTTTTTCTGTTTCTTCAAAATAATTAATTGTCCTAGACAACCCTAAAAGTGCCTGGATTACAAAAGTGGTGAAATAAAATATCATCACAGATGAGTTAAGCAAGTTAATAATTTCATATAATGAATAGTTTTTGTTGTCTCTACAAGTGCAAGACAAAAACCCATGTTAGATATTTAAGAGTTTATATGAAAAGCTTGGGGCTTCCCTGGTGGCTCAGACAGGAAAGAATCCACCTACAATTTGGGAGACCTGGATTCAATCCCTGGTTTGGGAAGATCCCCTGGAGGAGGGCATGGCAACTGACTCCAGTATTCTTGCCTGGAGAATCCCCATGGACAGAGGAGCCTGGTGAGCTCCAGTCCATGAGGTGGTCAAAAGTTGGACACAGCTGACTTACTAAGCACAGCTTAGCACAGCACATGGAGAGCTTGAATTGCTGTTTTCAAGCTGACATACTAATTTTGAACAGTAATTTTAAAATTAAGGTTAATTCCAATTTATGTTTCTACTTGAAAATTTATTGTAGTTCTGAGATATATTTTTTAAAATTCAGGCTAGTAAACCTGAAAGAATTAGGTATTACTGAAGAACCCATTGGACATTTAGCAAGCTCTTGCCCTGTGTATTCTACTGAAACATGATTGCCTCTAAAATTAATTTTTATTTCAATTCCATTTGGAATGCTACAGTTCTTCAGAGGAGTCTCAGTATAGTTGCAAACTACTGTAATTCACAGATTCAGCTTCACTCTGGAGTATTTAAATGCCAGAAGAGAATGCTGAGGATTAAAACATCAATGAAAACAGCAGCAAATGAAATGTAGAAGTGTGACTGGATACAGTCTCATTTTCTAGTTCCTCCCAGAGTAATATATGTAAAATTACAGGAAAATTGGTTTGATTTATCATTTTCAACAGAGCATAATTTTTTTTTCATTTATTTTTATTAGTTGGAGGCTAATTACTTTATAATATTAGCATAATGTTTAGCTAGTTTTGTGGAATAACATTTCAAGTAGTTTGAAATGTTATAAGTAATCAAATAGGGCTAATTCTTTTGAAGACAATTAAAAGTAGGGGAGAATTCAAGCACAAATATAACCTTTTCTCAGGAGTTTTAATGTTCCTTCTAACATTAGAAACAGATCACTCTTGATAGACATTGATATTTAATATACTACTGAAAAAAAACTTACAGGTACTAGATTATCATCAATGATACTCTGAAGATTGCTCAGAGTATCATTGCTCAGAAGATGAAAATGAAACAAGTAGAAACTTAGAGGAACAATTAAATTAGTCTTCTTAGCAAGAGATCAATGCATTTCAACTAAGATCTTACTATATACAAAACAAAGATAGGACATAAACTCTAACTTCCTGTTACTTGCAACCTCATTAGAGGATGCTATAAATTTATAAGAAATAATAAAGATAGAATAAATAAAGAATAAAAAATAAATTGTAAGGATAATTGCCATGAGAGTGCTAAGTACATAAGATCAAAGGGAAGAAAATACACCTTTTTGAGAGCATCAGAAAACATCATAAAAAAGATAGTCTTTAAGATGGAAACAATACTCAAGAATTTCAGGAGACAGTAAAAGCACAGATAAAAATAAGAAAGAAAAATATTTGTTGCACACAGAAAAAGCATCTAGATTTCACTGCAGAGTAGTTAAGTGTACAGGACAAATAACTGGGGAATTGTGTTAAGATTTTTAGATTTCATTCTGTAAACATTAGTGAGGCATATAAATGCTACATGCAGAAAAAAATGTTACAGGCAAAGTTATGATTCACATTTCAGCATGAGTAGGAATAATTGGCATGGGAGATAAAAGTTGGGAAGACCAGTTACAATACAGTGTCCATAGTTCAGGTCAGAAGTATGTAATTAAACCCAATTCTTCAGCCAAGATGGTGGTGACAGCTATTGAAGAATTGAGTTGCCCATGTGCAGTCAACAGATCTAATGCTACAGAAACTAGTCCTTTTTTAGCATCATTGTGTGTAGTCAATGTTCTGTAATACATGCAGAAATAGAATCAGCAAGGCATGTCATCAGGCTTCCCTGGTAAAAAAATATCTACCTGCAGTGCATGAGACCCAGGTTCTATCCCTGGGTTAGAAAGATCCCCTGGAGAGGGGAATGGCAACCCACTCCAATATTCCTGTCTACAGAATTCCATGAACAGAGGAGTCAGGGGCCTGGCAGGTTACGGTCCATGGGGTCACAAAGAGTCTGAAATGATTGAGAGACTAACACACACACAAACAAGGCAAGTCATCATAGTTCTCTAACATAATATTTAAAATAGGTAGGTTAAAGGATTTCCAGGAAGCTGACTGCAAATAATCCAACATCGCTATGACTAATTGTTTTTGACATCTCTCCCCATTACTCAGTTGGCATGAGTTTGAGCAAACTCCAGGAGATAGTAAAGAACAGGGAAGCCTGGCTGCAGCCCATGTGGTGGCAAAGAGTAGGATATGACTTAGTGACTGAACAACAGGAATAGCCCATTATGTCCAGACTCTGGTAGAAGCACCACACAGTCATAGAGGCTCAGAATTGGGCCAAGGCACTCTGCTCCTAAATGACAATTAAGACCAACAATTCTGGTCTTAATTCTTAACCATATATTTATGCTTTCCATATTTTTAAAAGTCATGGCTTTTTTGTTTGTTTATCTAGAAAGTAATACAGTGTTGGAGCCCATCTTATTTTCCAAAGCTGGCTCCTTCTGCTGTCACAAATGCCTTTCCCTAGCAAATAATCTGAATCTAAACAAGACAGATAGTTTTCCTCTGAGGCTTATCACAGAGGAGCCTCTGGGCATTACTAGCTACACTCAATTAGGAGGTGTCATTCCCAGGTGTGACAGTGACAGGAATTAAATCCTAAGAAAGTGCAGTCCAGGCACTTGAATTTCGGGTGACTAATTTGGTTGACTCCACTCCCAAGGTCTGACCAGCCACTTCAGGTGAAAGGATTTGATTGAGCATAGATCAAAAATCTCCCCAGAGCTGAGTGACCTTGTTAAGCAAGTTTGCTACATCTCTTACGCAGTGAGTTATGCTCAGCAAAGCACAACTATTTTCCATTAACCTCTGAGGCAGCAACAAATTTATCCATTTCCTGTCCCTTCTTACTCACTTCACTTCAATCCTTCAGCAAAATGCCCCTCACTTCTCCCATTTGATAACCTGTCATGTGACTGCATGGATTAA
The DNA here is from genome assembly GCF_023699985.2 of Odocoileus virginianus. NCBI lineage: Eukaryota > Metazoa > Chordata > Mammalia > Artiodactyla > Cervidae > Odocoileus > Odocoileus virginianus. The sequence goes on from NW_027224330.1 coordinate 1,423,549, forward strand.
GTCCCCAACTAAGACTGCTCTAAGTGCCAAACCTCCAGGGTCATTGAGCTTGAAACTGAATTCCTGGAATTCTTACTTTTTAAAAAGAAGCCCAGATGTAATTTAAGTGCCTAGTTGAACTGGGAGAAAACTCTTCAACAAACTGAATATCTATATGGAGTAGGATCAAGTCACTACCCATTTCCCACATGCCTAATGCATCAGGTGCTGTGCCAGTCACTGGGTATACAATGACAGATTCACAGTACCTGGAAAAAGAGGGAAGGTGGCTTGTAGAATAGGCTTTGGAGTCTGGTAGACCTGGGCTCACATCCTACCTTTAACTTTCTCTGTAGCTTTTATAGCATACACAATTTCTTTGAGTCTCAGTTTCTGTATCTGCAAAATGGAAATAATAATACCTCACAGGGTTTATGAAGATATTCAGTAGGATGCTTAGTTTTCTTTGTGAAAATAGAAAGGGTGCCCAAATGTTAGCTATTTGTTGTTGCTGTAGGGCTTATTTTGTCTTGTTTTGGTTAGATTTAGTTTGGGTTTGTTTTGCTTTGTTTTAGAATATTGCTCTCAGGAAAGGGGAGCAAATTAAATCAATAATTATAATATCCAGACAGTTACATCAATGGACCTCTCTCCTATTTCAGTAAAAGTTTAATCATTTATGGAACTAACATTTTAAAGATCCCTTTTATCTTAATATCATAAAGTAGGTTTATGAAAGCATGTTTCATGTGTGTGGATATAAATAATAACAAAGGCCATTTGTTGGACTTGAAAAACCAAATGCAAGTTTATTCTTAGGAAGAGGGGAAGTGCTTTTAAGCAGAGTTCAGTTACTGTCCATATTATTAGTACCACTCACAGCATAATTTGTCAAGTATAGGCCTTAATCAGCTGGATACAACTGAAGCGACTTAGCATGTGCACATGCAGGCCTTGGTCAGACTCTGGCTCAACCAATAAATCTCATAAGAAAGCACTGAATGTGTTGTTTTTCTGACTGTGCTGAGAAGCAGCCATGCCTGGAATTGTTGCTATGCTACTGAAAAGACTACAAGCTCATGGTATTCTCACAGCAACCTAAGTAATGTGCATAAATATCCATTGGGATTTCTATCAGAATTCTCAACACCCAAATAGCATTTGGAAAATGTGTGATTCTTTTTAAACCCTATTTTTTTGTTTTTTTTGAGAACCAAAGGTTTGTGTTTTTTTTTTTTTTTTCATTTATTTTTATTAGTTGGAGGCTAATGACTCACAAACAACAAACATAATCAGAGATTGCAAGAAAATTTTAAAATGTTAAAGATCTTGTTAGTTTTAGTCCTTGTGTTATTCTCATTAGCATGCTTCCAGTGTGCTCAAACCAAGCAAAGGGTTGAGTAATAGGATGAACCAAGGCCATTAGAGACTCAAAGGAGGACATTGATCAAATTGCTATAGACTCAACATATATTAAGTGCTTGATGATTCTCCTGGTTTCACCAACAGAACACTCTGCTTGTGAGATTAAGGCCATGGAGGTGATCATACTCCAAGTTGCCTTTCCTCTCCCAAACCAAGTCTACATGTCCACCCGTGAAAGGATGCCTTGGAGGCCTGCTGCATAACATGCCATGTGCGTGCATCCTCAGTTGCTTCAGTCATGCCCAGCTCTTTGCAAATTCATGGACTGTAGCCCACCAGGCTCTTCTGCCCATGAGATTATCCCATCAAGAATACTGGAGTGGGTTGCCATTTCCTCCTCCAGGAGATCTTCCTGGCCCAGGGGTTGGACCTGGATCTCCTGCATTTGCAGGCAGATTCTTCATTGCTGAGTCACTGGGGAAGCCCCATAACACGCCGTGCGATCACAGAAACCTGGTTAACACAAATTAAGAAAAGGAAAAAAAGAACAGAGATTTGCTCCAGTGGAATGTCTGTCCTTAGGATGTACTGAATTGGAAGTTAGCAATGAAGGACTTTCTCTTTTAACTTAGATGAAACTTAGATAAAACCTCCTTGATTTGGTACACTATCAAAGAGGCATTAAGCCTCTTGGGTTTACTCCTGAGGAGTGTCTAGATCTAGCCTCTGTGCTTTCTATTGCTCAATGCTTTTATTTCCTTTTGCTGTGAATTTTCCTTTGATGTTAAATTAAGCTCCCTCTAGTGTTATGAGTGTCTCGGTATTTGATCTATAGCTTTTTAAACATAAAAAATAACAAATTGGAAAGAAAGCGGTTTAGTCCTAAAAGAGATGTGGGATCTGTTTGAGTTGTAACATTATAAAAAAAGGTTGGTCCTTTAAACAGTCAAGTTAAGTAGGATGAAATTTGGGTTAAACTGTCCCTGTGTGAAAGTTTGTAAACCCCTCCACAGGCACACTCAATCCTGGGAAGTCTCCTGAAGGCTTTTTTTTCCCCCCTCCATGGTGGGTATTACATTTCAGCAGCTGAACTACTTTAAAAGTGGAGAGCACTGGGGCTCTGAGTACTCCAAAGTCAGATGTGATCCAAACAAAACTTAATTTTAGGAATTAAATAGCAGAAAGTCCATAGTGATAGTCCGAGAGAACATATAAAGGGCAAGATATTAAAAGGGCCTTTTAATACTGATAACTTTCATTTTTCCATAACAGGTTTGTATCTTGTTTTATTTTGCTTTTTATTTTTTTAATGTGATACGTCAGAAAGATTAAGATATCCTTTGTAATGACACACTCAGTACACTCGAGGACTATTACTTCCTCAGTTCAGTTCAGTCGCTCAGTCATTTCTGACTCTTTGCGACCCAATGGACTGCAGCACACCAGGCTTCCCTGTCCATCACCAACACCTGGAGCTTGCTCATGTCCATTGAGTCAGTGATGCCATCCAACCACCTCACCCACTGTTGTCCCCTTCTTCTGCCTTCAATACTTCCCAGCGTCAGAGTCTTTTCCAATGAGTCAGCTCTTCACATCAGATGGCCAAAGTATTGGAGTTTCAGCTTCAGCATCAGTCCTTCCAATGAATACTCAGGACTGATTTCTTTTAGAATGGACTAGTTGGATCTCCTTGCAGTCCAAGGGACTCTCAAGAGTCTTCTCCAACACCACAGTTCAAAAGCATCAATTCTTCAGTGTTCAGCCTTCTTTATAGTCCAACTCTCACATCCAGTGCATGACTACTGGAAAAACCATAGCTTTGACTAGACAGATTTTGTCGGCAAAGTAATGTCTCTGCTTTTTAATATGCTGTCTAGGTTTATCATAGCTTTTCTCCCAAGGAGCAAGCTTCTTTTAATTAATTACTTCCTGGTGCCTGCAAATATGCATTTACTTTCTACAGCATATTTTGGGTACTTGTGTCTTCTATGACATGAGAGCAGAATCCTACCTCCATTCAGGTCAGTAGATTGACTTTACTGTGTTCAGGCGAGCAAACCCAAATTTGTTTTGGTAACATATCTGTAAGTTCCCCTAGGAGTATTTAAAATAAAGATGATGTCCCCCAGGCACTTAAATATTTTATTACTAGCCAGACTGCAGTCCCTGACTCTTAGGTAGCCATGAGGACATGATCTCCTCATTTCCACTCTAACTCAATACCTGTGCTAGATAAAAGCCCACCTAGATGTGACACCCCATTTCTGTTCTCCTGATCTGGGGCCTTGTTTTAGAATATCCTCATAAGCTGGGAAGACTTGTTTTCAGTTTAACACTCCAATCCTATAGGAAAAGCCTGTAAAAGACACAAAATCTACAAGAGTGATGTTCTTGCACAAAGAAAAAATTTGTCTGTTTACTACCACATGAAAATTTTATTGTCTGAATTCCTGACCTAATTAGTTGGGGACTTCCTCCCTCTGTCACTAAAGGCCTAATGAGGGGATTTGGAAAGTGACATTAATTATAGAGTTTCCACGCAGATTTTTCCTTTGCAGCCAAAGATGGAGAACCTGAATACAGTAAGCAAAAACAAGACTGGGAGCTGACTGTGGCTCAGATCCAGAATTCCTTATTGCCAAATTTAGACTTAAATTGAAGAAAATAGGGAAAACCACTAGACCATTCAGGTATGACCTAAATCAAAACCCTTACCAATATACAGTGTAAGTGACAAATAGATTCAAAGGGATTAGATCTGATAGAGTGCCTTAAGAACTATGGACAGTCTGTGACATTAGACAGGGGGTGGTGAGCAAAACCATCCCAAAGAAAAAGAAATGCAAAAAAGGCAAAATGGTTGCCTGAGGAACCTTTCAATAGAAGAGACATGAAAGGTAAAGGAGAAAAGGAAAGATATATCCATTTGAATGCAGAGTTCCAAAGAATAACAAGGAGAGATAAGAAAGACTTCCTCAGTGATCAATGCAAAGAAATAGAGGAAGACAATAGAATGGGAAAGTCTAGAGATCTCTTCAAGAAAATTAGAGATACCAAGGGAACATTTCACTCAAAGATGGGCACAATAAAGGACAGAAATGGTATGGACCTAGAAGCAGCAGAAGATATTAAAAAGAGGTGGCAAGAATACACAGAAAAACTGAACAAAAAAGATCTTCACAACCCAGATAATCACGATGATGTGATCACCAACCTAGAGCCAGACATCCTGTAATGTAAAGTTAAGTGGGCCTTAGGAAGCATCACTATGAACAAAGCTAGAGAAGGGGATGGAATCACAGTTGATCTATTTCAAATCCAAAAAGATGATGCTGTGAAGTGCTGCACTCAATATGCCAAAAAATTTGGAAAACTCAACAGTGGCCATAGGACTGGAAAAGATCAGTTTTCATTCCAATCCAAAAGAAGTTAGTTCAGTTCAGTTCAGTCGTTCAGTCATGTCTGACTCTTTGCGACCCCATGAATCACAGCATGCCAGGCCTCCCTGTCCATCACCAATTCCCGGAGTTTACTCAAACTCATGCCCATTGAGTCGGTGATACCATCCAGCCATCTCATCCTCTGTTGTCTCCTCCTCCTCCTGCCCCCCAATCCCTCCCAGCATCAGGATCTTTTCCAATGAGTCAACTCTTGGCATGAGGTGGCCAATATACTGGAGTTTCAGCTTCAGCATCAGTCCTTCCAATGAACACCCAGGACTGATCTCCTTTAAGATGGACTGGTTGGATCACCTTGTAGTCCAAGGGACTCTCGAGAGTCTTCTCCAATACCACACTTCAAAAGCATCAATTCTTCGGCGCTCAGTTTTCTTCACAGTCCAAATCTCACATCCATACACGACCACTGGAAAAACCATAGCCTTGGCTAGACAGACCTTTGTTGGCAAAGTAATGTCTCTGCTTTTTAATATTCTGTCTAGGTTGGTCATAACTTTCCTCCCAAGGAGTAAGCGTCTTTTAATTTCATGGCTGCAATCACCATCTGCAGTGATTCTGGAACCCAAAAAAATAAAGTCTGACACTGTTTACACTGTCTCCCCATCTATTTCCCATGAGGTGATGGAACCAGATGCCATGATCTTAGTTTTCTAAATGTTGAGCTTTAACCCAACTTTTTCACTCTCCTCTTTCACTTTCATCAAGAGGCTTTTTAGTTCCTCTTCATTTTTTGCCATAAGAGTGGTGTCATCTGCATATTTGAGGTTATTGATATTTCTCCCAGCAATCTTGATTCCAGCTTGTGCTTCTTCCAGCCCAGCGTTTCTCATGATGTACTCTGCATATAAGCTAAATAAGCAGGGTGACAATATACAGCCTTGACGTACTCCTTTTCCTATTTGGAACCAGTCTGTTGTTCCATGTCCAGATCTAACTGTTGCTTCCTGACCTGCATACAGGTTTCTCAAGAGGCGGGTCAGGTGGTCTGTTATTCCCATCTCTTTCAGAATTTTCCACAGTTTATTGTGATTCACACAGTCGAAGACTTTGGCATAGTCAATACAGCAGAAATAGATGTTTTTCTGGAACTCTCTTGCTTTTTTGGTGATCCAGCAGATGTTGGCAATTTGATCTCTGGTTCTTTTGCCTTTTCTAAAACCAGCTTGAACATCTGGAAGCTCATGGTGCACATATTGCTGAAGCCTGGCTTGGAGAATTTTGAGCATTACTTTACTAGCATGTGAGATGAGTGTGATTGTACGGTAGTTTGAGAATTCTTTGGGATTGCCTTTCTTAGGGATTGGAATGAAAACTGACCTTTTCCAGTCCTGTGGCCACTGCTGAGTTTTCCAAATGTGCTGGCATATTGAGTGCAGCACTTTCACAGCATCATCTCTCAGGATTTGAAATAGCTCAGCTGTAATTCCATCACATCTACTAGCTTTGTTCATAGTGATCCTTTCTAAAGTCCACCTGACTTCACATTCAAGGATGTCTGGCTCTAGGTGAGTGATCACACCATTGTGATTATCTGAGTCATGAAGATCTTTTTTGTACAGTTCTTCTGTGTATTCTTGCCACCTCTTCTTAATATCTTCTGCTTCTGTTAGGTCCATACCATTTTTGTCCTTTATCGAACCCATCTTTGCATGAAATGTTCCCTTAATAACTGTAATTTTCTTGAAGAAATCTCTAATCTTTTCCATTCTGTTGTTTTCCTCTATTTCTTTGCATTGATAGCTGAGGAATGCTTTCTTATCTCTCCTGGCTATTCTTTGGAACTCTGCATTCAAATGGGAATATCTTTCCTTTTCTCCTTTGCTTTTTGCTTCTCTTCATTTCACAGCTATTTGTAAGGCCTTCTCAGACAACCATTTTGCCTTTTTGCATTTCTTTTCCATGGGGATAGTCTTGATCCCTGTCTCCTGTACAATGTCATGAACCTCCGTTCATACGTCATCAGGCTCTCTGTCTATTAGATCTACTCCCTTAAATCTATTTCTCACTTCCACTGTATAGTCATAAGGGATTTGATTTAGGTCATACCTTAATGGTCAAGTGGTTTTCCCTTCCTTCTTCAGTTTATGTCATAATTTGGCAATAAGGAGTTCATGATCTGAGCCACAGTCAGCTCCTGGTCTTGTTTTGCTGACTGTATAGAACTTCTCCATCTTCGGCTGCAAAGAATATAATCAATCTGATTTCAGTGTTGACCATCTGGTGATGTCCATGTGTAGAGTCTTCTCTTGTATTGTTGGAAGAGGGTGTTTGCTATGACCAGTGTGTTCTCTTGGCAAAACTCTATTAGCCTTTGCCCTGCTTCATTCCATACTCCAAGGCCAAATTTGCCTGTTACTTCCAGGTGTTTCTTGACTTCCTACTTTTGCATTCCAGTCCCCTATAATGAAAAGGACATCTTTTTGGGGTGTTAGTTCTAAAAGATCTTGTAGGTCTTCATAGAACCGTTCAACTTCAGCTTCTTCAGCATTACTGGTTGGGGCATAGGCTTGGATTACTGTGATATTGAATGATTTGCCTTGGAAATGAACAGAGATCATTCTGTCGTTTTTGAGATTGCATCCAAGTACTGCATTTTGGACTCTCTTGTTGACCATGATGGCTACTCCATTTCTTCTAAGGGATTCCTGCCCACAGTAGTAGATATAATGGTCATCTGAGTTAAACTCACCCCATTCCAGTCCATTTTAGTTCGCTGATTCCTAGAATGTCTGACATTCACTCTTGCCATCTCCTATTTGACCACTTCCAATTTGCCTTGATGCATGGACCTAACATTCCAGGTTCCTATGCAATATTGCTCTTTACAGCATCAGACCCTGCTTCTATCACCAATCCCATCCATAACTGGGTATTGTTTTTGCCTTGGCTCCATCCCTTCATTCTTTCTGGAGTTATTTCTCCATTGATCTCCAGTAGTATATTGAGCACCTACCGACCTGGGGAGTTTCTCTTTCAGTATCCTATCATTTTGCCTTCTCATACTGTTCATGGGGTTCTCAAGGCAAGAATACTGAAGTGGTTTGCCATTCCCTTCTCCAGTGGACCACATTCTGTCAGACCTCTCCACCATGACCTGACCATCTTGGGTGGCCCCACATGGCATGGCTTAGTTTCACTGAGTTAGACAAGGCTGTGGTCCTGTGATCAGATTGGCTAGTTTTCTGTGATTATGGTTTTAGTGTGTCTGCCCTCTGATGCCCTCTTGCAACACCTACCGTCTTACTTGGGTTTCTCTTACCTTGGACATGGGGTATCTCTTCACGGCTGCTCCAGCAAAGTGCAGCCACTGCTCCTTACCTTGTATGAGGGGTATCTTCTCACGGCCGCCCCTCCTGATCTTGAATGTGGAGTAGTTCTTCTCAGCCCTCCTGCACCCCGCAGCAGCCACTCCTTGGAAGTGGGGTAGCAACTCTTGGCCGCAGCCCCTGCCCTCAGACATGTGGTAGCTCCTCTGAACCGCCACCCCTGACCTCGGAAAAGCAATGCCAAAGAAGACTCAGATTACCACACTATTGCACTCATCTCACACATTAGTAAAGTAATGCTCAAATTTCTCCAAGACAGGCTTCAACAGTATGTGAACCATGAGCTTCCATGTGTTCAAGCTGGATTTAGAAAAGTCTAGAGGTCAAATTGCCAACATCTGCTGGATCATCAAAAAAGCAAGAGAGTTCCAGAAAAACATCTACTTCTGCTTTATTGACTGTGCCAAAGCCTTTGACTGTGTGGACCACAACAAACTCTGGAAAATTCTTAAAGAGATGGGAATACCAGACCACCTGACCTGCCTCTTGAGAAATCTGTTTGCAGGACAGAAAGCAACAGTTAGAACTGGACATGGAACAGCAGACTGGTTCCAAATAGGAAAAGGAGTACGTCAAGGCTGTATATTGTCACCCTGTTTATTTAACTTATATGCAGAGTACATCATGAGAAATGCTGGGCAGGATGAAGCACAAGCTGGAATCAAGATTGCTGGGAGAAATATCAATAACATCAGATATGCAGAAGACACCACCCTTATGGCAGAAAGCAAAAAAGAACTCAAAAGCCTCTTGTTGAAAATGAAAGAGAAGAGTGAAAAATTTGACTTAAAACTCAACATTCAGAAAACTAAGATCATGACATCTGGTCCCATCACTTCATGGCAAATAGATGGGCAAATAGTGGAAACAGCAAAAGACTTTATATTTTTGGTCTCCAAAATCACTGCAGATAGTGACTGAAGCCCTGAAATTAAAAGATACTTGCTCCTTGGAAGAAAAACTATGGCACACACAGTTTATTAAAATGTGGAGACATTACTTTCTCAACAAAGGTTCATCTGGTGAAAGCTATGGTTTTTCCAGTAGTCATGTATGGATGTGAGAGTTGGACTCTGAAGAAAGCTGAGCACTGAAGAATTAATGTTTTTGAACTGTGGTGTTGGAGAAGACTCTTGAGAGTCCCTTGGACTGCAAGGAGATCCAACCAGTTCATCCTAAAGGAGATCAGTCCTGAATATTCATTGGAAAGATGGATTTTGAAGCTGAAACTCCAATACTTTGGTCACCTGATGCCAAAAGCTGACTCATTGGGAAAGACCCTGATGCTGGGAAAGATTGAGGGCAGGAGGAGAAGGGGACAACTGAGGATGAGATGGTTGGATGGCATCATCGACTCAATGGACATGAGTTTGAGTAAACTCCAGGAGTTGGTGATGGACATGGAAGACTGGCATGCTGCAGTCCATGAGGTCACAAAGAGTTGGACACAGCTGAGTGACTGAACTGAACTGAACTGACACAGATTATTGTACATATTGCCTATGAAATGAAGTAACAGCTGGGCAACACACACACACACATATCCCTATATTTGTACATTAAATTTCTATAATTTCTGACATGGTCTCTTGCAGACTACATTTGGGAACCATTTCTTATAATAAGCTAGAATACTACTTCTATAAGGTGACATTTGAAGAATAAGAGGATTTTTTTTTTAATTACAGAAATGTAAAATTTAGTAAAATTAAAAAGATCAATAATGAAATATTCACATTGATCAGAAGAAAGAGGGTTTACTTATAGAAAGGAAAGTATGGTGATATTATTAAAGATTTGAGTGCATACATATCATAAATGAGAGGTTCAATTGCTTGCATACACAGTTTTCTCAAAGCATCACAGAAGTTCCTTGTCCCACCCCCCACGATATGATACAAACCAAATAAGTTTTCCCAGCCATCACCTCTAACCTCTTACCCTGGCTAGAGATAGAGGGAGCCCCCATGTCATTTTTCTATAGCACGGTGGTTCAAGAAGAGCAAATCAACTTTAGAATCCGTTGAAATAGTCTTTTAACTCTCCAGTACTAGATGCTTAATTGAAAATTTAACAGAAAGGTACCAATATGCCATCATATGCTGGCTCCAGCCCTCAGAGAATTCTCCAATTCTGAAAGGCAAGAAAAATTCTATACTAATTACTAATAATAGGAATTATTATTTGCCTCTTAAAATGAATAGCTAAAAACAACCTAGGCTTTCCTTAATTAGTGCTAAAAGAGCTTGAAACCACAATATCCAAGAAGGTTATAAAAAGTAACTTAATATATGGCCAGCCTATATTGTAACAGTTCAGTTCAGTTCAGTTCAGTTCAGTCGCTCAGTCGTGTCCGACTCTTTGCTGTGAGGAGTCACCAAAAAGGTATACATATATAATATACCATGCTCATCAAAGAGCCCATAATGAATTTTAGGACTTCCCTGCAGGCTCAGAGGTTAAAGCGTCTGCCTGCAATGCAGGAGACCTGGGTTTGATCCCTGGGTCGGGAAGATACCCTGGAGAAGGAAATGGCAAACCACTCTAGTATTCTTGCCTGGAGAATCCCACGGACGGAGGAGCCTGGTGGGCTGCAGTCTACGGGGTCGCAAAAGAGTCAGACATGACTGAGCGAGTTAGCTAACTAACTAACTAATATAGTAAAAAAGTAAATATAGTGGCTAAGACAGTAATGCATCTGCCTGCAATGTAGGAGACGTGGGTTTGATCCCTGGGTCAGGAAGATCCCATGGAGAAGGAAATGGCAACCCACTTTGGTACTCTTGCCTGAAAATTCCCACGGATGGAGAAGCATGATAGGCTACAGTCCATGGGGTCTCAGAGTCAGACAAGGCTGAGCAACTTCACTTTAAATACTAAATAATAGAGAATTGAAATAATCATAAACGTTGTGTGTGTTACATTGTATGTATCCTTTGATATATTAAATTCATTTAATTACCAGCAGAGTTTCTAAATAATTCTGTTAGCCTAAACAGTGTGTTACTGAGTCCAGGTTATTACTGCTCACTGCAGGACAGGCCAATAAATCAAGAGACAAGTTGTTAGGGCAAGAAATAAAGACTTTATTTGGAAAGCCGGCAGACCAAGAAGATGGCAGACTAGTGTCCCAAGGAAGTATCCTAAGTTAGAATTCAGACTTTTTATAATATTAAATGGGGAAAAGGTGTGCTTTGTTGCAGCAGACTTCTTAGTGCTGGAATCCTTTCTTCTTGCATCTGTCCAGGACTCATCACAATGTCACTGTAAACCTCCAGTATGACAAATGTTATTCACTATTCTACAACTTTCTATCCCTATCTGAATGGAAAGTGTTATATGTTTAAATATAACAGAGCCTTGAGAATGGGCCGTCTGGTTTATTTCAGGCTACAGGCAATGCACATTCTTGTAGCAAAAACAACAGCATACAAAGGTTAAAGTAAAAGAAATAGACACAATGTGGAGTTGAATTTGTTCTTTCCTAAAATATCTGCAAACTACTTAATATTTGCCTTCCAGTTAGCCAGTTTACTAAGAGAGAACCATAGAGATCTGCCTCAGTTAATAGTTATATTGTTAGGGAATTGAAAAGTGAAGTTGCTCAGTAGAGTTCAACTCTTTGAGACCCCATGGACTGTAGCCTACCAGGTTCCTTGGTCCATGGGATTTTCCAGGCAAGGGTATTGGAGTGGGTTGTCATTTCCTTCTCCAGGGGATCTTCCCAACCTAGAGATGGAAACCAGGTCTCTTGCATTGCATTGCTTTACTATCTGAGCCACCAGGGAATTGAAACCAAAATTCAATTTTAGAAAATCAAATAAAATCTTTAGGGTGCTTTTCATTATACATTTTAGAGGTTCTGTCAGTTGATAGTTCACTATAGTAACACTTTCTCCTTCCTCACATTCCTTCCTGTGGTTTTGTCAAACTGAGTAAATGGAGGAATAATTTAATTTAATTTAATTTTGTTATGTCGAGTGTGGGGAAGATGAGGAGGTCAGGAAAGAGAATGAAACAAAGAACTGAGAAATGAACAAGCCAAAGACCACAGAATGCATGAACAGGCATGCCTAGACATTTGTGAGCACAGCCAAAGGGGAGCATGGGTTAGACAGGAGCCTCTGAAGATCCTCCTAGAGCCACAAACTTATGAGTGAGGGAAGATTTTACCAGGGATCAACTTTGGAATTCCTGTCGCCCAGTCTCCATCCCATAACCAAATTCAGTACCAAGCTTACTATTTTTAGAATCCAATTCCCTCATACAAATCTTTTATTTATTTATTTGTTGTTTTCCTCAAAAGTATTCAGCCTCTTGTGCCCTCTTATGCATTAAAGTTCATTGATTTGACATCAATCAAAAGATGTGTCATGAAGCAAAATGAGAACATTAATTGAAGAAACACATCTAGGGAGAGCGTATACCCTGGATTTCCTCTCCTACTCAACCCATAAGACAAGCAGCTTTTCTCATCTACAAGTTAAATAATATATTTATAAAAATTTTTATTTATAAACAATAACAACAAGTCTTGTAATCATTTGCAACCAAGACCAGACAGTGAAAATAAAGAGATTGATATACTCACCTGGTTGTTTAAAAACAAAATGAAACAGGAGGAATGTACAATTAAAGAAGTGGTGGCTGGCTGTTTGTTTATTCACAGTTATGATAATGCACCAAGATTCATTACACTCAGTGGACTATGTTCTTGGCTTTTAAGTAGAAACCATTAGCATCAATTTGTTTCTCAATTTTGCATGGCATATGGCAAAGAAACCATAGTGAAAATGTCATTTGTATGTAAAATATTGGAAACCTAAATCTATTTCCCCAAGAATAAAAGATTCAGGCCCTTGGTTCTCTCTGTGCTCTTTCATGCCTTAGTTTCTTTGAGTAGTTTGCAAATTAGTTATAGTAATCATGAAACATCTATAAAGATATCTGCACCTGAATTCTTCATGGAATAAGAAGTAACGTTTGCATTTAGGAGTGCATCTGCTCTGTAGCTTAAAGAAATAATTTATTTGACAGTACTGAAAGAAATTAAATGGGTGAATACAAAAAGTCACTTGTAGAGAAGACAAGCAAGGGATGCCGAGGGACTCACAGCAGTAGTCCAGCATGTTGGCTTCAGGTGACAGTGGTAATGATTGAGAGTATTAGGCAGAATATATTTTGGAGGTGGTAAGAAGAACCATTCTGATGAATATACTGGATATGGAGAAAGAAGACAGGAGATGAATCAAGAATAACTTAAGTAACTCAGAGGATATTGGTTTTATTTACTGAGATGAGAAGATCAGATGAAGAACAGGAAGAAAAACATTTACGCTTGAAACATTTATTAGACTTGCAAATGATATGTTAAGTAAATGAGTGGATTCTGAAGAAAAGTTGGGCTAGAGATAATTGAGAGTATTCAAAGCCATTAAATTGGCTAGCAAGTGTGTGTAAATAGAAGAAACCACAAGAAATTCAACATTTAAAGGTCCCAGTGGAGAAGCCAGAAGAGACAATGAGTATCAGGTAAGAGAAAAGGGGATATCATGGAAGCTAAGAGAAGAGCATGCTTCAGAAAGAAGGGAGTGCTCAGCTGTTTCCAGTGTCTCTGAGAAGTCACTGTCAGCAGGAGTGATGACTGGATTTGGGAAATGGACTTCATTGGCCATTGTATTAGGCACGGTCTCAAAGCACCGGTAGTAACACAAGCCTTATGGGAGTGGGTTGGGGAGAGAATGGGTGATGGTAGTTACTATAGAACTTCTGCAGTGAAGATCAGGATTTTAAGCACATTGTGTGCCTAGTAGCTCAGTCGGTTCTGACTCTTTGCCAAGCACCGCTGTCCATGGGGAATCTCCAGGCAGGAATCCTGGAGTGGGTTGCCATGCTCTCCTCCAGGGAATCTTCCCAACCCAGGAATCGCACCCAGGTCTCTACATAGTAGGTAGATTCTTTACCCTCTGAGCTGCCAGGGAAGCCCAATTAAGCGTATTAGCTGAAGACAAATGAAGGCTAAAGGGAGGATTTTTTTCAAGGTGAAAGATACAACTCTGCCTATACACTAATAGGAACAATTCAGTAAAAAGGAAGAAACTAATGGGACGCGAGAGAAAGAGGATAAATACCAAAGGAAGATCTTTGAAATGCAGGAGTCACTGGGGTCCAGGATCAAATGGCAGCGTCCTTGACAAGGGCAGACTTTTCATCCTTTGCAGAAGGAGATACAGGTAAAGAGGTAGGGTTCATGACAGGAAGGTGAGAGATTTCCAGTTGTACTTATTTCTTAAAAGAATGAAGCTACATCATTCAGCTGAATCAGAGGATGTGCTTACATCAGAGAGGTGAGAAAAAAAAAAAAAAAAAACATAGAAGAGAAAGGAGCATGAATGAAGATGGTGAGTTTGGAGACAGAAACCAGCTGGGTAAGTCTAGTAGGTTTGCCTGAGGTGCTTGATCACTGCAGGGCTGTGGTCATGGCTGCACCATGATGAGATTTGATTAATATAAAACTAACTTTTTTCTTCTTATAATGTAAAAATTAAAAATCAAATGAGCAAATAAAATCAAGATACAAACTCAAATGTAGATTTAATGATTATTTAAGCCTGTGTCCCAAATAGTTGGTGTCCCTTTAGAGGTCAGCAGAGTAGTATTCATTAAATGCATAGAGGAGTATATTTTTTTACAAGCATAGATTTGGGAGTCACATAACTCTGCCACTAAGTAGTTACATTATCTCAGTTTCTATAGATCTGTTTTCACATCTGTAAAACTAGGACTGTGTCTAAATCATAGGCTTGCTGTGAAGCTTAAATATGTGCTAATATGGGCCAAGTCCTCACAAAGAAACTGACACAGTTAACCTTTAAATAATAGTAATTTTAGTTACTTGTGAAACGAGTGATTGAGGTGACAAAAATATTTAAGTTGTGAATGTTGCTCTAACCTCCTTGTCTCTGATATGTAAACATGCCAGAAACAGAGAATGAAAGAGAGCAAAGTATAGTCACCTAAATAATCAGCTAATACTAATTAAGAACTGACTATTCTTCTTACTTATTACTTCTCATTTGACTCATTTATTATCTCCAGGATTTAACTTTTCAGTTCAAAGCATAATGAAAAAATTTCATCCTTTTTCAGACCAAATAATATCTCTACTCTAAAAGCAACCAAATAAACTATGTATTATCATAATTACACTAAAGATTTTCCTTCCAATGAAGCAAGGATTCCTTCTTGATTTAAGGCAGCAAAGAGAAAATGCAAAAATAAAAAGGAATTACCAAAATACAATTAACATTCAACTATGCTAATGAAGGAATAAATAACAAGAGTGGGCTCTGGTGTTCCCTAAGCTATTAAATAAACTTCTATAACAGGAAAGTCAGCTCCTGCAGCAAGGGAGCAATGGACAAAAGTATAAAGGATACATCATGCAGAAGGGAAAGTGACCGAAAGCCAAAGGCATTGTCTTCAAATCAAAGGGCAAACAGCTCACACAAAAGAACTCAGGAGTTATTGTATTTCTAGCCACTAGCATTAATATACTTTTTCTCCATATTGCTGGTATTTTGTGTATCAGTTGAAAATACAAAGAGATAAAAATTAAGAAAAAAATTGCATCAACTTATTCAGTCATTCTATCATGGATTCCAGTAATTTAGGTGATTGATTGCTGTTTGTCAGCAAGACTAGGCTCTAAAGATTCAGGAAACATTGCATTTCATGCACACCAATGCTCTCCTATACACTGCAGTGTATAGCAGCAAGAGGAGCCTAGAGTAAAAGCAACTAAACTTGCCTTTAAAGCAAGTTATTTTTTTAATGTTTCTAGAATGCTATTAGTCTGTTTTAAATTAACAAACACACTTAGATCACGCACCTTTGAAGGATTTTATTGTCTAGTACAAGCATTCTTATATGAACAGCCACTCTGACTAAACAACTTTTACAACATAACATGTAGTTATATATGTATGTAACATTGAAAAGAAAACAACTCACCAGTGATCTCTATTGTCTGCATTATTTAGCCATTTAACTACTATGTTGCTACTTATTTACTATAGTCTTTGCAAATTGAATCTTCTATTAAGAGAGTTTTTCTACTAATAGCTTTTTGTACTGGAAAAGGGCCAGGATTGCATTCTCTTATGAGACAATTTAGATCAGAAAGTAACTAAAGAACAGCTCTAGCTCCGTAGGAAATGGATTTCTTGCAATTTGCTTCCTTTTTATCCAGGACATTGCTGTGGCAGATATGTATATCTGCAAAAATTATACATTATACAGTGTACATTGTACATTATAAATTATACATTATACACAATTATACATTCTAGACAGTGAGAAATCCACAAGAAAAATTTTAAAGAGAAAAATTACATTTTATAGTTTATTGTTTTGGGGATTTTTTAAATGTCATAAAGAAATTCAAATGGAAAAAGAAATGTTCTGTATATTTCTGCTAAATTACCCACTAAATCTGAATATGGTGGATGTGTCCAGCTCTTTTTTGTTTATTTTTTAAGAGATGTGCTACAGTTCCCTTTAGTAAATCTTGATGATTTGCAACTAGATTTAACTAGATGGAGTCAGATGTTAATAAATGGGATTATGACTGGAAAATGTATGCATCTTCTAAATTATGACTTTGTGTTTAGTATTTTAAAGAAAGGAAGGAAATTATATTGAAACATTTCAACAAGCTAACACTTGGGCCTCTGTCACACCATAACTAGAGAGAGATTTCCCTTATTTAGAGGTTATTAGCCTGCAGACAAAGAAAATGAATACTGGCTGTGAAAAACTCAGTTTGGGTTTATTACAAATAGAGATGTGTTTGGTATTTAAAATAAGCTTTTTTCCCCCTCCTACTAGTGACTTGTCAAAGGACATACATTAATTACAAACCAGAAAGATGCTCTTTCACTGACTTGGGGGAAGATTTTGTTGCTTAGTAATTAATCACAGAAAACAATTGAAACAATTAAAGGCGCCGCATTCACATGTGACTCCATAGGTATAGGGGGAAAAAAAAAAAAAGGAAAACTAACTGAAACTACATATGCATACATAAATAGTCAAGTTGGGACTCTCTGTTCTCCTAAATCAGATGGAAGATTTAAAAGCATGACTGCAGCTGTCTGGTTTAGAATACTAAATAGCTTTGAAAGGAACAAGTACAAATTCTTTGACTAAAGTTCATACTATCCACTGTATATGATTGTCCTACTATATGTCAGAATAAAGCCGACTTTCTCCACCAGAAATGCCAAAATTCACAAAGGAGATGTCATTCAGCTTGAGACATTGAACCATTTGAACCATTAGGTAAGATGGTTAGAAGAAATACTTTCAAACGTATCAAAATAGCAGCTTCAGCTTTGACAAACAGTGGAATCTTGCCAGAGAGGTATTGCTTTCTCAATGAAAGTAGGAACAGATTAGGTTCCCATCTTTACCCTTTATTCATTATTCAAACATGAAGTTTCAAATGACAGATGAAGGCAAGAAAAATGCAAATGCCATATTATTGAATGTCTGTGTGAGGACTCATTCCCTGCCAATGAATTATGCCCAGATGATAACAATGTACTTTATGAAAAGAATTAGATTCTCCTCCATAATAAGAAAATTTGAATTATTATTGAACTTGCTTAAAGGAAAGTTAAATTGTATTTAACACCAGTTTCTTGCACAACCATTCACAATGATTTCACTATTGTAAAAGAATAAAGTGTCTTGGTTCAAAATATTTAGCACTTCCAGCTTCAAATAAGCCTGTACTGGTCATAAAGACTCAGATGTTCAGATGGGACAATCGGTAAGTGTTTTTCTTCCAGATATTTCTCAATAAACTGGTCTTAGATTTTATTATAAAATACAGTAAATAGACTAATAGGGAATGAAAGAAAATGCATTTTATAAAATAGTATCAATTTGTAGTTTAGAATGCATTAAATTTAAGCACTCACTCACACACACACACATACAAATATAGACAATATGTGAGATTCTAGTTCCTTAGACTAAGCTGTTTGATAACATAACCTGTGTCTTAATTCACCATTGATTCTCCAGCATATTTCTGGTATCTACCAGGTGCTTCATAATATCGTGGACCATGTTAACTATCTGACCTCTGGAAAATGGTGAAAATCTTTTGTTAAATAAATGATTTCCTTCTAGGTTAACATGGCATCCTCATTTTTTATTTTGATAAATCTATTTTTTTCCATAAAAATCTGCAGCATTGGATGGTCTATAGCTGCCAAGTGGTAATATTAAAAACATAAAAATCCTTATGAACTGAGTTTTAAGGAACTTAAGCCAATGTTCAATAGGGTCTGTTGAACCATCAAATAGACACGGACCCAGGAATGTTGAATTCTGTTGCCCAAGACTTTCTCTCCTTTTGCTTTCTTTACTAGTTGTTGACTCCTTTATAAGCAATAGGAAGATAATTTTGCATTATGTCTTTCATTTCTGAAAGAACTTTTGTTTAAGGGTTTAACCTGAAAATCAATTCTAGCATTGTACACAAACAGAGACTTCATGAAACTCCTAAGTTAATACTGTTAAACCTATTCACTAGATGGCATTATTTTAAAACAAGAAAACAAAACAGATTCAATAAAATCCCTATGAAAGGTTCAGTGGTATTTTTCATAGAAATGGAAAAGTAGTCTTAAAATGTATATGGAACCATAAAATACCCAAAATACTCAACACAACTTAGAAAAAGAACAAAGCTGGAAGTATCATTCCTCTACTATGAAAAGCATAGTATTAATCAATGATAATAGAACCAGTATGGTGTGGACATTAAAAAAATCCATCAATGGAATAAACCCACAAGTAAACTTCCTCATATAAAGAGTCAACTTGTATTTGATGAAGGAAGAAGAATAGTCAATTGCAGACCCAAGCTCTCCTCAAAAAATGATGTTGGGAAAGATGAATAATCACAGGTAAAAGAATAAAATCGGATTCTTTCTTATACCACCCAAAAATATTGACTCAAAATAAATTGAAGACTTAAATATAAAACAGAATCTGTAAAGTTTTAGATAAGAACACTGAGGAAAGTGACCAAGACAGTAGACTAGGAAGTCCCTGAACTCACTTCCTTCCACAAGCACATCAAAATTAGCCACTCAATTTAATTTAGCAATTAGCTAATTTAGCCATTTAATTTAGGTACTTGCAGAGAAACTATTTATGAGAAAGACTGGAAAACTAGAAGAAAAGATCTACAACTAAAGATATAAAGAATGGACACAATCGGATGCATAGGGGGAGTGGAAATGAGATATAGTTAAGACCCACATCCCTAATAGGCAACCAATAAATGGGAGGATAATTAAAATTGCAGAGATTCTTCTTAAGGAACAATGGGTCTGAGCTCCACATTGGGCTCCCCAGGATGAAGGTTGTCACTGGGAATTTGAGCCTCCTGAACATTTGACTTTGAAGGCAAGCAGGGCTTATTTTAAGGAAACCAGAGGGTGAGAAATAGAGGCTCCACTCTCAAAAATGGCGCACACAAAAATCTCACATGTTCCAGGACCCAGGAAATAAACAGTAATTTGAAAGAAGCCAGGATCAAACTCACTTGCTTATCTTGGAGAACCAGCCAGATAACAGGGAGACAATTGGAGCTCACACTGGGGACATAAAGCCTGGCAGCAGACACTTTGGGGAACACATTCTACTACATAGAGGGTAGCTCTAGAGAATATAGCTCTAGTAACCAGACAGGAATGTGCTACTGAGATGCACTGGATATCTCTTATAAAAGACTATTTCTCTAAAGTCAGGAAATGCAATCAATCTACCGATACATAAAAATAAAACACACTAGGCAGAATGAGGGGAAATAAGACTGTTTCATATGAAGTAACTAGACAAAACAACAGAAGAACTAACTAAAAGAGAGAAAGGCAATTTACCCAATAAGAGTTTAAAATAATGGCTGCAGAGATGTTCAAAGAACTTGGGAGAAGATTCGATGATCAGAGTGAAAAGTTAGATGTGTTTAACAAAGAGTTAGAGAATATAAAGCAGAACAAAATAGAAAGTACAAAAACTGAAATAAAAAGACACAAAAATAAATCAACAATCAACTAAATGATATAGAAGAACAGATCAGTGAATTGAAAGAGGTAGTATGACCTAAATCAAATCACTTATGATTATACAGTGGAAGTGGGAAATAGATTTAAGGGACTAGAACTGATAGAGTGCCTGATTAACTAAGGATGGAGGTTCAAGACATTGTATAGGAGGCAGGGATCAAGACCATTCCCAAGAAAAAGAAATGCAAAAAAGAAAATGGCTATCCGAGGAGGTCTTACATTTACCTGTGAAAAGAAGATAAGTGAAAAACAAAGGAGAAAAGGAGAGATATACCCATTTGAATGCAGAGTTCTCCAGAAAAATAAATGACCCAATCCAAAAATGGGCCAAAGAACTAAACAGACATTTCTCCAAGGAAGACATACAGATGGCAAAAAAACACATGAAAAGATGCTCACCATCACTCATTATCAGAAAAACGCAAATCAAAACCACAATGAGGTACCATTATACGCCAGTCAGGATGGCTGGTATCCAAAAGTCTACAAGCAATAAATGCTGGAGAGGGTGTGGAGAAAAAGGAACCCTCTTACACTGTTGGTGGGAATGCAAATTAGTACAGCCACTATGGAAAACAGTGTGGAGATTTCTTGAAAAGCTGGAAATAAAACTGCCATATGACCCAGCAATCCCACTTCTGGGCATACACACCGAGGAAACTAGATCTGAAAGAGACACGTGCACCCCAGTGTTCATCGCAGCACTGTTTATAATAGCCAGGACATGGAAGTAACCTAGATGCCCATCAGCAGACGAATGGATGAGGAAGCTGTGGTACATATACACCATGGAATATTACTCAGCCATTAAAAAGAATTCATTTGAATCAGTTCTAATGAGATGGATGAAACTGGAGCCCATTATACACAGAGCGAAGTAAGCCAGAAAGATAAAGACCAATACAGTATACTAACACATATATATGGAATTTAGAAAGATGGTAACGATAACCCTATATGCAAAACAGAAAAAGAGACTCAGATGTATAGAACAGACTTGTGGACTCTGGGAGAAGGCGAGGGTGGGATGTTTCAAGAGAACAGCATCGAAACATGTATATTATCTAGGGTGAAACAGATCACCAGCCCAGGTTGGGTGCATGAGACAAGTGCTCGGGCCTGGTGCACTGGGAAGACCCAGAGCGATCGGGTGGAGAGGGAGGTGGGAGGGGGGACCTGGATGAGGAATACATGTAAATCCATGGCTAATTCATTTCAATGTATGACAAAAACCACTGCAATGATGTAAAGTAATTAGCCTCCAACTAATAAAAATAAATGGAAAAAAGAATTAAAAAAAAAAAGAATGACAAGGAGAGATAAGAAAGCCTTACTCAATGATCAGTGCAAAGAAATGCAGGAAAACAACAGAATGGGAAAGACTAGAGATTGCTTCAATAAAATTAGAGATACCATGGAAATATTTCACACAAAGATGGGCCCAATAAAGGACAGAAATGGTATGGACCTAACAGAAGCAGAAGATATTAAGAAGAGGTGTTAAAAATATACAGAAGAATTGGACAAAAAAGATCTCCATGACCCAGATGATCACAATGGTGTGATCACTCACCTAGAACCAGATGTCCTGGAAAGTGAAGTCAAGTGGGCATTAGGAAGAATCATTATGAACAAAGCTAGTGGATGTGATGGAATCCAGTTGAGCTAATTCAAACCTTAAAAGACTATGCTGTGAAAGTGCTTAACTCAATATGCCAGCAAATTTGGAAAACTCGACAGTGACCACAGGACTGGAAAAAGTCAGTTTTCATTCCAATACCGAAGAAAGGCAATGCCAAAGAATATCAAACTACCACACAATTGCCCTCATCTCACACACTAGTAAAATGATGCTCTAAATTCTATAAGCCAGGCTATAACAGTAAGTGAATTGTGAGATTCCAGATGTATAAGCTTGTTTTAGAAAATGCAGAGGAACCAGAGATCAAATTGCCAATATCCGCTGAATCATCGAAAAAGCAAGAGAGTTCCAGAAAAACATCTATTTCCGCTTTATTGACCATGCCAAAGTCTTTGACTGTGTGGATCTCAACAAACTGGAAAATTCTGAAAGAGATGAGAAGACTAGACCACCTGACCTGCCTATTGAGAAATATATATGCAGGTCAGGAAGCAACAGTTAGAACTGGACATGGTAAACCACAGCACGATCCTCTATGACCTACCTCCCAGAATATTGGAAATAAAACCAAAAATAAACAAATGGGACCTAATTAAACTTCAAAGCTTTTGCACAATGAAGGAAACTATAAGCAAGGTGAAAATACAGCCCTCAGATTTGGAGAAAATAATAGCAAATGAATAAACAGACAAAGGATTAATCTCAAAAATATACAAGCAACTCTTGAGCAGCTCAACTCCAGAAAAATAAATAACCCAATCAAAAAATGGGCCAAAGAACTAAACAGACATTTCTCCAAAGAAGACATACAAATGGCTAACAAACACATGAAAAGATGCTCAACATCACTCATTATCAGAGAAATGCAAATCAAAACCACAATGAGGTACCATTACACGCCAGTCAGGATGGCTGCTGTCCAAAAGTCTACAAGTAATAAATGCTGGAGAGGGTGTGGAGAAAAGGGAACCCTCTTACACTGTTGGTGGGAATGCAAACTAATACAGCCACTATGGAGAACAGTGTGGAGATTTCTTAAAAAACTGGAATTAGAACTGCCATATGACCTAGCAATCCCACTTCTGGGCATACACACCGAGGAAACCAGATCTGAAAGAGACACGTGCACCCCAATGTTCATCGCAGCACTGTTTATAATAGCCAGGACATGGAAGCAACCTAGATGCCCATCAGCAGACGAATGGATAAGGAAGCTGTTGTTTATATACATCATGGAATATTACTCAGCCATTAAAAAGAATTCATTTGAATCAGTTCTAATGAGATGGATGAAACTGGAGCCCATCATACAGAGTGAAGTAAGCCAGAAAGATAAAGACCAATACATACACTAACGCATATACATGGAATTTATATGCAAAACAGAAAAAGAGACACAGATGTACAGAACAGACTTCTGGACTCTGTGGGAGAAGGCGAGGGTGTGATGCTTCAAGAGAACAGCATTGAAAGATGTATATTATCTAGGGGAAACAAATCACCAGCCCAGGTTGGGTGCATGAGACAAGTGCTCAGGCCTGGTGCACTGGGCTGACCCAGAGGAATCGGGTGGAGAGGGAGGTGGGAGGGGGGATCGGGATAGGGAACACATGTAAATCCATGGCTGGTTCATGTCAATGTACGACTAAAACCACTACAATATTGTAAAGTAATTAGCCTCCAACAAATAAAAATAAATGAAAAAAAAATAAACATCTCTTTAAAGTTTAGACTAGAAAAAAAAAAAGAACTGGACATGGAAAAACAGGCTGGTTCCAAATAGGAAAAGGAGTACATCAAGGCTGTATATTGTCACCCTGTTTATTTAACTTATATGCAGGGTACATCACGGGAAACTCTGGGTTGTATGAAGCGCAAGCAAGAATCAAGATAGCCAGGAGAAATGTCAACAAAGTCAGATATGAGGAAGACACCACCCTTATGGCAGAAAGTGAAGAAGTAAAGAGCCTAGTGATGAAAGTTCAGTTCAATTCAGTTCAGTATCTCATCGTGTCCGACTATTTGCGACTCCATGAATCGCAGCACGCCAGGCCTCCCTGCCCATCACCAACTCCCAGAGTTTACCCAAACTCATGTCCATTGAGTGTGTGATGCCATCTAAACACCTCATCCTCTGTCGTCCCCTTCTCCTCCCACCTTCAGTCTTTCCCAACATGAGGGTCTCTTCAAATGAGTCAGCTCTTCACATCAGGTAGCCAAAACACTGAAGTTTCAGTTTCAACATCAGTCCTTTCAATCAACACCCAGGACTGATCTCCTTTAGGATGGACTGGTTGGATCTCCTTGCAGTCCAAGGGACTCTCAGAAGTCTTCTACAGCACCACAGTTCGAAAGTATCAATTTTTCACCCCTCAGCTTTCTTTATAGTCCAACTGTCACACCGACACATAATTACTAGAAAAACCATAGCCTTGACTAGATGGATCTTTGTTGACAATGTAAAGTCTCTGTTTTTAATACATTGTCTAGGTTGGTCATAACTTTCCTTCCAAGGAGTAAGCGTCTTTTAATTTCATGGCTGCAATCACCATCTGCAGTGATTTTGGAGCCCAGAAAAATAAAATCAGCCACTGTTTCCACTGTTTCCCCATCTATTTGCCATGAAGTGATGGGACCAAATGTCATGATCTTAGTTTTCTGAATGTTGAGCTTTAAGCCAACTTTTTCACTCTCCTCTTTCACTTTCATCAGAGGCTCTTTAGTTCTTTCTTCACTTTCTGCCATAAGGGTGGTGTCATTTGCATATCTGAGGTTACTGATATTTCTCCTGGCAATCTTGATTCCAGCTTGTGCTTCATCCAGTCCAGCATTTCTCATGATGTACTCTGCATATAAGTTAAATAAGCAGGGTGACAGTATACAGCCTTGACGTACTCCTTTTCCTATTTGGAACCAGTCTGTTGTTCCATGTCCAGTTCTAACTATTGCTTCTTGACCTGCATACAGGTTTCTCTAGAGGCCGGTCAGGTGGTCTGGTATTCCAATCTCTTTAGAATTTTCCACAGTTTATTGTAAGCCATACAGTAAAAGGTTTTGCATAGTCAATAAAGCAGAAATAGATTTTTTTTTGTTTTGTTTTGTTTTTTTAGAATTCTCTTGCTTTTTTGATGATCCAGCAGATATTGGCAAATTGATCTCTGGTTCCTCTGCCTTTTCTAAAACCAGCTTGAATATCTTTTAAGTCGTGGTTCATGTAGTTCTTGAAGAATTTTGAGCATTACTTTACTAGTGTGTGAGATGAGTGCAATTGTAGAGTAGTCTGAGCGTTTTTTGGCATTGCCTTCCCTTGGGATTGGAATGAAAACTGATATTTTCCAGTCCTGTGACCACTGCTGAGTTTTCCAAATTTGCTAACATATTTAGTGCAGCGCTTTCACAGCATCATCTTTTAGGTTTTGAAATAGCTCAACTGGAATCCATCACCTCCACTAGCTTTGTTCATAGTGATACTTCCTAAGGCCCACTTGACTTCACATTCCAGGATGTCTGGCTCTAGGTGACTGATCATACCGTCATGATTAATGGGCCACGAAGATTTTTTTTTTTTTTTTTTGTATAGCTCTTCTGTGTATTCTTGTGAACTCTTCTTAATATCTTCTGCTTCTTTTAGGTCCATACCATTTCTGTCCTTTATTGAGCCCATCTTTGCAAGAAATGTTTCCTTTGTATCTCTACTCTTCTTAAAGAGATCTTTAGTCTTCCCTATTCTATTGTTTTCCTATATCTCTTTGCATTGATCACTGAGGAAGGCTTTCTTATCTCTCCTTGTTATTCTTTAGAACTCTGCATTCAAATGGGTATATCTTCCTTTTCTCCTCTGTTTTTAACTTCTATTCTTTTAACAGCTATTTGTGAGGCCTCTTCAGAGAGCCATTTTGTTTTTTTGCATTTCTTTTTCTTGGGGATGTTCTTGATCCCTGTCTCCTTTACAATTTCAAACCTCTGTCCATAGTTCATCAGGCACTCTATCAGGTCTAGTCCCTTAAATCTATTTCCCACTTCCACTGTATAATCATAAGGGATTTTATTTAGGTCATACCTGAATGGTCTAATGGTTTTCCCCACTTTCTTCAACTTAATTCTGAATTTGGCAATAAGGGGTTCATGATCTGAGCCACAGTCAGCTCCCAGTCTTGTTTTTGCTGAATGTATAGAGCTTAGCCATCATTGGCTGCAAAAAATATAACCAATCTGATTTCAGTGTTGACCATCTAGTGATTTCCATGTGTAGTCTTTTCTTATGTTGTTGGAAAAGGGTGTTTGCTATGATCAGTGCATTCTCTTGGTGAAATATTAGCCTTTGCCCTGCTTCATTCTGTACTCCAAAACCAACTTTGCCTGTTATTCCAGGTATTTCTTGATTTCCTGCTTTTTCATCCCAATCCCCTGTAATGAAAAGGACTTCTTTTTTGGGTGTTATTTCTAAAAGTTCTTGTAGGTCTTCATAGAACCATTCAACTTCAGCTTCTTCAGTGTTACTGGTTGAATCATAGACTTGGATTACCATGATATTGAATGGTTTGCCTTGGAAATGAACAGAGATCATTCTGTTGTTTTTGAAATTGCATCCAAGTACTGCATTTCAGACTCTTTTATTGACTATGATGGCTACTCCATTTCTTCTAAGGGATTCCTGCCCACAGTAGTAGATATAATGGTCATCTGAGTTAAACTCACCCATTCCAGCGGCGGCTGCGTGATGGCATAGGAGCGGTTGAGAGGAGCTATCCCACATCCACGGAGCAGCCAGGAGGAGCTACCCCTCACCCAAAGTCAGAGATGGTGGCCAAGAGGAGCTACCCCAAGCTCAGGGGCAGTGGCTGTGCTTTGTTGGAGCAGCTTGTGAAGAGATACCCCACGTCCAAGGTAAGAGAAAACCAAGTAAGATGGTAGGCGCTGAGGGAGGGCATTAAAGGACAGACAGACTGAAACCACAATCACAGATAACTAGCCAATCTGATCACATGGACCACAGTTTGCCTAATTCAATGAAACTAAGCCATGCCCTGTGGGGCCACCCAAGACGCATAGGTCATGGTGGAGAGGACAGACAGAACGTGGTCCACTGGAGAAGGGAATGGCAAGTCACTTTAGTATTCTTGCCTTGAGAACCCCATGAACAGTATGAAAAGGCAATAAGATAGGACACTGAAAGATGAACTCCCCAGGTCGGTAGGTGCTCAATATGCTACTGGAGATCAATGAAAGATATAACTCCAGAAAGAATGAAGGATGGAGCCAATGCAAAAACAATACCCAGTTGCAGATGTGACTGCTGATAGAAGCAAGATCCAATGCTGTAAAGAGCAATATTGCATAGGAACCTGGAATGTTAGGTCCGTGAAAGTGAAAGAGGAGAGTGAATAAGTTGACTTAAATCTCAACATTCAGAAAACTAATATCCTGGCATACAGTCCCATCACTTCATGGTAAATAGATGAGGAAACAGTGGAAACTGTGGCTGACTTTATTTTGGGGGGACTCCAAAATCACTGCAGGTGGTGACTGCAGTCATGAAATTAAAAGACGTTTGATCCTTGGAAGGAAAGTTTGACTAACCTAGACAGCACATTAAAAAGCAGACATTACTTTGCCAACAAAGGTCCGTCTAGTCAAGGCTATGGTTTTTCCAGTGGTCATGTATGGATATGAGAGTTGGACTATAAAGAAAGCTGAGCACCGAAAAATTGATGCTTTTGAACTGTGGTGTTGGAGAAGACTCTTGAGAGTCCCTTGGACTGCAAGGAGATCCAACCAGTCCATCCTAAAGGAGATCAGTCCTGGGTGTTCATTGGAAGGACTAATGCTGAAGCTGAAACTCCAAAACTTTGGCCACCTGATGTGAAGAACTGACTCATTTAAAAGACCCTGATGCTGGGAAAGATTGAAGGTGGGAGGAGAAGGGGACGACAGAGGATGAGATGGTTGGATGGCATCACCAACTCAATGAACATGAGTTTGGGTAAACTCTGGGAGTTGGTGATGGACAGGGAGGCCTGGTGTGCTGCAGTCTATGGGGTCGCAAAGAGTCAGACACAACTGAGCAACTGAACTGAACTGAACTGAGTGAAAATCACTAAAAGTGAGAAAAAAATAAAGAATAAAAATAACTGGGGACAGTTTAATAGAACTCTAGGACAACATCAAGCACAGTAATATTTGTATTATAGATGTCCCAGAGGAGAATAGAGAAAGAAAGGGGAAGAGGTGGTATTTGAGGAGATAATTAGGGAAATCTTCAACCTAGGAAAGAAAATTGACAACCAGGTTCAGGAAATGCAGATCATTCCATTCAAAAATAATAGAAATGACCACACCAGGAAATGTTGTACTTAAAACTCCAAAAATTAAAAATAAAGATAGAATATTAAAAGCAGCAAGGGAAAAGCAGCATATTGCTTACAAGAGAACTTCCTTAAGGCTATGAGCTGACATTTCAGCAGAAACTCTGCAGGCCAGAAGGGAGTGGCACAATATATTTAAAGTGATAAAAGGGAAAATCTACAACCAAAAATATACTAGGCAGAGCTTTTATTCAGATTTGATGGAGTGTTTGCAAGTTTTACAGACAACCAAAAGCTAAAATAGTTTATTACAATCAAACCCATTTTACTTACAAGAAATGTTAAAAGGACGTCTGTTACAGGGAAAAAAAAAAAAACACTTGATAAAACTCAACAATCATTCATGATAAAAACCCTTATGATATTGTAAATGAACTATATGCCAATTTAATATATATATATATATATATATATATATATATATGTAAAACCCTTAAAAATGAGTCTAGTGGGAGCAAATCTCAAAATAATAACAGTCATTTATGACAAACCCACAGCCAATCTAATATTTAATGGTGAAAAGCTGAAAGACTTCCTGAATATCAGGGATTCCTACTCTTACTACTTCTACTCAGCATAGTAGTAGCCCATAATAGTAAAAGCCTAGCCACAGCAATCAGACAAGGACAGTAAATAAAATTTTTTAATTGGTAGGAAAGAGGTAAAATTATTTTAGGCAGATAACATGATGCTATATATGAAAAACAATAAAGACTCCACACAAAACCTTCTAGAACTGATAAACAAATTCAAGGTAGCAGTATACAAGATGAACACATAAATCAGTTGAATTTCTTTGGACTAACAATGAACAATCAGAAAGGGAATGTAAACAAACAATTCTGCTTAAAATTGCATCAAAAAGTAAAATAAAACACTTATGAATAAATCTCACCAAGGAAATAAAAATCTTATATGCTGAGAAGTACAAAACATGAATAAAGGAAACCGAAGATGGTTCAAAGAAATGGAAAGGTACTCCATGCTTTTAGATGGGAAAAATTAATATTGCTAAAATGACCATATGATCCAAAGCAATCTACAGCTTTGACGCAATCTCTATCAAATTGCCCATGACCTTTTACACAGAACTAGAACAAATCATCTTAAGACTTATATGACACCATACAAAAAAAAAAAAAAAAAAAAACTAAATCTAAGAAAAACAAAGCAGAAGGCATAATCCCTCAAGATTACAGACAGTATTACAAAGCTACAGTAATGAAAAACATGTGGTACTGGCTCAAAAACAGATACAGGGATCAGTGGGACAGAATAGTTAGAACAGAAATAAAATCCCTCACCTATGGTCAATTAATATTTGACAAAGAAGGCAAGAATACATGATGAGGTAAAAACAGTCTCTTCAGGAAGCGGTGTTGGAAAAGTTGGACAGCCTCATGCAAATCAATGAAGTTAGAACACACCTTCACACATATACAAAAATGACCTCAAAATGGATTAAAGAATTAAAGACAAGACTTCATAAAACTTCTAGAAGAGAACATAGGCAAAACATTCTGCTACATCCTACCAGTGAGTTCTTGCATCAGTCACCCAAGACAATAGACATAAAATAAAAGTAAAACAAATGGGACCTAATAAAACTTAGAAGCTTTTTCACAGCATAGGAAACCATAAGCAAAATGAAAAAAACCCCACAGATTGGGAGAAAACATTTGCAAGTGATGCAAAAGAGAGGGGGCAGGGCTTAATTTCCAAAATATGCAAACAGCTCGTACAACTCAATAAAAAAACAAATGGCCCAATCAAAAATGGTTAGAAGACCTAAATAGATATTTCACCAAAGAAGATATACAGATGAATGAAAAGATACTTATCATCATTAATTATTTGTTGTTCAGTCAATAAG
This sequence comes from Odocoileus virginianus, assembly GCF_023699985.2. Lineage (NCBI taxonomy): Eukaryota > Metazoa > Chordata > Mammalia > Artiodactyla > Cervidae > Odocoileus > Odocoileus virginianus. The sequence goes on from NW_027224330.1 coordinate 1,453,706, forward strand.
CCAAGTCCTAGTCTTTGTGACCCCATGCAATGCAGCATATCAGTCTTCTCTGTACATCACTATCTTGCTGAGTTTGTTCAAACTCATGTTCATTGAGTCAGTGATGTTATCCAACTATCTCATCCTCTGTCACTCCTTCTCCTCTTGCCCTCCATTTTTCCCAGCATCTGGGTCTTTTCCAATGCATCAACACTTCACATTAGGTTGCTAAAGTACTGGAGCTTCAGCTTCAGCATCAGTTCTTCCAATTCAGGGTCAATTCCTCTTGGTTTGACCTCCTTGTAGTCGAAGGAACTCTTAAGAGTTTTCTCCAGCACCACCATTCGAAAGTGTCAATTCCTCAGTGCTCATCCTTCTGTAAGGTTCAACTCTCACATTCAACATGACTACTGGAAAAACCAAAGGGTTGACTAGAGAGACCTTTGTTAGCAAAGTGATGTCTCTGCTTTTTAAAACACTGTCTAGGTTTGACATAGCTATTCTTCCAAGGAGCAAGCATCTTTTAATTCACGGCTTCAGTTACCATCTGCATTGACTTTGGAGTCCAAGAAAATAAAGTCTGACAGTTTCCACAATTTCCCCATCTATTTGCAATAAGTGATAGAAACAAATGTTGTGATCTTAGTCTTCTGAATGTTGAGTTTTAAGCCATTTTTTTTCACTCTCCTCTTTCACCTTTATTCAGAGACTCTTTAGTTCCTCTTCACTTTCTGCCATTAAAGTTATATCATCTGTATACCTGAGGTTTTGATATTTCTCCCAGAAATCTTAATTTCAGCTTGTGATTCATCTAGTCTGGCGTTTTGCATGATGTACTTTGCATATAAGCTAAATAAGCAGGGTAACAATATACAGCCTTAACATATTCCTTTCCAGATTTCAAAACAGTCCATTGCTCTATGTCTTGTTCTAACTGTTGCTTCTTGACCTTCCTGCAGATTTCTCAGGAGGCAGGTAAGCTGCTCTGGTATTCCCACCTTTTTAAGAATTATTCCACAGCTTGTTGTGATCCACACAGTCAAATGCTTTATCAATGAAGCAGTCAATGAAGTCAATGAAGAAGTATTCCTGAAACTCCCTTACTTTTCCTGTGATCCAGCAGATGTTGGCAATGGTATCTCTGGTTTCTCTGCCTTTTCAAAATCAGCTTGTACATCTGGAAGTTCTCAGTTCATATACTACTGAAGCCTAGCTTGAAGGAATTTGAGCATAATCTTGCTGGCATGTGAGATGAGTGCAAATTGAACATTCTTTGACATTGCCTTTCTTTGGGATTGGACTGAACTGACCTTTTCCAGTCCTGTGGCCACTGCTGAGTTTTCAAACTTTGCTGGCATATTGAATGCAGCACTTTTTAACAGAATCATCTTTTAAGATTTTAAATATATCAGCTGGAATTCCATCACCTCCATTAGCTTTGTTCATAGTGATGTTTCCTAAGGCCCACTTGACTCCATACTCCAGATGTCTGGCTCTAGGTGAGTGACCACATCATCACGGTTAATTATTAGATAAATGTGGTAATTATTACTTAAAAATAATCAAAACTTAAATGAGGTTCCACCTCATGCTAGTCAGAATGGCTGTCATTAAAATATCTACACAAAACAAATACCAGAAAGGGTGTGGAAAAAAGGGAACTCTCGTATACTGTTGGTGAGGATGTAAATTGTTGCAGTCATTATGGAGAATAGTATATATACTATATATATATATATATAATATATATTCTCCATTATAGTATAATAATTAATATATTTTTAATAATAATGTATTTATAATAATATAATGTATTTTTATTGAGCCATAAAGAGAATGAAATAATACCATTTCCATCAACATGATTGGAGCTAGCTATTATCATACTGATTAAACTAAGATAGAGAGACAAAGGCCATATGATATCACTTACAAATAGAATAAAAAATATGACACAAATGAACATATCTGTCAAACAGAAAGTGACATAAACAGCAGACCTCTGCTTGCCAAGCAAGAGGAGATGTGGAGGAGGAAAACATTGAAAGTTTGATATTAGCAGATGCAAACTATCATATATAAGATGGAAAAATAACAAGGACTAACTGTATCACATGGGAAACTATATTCAGTATCCTGTGATAAACCACAATGGAAGCAATATGAAAAAGAATATATATATGTATAACTGCATCACGTTGCTGTACAGAAATTAGCACTACATTGTAAATAAACTATACTTCAAATAAATAAAAACAGTTTAAAAAACAAACAGAAACTTCTATAAGTAGAAAATAAAAGAACATTACTGGAAATAGAAAAATTGTGAAAGGAAAAAAATAATCTCATTGGTAAAGGCAAATGTAGACCAAAAGTAGTAAATAAGCTATATATAAAGATAGTGGGGAGGTAAAAAGTGTCATGTATATCCACAACAGTTAGTTAAGGGATACACAAAACAAATGATGCAAAATACAATGTCAAAAACAGTAAACATTGGGAAGTAAAGAGGAAGGATTAAAATCAGGCTTGAATTTAAGTGATTGTAAACTTAAACTAATTATATATATATATATATACACAGCTATATATACATTTCGAGGTAACCACAAACCAGAAATCTATAATAGATACACACACACACAAGAAAGAAAAAGGAATTTAACCATAACACTAAAGATAAAAGTCAAGCTACATGGGAAGAGAGCAAAAGGAGATGAAAAGAACAAAGCAGAACTGTAAAACCAACCGAAAGCCAATTAACATTAAGGCAGTAAGTACATACTTATCAATAATTTAAGTGTAGATGGACTAAATACTAAAATCAAAGATAAAGAGTGGCTGAATGTATACAAATCAAGACCCATATTTACTTTGCCAATAAGAGACTCACTTCAGATCTAAGAGAAACACAGAATGAAAGTGAGAAGATGGGTGGGAAAAGGAATCCATGCAAATTGAAATCAAAAGAATGCCAAGGTAGTAATATTCATATCAAACAAAATAGACTTTAAAACAAAGACTGTAACAAGATACAAAGAAGAGATCAATTGATCAATCAAGGGATCAGTTCAAGAAGGAGATATAAAAATTGTAAATAAATATACACACAACACAGGATTCTCTAATTCCAAAAGCAAATATGACTACCATAAAGTGAGAAACTGACATTAGCACAATAATATTATAGTAAGGGACTTACACCACAGTTCCATTAATGGAGAGATGATCTAGACAGAAAATCAATAAGGAAACACGTTCTTTAAATGACACATTAAACCAAATGCACTTGATAGTAGAAATAGATTAAAAATAGAAATAGAGGGAGAAATATAAACAGGAACGTTAACTTGCCTCCTGAGAAACCTGTATGCAGGTCAAGAAGCAACAGTTAGAACCTGACATAGAACACAGACTGGTTCAAAATTGGGAAAGGAGTACATCAGTGCTGTGTATCGTCACCCTGCTTACTAACTTCTATGCAGAGAACATCATTCAAAGTTCTGGGCTGAATGACTCACAAGCTGTAATCAAGAATGCTGGGAGAAATATCAACCTCAGATATGCATATGATACCACTCTAATGGCAGAAAGTGAAGAGGAACTAAAGAGCTTTTTGATGAAGGTGAAAGAGGAGAGTGAAAAGACTGACTTAAAACTCAACATTAAAAAAACTAAGATCGTGGCATCCAGTCCCACCACTTCATGGAAAAATAGGTGGGAAAACAATGGAAACAGTGGCAGATTTCATTTTGTTGGGCTCCAAAATCACTGAGATCAGTGAGTGCAGCCATGAAATTAAGACACTTCCTCCCCTGGTGGCTCAGCTAGTAAAGAATCTGCCTGCAATGCAGGAGACCCTGGTTTGCTTCCTGGGTCAGGAAGATCCGCTAGATAAGAGATAAGCTACTCAAACCAGTATTCTTGGGTTTCCCTGGTGGCTCAGATGGTAAAGAATCTGCCTGCAATGTGGGAGACCTGGGTTCAATCCCTGGGTTGGGAAGATCACCCCTGGAGAAGGGAACGGCTACCCACTCCAGTATTCTGGCCTGGAGAATTCCATGGACTATACAGTCCATGGGGTCGCAAAGAGTCAGACATAACTGAGTGACTTTCACTTTCACTCTCCTCCTTAGAAGAAAAGCTATGACAAACCTAGACAACATATTAAAAAGCAGAAACATCACTTTGCCAACAAACTTTAGTATAATCAAAGCTATGTTTCTGAGCTTTCAGTTCGAGATGACAGAATAGAAGGACCTGTGCTCATCTCTGTCTGCCAGAGCACCAAAATTGCAACTAACTGTTGAACAACCATCAATAGGAGGGCACTGGAACCCACCAGAAAAAGATACCCCACATCCAAAGACAAAGAGGAAGCCACAAAGTGAGATGTGAGATGGTAGGTGTGGTGCAATCACGGTCAAATCAAATCCCACAACCGCCAGGTGAGAGACCCACAGACTGGAGAACAATAAAACCAAAGAAGTTCCTGCACCATTGTGAAGGTTCTGACCCTTCACAAGGTCCAAGTCAGGCTTCCCAGTCTGGGGATCTGACAAAGGGACTGGGAATCCCCAGGGAATCTGGCCTTGAGGGCCAGTGGGATTTGATTATAGGCCTTCCAGAGGACTGAGGGAAACAGAGACTCCAGTCTTGGAGGGCACAAACAAAATTTTGCATGCTCCAAGACCCAGAAGAGAGGAGCGGTAACCTCACAGGAGACTGCACAAAAGCAACCTGTAGTGTTGGAGGGCCTCCTGTGGAGGTGTGGGTTGACAGGTGCTCAGCCCTCTTGGAGTTTACCATTAACCATACTGTAGAGCCCATAGACCCCAGGTTTGGTCACCTCAGGCCAAACAACTACCAGGGAAAGTGAAACCCCACCTGTCAGCAGATAATTGGATTAAAGCTTTACTGAGCAAGGCCCTGCCCACCAGAGCAAGACCCAGTTTTTCCCATCACCAGTCCCTCCCATCAAGAAGCTTACACAAGCCTCTTAGCTTCATCCATCAGAGGGCAGAAAGAAGCAAGAAGAAGCACAGTCTCACAGCAGCTAAAACAAAAACCATATTACAGAAAGTTAATCATGATGAAAAAGCAGAAAGTTATGTCCCAGATGAAGGGACAAGATAAAACCCCAGAAAAACAACTAAATGAATTGGAGATAGGCAACCTTCCAGAAAAATAATTCAGAATAATGATAGTGAAGATGATCCAAGATCTCAGAAAAAGAATGGAGGCAAAGATTGAGAAGATGCAAGAAATGTTTACCAAAGACCTACCAGAACCAAAGAACAAACAGATAAATAATACACTAGAAGGAATCAATAGCAGAATAACTGAGGCAGAAGAATGGATAAATGACCTGGAGGACAGAATGGTGGAAATCACTGCCACAGAACAGAATATAGAAAAAAGAATGAAAAGAAATGAAGACAGCCTAAGAGACCTCTGGGACAACATTAAGCACACTAACATATGCACTATAGGAGTCCCAGAAGGAGAAGAGAAAGAAAAATAATCTGAGACATAATTGGAAGAGATAATAGTTGAAAACTTTCTGAACGTGCGAAAGGAAATAGTCAACCAAGTCCAGGAAGCACAGTGAGTCCCAGGAAGGACAAACTCAAAGAAGAACAAACCCAAGACACATAGTAATCAAACTGACAAAAATTAAAGACAGAGATAAAATATTAAAAGCAACAAGGGAAAAATGACAACATACAAGGGAACTCCCATCAGGCTATCAGCTGATTTCTCAACAGAAACTCTACAAGCCAGAAGGGAATGGCATGATATATTTAAAGTGATGAAAGGGAAGAACCTACAACCAAGAATACTCTACCCAGCAAGACTCTCCTTCAGATTTGATGGAGAAATCAAAAGTTTTCCATACATGCAAAGGTTAAATGAATTCAGCACCACCAAATCAGCTTTACAACAAGTGCTAAAGGAACATCTCTAGGCAGGAAACACAAGAGAAGGAAAAGACCTACAGAAAATAAGAAAATAGTAATTAATTAAGAAACAATTTCAAAAAAAGAAACAATTAAGAAAACGGTAATAGAATCATACCTATCAGCCATGATCTTAAATGTAAATTGATTAAATGCACCAATCAAGAGACATAGACTGTTTGGGTGAATGAAAACATGCACATATATGACTTCTGCTTGCCACATCACTCTGCTTGACCCCTCAAATTGCATGTAATTATTTTATATTGTTAAGTTAATCATGTTCCCATTATACCTTTCAATTGTAATTTTCTTTCATTCTTTGCCTGATTGTGAAAACTGATAAACATATTTTACTCTTGTGATTATGTAACTACTACTCATTAGAAAAGACCCTGATGCTGGGAAAGATTGAAGGCAGGAGGAGAAGGGGATGACAGAAGACAAGATGGTTGGATGGCATCACTGACTCAATGGACATGAGTTTGAGCAAGCTCTGGGAGATGGTGAAGGACAGGGAAGCCTGCATGCTTCAGTCCATAGGGTCACAAAAACTTGGACATTACTAAACAACAAAAACTCACTTAATACCATTGTATCATGATTGTTCAACAGAAGAATAATAAAACTCTATATCTCCAAAACTAAGACCTAATAGAAAAATCCATAATCACTCTTTAAAATCCAGATACATATCAGAATAATCTTGAAATTTTTTGAAAAATACAAGTGCTCAGGTATTGCTTTTTGTTTCCCTCCAAGACTCCAGGAATGTTCCTAATGAGTAGTCATGTTTAAAAATAACTGGACTATATGATGATCTTTTACTTTTATCTAGTTTGTTTCACTTTTTCTATTTCATATTCAGTGCTCCCATTTCATTTAGTTTATGTTCTCCAATTTCTCCATCTCTCTCTCTTTTTTTTTTTTTTTGATGTTCTTTCTCAAGCTTTAAGTGTAGTAGAAAAGCTTTTTATGCATATAAATAAATATGTATAACATATATTTTAGAAAGCATATGAACTTTTTCTTAACTAAAAGGTTTATGAAATTTTGATTCCACTTGTTTCATATCACTTTGTATCAGTAGAATGTAAGATTTCTAATTTAAAAAAATAAATATGAAATAAGCAACAAAAGTTTACAGTGTAGCATAGCAAACCATAGTTAATATTTTGTGACAACCTATAATGGAAAATAATTTCAAAAATAATTTATGTGTCATGCACATGATACAGGGTGCTTGGGGCTGGTGCACTGGGATGACCCAGAGGGATGAGATGGGGAGGGAGGTGGGAGGGGGATTCAGGATGGGGAACACATGTACACCCACCATGGATTCATGTCAATGTATGGCAAAACCAATACAATATTATAAAGTAATTAGTCTCCAATTAAAACAAATTCGAATTAAAATAATATGTGTATTTGTATAACTGAATCACCTTACTGTACACCTGAAACATTGAAAGTCAACTGTACTTCACTAAAATGTATATATTTAAAGAAATAATTGATCAAAAATTTCTAAAGCAATAAAGGGGAAGGAAACCCTAAAAAAATAAAAATAAAAAGAGCTATGTTTCTTCCAGTAATCATGTACAGATGTGAGAGTTGGACCATAAAGAAGGCTGAGCACTGAAGAATTGATGTTTTCAAACTGTGGTGCTGGAGAAGACTTTTGAGAGTCCCTTGGACTGCAAGGAGATCAAACCAGTCAATCCTAAAGGAAATCAATGCTGAATATTCATTGGAAGGACTGATGCTGAAGCTCCAATACTTTGGCCACCTGATACGAAGAGCTGACTCATTGGAAAAGACCCTGATGCTGGAAATATTGAGGGCAGGAAGAGAAGTGGACAAAGGATAAGATGATTGTATGGCATCACCAAGTCAATGGACATGTATTTGAGCAAACTCTGGGAGATAGTGAACAAGGAAGCCTGGCATGCTACAGTCCATGGAGTCATGAAGATTTGGACACAAGTTAGTGACTGAACAGCAACAACAATAGGTATATCTAGAGATTTAGGTATAGACATAGATAAAACGTCCTACTCAAAAGCAGAGAACATAAGTTCTTTGGAAATACATGTGAAACAATATCCAGCATAGATCTTATGAGACCACAACTTTTAGTAATTAAAAAAAAAATTAACTCATATCAAGCTTCTCTTCCAACCACAATGCTTTGATATTAGATATCAGCTTCAAGAGAAAACTACAAAAAACACAAAGCAAATGGAGGCTAAACAATGTGGTACTACACAAACAAATTGTGAATAAAGAAATAAAAGAGTAAATTAAAAAAAAATACTTGGAAACAAATGAAAATGAACATGGAATAAACTTGAATCTAAAGGATGCAGCAAATATAGTTATAAGAGGGAAGTTTATAGTAATACAAGCCTACCTTGGGAGAAAGAAAAATCTTAAATAAGCAATGTAACCTTACACCTGCTGCTGCTGCTGCTGCTGCTGCTGCGTCGCTTCAGTCGTGTCTGACCCTGTGCGACCCCATAGACGGCAGCCCACCAGGCTCCCGCCCGTCCCTGGGATTCTCCAGGCAAGAACACTGGAGTGGGTTGCCATTGCCTTCTCCAATGCATGAAAGTGAAAAGTGAAAGTGAAGTCGCTCAGTCGTGTCCAACTCTTAGCGACCCCATGGACTGCAGCCCACCAGGCTCCTCCGTCCATGGGATTTTTCAGGCAAGAGTACTGGAGTGGGGTGCCATTTCCTTCTCCTAACCTTACACCTAAAGGAACCTAGAAAGAAAAACAATAAAACCAAAGTTAGTAGAAGGAAAAAAATAATAAAGATAGATCAGAATAAATGAAGCAGATACTAAAATAATAATAATAATAATAAAAGAAACAATAGAAAGTATCAATGAGAACTTGTCTAAGAGCTGGCTCTTCGAAAAGATAAACGAAGTCAAAAAATCTTTACCTAGGCTTATCAGAAAAATAGGGCTCAAAGGGATAAAACCAGAAAGAAAAAATGAATGGTTACAACTGACATCACAGAAATATAAAGGATTATAAGAGATTACCCTATGAACAGTATACACCAATAAAATGAATAATTAGAAAAAATGGACAAGTTCCAATAAATCTAGTTTCCCTAGATTGAACCAGAAAGCAATAGAAACACAAAGAGATGAATTTCCAGGGATAGAATTGAATGAATAATTAAACAACAACAACACATCTCCAAAGTAAAGTTCAGGACCAGATTGCTTCATAAGTGAATTCTACCAAATAGAAAAGAGTTAACATCTATCCTTCTCAAACTAACAAAAAAAAAAAAAAAAAACTGCAGAGAAAGGAATGCTTCCAAACTCATTCTATGAGGCTAATATTACCTTATACAGAACCAAAGATATCACACATACACATACACACACACAAAGACAGGCTAAATCCCTGATGAACATAGAAATAAATCCTCAATAAAATATAAGAAAAATGGATTCAAGGATCAGGTGAGACTTATCCCAGTGATTCCAGGATGGTCAATTTCTGCAAATCTATCAATGTGATATACTACATTAAGAAGTTTCAATTGTTCTTCTGAACAAAAATCAGAAGATCACCTCAAGATGCAGAAAAACTTTAAGCAAAATGCAACATCTAATTATACTTTTTCCATGGCTGATTCATGTCAATGTATGGCAAAGCCACTACAATATTGTAAAGTAACTAGCCTCCAGTTAAAATAAAGAAGCTTAAAAAGAGAGAGAGAGAGAGAGAGAGAGAGAGAGAGAGAGAGAGAGAGAGAGAAGAAGAAGAAGATGAAGGACGAGCAGTAAAAAATAATAAAGGCCACAAATGACAAGTCCACAGATAACATCATACTCAACAGTGAAAAACTGAAAGCATTTCCTCTAAGATCAGGAATAAGACAAGGAGAATCACTGTCAGCACTTCTATCAGCATACTTTTAAAATTAGGCAAAGCAATCAGACAAGAAGAAAAAAGTAAGAGTCCCAATCATAAGGAAGAAGTAAAACTGTCTCTGCAGACGACATGATACTATATACATGTACACGCATGCTAAGTTGCTTCTGTCATGTCCGACTCTGCGATCCTATCAATTGTAGCCTGCCAGGCTCCTCCATGGGATTCTCCAGGTCCATGGGATTCTCCAGGTAAGAATTCTGGAGTGGGTTGCCATTTCTTACTCCAGGGGACCTTCCCAACCCAGCTACTGAACCCTTATCTCTTCCATCTCCTGCATTGGCAGACCAGCTCTTTACCATTAGCTCTACCAAGGAAGCCCTGATGGTATACACAGAAAATCCTAAAGATGCCAACAAAAACTAGCAGAACTCATACATGAATTTGAGAAAACTTCAGAATATAAAATTGATATATTGATATATTACTATATACTAAAAATGAATAACAGAAAGTTAAGAAAGCAATTCAAATTACAATCACATCAAAAAGAAGAAAATATTGAGGAAACAAATGTAGCTAAGGAGGTAAATCATATGTACTTGAAAAACTGTATGTGTACGTGTTAATGCCCAGTCACGTCCATCTCTTTGCCACCTCATGTACTGTAGCCCAACAGGCTCCTCTGGGCTGAATCCCTCATGCGATTCTCCTGGTAAGAATACTGGAGTGGGTTGCCATTTCTTCTCCAGGAGATCTTCCTGACACAGGGACCAAATCTGGGTCTTCTGTATTGTATGTAGGTAGTTTACAATCTGAGCCACCAGGGAAGCTTGCAAGACACTAATAAAAATTTGAAGATGACATAAACAGATAAAAAGATATATCATCCACATGGTCTGTTGTTGCTGTTCAATGCTTCAGTTGTGTCCAACTCTTTGGGACCCCATCATCTGCAGCACACCAGACTTCCCTATTCTTCACTTTCTCACTGAGTTTGCTCAAGCTCATGTCTGTTGAGTCAATGATGCCATCCAACCATCTCATCTTCTGTCACCCCTTTCTCCTCCTGCCCTCAATCTTTCCCAGCATCAGGGCCTTTACCAGTGATTCAGCTCTTCACATCAGGTGGCCAAAGTATTTGTAGTCCAAGGGACTCTGAAGAGTTTTCTCTAACGCTACAGCTCAAAAGTACTAATTCTTCAGCAGTCAGCCTTCTTTATGGTTGAACCCTCACATCCATACATGACTATTGGAAAAACCATAGCTGGGCTATACAGACCTTCCTTGGCAAAAGTAATACCTGTGCTTTTTAATACACTGTCTAAGTTTGTCATAATTTTTCTTTCAAGAAGCATGTCTTAATTTCATGGTTGCAGTCACCACCTGCAGTGATTTTGGAACCCAAGAAAATAATGTCCATCAATGTTTCCACTTTTTGCCCATCTATTTGCCATGAAGTGATTAGATCAGATGCCTTGATCTTAGTTTTTTGAATGTTGAGTTTTAACCAAGGGTTTTCACTCTTCTCTTTCACCTTCATCAAGAGGCTCTTTAGTTCCTGTTCACTTTCTGCCATCAGAATTGTATCATCTGCATATACGAATTGCTGATATTATTCCCAGCAATCTTGATCCAGCTCATGATTCATCCAGCTTCACATTTCGCATCATGTACTCTGCATATAAGTTAAATAAGCAGTGTGAAAATATACAGCATTGATGTACCTCTTTCCAAATTTGGAACCAGTTTGTTGTCCCATGTCCTGTTCTAACTATTGCTTCTTGAACTGCATACAGGTTTCTCAGGAGGCAGGAAAGGTGGTCTGGTATTCCCATCTCTTAAAGAATTTCCCACAGTTTGTTGTGATCCACACAGTCAAAGGCTTTAGCATAGTCAATGAAGCAGAAGTAGATGTTTTTCTGGAATTCTCTTGCTTTTTCTATGATCCAACAGATGTTGGCAATTTGATCTTGGTTTCCTCTGCCTTTTCTAAATCCAGCTTGTACATCTAGAAGTTCTCAGTTCATGTACTGTTGAAGCCTAGCTTCAAGAATGTTGAGCATTACCTTGCTAGCATGTGAAATAAGCCAATTGTTTGGTAGTTTGAACATTCTTTGCATTGTCCATCTTTGGGATTGGAATGAAAACTGACATTTTCCAGTCCTGTGGCCACTATGGAGTTTTCCAAATTTGTGGCATAGTGAGTGCAGAACTTTAACAGCATCATCTTTTAGGATTTTTAATAGCTCAGATAGAGTCTCATCACCTCACTAGCTTTGTTCATAGTGATGCTTTCTAAGGCCCACTTGACTTCACACTCTATGATGTCTGGCTCCAAGTGAGTGATCACACCTTCATGGTTATCTGGATCATTAAGACCATATTTGTACAGTTTTTCTGTGTATTCTTGCCACTTCTTAATATCTTCTGCTTGTTAAGCCCATACCATTTCTCTCCTTTATCATACTCATCTTTGAATGAAATGTTGCTCTAATTTTCTAATTTTTTTGATGTGATCTCTAGTGTTTCTCACTCTTTTCTCTATTTCTTTGCATTGTTCAGTTAATAAGACTTTCTTAAGTTTCCTTGCTCTTGTTTGGAACTCTAGAATCAGATCAGTATATCTTTCCTTTTCTCATTTGTCTTTTGCTTCTTTTCTCAACCATTTGTAAGATCTCCTCAGACAACTATTTTGCCTTTTTGCATATATTTTTCTTGGGGATGGTTTTTATCACTGCCTCCTGTCCAATGTTCATCCATAGTTCTTCATAGTCAACCTCATCCATAGTTCTTCAGGCACACTGTCCATCAGATCTAATTCCTTGAATCCCTTGGTCACTTTCACTGTATAATCATAATGGATTTCATTTAGGTCATACCTGAATGGCCTAGCGGTTTTCCCTACTTTCTTCAACTGAACTCTGAAGTTTTCTATAAGAAGCTGATGATCTGAGCCACAGTCAACTCCAGGTCTTGTTTTTACTGACTATATAGAGCTTCCCCATCTTTAGCTACAAAGGAAATAATCAATCTGTTTTTAGTAATGACCACCTGATGATGTCCATTTGTAGAGTCATCTCTTGTGTTGTTGGAAGAGGTTGTTTGCTATGACCAGTGTGTTCTCTTTGCAAAACTCTGTTAGACTATTTTCTGCTTCATTTTGGATTCTAAGGGCAAACGTGTCTGTTACTCCAGGTATCTCTTGACTTCCATGGTTTGGAAACATAAATATTGTTCATGACCTTTCTAACCAAGGGAATCTACTGATTCAGTGCAATCCCTATCAATACATCAAGGACATTTTTTTACAGTACCATAACAAATAATTCTAAAATTTTTATGGAAATGCATATAGCCAAACAATCTTAAGAAAGAATAAAACTGGAGGAATCATGATTCAGACTATGCTACAAAGCTGCAGTCATCAATACAGCATGATACAGGCACAAAATCAGGCACAGAGTTCAATGGAACAGAACAAAAAGCCCAGAAATTTACCTAAACTTATATAGCAATTAATCTACAACAAAAAAAGGCAAAAGCATACAATGAAGAAAAGAAAGCCTCTTTAATAAATGGTGTTGGGAAAATATAATTGCTACATATAGAAAGATCAAGCTGGACTACTTATTCATGCTCAAAAATAAATCCAAAATGGGTTGAAGGCTTAAATGTAATACCTAAATCCATAAAATATGTATAAGAAAACGTGAGGTATGATTTTTAACATTAGACTTAGTTATATATATATATATATATATATATATATATATATATATACATATATATAGATATAGATGTGTCTCCTCAGGCAAGGGAAACAAAACCAAAGGTAAACCAATGCAACTATATTAACTAAATAGTTTTACACAGTGAAGGAAACCATCAACAAAATAAAATGATCACATATTGAATGGGAGACAATATTTGCAAATCATATGTCTGATCTGGGATTAATATATGATGAAGCCATGCATTGACTCAACATCAAAAAAGAAGCAACCATATTTTAAAAAGAAATGAGAATGGGAATAAGTAGTTTCCCAGAGAATACATACAGATGGCCAATAGTCACATGGAAAGATGCTCAGTATCCCAATCATTAGGAAAAGGCAAATCAAAACCACAGTGAGATACCACCTCACATCTATTATAATGGCAATCATCAAAAGACAGTAAATCACAAGTTTTGACAAGGATGTGTGGAAGAGGGAATGCTTGTAAACTCTCAATAGGATGGTAAATTGGTGCAGCCACTATGGAAAACAATATGGAGATTCCTCAAATAATTAGAAATAGGAACTACCATGTGATCTAGCAATTCCATTCTTGGGTATTTATCTGAAGGAAAAAAATATTTAGGAAATACATATGTATCCCTATGGTCATTTCATCATTATTTACAAAAGCCAAAACATGGAAGCAACTTAAGTGCCCACCATAGAGGAATGGATAAAGACAAGATATATATATGTATATATATGTATATGTGTGTGTGTGTGTGTGTGTGTGTGTGTGCGTGTGTGTGTGTATGTGTATATATATGTATATGTGCTAGCAATGGAATGTTATTCACAAAAAGAATGAAAATTTGCCATTTGTGACAACATGAATAGATCTGCAGGATATTGTACTAAGTGAAATATGTTAGCTACAGAAAGGTAATTATTACTTCATTTATATGTGGACACTAAAACAAAAACCAAATTACCAAATATAACACTAAAGCACAAAACAAAATACCAAAACTGAAGCAGAGTTACAGATATGGAGAAAAAAATTAGATGGCTGCCAGAAGGGAGGGGAATGGAGAGAGGAAAGAAATAGTTAAGGTAGATTATTAACAGATACAAGCTTCCAGATGTAAAATAAATGAGTCACTTTTACAAAATGTACAGTATGGGGAATATAGTCAATAAAAATAAAATATCTTTTATGATGACATCATGATTGCTTTTCATGGTGACTGTTTTGAAATGTATAGAAATATAAAATCACTATGCTGAATGACAGGAACAGTCTTGCAGGTCAATTATATTTCAAAAACAAGCAAGCTAATAGAAAAATGTGATCAGATTTGTAGTGATCAGAGGTATGGGGTGGAGAGAGGGAAAATTGGGTGAAGGTGGTCCAAAGGTACAAACTTTCAGCTTTAAATAAATGAATACTAAGGATGCAATGTATAGCATGATAAATATAGTTAACAGTGCTGTGTGTTATATATGAAAGTTGTCAAGAGAGTATATCCTATGAGTTCTAATTGCAAGGAATTTTTTTTTATATTTGTTTATTCTGTATCTATATGAAATGATGGCTGTCTACTAAAATTATCATGGCAATCATTTCATAATATATAATGAAATCAATATGCTGTACACCTTAAACTTTTACAGCCATATGTCAACTATGAAGTGAAGTGAAGTGAAGTCGCTCAGTCGTGTCTGACTCTTTGCGACCCCGTGGATTGTAGCCTACCAGGCTCCTCTGTCCATGGGATTCTCTAGGCAAGAATACTGGAGTGGGTTGCCATTTCCTTCTCCATATGTCAACTATAGGGCTTCACAAATGGCACTAGTGGTAAAGAATCTATTTGCCAAAGCAGAACATGTAAAAGACTTTCCTTCTATCCCTGGATTGGGAAGATCATCTGAAGTATGGCACTGTATTCTTGCCTGGAGAATCCCCATGGACAGAGGAGTCTGGCAGGCTACAGTCCATGGGGTCACAAAGAGTCAGACACAACTAAAGCAACTTAGCATGTACGCATGTCAGTTATATCTCAATAACATTGGAGGAAAAGGAAAAACACTCCTTGATATCAGTCTTGACAATTATTTTCTGGATTTGACATCAAAATCAAAACAAACAATGTCAAAGTAAACAAGTAAGAACACATCAAGCTAAAATGCTTCTTGATAGAAAAAGGAACAATTAACAAATGACAAGGCACTCTATGAAACAGGAAAAAATATTTACAAATCATATATCTAAAAAGATGTTAATATCCAAAATGTATAAAGAACTCATACAACTTAACAAGTTAACAACAAACAACCCAATTAAAATGTGAGCTGAAGAACTGAATGGATAATTTTCAAAGAAGACATATAGATGATAAAAAGGTATACAAAACAGTGCTCAGCATCATTAATCATTAGAAAAAAAGTAAATCAAATGACAATGAGCTATTACCTCAAACCTGTTAGAGTGATTATTATCAAAAATACAAGTGATAGCAAGTGTTCGAGAGAATGTGGAGAAAAAGAAGTCCTTGTGCCCTGTTGATAGGAATGCAAGTTGTTATAGCCATCATTAAAATATAAATGTTCCTCAAAAAAATAAAAATAGAATTATTAATACTAAATTTGTGCTTAGTTACTAAGTTGTGTCCAACTCTTTGTGACCCCACAGACTGTAGCCCACCAGGCTCAGACTCTGTCCATGGGATTTCCTAGGCAAGAATACTGGAGTGGGTTGCCATTTCCTTCTACAATTAATACTAAATATAGCAGTATTTGTCTTCCTTTGTTTGACTTATTTTACTTAACATGATGCCCTCATGGTCTATCCATGATATCTAAGATGACAGGATTTCCATATTACTCATAGCTGTATAATATTCCATTGTATAGATCTACCTCATCTGTATCCATTCATTTATTAACAAACACTTGGATTGTTTTCATATCTTGACTATTTTGAATATACTGCATTGAATATGGAAGTGCAAACATCTCTTTGAAATACTGATTTCATTTCTTTTATATTCATTACAGAGGAGCTGGGTTGCTAAATCTTAGCTCTGTTTAGTAGTTCTGCTTATCTATCCAAGTGTCTGTCAATGGGTAAATGGATAAAGATGAGGTAGATCTATACAGTGGGATATCACACAGCTGTGAGTGATGCAGAAATCCTGTCATCTGAGACATCGTGGATGGACCATGAGGACATCATGCTAAGTAAAACAGTTCAGACAGAGAAAGACAAAAACTGTATAAAACCTCCAAGAAAAAAAAAGCCAAATTCATAAAGAGTACAGTGGTAGTTACCAGGGACTGGAAGTTTGGAGGACATGGGGATATGATAGACAAATCATACAAACTTTCAATTATAAGAGGAATAAGTTCTGGGGAATCTAATATACAGCATAGTGATCATGGTTTGTTATTGCTATGTTTTAGTCACCAAGTCATGTCTCTTTTTTGTGACCCCATGGATGGCAGCATGCCAGGCTACTCTCTCCACGGGATTTCCCAGGGGAGAATACTGGAGTGGGTGGTCATTTCCTTTTCCAAGGGATCTTCATGACCAAACCTGTGTCTTCTTCATTGAAGGTAAATTCTTTACAACTGAGCCACACGGAAAGCCCAGTAACCATGGTTAATAATACTGTATTATAGCCTTGGAATGAACTAAGAGAGCAGTTTTTAAATGTTCTCACCACAAACAAAAAAGAAATGATGATCATGTGAAATGAGGGAGGTGTTAACTAAAGCTAAGTGGTTATCATTTTACTGAATATGAATGGCTACACCCACACTTATTGGACATACAATGTTGTATGTCAATTATATGGCTAAAAAAAATAAAAATAAAATCCACATCAACTGGCTTGATTTTTTTTTTGTTAATTGCCTGAAAGTCAATAATCTAAATATCAGAATATTCTCTTTCTAGCTGTTCAACACAGGAGCTACAACTAAATAATAGACTTCAAATAATTGCCTGTATTGTCTAAGAAGACATTGCCTTTCCCTCGCTCCCCTTTCCCCTCCATTAAGGAAAGAAACATTGTAAAAATTAAAACCTACTTCTGACAATTGTTCAAATGCTCATTTTTAAAAGTTGAGAAGAAAAAGGGCTAAATATGCTCCATCTTAAAGAAAGTCCTTTGTATTATGTTTCTCTACACCATAACCTGCAATCTGTCTTCACTGGAGCCTAAACTGGAACTGTGATTTACTCATAGAGAAAAACACAAAACAGTTTCAATTTGCTAACAGGACATTGAATATTTACAAATTTACCTAGCATTTCTTTTGTTCTCACTTCAGTTCTTCTCATCATGCTCCTCTGAGATTTAATCACACACACTCACAACAAAATCTTAATGTTTCTCTCCTGCATCCTTGGAGCGATCATTTTAGTTTCTGTGTTATCTGCAGCATTTACCTTTTCTAGCCCATCAAACTTAGTCAAATGATTTGCTTTTGCTCTTCAGGAAGTTACACATTTCCTTTGTAATCATGTCCTGATGCAAAGCAGTAGAAAACATTCATCTATCATGTTCCTACAGTAGGTTTTATTTCCTTTTCTCTCAGACCAGAAAATGCTAATGGGATCATATTTATCTTCCACGTATATGGCATTGATTATGGTTGGATCGGGTTAGGGGGGTCTGTTTACAAAGCATTTTCTTCAAATGTGCCATTTTTCTGTTTCTCAGAAGTTTTCTAGGACCTAGGGGTAAAATTTTATGCACAGTAAATCTTTTTTCAAAAGGCCCAACAAGCACAGCATTGACTTATCAGGCACCCAGGATGTGTCAGTTCATGACCACAGGCCTCCTACAGGGGCACTCTTAAGTGCATTTTACAGGAAGGAAGATAGAGGTCTGGGAAAATTAAATGACTTGCCCATGGCATCATGTAATCAATTCCTGGTCTATTTTATTTATAAAGTCCATTTCACTGCCACATGCCACCTGTCTAGTTCCCAACAAATGCTCCATTGTTATCTGCCCCCCACCACCCTGATCCTTTAATATCAGTTATATCCATATAAACTCTGACACCACCCTGAAATCTGTATTCTAGGTCTCAAACATAAGAGCATCAGAATTAGTTGGGGTACAGATTAAAATGTAAATTTTTGACCCCTCTCTGCAGAAATTCTGACTCATAGATCTGCATTTTAACAAGTGTATCATGTGATTATATTACAAGTCGTCTGAGAATCATACTTTGAGAAGCATAGGCTGTTTCCATTTATATCCCAAGGGGCCACACCTAATCTTTCCTTTTATTAAAATGCATCCCTTTTTTCATTAATTTGAGGCATATAATTTTTAATATAATTTTATTTGCTTATGCTATGCTGGGTCTTCATTGGTGCCAAAGGACTTTCTCTAGTTTTGGAGAGTGGGGACTACTCTTTGTCACAGGCCCCAGAGCACACAGATTTCAAGTAGTTGTGGTACATGGGCTTAGTTGCTCCAGCAGCATGTGGAATCTTCCAGGACCAGGGATCAAATCCATGTCCTCTGCATTGGCAGGTGGATTCTTACCCACTGCACCACCTGGGAAGTCCTAAGTCATAGAATTTTGAACTTTGCTTACTTGTGTCTTTTGCTAGAGGTATGACGTATATTGCTTATTGAAACTTTAATGACATATCACAATATGGGTCAAAATCAACATATTTACCTTAATATTTATGAAATTATATTGTGGCAATCTAGAGTATTCAATACCATTTCATTTCTACCGATTCCTTTGTCTGTCTTTCAAATTCTCATCAGTACTGTTGTTCCTTCCATATTTGGCTTCACTCAGGCTAACAAAGACCTACTATTGCTGTCATTCACTTAGTGAAACTATCAGTGACATGGACTAACTATTCTTCTACTAGACTCTGTAAGGAGATTCAAGAATGGAAAAACAGATGCCTCCTCAGAAATACCAATTTAATCTAATAGGAGTAATTAAAAAGAAGCTGTATGTTTACATTGAAAAAAGAAGAATGACATAAACACCTATCCATATGGTAGCTACAAATTTATGGATACTTGAAGTTAGAAGCCATTTTCAAGTTCATGAACACTATTTCTCTTTTGTCTTTCACTTTTGCACTAACTATTCTCTAAATGTAATGGAATAATCATTTGAGATTCTCCCTTAAAAAATTAAGTAAATTGGTTTGATCAGCAAATATTATTGTCTAGAATGTCCAGAAATCTCCATCCTTGTGATTTCTGCAAATCCTAACTTTATTTCCTCAGGTTCCATCTCAGAAAAGAATCTCAGCCCTATTCTTTTTTCCACAAAATATTTAACCACTTGATTTTAGCAGTGTGATGAGTTTACTGAGTCCTCTTCTCCCTTTATGCCTGGTTATATTACAAAGTCCACACTCCCTCTGTATCACCCTTTTCATTGCCCACAACCACTTAGGAAGTATAATACCACTTAGTCCCTGGAAATTATTTATTATCTACAAATGCCCAACCTCTCTGAAATTCTATGAATACAATTTTCTTGTCTCAATTATATCAGTAAAGCCATCAGTTGTACCCAGTAAATGGAAGAATACTGAAAAATCTAGTTTTTAATGCAAAACCAAAGGCTATTATTCAATAAATATTGATTATACATCCACAGTTCTAATGAATACAAGAAGTGATAGCAACTACATGATCAGTTTATGATTTGTGCTCCCTTAAACAATCTGTTTCTATCTTAATACATGTATGCATGGCATCTGAGCACCTAAAATTGATGACACATTTGGTCACTAAAATTAAGCAATTACTCATAGGAAAGCCCTTTTAGGACACTCATGGCAGATTTGCATTTAATTTGTAGACTACTTTATATTTCATTTTTATTATATACACATAAAATCTACCCAAAAATTAGAAGTAAAGGGTGTTACTTAGAGGTGAGTCTACTCTCAAAAACAGCTAAAACCAGGAGTCTTATGACAAGGTTATCTAAAACAGAAACTATGAAGTTAGAGTCAGCTCTGGCCATCAAGGGCAAGAAAGTCCTCCACATTACAACTTCAGAGCCTAACCTGGTCTTTGATAGCTAGTGGGGGATCCATGAAAGGAATGAGTCATTCAGTGAGGTAAGTGTATCAGTTGACTTTATAATGTTATTTTTGAATCAGTGAAATGTCAAATTTATATTCAACATTTTCATTAAAAAATAAGTTTAATGCATATTTCAGAAAGATAAAGTAGTGTTTATACTAAAAAATGTAAGTCCTCAAGTATTAGGAAAACAGTTACCTAAAAGGTTTCTACCTTAAGAATTACAAACAAAAATGCTACATATGATTGAACATAAAACAAGAATAGATATAGTTTAGGACTATCACTGATGAATCAATGAACATGTATAAATAGGTAGAAAGTAATAATCACATCTTCATTGCTGTGCCCTCCACATTATCATTTTTTTAAATTTGCATGTGTTTTTTTTTTCTCTTATGAAAATGTATCCATAAAAACAAGGCATTCAACATATAAAATAATTGCTTTTCTCTATTTATTTTTTGTTTACAAAGCTAATTTTTGCATGGACTTGCAGGATGCTGATTTAGGATGGCTGTTACTAGTCAAATCAGCAGACTATTCAGCTTAAAGTGTATATATATTTGCTGACACTCTGACAAGCAGGGGCTGCATCATTGACCTGTGGATATTCCATGCCAGCAACAGTGGGCTGAGCAACTGATGTGATGGGAATGGACACACACTAGTCTGAGCAGGCATGAGAAGGGACAGAAAGGTGATAAAGGTGAGACAAGAGACCATTTCAATCAACTGGATAGCCTGTGTGAAAACTGTCACAGAGGTAAAGAGAGAGTCTCTTTCACAGAGGTAAAGAGAGAGTTTCTTGGTAGCACAAGCTAAGATTTCACAAGAAGAAAGAGCAAATAAGACGAGAAGAGAATTATAAAGCAAGAGGCCTGTAATCTAGAGTTTCATTTAATTCATTCTACAGCCATCAGCCATTATAAACAAAAGAATAATTTAATGGAATCTCACATTTAAAAGACAATCAAATCCTTAAATAAGACAGCACCTGTCTCTTCAGTGTTTTAATAAGCAGCTATTCAGCCTGTTCTTAACATATCTCATGTAGTGAATTTCCTTCTTTACTAAGAAAGACACTCCTGTTAGAAAAATATTAATTTTTAGAAGAGTCTTTCTTTGGGTAATAGCCATTCATCACTGACAGTAGTAGCATGTGGAACACACAGCAGAAAACCTCCTACTTCACCTGTTGGCCCTTGGAAAATATATTTTTTAAAGCCTGAAAAGTCCTTCCCCTAAGACAGTGAATATTCTTACCCTTTCATCATTTTGGCTATGCTATGATTTAAAAATGTCTACACTCCATTTGCTATTTTCCTTCTTTCTGTTTATCCCTCAACCCAGTAGGATCTGATTACAGATTTATTTTTCTCAACAATCTATTTTCTTATGCCTGATTTTGAAATTGTTCTAAAAGGGAAATTAAGGAAGGATATGCTAATTATCAGATGAGTGGACAAGACTAAATCCCTGTATTATCTATTTTTCACATTTATCACCTATTTCCTTTAATCTGTCCCCTGTTTTATCTTTTCTTTTCCCCACCAGGCCCTTCAATATCAGCATCTTTCAGATTTCCACATTTCATTCTCTTCTTTTTTCACTCTTACCTCTTCCTAGTAACCTTATTGCTTCTCATTATTTTGATTACAATTCTTAGGCTAATAATAAATTACAATTGCTTATTACTCTCATAGTAATATTGAGTAACAACATCCTATTCACTTTTTCCTAAATTCTATAAAAGTGCTTATTGTGTTTTTCCACGTAGATATTCCAGAGGATCTTCCAAATTAACAGGTACAAAACTCATCTTTTATTCTCACTGAAGCTCTTCCTCACCTGCTGCTCAGAATCATCATTGAAGAATGACCAAGCTGGCAATGTAGAAAGACCATGGACTCATCTCTTCCCATGAGCACACAGCAATCTCAATTATCTGCAGAACAACCATTGATGAAAAAAGGCCAGTACTTACCAGAAAACATCTACAACTAAAGAAATAAAGAAGGAATCACAGCAAGTTTAATAGGAGGGGTAGACTCATGAAATTAATATAATCAAATTCCATGCCCTGGGTGAGTGACCCACAAACTGGAGAATAATTATATTGCAGAAGTTTTCCAATAAAAGTGTGAGTTCTGAGCCCTGCGCCAGTTTCCTTGAGATTCTGTACCAGGAAGATGCATTTGGCTTCAAAGGTCAGAATTCGCACTCACATAATGTAGTTCCAGACTTCTCTATCTCTTGTCTAAACTCTTAACTGATCCCGTTCCTCTGAGTTTCAATCCTTGTAAGTACTCTTCCACATTGCCACCAGAATAACTCTGCTAAAAGACTGTTAAAATCACACCATTACAGCTGCTTGAATCTCTTCATTCATTTTCTAATCACCTATCAGATAAAGCCCAAACACAGCGAGCATCAAAGATCTTTTGCAGTCTGGCCCCTGCCTATGTTTTCTTCTTTCTCTCAAGTCAATCTCCCCATAATTTTCAGGCTTTAGCAGTTCTAATAGTTCCATCTGCTTATAATGTGTTATTCTTCCTCACCCGATCCCATCTTCTTAATCCCTGTGAAACAGTTCACCATTCAAAACTCATTTTAAACTTTTACCAAAAAGTATTCCCTGACTAACCGACATCCTTCTGTATCACTCTTTTCTTCTACATACTTATACTATGATCTTATGTCACATCATGTTCTTGTGTGTTCACTTGTGCATCTGCTCTGTGGGACGCTGTGAAAGATCATTTCTTTCTTTCTTTCTTTCTTTTTTTCTTTTTTCTTTTTTTTGCCAGCACAGACAGGGAAAGGGGGGGCTCCTGAGAGCAGGAGCAAGTGTATTTTGCTAAGGTGTATTTGTGCACATAAAGTCTCACTTGTAAAATAGAACTAAAAGCCTTATGCCTCCTTAAACTGCTATGACTATTTAAAAAAATAATGTATATATGGAATAATGACATGTATATGGAATTTGCTGTGTGACACAAGGAGATCAAAACAGTCAATCCTAAAGGAAATCAACTGTGAATATTCATTGGAAGGACTGATGCTGAAGCTGAAGCTCTGATACTTTGGCCACCTGATGCGAACAGCCAATTCACTGGAAAAGACCAGATGCTGGGAAAATTGAGGACAACAGGAAAAAGAGGTGACAGAGGATAAGATGGTTGGATGGCATCACTGACTCAATGGACATGAGTTTAAGCAAACTCCAGGAGACAGTGAAAGACAAGGAAGTCTGGTGTGCTGCAATTCATGGAGTTGCAGAGAGTCGGACACAACTTGGCAGCTAAACAGCAACAACAAGTGTAATTGAAGTTACCCAATTAATTACTTCATTTGTAAGAAGCCGTATAAATGTATGCTACTTTGGTTGTTCTTATCATAAAGATAAAAAAAGCTGCATATATGTATATGTATGCCTGACTCATTTTGCTGTACAGCAGAAAATAACACAACATTGTAAAGAAACTATACTCCAATGAAAAGAAAAAGAAATATGAAATCTGTTGATGAATATATAATTTTTTAGCTTGACTTTTTATTTTAATCTAATTTGCACAATATCTATTACAATTCCACTGTATTGCAAATGACTTCTTAAACTTTTTCTAATAACAGTGAATTTTATTTAACAACAACAAAAAAGAAACAGTTTTTTCTTAATACTCTATCTTCCCTTATCCCTCCTGGGCATTCAATCTATATTATTAAACAATAACTGTGGTTAATAAAATACAGAAATTATCATAAAAACTAGAAGTCTAGTAAGAAGAAAATGAAAATAAACCATTCAAGTATGGCATATTCTGCATATTCTGTACCACATGGATATGGGTATCACAGTAACACAGGCTTCACAGAGAACTCAGTTGTGGGTCATAATGGATGTCACATTCAGGCTTGACATATTAATCTGTCCATGAATAAAAGTTATGTGAGTCTGGGTAAATATTGATCATTGCTACTTCCCATCCTGAGATAGAGAAACAAAGAGGGAAAAGTAGAATAAAAACAAAACAGGAGAAGGCTCGTGTGAGGACCAAAGAGGCAGAATGGGGAGGAAGAGGTGATCTTTGAAGTAGTGAAAAGTCTGGCACACAAAGGCGTTAAACAAATATTTCTGAATCAATAAATGAAGAAAAATGAGTGGTAATGGATCAGATAGAAGTAGAGTAGGAAAAGTGAGGTCTAATAACACAAACAGTTGTGATTTTAGCTATTCACTCTTTCTTGGGTGTGATTAACATACCACTGAGTGGATCTTCCTGATAAAACAACATTCATTCTCAGGCACCTAAAACCATTAATAAGGGTAAAACTTCATGTTTAAGGCCATGGACTGTGATGAAAAGAAAGTGATCCATTTTTTAAAAAGTATAGGGCAACTACTAGAAAAGGCAACAGTAAATATCAGATTATTGATTATTCAGTTTAGTTCAGTCGCTCAGTCGTATCCAACTCTGCGACCCCATGAACCTCAGCATGCCAGGCCTCCCTGTCCATCACCAACTCCCGGAGTCCACCCAAACGCATGTCTATCGAATCAATGATGTCTCATCTCATCCAACCATCTCATCCTCTGATGTCCCCTTCTCCTCCTGCCCTCAATTTTTCCCAGCATCAGGGTCTTTTCCAATGAGTCAGCTCTTTGCATCAGGTGTCCAAAGTATTGGAGTTTCAGCTTCATTCAGTCCTTCAAATGAACACCCAGGACTGATCTCCTTTAGGATGGACTGGTTGGATCTCCTTACAGTCCAAGGGACTCTCAAGAGTCTTCTCCAACACCACACTTCAAAAGCATCAATTCTTCAGCTCTCAGCTTTCTTCACAGTCCAACTCTCACATCCATACATGACCACTGGAAAAACCATAGCCTTGACCAGACGGACCTTGTTGGCAAAGTAATGTCTCTGCTTTTTACTATGCTGTCTAG
Organism: Odocoileus virginianus; assembly: GCF_023699985.2. NCBI lineage: Eukaryota > Metazoa > Chordata > Mammalia > Artiodactyla > Cervidae > Odocoileus > Odocoileus virginianus. Next base: position 1,479,312 of record NW_027224330.1, read on the forward strand.
GTTGGTCATAACTTTCCTTCCAAGGAGTAAGAGTCTTTTAATTTCATAGCTAGAATCACGATCTTCAGTGATCTTAGACTCCCCAAAAATAAAGTCAGCCTCTGTTTCCACTGTTTCCCCATCTATTTGTCATGAAGTGATGGGACCAGATGCCATGATCTTAGCTTTCTGAATGTTGAGCTTTAACCCAACTTTTTCACTCTCCTCTTTCACTTTCATCAAGAGGCTTTTTAGTTCCTCTTCACTCTCAGCCATAAGCATGGGGTCATCTGCATATCTGAGATTATTGATATTTCTCCTGGCTATCTTGATTCCAACTTGTGCTTCTTCAAGCCCAGTGTTTCTCATGATGTACTCTGCACATAAGTTAAATAAGCAGGGGTGACAATATACAGCCTTGATGTACTCCTTTTCCTATTTGGAACCAGTCTGTTGTTCCATGTCCAGTTCTAACTGTTGCTTTCTGACCTGTATACAGGTTTCTCAGAGGCAGGTCAGGTGGTCTGGTATTCCCATCTCTTTCAGAATTTTCCACAGTTTATTGTGATCCACACAGTCAAAGACTTTGGCATAGTCAATAAAGCAGAAATAGATGTTTTTCTCCAACTCTCTTGTCTTTTCAATGATCCAGCAGATATTGGCAATTTGATTTCTGGTTCCTCTGCCTTTTCTAAAACCAGGTTGAACATCTAAAAGTTCCCGGTTCACATATTGCTGAATCCTGGCTTGGAGAATTTTGAGCATTACTTTACTAGCATGTGAGATGAGTGTGATTGTGTGGTAGTTTGAACATTTTTTGGGATTGCCTTTCTTAGGGATTGGAATGAAAACTGACCTTTTCCACTGCTGTGGCCACTGCTGAGCTTTCCAAATTTTCTAGCATGTTGAGTGCAGCACTTTCACAGCATCAACTTTCAAGATTTGAAATAGCTCAATTGGAATTCCATCACCTCCATTAGCTTTGCTCATAGTGATGCTTCCTAAGGCCCACTTGACTTCACATTCCAGGATGTTTGGCTCTAGGTGAGTGATCACACCATTGTGATTATCTGGGTCATGAATATCTTTTTTGAACAGTTCTTCTGTGTATTCTTGCCACCTCTTCTTACCCTGCTCTAGAAATGAACAAATAAGAATTCTGTGTTGTTTTGTTTGCTTTTTTTACACCATTAGAGGCTTTTTCACCAGCCATATTTAATTATTTCACCTAATGAATGAATTAATATCCCAAGTCAATTATCAGACAAATCTTCAGCAATGTAATTAAATTTATAATTCAGATTTTTTTTATCAAGAACAATAATAGTAGGTCTTGAGATAGTGTTTTAAATGAGAAAGGAAAACTAACTCTAAGTAAAAGGGGTACTTAGAAGTATAGAAGTAGAAAAGAGATATCAGGTAGCAGCAGATAAAGGAAGTTTATTGGAATGAAAAGAAGTGGGAGTAATGGAGCAGGGTTGTAAAAAACCAAGAAACAGTGTGGGAAAAAACTAGGATATTATCACTATTCTTACTATATAAAAATGCTACCTATATATATATATTTTCTGACTGAGTTTGCTTCTATCAGCAGTTTTAATGTGTGAATTCTATATGATGGTGATGCCTTGCAAGATTAACAACCATACTAAAAGTCAAGAACAGGCCTTGTGCAGGGAGTATTCCATAAATGAAGCTTTTTACCTGTTACCTTATTCTGGACATCAGAAACTTGGCTACACATATCTTCATGTAGGCTACCAAATTCAATCTTCCTCCTTGGTAAAAGCTGAATGAGAAATTTCTAAACAGGGTTTTTAAATATCCACAAAGTATGAGGAAGTACAGGGCTTCCCTGGTAGCTGGGAAGATCCCCTGGAGGAGGGCATGGCAACCCACCCCAGTAACCTTGCCTGGAGAATCCCCCATGGACAGAGGAACCTGGCGGTCTACAGCCCATGGGGTTGCAAAGAGTCCGACATGACTAAGTGCCGCCCAGCGGCACGAGGAAATAGGTGGAGTTTAGCTGAGAGTGACCATTACTCTGAAGCCTGAGAACCACACTCTGCTCCATCACCCACAGAGGGTAACATTTGTCCTGCATTTCTTTCTTCTACTTGCAGACATACTTTGATGGCAAAAGTGCCGTGAGTGGTTTGTTTCCAGTTGTGCTGCCCAAACTGCTGGTGCCTACATGGGGAAGCTTTCTTTCTTCTGCTCTGCTGCCTCCTTTGAAAGAAATAACAGGCCTGCAAGGAGACGAATCAGAAAGGCAACCACTGTTTCCAAACACCTTTCACTCAGAGGTAAAGAGCCAGGAAGAGGATTGTAAATAATGCCTCTCCGCTCCACCTACAGTCATGCCCCATGTCGATAGCCTATGAACAAATGCTTAAGAGCAGTCTGAGTCAACTAGCCCCTTCAGAATAATGTTTTGCTTCACAAAACATTGGTCCTCTACCTGCTTTTTGAGCTATTTTCTATATATCAAAGGAAGAGGAAAAGTACACTGAACTGTTTCCGAATCGAAAATTGTCTCACCTGCTCTGCCCACAGCTTTTGGCTTGAGTAGAGATGAGCTGTCTAATCTCGTGACTGTTCACAGAGTAAGCTTTGTCACATCTACTCATCTCTGCTTTTTTTCCAGAGAACCTGGGAGCAAATGCACAAGTCAAACTTCATTCTTTAGGTTAATCCTTTAAACAGGCCCAGTCTAAGCTATTCTAGACTGAATAGATGATCTGGAACCTGTCAGGCCCAGCATGGTAACTAGGTTTCTGATTCTCATAGTTATTTTCTGTGTCAAAGTAATCAATGTGGTCTCTTTCCCCTTTGAACAGAGGTGACACCAACCGTTCTGGCTAAAAATTCCAACCTACTTATTGGTTTCCTGTCTTGACATCTAATTTTCCCTACTGTTAAACACATAGAAGCATAAATCTTTATCTTCCAAGTTATCACCTACTTCATGAAGCATTCCATGATTTTTACATTTTGTTTCTCCTACTAACTTCTGCACCTAAAAGAAAGGAAGGAAATCAATTATGGAAATCAGTGATATATATGACACACTACAAAATCTATGCTTCTAAAATATGAAAAATAGAAATAACTCCAAGCAGATCAAATACAGTAAATGTATAAACTTTTTTCTATGTATCAAATAATATGGCTTCAAAATACATAAAGAAAAAAAAAGATTAATCCTAAAGGAGAAACTGACAAATCTAATATCAGGGTAGATTTTAACACAGGCTTCTCAATAATTGATACTGATTCTTTGAGATAACTACTCCATTTCTTAATTTTGAAACTTAAAAATGTACTTCTATAATATTTATGGCTTAATAACTAAAATTTAGGCAAGTTTCTCACTTAACAACTAAGAAAAAAAGCAATGGAATTAAATCTTAAGTAAATAAAAAATAAACCATAAAGGTAAAAGCTGGACTCAAACAGGAATAACTGTTGTATGGGAAAGAATAAAATATAGAATAAAGAATCAATAAAACAAAAGTTGCTTCTTGGAAAAAACAAAATTAACTTAAAGGCATAACTGGTGAGAATATAAAGAAAGAAATAAACAACATCAAGAGAGAAAAGGGAGATATAACCACAAATGTAGTAGTTTTTTTTTTTTCTAAATTAGAGAGTATTAAGAAAAATTTTGCAATTAAATTTTAGCATTTATACAAAGGAGAAAAATTACTAGAAAAAAATTTAAGGTACTAAACCTGACTCAAGTACACGAACTGACTTTATTTAATACTCATTAAATAAATTAAATTTGTTTTTTTTTTTTTTTTTCTAATCCTCTATCAGTGAATCCTACATCATTTTAGATGATCTTATAATCAGGTTATATGAAACATTCAAGGAATTGATAAATCCAAACTTAACTAATCTCTTTCAGAGAAAAACGTGAAAGATCCCTGTGTGAGTTAGGATAACAATAGGGTGTTATATCAGGGCTTCCCAGGTGGCACAGTGGTAAAGAATCTCCCTGCCAATGCAGGAGATGCAAGAGACTCAGTTTCGATCCCTGGGTTAGGAAGATCCCCTGGAGTAGGAAATGGCAACCCACTCCAGTATTCTTGCCTGGAAAATCCCATGGACAGAGGAGCCTGGAAGGCTACAGTCCATGGGGTTGCAAAGAGTTGGACATAATTTAGTGACTAAACAACACCACCATCATAATATACCTCAATTGACTCAATAGTTCACACAGGAAGATAACTCAAATTTTATGTAAAATCTCCCATACTAGATACTTATACATAATATTTCATTTAATCTTTCTGTAACTGCATTTCTCTAGATGAAGGAAATTACAATTAAAGAGATTAAACCAATATCCTGAGGTTGAACTTTTCCTGGGTATTCATCTACTTCATTAAGAAAAATTATTTATTTTCACTTAGCTCTAAAACTCTAATTATTCAGAAATTAGAATCACTACACTACACTGAAGGGCAATATTAACAGTCAGTACAGATAGAGTTTCATAGTTTTAAAATAAACTAAGTGTGTATGGAAACTAAGATATGCAATTTTAACTGAAAGAAATATATTTGTGATGTAAATGATATATAGTTAAGCTATTTCAAATCCGGAAAGATCATGCTGTGAAAGTGCTACACTCAATATCCCAGCAAATTTGGAAAACTCAGCAGTGGCCACAGACTGGAAAAGGTCAGTTTTTATTCCAATCCCAAAGAAAGGCAATGCCAAAGAATGCTTGAACTACTGCACAATTGCACTCATCTCACACATTAGTAAAGTAGTTCTTAAAATTCTCCAAGCCAGGCTTCAGCAATATGTGAACCATGAACTTCCAGATGTTCAAGCTGGTTTTAGAAAAGGCAGAGGAACCAGAGATCAAATTGACAACAGCCACTGGATCACCAAAAAAGCAAGAAAGTTGCAGAAAAACACCTATTTCTGCTTTATTGACTATGCCAAAGCCTCTGACTGTGTGGATCACAATAAACTGTGGAAAATTCTGAAAGAGATGGGAATACCAGACCACCTGGCCTTCCTCTGGAGAAACCTGCATGCAGGTCAGGAAGCAGCAGTTAGAACTGGACATGGAACAACAGACTGGTTCCAAATAGGAAAAGGAGTACGTCAAGGCTGTATATTGTCACCCTGCTTATTTAACTTATATGTAGAGTACATCATGAGAAACGCTGGGCTGGAAGAAGCACAAGTTGGAATCAAGATTGCCAGGAGAAATGTCAATAACCTCAGATAGGCAGATGACACCACCCTTATGGCAGAAAGTGAAGAGGAACTAAAAACTTCTTGATGAAAGTGAAAGAGGAGAGTGAAAAAGTTGGCTTAAGCTCAATATTCAGAAAACTAAGATCATGGCATCTTGTCCCATCACCTCATGGCAAATAGATGGGGTGACAGTGAAAACAGTGTCAGACTTTATTTTGTGGGGGACTCCAAAATCACTGCAGATAGTGACTGCAGCTAAGAAATTAAAAGACACTTATTCCTTGGAAGGAAAGCTATGACCAACATAGATAGCATATTAAAAAGCAGAGACATTACTTTGCCAACAAAGGTCCATCTGGTCCAGACTATGGTTTTTCCAGTGGTCATGTATGGATGTGACAGTTGGACTGTGGAGAAGGCTGAGAGCTGAAGAATTGATGCTTTTGAAGTGTTGTGTTGGAGAAGACTCTTGAGAGTCCCTTGGACTGCAAGGAGATCCAACCAGTCCATCCTGAAGGAGATGAGTCCTAGGTGTTCATTGGAAGGACTGATGCTGAAGCTGAAACTCCAATACTTTAGCCACCTCATGTGAAGAGTTGACTCATTGGAAAAGACTCTGATGCTGGGAGGGATTGGGGGCAGGAGGAGAAAGGGATGACAGAGGATGAGATGACTGGATGGCATCACCAACTTGATGAACATGGGTTTGAGTAAACTCTGAGAGTTGGTGATGGACACGGAGGCCTGGCGTGCTGCAATTCATAGCCTCTCAAAGAGTTGGACTGGACTGAGTGACTGAACTGAACTGATTTATTGTAGAATATTTTGATATGAATTATAATGGTAGAAAATGATGTTAAAATACTCTAAATTATGAACAATTGTGCATCTCCTAAAAAGATACCAATCTAAATATAAAAACTTTTACCTCTTTAAGTTTGAAATGTCATTTCTCATTTATAATTTCCCTAATAGCAAAAATTAACTAATTCCCTTATTTTTATTTAAATTTTAGCTCACTATTAGTCCATTGTAGACAAAATAGGTATAATTTGCTGTTTTGTAGGAAACAATAAGATATGCAAGTTTGTCTTCAATTCCAATATATTCTATTTACTATTTGGGTTTTATTCATCTCTTTTTTTTCCTCTTTCCATACATCTCACCCTCTCCTCGCCCTCTCCCCATGTCCATAAGTCTATTCTCTATGTCTGTTTCTCCACTGCTACCCTGTGAATAAATTCTTCAGAACACTTTCTCTAGATTCTGTATATATGCATTAAAATACAACATTTATTGTTACCTTTCTGGCTTTATCTTTCTGGCTGACTTCACTCTGTATAATAGGTTCTAGGTTCACACACCTCATCTGACTGACTCAAATGTGTCCTTTATTACGGCTGAGTAATATTCCATTGTATATATATACAATACTTCTTTATCCATTCATATGTTGATGGGCATCTAGGTGCTTTCATGTTTTAGCTATTGCAGATACTGCTGCAATGAATAATGGGATACATGTGTCTTTTTCAACCCTTGTTTCCTGAGGTTATATTCCTAGGATCACATGCTGGGTCACATGGTGGCTTAACTCCTATTTTTCTTTAAGGAATCTCCATACCGTCTTCCATAGTGGCTGTATCAGTTTACATTACCACCAACAGTGCAAGAGCATTCCCTTTTCTCCCCACCCTCCCCAGGGTTTATTGTTTGTAGACTTTTTGATGATGGCCATTCTGACTGGTTTGAGATGATATATCATTGAGGTTTCAATTTACATTTCTCTAATAAAGAGAAATGTTGAGCATCTTTTCATGTGTTTGTTAGCCATCTGTATGACTTCTTTGGAGAAATGTCTGTTTAGGTCTTCTGCTCATTTTTTGATTGGGCTGTTTGTTTTCCTGATATTGAGTTGTATGAGCTGCTTATATATTTTGGAAAAAAATCCTTTGTCAGTTGTTTCATTTGCTATTATTTTCACCAACTCTGAGGTTGTCTTTTCACCTTGCTTATAGTTTCCTTTGCTGTGCATAAGCTTTTAAGTTTAATGAAGTCCCACTTGTTTACTTTTGTTTTTATTTCCATTACTGTGGGAGGTGGGTCATAAAGGATCTTGCTTTGATTTATGTAATCGAGTGTTCTGTCTATGTTTTCCTTGAAGAGTTTTATAGTTTCTTTTGGTCTTACATGGAGGTCTTTAATCCATTTTGAGTTTATTTTTGTGTATGGTGTTAGGAAGTGTTCTAATTTCATTATTTTACATGTAGCTGTCCAGTTTTCCCAGCACCACTTATTGAAGAGGCTGTCTTTGCCCTGTTTTTATATTCTTGCCTTCTTTGTCAAATTAAGCTACCTATAGATGCATGGGTTTTTTTTTTTCTGGGCTTTCTATCTTGTTCCATTGGTCTATATTTCTGTTTTTATGCCAGTATCATAGAGTCTTGATGACTGTACCTTGTAGCATAATCTGAAGACTGGAAGATTGATTCCTCCAGCTCCATTCTACTTTCTGAAGACTGCCTTGGATATTTGGGGTCTTTGTGTTTTCATATGAATTGTGAAATTTTTTGTTCTAGTTTTGTGAAAAATGCCATTGGCAATTCCATAGGGATCACATTAAATCTGTAGACTGCTTTTGGTAGTATAGCCATTTTCACAATATTGATTCTTCCTACCCAGGAACACGGAATGTCTCTCCGTTTATGTTGTCTATGATTTCTTTCACCACGTCTTATAATTTTCTGTGTACAGTTCTTTTGTCTCCTTAGGTAAGTTTATTCCTAGATATTTAATTCTTTTTGTTGCAATGGTGAATGGGATTGATTCCTTAATTGCTCTTTCTGATTTTTCATTGTTAGTATATAGAAATGCAAGTGATTTCTGTGTATTGATTTTGTATCCTGCAACTTTGCTAAATTCACTGATTAGCTCTAGTAATTTTCTGATATTATCTTTAGGGTTTTCTATGTACAGTATCATGTCATCTGCAAACAGTGAGAGCTTTATTTCTTCTTTCCAATCTGAATTCATTTTATTTCTTTTTCTCCTCTGATATCTGTAGCTAAGACTTTCAGAACTGTGTTGAATAATAGGGGTGAAAGTAGACATTCATGTCTTGTACCTGATCTTAGGGAGAATACTTTCAATTTTACACCATTGAGAATATTTTATTTTTTCTGTAAGTTTATCATATATGACCTTTACTATGTTGAGATAGTTTCCTTATATGCCCATTTTTTGGAGAGTTTTAATCATAAATGGGTGCTGAATTTTGTCAAAGGCTTTTTTTCATCTATTGAGGTGATCATATGATTTTTATTTTTCAATTTGTTAATATGATGTATCACATTGATTGATTTGCATATATTGAAGAATCCTTGTATTTCTGGAATAAAACCAACTTGATCGTGGTACATGAGCTTTTTGATGTGTTGCTGAATTCTGTTTGTAAAATTTTGTAGAGGATTTTTGCATTTATGTTCATCAATGATACTTGCCTGTAGTTTTCTTTTTAGCATTGTCTTTGTCTGGTTTTGGTTATCAGGGTGATGGTGGCCTCATTGAATGAGTTTGGAAGTGTTTCTTCCTCTGCAATTTTTTGAAAGAGCTTTAGAAGGATAGGCATTAGTTTTCTCTAAATGTTTGATAGAATTCTCCTGTGAATCCATGTGGTCCTAGGCTTTTGTTTTGTGGGAGATTTTTTTATCACAGCTTCAATTTCAGTGCTTGCAATTGGATTGTTCATAATTTCTATTTCTTCCTGGTTCAGTCTTGGAAGATTGAACTTTCTAAGAATCTGTCCATTTCTTCCAGGTTGTCCATTTTATTGCCATATAGTTGTTCATAATAATTATAATCTTTTGTATTTCTGCTTTGTTCTGCATTGTAGCCTCTCCTTTCTCACTTCTAATTCCGTTGACTTGATTCTTCTCCCTTTTTTTTCTTGATGAGTCTGGTTAAAGGTTTGTCAATTTTGTTTTCTCAAAGAAGCAACTTTTAGTTTTATTTATTTTACTATTGTTTCTTTCATTTCTTTTTCATTTATTTCTGCTTGGATCTTTATGATTTCTTTCCTTCTACTAATTTTTTTTCTTGTTGTTGTTGTTCTTCTTCTTCTTTTCCAGTTGTTTTAAGTGTAAAGTTAGGTTGTCTATTTGATGTTTTTCTGTTTCTTGAAATAGGATTGCATTGATATAAATTTTCTTCTTAGAATTGCTTTTGCTACATCCCATAGGTTTTGAGTTGTCTTTCATCATCATTTGTTTCTAGAATCTTTTTTAATTTCCATTTTGATTTCTTCAATAGCCTGTTGGCTATTTAGAAACAATTTGTTTAATCTCCATGTGTTTGTTTTTCTTACAGTTTTTTTTTCTTTTTCTTTTCCTTGAAATTGACATGTAGTCTCATAGTGTCATCGTTGGAGAAGATGCCTGATACAATTTCAATTTTCTTAAATTTACTAAGGTTTATTTTTTGACCCAAGATGTGTGTGGTCTAACCTAGAGAATATTCCATGTGCACTTGAGAAGGTGTATTCTTCTGCATTTGGATGGAATGTCCTGAAGATATCAATGAGATCTGTCTCATCTAATGTATCACTTAAAAGACTTGTTTCCTTATTAATTTTCTGTTTTGATGATCTGTCTGTTGGTGTAAGTGGGGTGTTAAAGTCTCCTACTATTATTGTGTTACTGTCAGTTTCTCCTTTTATGTCTGTTAGTGATTGTCTTAGTTATTGAGGTGCTCCTATGTTGGTTGCATCAATTCAGTTCAGTTCAGTCGCTCAGTCGTGTTTGACTCTTTGCAACCCCATGAATCGCAGCACACCAGGCCTCCCTGTCCATCACCAACTCCCGGAGTTCACTCAGTCTCATGCCCATCGAGTCGGTGATGCCATCCAGCCATCTCATTTTCTGTCATCCCCTTCTCCCCCTGCCCCCAGTCCCTCCCAGCATCAAGGTCTTTTCCAATGAGTCAACTCTTCGCATCAGGTGGCCAAAGTACTGGAGTTTCAGCTTCAGCATCAGTCCTTCCAATGAATAACCAGGACTGATCTCCTTTAGGATGGACTGGTTGGATCTCTTTGCAGTCCAAGGGACTTTCAAGAGTCTTCTCCAACACCACAGTTCAAAAGCATCAATTCTTCAGTGCTCAGCTTTCTTCACAGTTCAACTTTCACATCCATACATGACCACTGGAAAAACCATAGTCTGGACCAGATGGACCTTTGTTGGAAAAGTAATGTCTCTGCTTTTTAATATGCTATCTAGGTTGGTCATAGCTTTCCTTCCAAGGAGTAAGTGTCTTTTAATTTCTTAGCTGCAGTCACCATCTGCAGTGATTTTGGAGCCCCCCAAAATAAAGTCTGACACTGTTTCTACTGTTTCCCCATCTATTTGCCATGAGGTGATGGGACCAGGTGCCATGATCTTAGTTTTCTGAATGTTAAGCTTTAAGCCAACTTTTCCACTCTCCTCTTTCACTTTCATCAAGAAGCTTATTAGTTCCTCTTCACTTTCTGCCGTAAGGGTGGTGTCATCTGCATATTTACAATTGTTATGTCTTCCTTTTGGATTGATCCCTTGATCATTATGTAGTGGCCTTCCTTATCTCTTGTAATCTTCTTTATTTTAAGGTCTATTTTGTCTGATATGAGTATTGCTACTCCAGCTTTCTTTTGATTCCCATTTGCATGGAATATATTTTTCATCCTCTCACTTTCAGTCTATGTGTCTTTAGGTCTGAAGTGGGTTTCTTGTACACAACATATATATATAGTTCTTCGTTTTATATCCATTCAACCACTCTGTGTCTTTTCCATAGAGCATTTAATCTGTTTACACTTAAAGTAATTATTGATATATATGTTCCTATTGTGGTTTTCTTAATTGTTTGGGGTTGATTTTGTAGATCCTTTTTCTTCTCTTGTATTTATTGACTATATAAGTATCTTTAACATTTGTTGTAAAGCTTGTTTGGTGGTACTAAATTCTCTTAACTTTTGCTTATCTGAAAAATTTTTGATTTCTCCATCAATTTTGAATGATATCTTGGTTGCAGATTTTTCTGTTTCAATACTTTAAATATATCCTGCCATTTACATCTGGTCTGCAGAGTTTTCTGCTGAAAGATCAGCTGTTAAAAGTATGGGGTTTCACTTGTATCTTACTGTTGCTTCTCCCTTGCTGCTTTTAATATTCTTTCTTTGTGTTGAGTCTTTGTTAGTTTGATTAGTATGTGTTTTGGCATGTTTCTCCTTGGGTTTATACTGCATGGGACTCTTTGTGCCTCATATGCTTGATTGACTATTTCCTTTCCTGTGTGGGGAAATTTTCAACTATAATCTCTTCAAAAATTTTCTCATACCCTTTCTTTTTCTCTTCTTCTGGGACCCCTATAATTTGAATGTTGGTGTGTTTGATATTGTCCCAGAGGTCTCTGAGACTATCCTCAGTTCTTTTCATTCTTTTTTACTTTATTTTCTCTTCAGAAGTTATTTCCACCATTTTATCTTCCAGCTCACTGATTTGTTCTTCTGCTTCATATTCTGCTTTTGATTCCTTCTAGAATATTTTTAATTTCAGTAATTGTGTTGTCTCTGCATGTTTATTCTTTAATTCTTCTAGATCTTTGTTAATTGATTCTTACATTTTCTCCATTTTGCCTTCAAAGTTTTTGATCAACTTTACTATCATTAGTCTGAAATACTTTTCAGGTAATTTGCCTATTTTCTCTTCATTTATTTTGGACGTCTGTGTTTCTAGTTTGTTCCTTCATTTATATTGTATTTCTCTGCCTTTTCATTTTTTTTTTAACTTATTATGTTTGAGGTCTCCTTTTCCCAGGCTTCAAGGTTGAATTCTTTCTTCCTTTTGGTTTCTGCCCTCTAAGGTTGGTCCAGTGGTTTGTGTAAGCTTCTATAGGGTGAGATTTGTGCTGAGGTTTTCTGTTTGTTTGTTTGTTTGTTTTTCCTCTGCTGGGCACAGTTGAGTGAGGTGACAATCCTGCCTGCTGTTTGTATTGTCGTTTTGTTTGTTGGTTACACGAGGCTTCCTGCACAGATTTCTATTGGAGGTTGGGTGATGCCGATCTTGTATTACCATGGTTTCCTCTGTGTGAGTTCTCACTATTTGATACTCCCCAGGGTTAGTTCTCTGGCAGTCTAGGGTCTTGGAGTCAGTGCTCCCACTCCAAGGCTCAGGGCTTGATCTCAAACTATTGGTAAAGAGTCTGGCTCAGCTTGACTGGTCTCTGCTGCAGGTTTTTGACCAGATCCAAGATGTCAGCCAGCCTGGGTTGTAGGTGGGAGGCCCTGGAAGAATCTGCTTGCAAGTTCCCTCAGACTGTTGGCTAAATAATGTTTCTTGGATTGGAAAGCCTGAAGATGGGTTTCCTGTTGGCTGACAGTTGGGTACCACCCTGAGCCTCTGGAGGCCTCACTCAGGCTCCTTTGCCTCACTGCCTGCCGCAACTCAATGTACTTTGGTCAAGCTCGCAGCTTTCCGACTCTTTACTCATTTTTCAGTAATAATTTCTCATAGACATTTAGAGCCTAATTCACCAAGAAACTCAGCTGTGAGGGAAAATGTCATATTCTCTTTCTCAAAGGCCTTCCTAACTTATGTAGTGAATATATTATCTTAACTTTTAGCCACTTTATGATAGTCTAGTAACATTTCAGCTTATTCTAAAAATAAAGAACTTTTAATGAACATTACCAAGCTATTTGAAAAGTGGTCTAAATGTGGTGATGTCTCACCATCTACTGGAAGTCATTGCTTGGCTCACTCCTGTCCCTTTGCTTTTGACTGAATCTCTCTGTTGCCCATAACTGAGTTCTTATAATTTTTTAAATTGTTTTATTTTTATTTTATTTTCTCAAATCTATCTGACTTTTCTCATCTCTGAAGTTCTTTAATTTGTAATTCTATTCAATAGTCACTTTTTAAACATTATCCAACACTTCCTAAGAATACTTGAAAAATATCCCAGTTTTTGTATACTCAATTTTAAATCATATTAGAGTAAACAGAACCTACCACGCCAAGATACTTACCACCACTTCCAAATCTTAACAAATAGACCATGGTCTGATAAGTTGTATATGAGGCATAAAGAATGAAAGAACAGAACAGGCTCAGATTTAAGTATCACAACAGCTTTTGAAAGCAAAACAGACCATTGAATGAATTTAAACAAAGACATTCTTAGAAAAAAAAAAAAAAAAAAAAAAGAACTTCAAGCACTGCATCCTAAAAGGAATAACCTCATATGTGGAATACCATGAAATAACAATTACTGAGATCTGCTTTGCCTTATAAATATGGAACAAAACCTGTGGACTGATATTATGTCATCCTTGTTAGTGAAAACAAGATGACAAAATGTTCACTGTGACCTGCTTAGTGCAATCAACCTTTCCGCACAACATAAGCCATGATTTTTTTTTTCTTTTGCATATCAGTTCCATATTGAAACCCTCCATCTCAGTAGAACAAAATCCAAAATCCTACAATCCTACAAGGTTTTGTTGCGACCTGGCCCCTCAGAACCTCGTTGGTGTCATGTACTCCCATTGTTATCAGCCTCTTCATGTCCAGACTCATGGGTCCCCTTGCTGTTCCTTATACATGACAGGTGCCCTCCTGCCTCAAGGTCATTGTAGAACTATCATCTCTACTATGGACTTTCGGATAGCTATCTGCATGGCTTCCCACTGTGTGTATCAACTCTTTACTCAAATGCCACCTCCTCTGACAATCCTCTGCTTTTCTTTTATCCATTATGAACCTCAGTTCAGTTCAGTCATTCAGTCGTGTCTGACTCTTTGTGACCCCATGAATCGCAGCATGTCAGGTCTCCCTGTCCATCACCAACTCCTGGAGTTTACTCAAACCCATGTCCATCGAGTTGGTGATGCCATCCAACTGTCTCATCCTCTGTCGTCCCATTCTCCTCCTTCCCCCGATCCTTCCGAGCATCAGGGTCTTTTCCAATGAGTCAACTCTTCACATGAGGTGGCCAAAGTATTGGAGTTTCAGCTTCAGCATCAGTCCTTCCAATGAACACCCAGGACTGATCTCCTTTAGGATGGACTGGTTGGATCTTCTTGCAGTCCAAGGGACTCTCAAGAGTCTTCTCCAACACCACACTTCAAAAACATCAATTCTTTGGTGCTCAGCCTTCTTCATAGTCCAACTCTCACATCCATACATGACCACTGGAAAAACTATAGCCTTGACCAGACGGACCTTTGTTGGCAAAGTAATGTCTCTGCTTTTTAATATGCTATCTAGGTTGGTCATAGCTTTCCTTCCAAAGAGTAAGCGTCTTTTAATTTCATGGCTGCAATCACCATCTGCAGTGATTTTGGAGCCCAAAAATTAAAATCTGACACTGTTTCCAGTTTCCCCATCTAAATGCCATGAAGTGATGGGACCAGATGCCACGATCTTAGTTTTCTGAATGTTAACCTTTAAGCCAGCTTTTTCACTTTCCTCTTTCCCTTTCATCAGTGTACAGCTATTGATTTCTTTTTTGCTTGTCTTTGGTCTACATTCCTCCACTGGAGAGTAAATTTTATAAAAATGGGGCTTTTGTTTTTTTCAAAGATTCATTCCTATCACCTGAAAGAGTATCTGGCTCAAAGTAGGATCTCAACAAATATTGCTCTTGAATGAATAAATGCAAGTAAGTGTAGTCTAGGACTCAACTCACATAAGGTATTCAGACAATATTTTTGACTCCCTATTTAATGAGGTCAACGTTGCTGATGTGAGAGCCATAGAAATTAAGCAGTTCCAAGCAGAAATAAATGGTATATGCCATACCCACACTGTTATTCTCTAATTATAACCTGCATGTAGCTACTTACAAGGTAAATCCCAAAATAGACCAGAGCAAGTTGCTCGAGAATATGCATGGCGTGTATGAGTTGAACAGTAAGAACATCATATATGTTACTTGAAGTTTGCTATGTTTTCAAAATTGCATGTATCCACTCCACCTTCCATCCCTACCAAGACCAAAAAATTTATTCTACCTGTTGCACTATATTCAATCCAATTCAACAAATTTCCCCTGACTTATGATTTAACACTGTATTTCCTAAAGATAATCAAGTTTTGGTATCCCTATGGTAATTTGGTGACTCTCTTTCCCACAGTTCTCTTCACCCTCTCTCTGGTGACCCTCTTGTCACAGAGGTCAAGTGTGAGAGAGAG
The DNA here is from genome assembly GCF_023699985.2 of Odocoileus virginianus. NCBI lineage: Eukaryota > Metazoa > Chordata > Mammalia > Artiodactyla > Cervidae > Odocoileus > Odocoileus virginianus. Next base: position 1,494,740 of record NW_027224330.1, read on the forward strand.
GGTATGGGGCGTTGGTGGGCAAAGGATGAATCTGACCACTCCTCATTTGAGTACACAGTTGCTCCAAGATTGGAGAAACTTCCAAGTCTGAGGAATTCAAACTATTCTCTCAGAAGAATCTGGCACTGGCCTTTCTGCGAAGTGCATTAGAAGGTTTACATTGCCAGCTGAGACTTCCGTGAAATCTGCTATTGACCATCTGCAAGAAAACATCTCATTTCACCTCCCTATTCTCAGAGTACCAGCTCACCCCATAAACTTGGGCAGGGTTTACATTCAGAAAATTCGAGAAAATAATTCCCCACATACCCTCTTACCCATACAGTTTTGAAAGCATTTGAGTTTGAGCTCTCTGATTAAGGTCATCCACTGCTGTTGTTCAGCTGTCCAGTCATGTACCCCATGACCCCATGGACTTCATGACCCCATGGACTGTAGCATGCCACACCTCTTTGTCCTTCATTATCTCCTGACATTTGCTGTAGTTCATGTCCATTGCATCGTGATGCCATCCAGCCATCTCATCCTCTGATGCCCTCTTTTCCTTCTGCTGTCAATCTTTCCCAGCATCACGGACTTTTCCAATGAGTCAATTCTTCACATCAGATTATCAAAATACTGGAGTTTCAGCTTCAAAATCAGTCCTTTGAATGAGTATTCAGGGTTAATGTCCCTTAAGATTGGCTGGTTTGGTCTCTTTGTTGTCCAAGGGACTCTCAGGAGTCTTCTCCAGCACCACAGTTTGAAGGCATCAATTCTTTGGTGTTCTGCTTCTTTATGGTACAGCTCTCTCATAACCATACATGACCACTGGGAAGACCATAGTCTTGATTATACAGACCTTGCTATGACAAGATTAGCTATAAATCCACGAAGCTAGTAGTCCTCTAGGTTACCATTGTCTAGGAGCAGTTTTCTCAGAGCTACTGAGATACTGTCTCCCAGGGTCAGAGTCACAAATATTCCCACCAAATGAAATAACTCTCTGCTTTCAGGTTGAGACTATATTTTTTAGTCAACAGTTTTGCTGACCAATATGAAGAGACCCAGAGCAGATTTCTCTCCTCCACCTGAACTCTAGGAGAAACTGAAGCCACCAGCAGAGACCTCTTGTGCCCATCTGCTTCCTCAGGAGTTCAGGATGGATTTGAGTAAGTATCCCCTGGTCCTCAGATTTCCCATATTGGTTGAGATTCTCAATTTTTATTTGGTGGAGTATATCAGATGCCTTCTCCTTCTCAGTAAGATATTGATAGCTTATGGTGAACGATGTTGGATTTGTGATCTCCGAAGAATAGAATTTAGCTTTGGAATCAGACACGAGGCTTTGGGCACAAAAAATATAACTTTCGTGGCAAAAGTTTTATTGCACTGAAAAAGGGATAGAAAAAGCTTCTGACAAGGACATCAGAAGGGGCAGGGGTTGGGGTTGGAGAGTACCTGATCACTAGACTTAGCAAGAGAGACATTTTCTTCAATTGGTTATTAACAATAAATCAGAAGAGTGTCTCAATTTTGCAAAGGTCTTACCAGACCCACTCCCACAACATATGTTTTAAGAAAACAGGATTACTCAGACAGGTGTTAAGATGGAGAAACATGTCCTCAAGCAGGATACATAGCTGTTATATAATCATTAGTACAGAGTTTAAGGGAAAAAAAAAAATATCCTTGAGCAAGATAAGTTCTTTTGTTGTGTAATCACTAGCTCTGGGCTTAAAGAAAGTTAGTCTTAGAAGAAATAGATTGTTGCCATAACAACTCAGAGCTTAAGAAAAGAAGTCTTCTGTGAAATGGTACCTCCTTGTGTTTTTGACTTGCATTTCTCTGATAATTAGTGATGTTGTGCATCTTTTCATGTGTTTATTAACCATCTTTATGTCTTCTTTGGATAAATGTCTGTTTAGTTCTTTGGCCCATTTTTTTATTGGGTCATTTATTTTTCTGCAGTTGAGCTACACATGAGCTGCTTATATATTTTGGAGATGAATTCTTTGTCAGTAGTTTCATTTGGTGTTATTTTCTCCCATTCTGAAGGCTGCCTCTTCACCTTGCTTATAGTTTCCTACCTTGTGCAAAAGATTTTAAGTTTAATTAGGTCCCATTTGTTTGTTTTGTTTTTATTTACATACTCTTGGAGGTGGATCATAGAGGATCTTGCCAAGATTTGTGTCAGAGAGTGCTCTGCCTTTGTTTTCCTCTGGGTTTTTTTTTTTTTTTAGTTTCTGGTCTTACATGTAGATCTTTAACCAATTTTGACTTTAATTTTGAGTTTGGTGTTAGAAAGTGTCTAGTTTCATTTCTTTAAAGTTGGTCAACCAGTTTTCCTGGCACCACTTGTTAAAGAGATCATCTTTTCTCCATTGTATATTTTTGCCTTCTTTTGTCAAAAATAAGGTGTCCATAGGTTCATGGATCTATCTCTGAGCTTTCTATTTTGTTCCACTCATCTATACTTCTGTCTTTGTGCCAGTACCATACTGTCTTGAGGACTGTAGCTTTGTAGTATAGTCTGAAGTCAGGCAGGATGATTCCTCTAGTTCTATTCTTCTTTCTCAAGATTGCATTGGCTGTTGGAGGTTTTTTGTATTTCCTACAACTTGTGAAGTTATTTGTTCTAGTTCTGTGAAAAATACCATTGGTAGCTTAATAGGGATTGCATTGAATCTGTAGATTGCTTCGGGTAGTATACACATTTTCACTATATTGATTCTTCCAATCCACATTCATGGTATATTTCTCCATCTATTTGTGTCCTCTTTGATTTCTTTCATCAGTGTTTTATAGTTTTATATATATAGATCTTTTGTTTCTTTAGGCAAATTTATTCCTAAGTATTTTATTCTTTTTGTTGCAATGGTAAATAGGATTTGTTTGTTAATTATCTGTTTTCTCATTGCTTGTGTAAAGGAATGCTAGGGACTTCTGTGAATTTAGTTCATATCCTGCAACTTTACTATATTCATTGATTAGCTCTAGTAATTTTCTTGTGGTGTCTTTAAGATTTACTATGTAGAGGACCAAGTCATCTGCAAACAGTGAGAGCTGTACTTCTTTTCCAATCTGGATTCCTTTTATTTATTTATTAATTTATTTATTTTTTCTCTCTGATTGCTATGGCTAGGACTTCCAAGACTATGTTGAATAGTAGTGGTGAGAGTGGGCACTCTGATCTTGTTCCTGATTTTAGAGGAAATGCTTTCAATTTTTCACCATTGAGGATAATATTTGCTATGGGTTTGTAGTGTATGGCTTTTATTATGTTGAGATATGTTCTTTCTATGACTGATTTCTGGAGAGTTTTTTGTTTGTTTGTTTGCTTGTTTTTTCAAAAATGTATGTTGAATTTTGTCAAACGCTTCCTCTGTCTCTATTGAAACAATCATAAAGTTTTATCTTTAAATTTGTTAATATGGTGTATTACATTGATTGATTTGTGAATATTGAAGAATCTTTGCATCCCTGGGATAAAGCTCAATTGGTCATGCTGTATGATCTTTTCAATATGTTGTTGGATTCTGTTTGCTAGATTTTGTTGAGGAAATTTGCATCTATGTTTATCAGTGATACTGGTCTGTAGTTTTCCTTTTTTGTGTGTGGCATCTTTGAATGGTTTTGGTATTAGGGTGATGATGGCTCCATAGAATGAGTTTGGGAGTTTACATTCCTATGCAATTTTCTGGGAGAGTTTGAGTAGGATAGGTGTTAGCACTTCTCTGAATTTTTTGGTAGAATACAGCTGTGAAGCCATTTGGTCCTGAGATTTTTGTTGTTGTTTGTTTGTTGGTTGGAAAATTGTTGATTACAACTTTGATTTCAATGCTTGTGATGGATCTGTCAAGATTTTCTATTTCTTCATGGTTCAGTTTTGGAAGGTTATACTTTTCTAAGAATTCGTCCATCTCTTCCAAGTTGTACGTTTTATTGGCATATGATTGCTCATAGTAGACTCTTGTGATCTTTTGTATTTCTGTGTTGTCTGCTGTGATTTCTCCATTTTCATTCTAATTTTAATGATTTGATTCTCCCATTTTTCTTGGTGAGTCTGGCTAATGGTTTGCCTAGTTTATTTATCTTCTCAAAGAACCAGCTTCTTCCTTTGTTGATTTTTCTACAGTCTCCTTTTTTTCTTTCTTTTTCATTTATTTCTGCTCAGATTTTTATTTCTTTTCCTCTGCTGACTTTGGGTTTCTTGTTTTGTCCTTTTTCTTTAGGTGTAAGGTTAGGTTGTTTATTTGATGTTTCTCTTGTTTTTTGAGATAGTCTTGTACTGCTATGAACCTCCCTCTTAGCACGCCTTTTACTGAATCCATACATTTTGAGTTGTTGGGTTTCCATTTTCATTTGTTTCTATGCATATTTTGATTTCCTTTTTTCTTTATTCTATCATCTGTTGGTTACTCAGAAGCATGTTTAGCCTCCACATGCATGCATTTTTACCGTTGTTGGTGGTGTTTTTTTTTCCTATAGTTGACATCTAATATTACTGCATTTTTATTAGAAAAGATGCTTGAAATGATTCTAAGTTTTTAAAAATTTACCAAGGCTAGATTTATGGCCAAAGATGTGATCTATCCTGGTGAATGTTCTGTGTGCATTTTAGAAAAGGGTGAATTTTATTTTTTGGGGGGTGAAATGCCCTGTAGATGTCAGATATGCCTAACTGATCCATTTTATCATTTAGAAATTGTGTCTTCTTGCTAATTTTCTGTTTGGTTGATCTATTCATAGATGTGAGTGGGATATTAAAGTCTCAAACTATTACTGTGTTACTGTTAATTTCCCCTTTCATACTTGTTAGCATTTGCCTTAGGTACTGAGGTACTCTTATGTTGGGTACATATATATTTATAATGTTTTTATATCTTCTTCTTGGAGTGATCCTTTGATCATTATATTGTGTCCTTCTTGTTCTCTTATCATGATCTTTATTTCAAAGTACATAAATCTGATATGAGCATTGCTCCTCCAACTTTCTTTTGGTCTCCATTTGCATGAAATATCTTTTTCCTAGCCTTTCACTTTCAGTCTGTATGTGTCCCTCGGTTTGAGGTGGGTCTCTTGTAGACAGCATATATAGGGATCTTGATTTTGTATCCATTTGATCAGTCTTTGTCTTTTGGTTGGAGCATTTAACTTTTTACATTTAAGGTAATTATTGAAAAGCATGATCCTGTTACCATTTATTTTGTTGTTTTGAGGTCATTTTTATAAATCTTTATTGCATTTCCTGTCTAGAGAAGATCCTTTAGCATTTGTTGAAGAGTTGGGTTGGTGGTGCTGAATTCTCTCAGCTTCTGCTTGTCTGTAAAGTTTTTTATTTCTTCTTCATATCTGAATGAAATCCTTGCTTAGTAAAGTAATCTTGGTGGTAGATTTTTCTCTTTCATCACTTTAAGTATGTCCTGCCATTCCCTTCTGGCCTGAAGGGCTTCTAGTGAAAGATCAGCTGTTATGCTTATGGGGATCCCTTTGTGTGTTATTTGTTGTTTTTCTCTTGTTGCTTTAAATATTTGCTATTTGTGTTTGATCTTTGATAGTTTGATTAATATGTGTCTTGGGGTGTTTTGCCTTGAGTTTATCCCGCTTGGGACTCTCCAGGTTTCTTGGACTTGTGTGGCTATTTCCTGCCCCATATTAGGGAAGTTTTCAACTATTATCTCCTCAGGTATTTTCTCATGCCCTTCCTTTTTGTTTTCTTCTTCTGGGACACCTATGATTCTAATGTTGGGGTGTTTAATATTGTTCCAGATGTCTCTGGCCTTGTCTTCATTTCTTTTAATTCTTTTTCTCTTTATTCCTCTCTGTTTCATTTATTTTCACCATTCTATCTTCCACCTCATTTATCCTCTATCTTCTGCCTCACTTATTCTGCTGTTCGTTCCTTCCAGAGTGCTTTTGATCTCAGTTATTGCATTAGTGATTATTTCTTGATTCTTCTTTTATTTCTTCTAGGTCCTTGTTAAACATTTCTTGCATCTTCTCAATCCTTGTCTCTAGTCTATTTATCTGTAACTCCATTTTGTTTTCAAGATTTTGGATCATCTTTACTATCATTATTCTGAATTCTTTTTCAGGTAGACTCCCTATCTCTTCCTCTTTTGTTTGGTTTGGTGGGTTTTTATCATGTTCCTTCACCTGCTGAGTGTTTTCTTACCTTTTCATTTTGTTTAGATTGCCGTGTTTGGGGTACCCTTTCTGTGGGTTGGAAGTTCATGGTTCCTCTTAATCATGGAGTCTGCTCTCTGTAGGTGGAGTTGGACTAATGCCCTGTCAAGGAGTCCTGGCTCGGGAGCTTCTGTTCTGTGTTCTGTTGGGTGGAGCCAGATCTCTTCTCTCTGGAGTGCAATGAAGTGTCCAGTAGTGAGTTTGGGAGTGTCTATGGGTTTGGCATGGCTTTGGGCAGCCTGTCTTTTAATGTTCAGGGTTGTGTTCCTGTTTTGCTGGAGAATTAACATGGTGTGTCTTGCACTGGAACTTGTTGGCTCTTGGGTATAGAGCTTGGTTTCAGGGTATATGTGGATACTTCTTGGGGAGCTCTTGTGTATTAATATTCCCTGGAGTCAGGAGTTCTCTGATGTTCTAAAGTTTTGGAGTTAAGCCTCCTGCCTCTGGCTTTCAGTTCTTCTCTTACAGTAGCCTCAAGATTTCTCCATCCATACAGCATGGATGATAAAACCCTTAGATTATTGGTGAAACAATTCTCCAAAGCCAGGAAGACCCAGAGAGATTCACAGTTATACAGAGAAGAGAAGAGGAAGGAGGGAGGTTGAGTTGACCAGGAGAAGAAAAGAGGGAGTCAAAAGGTGAGAGAGCAATCCAGCCAGTAATCAAATCCCTAAGTGGTATCCACAGACTAGATCACCCAGAGAGATTCACAGAGTTATGTAGAGAAGAGAAGAGGGGAAGGAGATAGAGGTGACCTGGAGGAGAAAAGGGAGAGTCAAAAGGGAGAGAGAGCAATCAAGCCAGTAATCAAATCCCTAAGTGAAAATGAATACTGAAGATTAGATTCTTAGAGGTACAAAATTGACAGCAAAAAATATCAAAAAGCAAAGATTAAAACCTAGAATGGATTTTAAACCTTCAAAAATACAATATAAAGAATACAACACAAAATCAATCACAAAAATTAAAACATATATGTATATATATAATTTGTTTTTAAAAAATAGAAGCTTTTTTGAAAGGTAATAAAAATGAAAGTTAAAGAGTAATAAAGAGTAATAAATAAAGTGTCTTTAGGTTAGTAAGCGTCTTTTAATTTCATGGCTGCAATCACTATCTGCAGTGATTTGGGAGCCCCCAAAATTAAAGTCTGACACTGTTTCCACTGTTTCCCCATCTATTTCCCATGAAGTGATGGGACCAGATGCCATGATCTTAGTTTTCTGAATGTTAAGCTTTAAGTCAACTTTTTCACTCTCCTCTTTCACTTTCATCAAGAGGCTTTTTAGTTCCTCTTCATTTTTTGCCATAAGAGTGGTGTCATCTCCATATCTGAGGTTATTAATATTTCTCTTGGCAATCTTGATTCCAGCTTGTGCTTTTTCCAGCCCAGCATTTCTCATGATGTACTCTGCATATAAGTTAAATAAGTAGGGTGACAATATACAGCCTTGATGTACTCCTTTTCCTATTAGGAACCAATCTGTTGTTCCATGTCCAGTTCTGTTGCTTCCTAACCTGCATACAGGTTTCTCAAGAGAAAAGTCAGGTGGTCTGGTATTCCCATCTCTTAGAATTTTCCACAGTTTATTGTGATCCACACAGTCGAAGAAATAGATGCTGGATTAAGAACATCTATTTCTGCAAGAGATTAGTAAGGTATTATTTATTAGATGTAGGTACTGAAAGGTTGCTGCTATGAGCTGTGAACGATGCTGGGATTCTTGGCCTCTGGAGAAGAGGAATTCGATCAGGGGTCAATGACAAGGCTTGCTCAGCTCAGAGCTTTCTGTGTAATAAAGTTTTATTAAAATATAAAAGAGATAGAGAAAGCTTCTGACAAAGACATCAAAAGGTGGCAGACAGTGTGCCCCCTTGATAATATACCTCTTAGCAAGCTGCTAATTAGAGAAGGAAATGCCTCAAAACTGAGAGAGCTGCACCTCTCAGAGAAGCCCCTGACTCACAATATGCATTTTGAGATAGCATTGGCACAAGGTGAGTCATCCTGGGCCATAAAAAATTGAGGTGAATCTTGAAGAAAGGCAGATTTCCAAACACATAGCTCATTAGCATAGCTTAAGGAAGACATTTCCATGAGAAAAACGCATTGGTTAGCTCAAAGTTTAAGAAAAAGTTAAGTTCAGTTGGAATCAGGTGTCACCATGATGACACAGGATTAGAAAAGAACAAAAAAAAAAGTCTCCCACTTGCAGTTTCATTTCCTCCTGTCACTTGGTGACCTCTGGCCTCCCTACTGAGGCTTTTAACACTTTCAGTACAATAAAGTATTATATTTAATTTTGATGACTCTTAATGACATCTTTATTAATTTAGATCCACAAACTTAAACATTAGTATCAGACATCAACTTAATATTGAATATTTTCCAGTTCGCATAAACCTGAAAGTCATCTTGGCCAGTTTTCTTCAAGTGTAAGTGCCTTTTATTAAAATTAAATACAGCTCATTATAAATAAAAGTCTAATAATACCTTTTAGAATAGGAGCTTTCTCTGTGTTTAATGTGTACACAGATATAAACAAACAAGAGACCTCATGGCTTTCTTAAAGCCAAGATATGAACTAGAAATTGTAAAAATATGGATATAAATTTACTAGTTAACAAACAATTGGAATACTTTAAAGTTGCCTGCTCAGATGATTAAGTCTTACACTTTATAAAGTTTGGTTGAAGGAGCATTTTCAGCAATTTAGATTCAAAATTGCAACGTATTTTTTTTCCCTTCTTCTTGCTTGCTTAATTCTGCTTAGTATAAGCCCTTGCAGCCTTTATTCACATTCTGGTTTAGACATTTGTGAGACAAAGGCCGTTGTTTAGCTTTTCAAAGAATGGTTCAAAAGTTACTAAAATAAGTGGTGAGATTTTTACAAAACTGATATGTAATTTACAAAGTTCTGTTTTATAATTTTAGGGTTTAAATTTATTACACCTTAAAGTGTTTTTATAAGGCATTTAGCAAAGACATTTCTGAGTTTATAAATTAACCAAGGCAAAATCACTATTAAAAAAAAATGTATTAACCCTTACATGTTAGTTTCCAGTTTACTAATTATGTATGGCTGAGGTAATTATTGGTTTCCTTGTTAAGTTTAGGTAATATTTCCCTAGTGGCAATCTATATGCCTTGCTTATACAACAGTATAATGAAAAATGAGCTGTATAATGGGCTCCAGTTTGATCCATCTCATTAGAACATTTGATTCATATCAATGTATGACAAAAAACACTACAATATTGTAAAGTAACTAGCCTCCAACTAATAAAAATAAATGGAAAAAATAAAAAATAAAAAAATAAAGACCTACTAACATAAAAATAAATAAATAAATTTTTAAAAAATGAGCTGTAATCTTATTTAAAGCTCATTTAAATATATCAATTTATATATCTTTATAAAAATTCTATTATCTTCTGTATCTTTAGTTTTATAAGGATCAAATCAACTTGCTTTGGTCTTAGGGGAGAGTTTAGAAGTCTTTTTCTTTTTGTTCCCTGTCTATTTTACCTGTGATTATTTTACCTACTTTTTTATAAAAGGCTCTGGGATCGCCAGAGTTGGGGAGAGCTGAAGAAGTCAGGCCCTTAGCCTAACTATCCCAAAATAACTGGTCAGATACCTCAGTATAAATTTTTCTAGCCCCTAAAATATATAACTTACAATGTGATAAATGGAACAAACTTGTTTAGCTTTTAATGATAGGGACCAGTAGGGTAGGGGGTTCCTCTTGGTTCGTTAACTTTAAGTAGTATAGTAACATTAAGTCTTGTTTTAATCACATAGGTTCCTATTTTATTTAACCCATTCTAAATAACCTTCCAACGATTTTTTTTTTTTTAAATTCATGTGTGGTAACTCCTTTTTAAAAAGGAAAAAGCAAAAGAAAAACTTTTACATCATTGAAATAATGGTTATGAAATGGAAATCCGAGTTCTTAACTGCAGAGCTGAAGAATGAACTTCACAAACACGCAAACACTCATGGTAGCAAGCAAATAGGATTTATTCAAGAGGAGGAAAGTACAAAGCTCTCAGCATAGACACTGAGAGGGGGTAAAGAGTCCCCCGAAAGTCAGGGATTGTAGCAGTTTTATATCTATTAATCTGTACATTTTCGGTTGGCTCCTGTTCTTAAATTACGTTATTTCTAACCAGTCAGTTTAAAGGTCAAGATACTTAGCTTAATATCATTATAGCTTCTTGTGATCTTCGGATTAAATTGCCACCCTTTTTACCATGGACCAGATGTATGGGCTTAAGATTAATGATCACCAGTTGTTTTTCCCTCAGGCATATGGAACAGAAGTTAATTACTGCCCTTCCCTGGATCTGAGTGCTGATAATTTATCAGACCAATATATCAAACACATTTCAGGATTTTGAGACAAAGGATACAGTTTTAGGCTAAGTTTACTGAAAACAAGACCAACGTTTCAGAGTTCTACACTGCTTAGCAATTTCTACCTCAATCAGAACTTTTTTGTGTTTTTCCCCTAGTTTTTGTTGATATTCTTAATTGTTCTTATTAGCATCTGTAAGGCCCATTGAGGAGAATGCCTCAATGAAGCTTCCTAAAACAATTTTTCTCTTTCAAAAAATGTTCTTAGGTTAATTTGACTTTTGTTTCATACTAAAAAAAAAAAAATCTGTTTAAAATGAGAGTGCTTGGGAGCTGGCCCCAAGATAGTGAAGGAATATGATTGGGAGACCAAGATAGTGAAGGAATATGATTGGGAGACCACTTTCTCCCCCACAAATTCATCAGAAGATCATTTGGGTGCTGAGCCACTTCGACAAAACAACTTCTGAACGTTGGCAGAGGACACCAGGCACCCATAAAGGCAGCACGATTTCTTCAAAAGGAGGTAGGACAAAATATAAAAGATAAAAACAGTGACAAAAGATTTAAGGACAGAGACCTGCCCTGGGGAGGGAGTCATGAAGAAGGTGAAGTTTCCACATAGTAGGAAATTCTCTCGCAGGGGTGTATGTGGGGAGTTTTGGAATCTTAGAGGGCAACATAAGCAGGAGAAAAAAAGAAAAAAACCCACAGAATATGCACCTACAGACACTTGCATCTGACACCAGCTCATGGGAGCTGGGCAGGGAGGCATGTGCTGCATCATTGGTCCTTAGGTAAGGATCTGGCCTGAATGCCCTGAGGACAATCTGAGGGAGCTAATGTGAGATAGCAACCTGAACTGTGAGGTTGCTAAAGAGACAAAATAAAATAAAATAAATGAAACCTTTCCTGTGAAAGGCTCTAATGACACATGGTGACCCCTGGTATGTTCACAGAACGAAGGAGTGAATGAATACCAAAGGACAGCAAGCTGGCTACTGTATAGAGTTCTCCCCAGAGGCAGAAAAGCGGGCAAGGGATAGCCAGAGCCTGAAGGCAAGGGGCTGCTGGAATCTTGGCCCCAGAGACCACATTTTCCACCAGAGTGTGAGCAGGCTCCCGGTTGCTAACCATGTCTTCCTGGGATCCTGGATGGTTGACGTCTGCCAGCAGTGTAACATTCGGAGATCAGCTTCCCATAGGAGACACACGGCACACCTGGGACTCTGCACACCCAAGAACTGAGTAGCCTGGGCCAGGCGGGCGGTTCAGATGCAATGCCCACCGTTGAGCCTAAATAAGTGGCCACTTTCACCCTATTGTGTCAGGGCAGGAATTAGACATTGAAGAGACTTGTAAACAGAGGAAGCCAAAATAAACAAAGAGAGTTACAGGTCAAAAGATTAAAACTCCGCATTTAATACTGGAGACTGTGTATTTGAAGGGCACCTATAGAACCTGAAAACAAGTACAAGCCAGAACAAGGGACTATCTGAACCTGAACTGACACCACACTGCCCACAACAGCTTCAGTGAAAGTCCCAGATATATTTTTACTATTAACACTTTTTAATTAGAAAGAAAAAAATTCCTTTTTATTACACAACTGAGCGACTGAACTGAACTGAACTGAATCTCTTGCAAAAAGAAAATAACTGGACATGAGGAAACTTCAAAATAAATGCAAATGAGATAAAAATTTTAAGGTAAGCATATTTTAGAAATGTCTAATTAATATGATCTTTCCAGATGTTTGGTGACTAAAGATGTGCCAATTTAAGCTAAGTGATGAAATTTTATTTATTTAAAAGATACTGAGACCTCAATTACTTAAAAAAATAAAAATAAAAATATTTGAAAATATTAATGACAGTGTTTTATATCACCTAAGATACTTTCTATAAGAAAACAAACTTTAAAAATGAAATTATCACTGATGTTTAAGCTCATCAATTTATAAAATGCAAATGTAAAGATAGTGAATAATTGCTTACTTCTTAGTTTTACTAAAATGAAGGTTTTAAGAGTTGAGAATTCTAATTTAAACATATAATTAAGGCTGTTAGAAATAGCACAGTAATTTTTCAAGATACAGTAGAAAATAAAATGTATGTTTTCAGTAAGGAAGATAGCCTAAATGAAATTGCATTTTAGTAAACAAACAAACAAAAAAAATGAGCTGGTTAATTTTATTTAGATGAAAAATAAAAGACAGGCTGGATACAAAAGGTGATGAGAGATTATGAAAAGGTGTGCTGCAGGGAGGAAGCCCATTCTGACGCCATGATGGAACTGTTTATTTGGCTTGCTTTTTGTTGTTTTGGTTATTATAATCATATAGAATAGTTTGCCTCAGAGAATCCTTGTCCTCTGTTTGACTGTTAAACTGAACTGCCTTTATTCAGAACTGTCCACCAGTGGGTGTCAGGAAGGTAAAAATTAACATATCCCCCTGCCTGAGGTTTGCATTCTAGGAGATGTTTGCAAGATTAGTGGCCTTTTTACCTTAGTTCCTCATATCCCCCCCCACCCCCCCGTCTCAGGTCTATAAAAAACCTGACATCCAGACCCCAAAGGGAAGGTTATTTTGAGTTGCTAGCCTGCCATCTTTTCTGTCAGCTGCTTTCTGAACAAAATTATTTTCCTTCCTCAACGCTGCATCTCTCAGATTCATTGGACTGTCATGAAGTGAGCAGAGCAAGCTTGAACTTGGTAACACCCTGAGGAAAAGGTTTATGCATAGTCAGGATTAATTAAATTTAGATTGAAGTTAACTAAGCTAATACAAGACTGGAAATTTTATTTCTAAGTGTTCCTTTTGATAACAGATTATGTGACATTCTGATAGATAAAATGATTTATATTTATTTTCTTTGTGACCTTCATTAAATGAATAGGTATTGTTTCAGTGACCTATGATCCTGTGTTTTAAAATCTTTTTGATATTTCTAACAAAACTTCCCAAATAAGGTAAATCTAGTTAAGCTTTTTAGCCTCCAGCTGACTGTGGGATAGAAGCTTCAAAGAAACATCTCTGAGAAATCTCAGAGATGAATGTTAAGCTAAGTTTATTTGGTATTATTAATTCAAAAACTTTGTCAAGTGATTGAAAGTAAACCTTAGGTTGTAATAAATAGATAAACATCATTAACACAGTTATTTTAAAATTTATATGGAGACCCTAACATCTGACATGTCTTGATATAATGTGATCATACTAAAATGTTTTGTGTTGCACAAATACCCAACTTTCCTAATTGCATCACACTCAAATCTTTAACCATGCAGAAGACACATGGCACAATAAATAAGGAAGCTGCTTTTGGAGACAGTGATTCCCATCTGGGAAACGCCCTCTGAGAGGGACATAGTGAGAGAGGAATCCATTTTTCTGGGCAAATTGTTAAGGAAATTTGGAAAATTATGAAACATTTCCATTGTGCCTATTACCGCCAGTCTTCTGGTTAGTAGAAGGGATAAATTAACAAATTAAAACTCAGTTGGCTAAAATTATGGATGCTTTTCCTTCCCTTGGCCTAAGGCCTTTCTATTTGTTCTCCTCAACCTCCAGATTGATTCCTTCGACAAACACTCATTTGTTTCCCTTTGAAAATATTACAGGGAAACCAATGAGATTTGATTAAAAAAAAAAAAAACAACTCTATGATCCTATATTACTTAGGAAGATATATTGTATTATTGCAAGGGTTTAATCAAATTATTGACAAGTCATTCTAATCATGTTTCTAGAGATTATTTCAGTAATCTAGCCTCAAATTATGATTGAAAACTTCTCAAAAAATCAGCATAGAAGGAACCTACCTAAATATAGTAGTCCATATATAATAAATCCATAGCAAAGCCACAGCAAGCGTGGTTTTGGAAATCCTAGCAAAGGCAATCAGGGAAAAATAAATAAATAAAGTGAATCAAGATTTGAAAAGAAGTAAAATTCTCACTGTTTATAGGTGACATAATACTGTACATAGAAACCTCTAAAGATAGTATCATAAAATTACTAGAGCTAATCAGTGGATTTATCAAATTTGCAAGATGCAAAATCAATACACCAAAATCACTTTCATTCCTATATACTAACAATGAAAAATCAGAAAGAGAAATTAAAGAATCAATCCCATTCACCATTATCAACAAAAAGAATAAAATATCTAGGAATAAACCTACTTAAGGAGACAAAAGAACTGTATACAGAAAATTATGACACTGATGAAAGAAATCAAAGACAACATAAACAAAAGGAGAGACATTCCATGTTCCTGGGTTAGAAGAAACAATATTGTGAAAATGACTATACTACCAAATGCAATCTACAGACTCAACGTGAACCCGGTCAAATTACCAATGGCATTTTTCACAGAATTAGAACGAGAAATTTAACATGGAAAGACAAAGACCCTAAATAGCCAAGGCAGTCTTGAGAAAGAAGAATGGAGCTGAAGAAATCAACCTTCCTGTCTTCAGACTACACTACAAAGCCAGTTATCAAGACAGTATTGTATTGGTACAAGAACAGCAATATAGATGAATGGAACAAGATACAGAGCCCAGAAATAAACCCATTAACCTATGGATAACTTGCTTTCGACAAAGGAGGCAAGACTATACAATGGGGGCAAAGATAGCCTCTTCAAAAGAGGTGCTGAGAAAATTGAACAGCTATGTGTAAAACAATGAAATTGGAACACTTCCTAAAACTATCAGTTCAGTTCAGTCAATCAGTCGTGTTCGACGCTTTGCAACCCCACGGACTGCAACACGCCAGGCCTCTCTGTCCATCACGAACTCCTGGAGTTTACTCAAACTCATGTCCATTGAGTTGGTGATAATATCCAACCATCTCATCCTCTGTCATCCACTTCTCCTTCCACCTTCAATCCTTCCCAATATCAGGGTCTTTACCTGTGACTCGGTTCTTCACATCAGGTGGGCAAAGTATTGGAGTTTTACCTTCAGGACTGCAAGGAGAGTCCAAGGGGTTCAGGACTGAAATACTCTAGGATGGACTGGTTGGATCTCCTTGCAATCTAAGGGACTCTCAAGAGACTTCTCCACACCAAAGTTCAAAAGCATCAATTCTTCAATACACAGCTTTCTTTATAGTTCAACTCTCACATCCATACATGACCACTGGAAAAACCATAGCTTTGACTAGATGGACCTATGTTGGCACATTAATGTCTCTGTCTTTTAATATGCTGTCTAGGTTGGTCATAATTTTTCTTCCAGGGAGAAAGCATCTTTTAACTTTGTGGCTGCAATCACTATCTGCAGTGATTTTGGAGTCCAAAAATATAAAGTATGTCATTGTTTGCATTGTTTCCCCGTCTATTTGCCATGAATTAATGGGACTAGATGCCATGATCTTATTTTTCTGACTGAGGTTTTTTTTTTTTTTTTTCATTTAATTTTATTAGTTGGAGGCTAATTACTTCACAATATTGCAGTGGGTTTTGTCATACACTGACATGAATCAGCCATGGAGTTACAAGTATTCCCCATCCCGATACCCCCTCCCACCTCCCTCTCCACCTGATTCCTCTGGGTCTTCCCAGTGCACCAGGCCCGAGCGCTTGTCTCATACATCCCACCTGGGCTGGCGATCTGTTTCACTATAGATAATATACATGCTGTTCTCTCAAAACATCCCACCCTCGCCTTCTCCCACAGAGTCCAAAAGTCTGTTTTGTACATCTGTGTCTCTTTTTCTGTTTTGCATATAGGGTTATCATTACCATCTTTCTAAATTCCATATATATGTGTTAGTATGCTGTAATGTTCTTTATCTTTCTGGCTTACGTCACTCTGTATAATGGGCTCCAGTTTCATCCATCTCATTAGAGCTGATTCAAATGAATTCTTTTTAATGGATGAGTAATATTCCATGGTGTATATGTACCACAGCTTCCTTATCCATTCGTCTGTTGATGGGCATCTAGGTTGCTTCCATGTCCTGGCTATTATAAACAGTGCTGTGATGAACATTGGGGTACATGTGTCTCTTTCAGATCTGGTTTCCTCAGTGTGTATGCCCAGAAGTGGGATTGCTGGGTCATATGGCAGTTCTATTTCCAGTTTTTTAAGGAATCTCCACACTGTTCTCCATAGTGGCTGTACTAGTTTGCATTCCCACCAACAGTGTAAGAGGGTTCCCATTTCTCCACACCCTCTCCAGAATTTATTGCTTGTAGACTTTTGGATAGCAGCCATCCTGACTGGCATGGAAAGGTACCTCATTGTGGTTTTGATTTTCATTTCTCTGATAATTAGTGATGTTGAGCATCTTTTCATGTGTTTGTTAGCCATCTGTATGTCTTCTTTGGAGAAATGTCTGTTTAGTTCTTTGGCCCATTTTTTGATTGGGTCATTTATTTTTCTGGAATTGAGCTGCAGGAGTTGCTTGTATATTTTTGAGATTAATCCTTTGTCTGTTGCTTCATTTGTTATTATTTTCTCCCACTATGAGGGCTGTCTTTTTCACCTTGCTTATAGTTTCCTTTGTTGTGCAAAAGCTTTTAAGTTTCATTAGGTCCCATTTGTTTATTTTTGCTTTTATTTCCAATATTCTGATGGTGGGTCATTGATGGATGTTGAATTTTGTCAAAGGTTTTTTCTGCATCTATTGAGATAATCATATGGTTTTTATCTTTCAATTTGTTAATGTGGTGTATTACATTGACTGATTTGTGAATATTAAAGAATCCTTGCATTCCTGGGATAAAGCCCACTTGGTCATGATGTATGATCTTTTTAATATGTTGTTGGATTCTGTTTGCTATAATTTTGTTAAGGATTTTTGCATCTATGTTCATCAGTGTTATTGGCCTGTAGTTTTCTTTTTTTGTGGCATCCTTGTCTGGTTTTGGTATCAGGGTGATGGTGGCTTCATAGAATGACTTTGGAAGTTTACCTTCTTCTGCAATTTTCTGGAAGAGTTGGAGTAAGATAGGTGTTAGCTCTTCTCTAAATTTTTGGTGAAAATCAGCTGTGAACCATCTGTTCCTGGGTTTTTGTTTGCTGAAGATTTCTGTTTACAGTTTCGATTTTCTTGCCTGTGATGGCTCTGGTAAGATCTTTTATTTCTTCCTAGCTCAGTTTTGGAAAGTTATACTTTTCTAAGAATTTGTCCATTTCTTCCAAGTTGCCCATTTTATTGGCATAGAGCTGCTGGTAGTAGTCTCTTATGATCCTTTGTATTTCTGTGTTGTCTGTTGTGGTCTCTCCATTTTCATTTCTAATTTTGTTAATTTGGTTCTTCTCTCTTTGTTTCTTAATGAGTCTTGCTAATGGTTGTCAATTTTGTTTATTTTTTTCAAAAAACCAGCTTTTAGCTTTATTTTTGCTATGGTATCTTTAGTTTCTTTTGCATTTATTTCTGCACTAAAGATTTCTTTCCTTCTACTAACCCTGGGTTTCTTCATTTCTTCCTTCTCTAATTGTGTTAGATGTACAGTTAGGTTATTTATTTGGCTTTTTTCTTGTTTCTTGATGTAAGCCTGTAATGCTATGAACCTTCCCCTTAGCACTGCTTTTACAGTGTCCCATAGGTTTTGGGTTGTTGTGTTTTCTTTCATTCATTTCTATGCATATTTTGATTTCTTTTTTGATTTCTTCTATGATTTGTTGGTTATTCAGAAGCGTGTTATTTAGCCTCCATATGTTTGAATTTTTAACAATTTTTTTCCCTGTAATTGAGATCTAATCTTACTGCACTGTGGTCAGAAAAGATGACTGGAATGATTTCAATTTTTTTGAATTTTCCAAGACCAGATTTATGGCCCAGGATGTGATCTATTCTGGAGAAGGTTCTCTGTGCACTTGAGAAAAAGGTGAAGTTGATTGTTTTGGGGTGAAACGTCCTATAGATATCAATTAGGTCTAGCTGGTCCATTGTGTCATTTAAGGTTTGTGTTTCCTTGTTAATTTTCTGTTTAGTTGATCTATCCATAGTTGTGAGTGGGGTATTAAAGTCTCCCACTATTATTGTGTTACTATTAATTTCCTCTTTCATACTCGTTAGCGTTTGCCTTACATATTGTGGTGCTCCTATGTTGGGTGCATATATATTTATAATTGTTATATCTTCTTGGATTGATCCTTTGATCATTATGTAGTGTCCTTCTTTGTCTCTTTTCACAGTCTTTATTTCAAAGTCTATTTTATCTGATATGAGTATTGCGACTCCTGCTTTCTTTTGTTCTCCGTTTGCATGAAATATTTTTTCCAGCCCTTCACTTTTAGTCTGTATGTGTCTCTGGTTTTGAGGTGGGTTTCTTGTAGACAGCATATATAGGGGTCTTGTTTTTGTATCCATTCAGCCAGACTTTGTCTTTTGGTTGGGGCATTCAACCCATTTACATTTAAGGTAATTATTGATAGGTGTGGTCCTGTTGCCATTTACTTTGTTGTTTTGGGTTCACGTTTATACAACCTTTCTGCATTTCCTGTCTAGAGAAGATCCTTTAGCATTTGTTGAAGGGCTGGTTTGGTGGTGCTGAATTCTCTCAGCTTTTGCTCGTCTGTAGAGCTTTTGAGATCTCCTTCATATCTGAATGAGATCCTTGCTGGGTACAGTAATCTAGGTTGTAGGTTATTCTCTTTCATTAGTTTAAGTATGTCCTGCCATTCCTTTCTGGCCTGAAGGGTTTCTATTGATAGATCAGCTGTTATCCTTATGCGAATCCCTTTATGTGTTATTTGTTGTTTCTCCCTTGCTGCTTTTAATATTTGTTCTTTGTGTTTGATCTTTGTTAATTTGATTAATATGTGTCTTGGGATGTTTCGCCTTGGGTTTATCTGGTTTGGGACTCTCTGGGTCTCTTGGACTTGGGTGGCTATTTCCTTCCCCATTTTAGGGAAGTTTTCAGCTATTATCTCCTTGAGTTAACTTCTCATGGCCTTTCTTTTTGTCTTCTTCTTCTGGGACTCCTATGATTCGAATGTTGGGGCGTTTCACATTGTCCCAGAGGTCCCTGAGGTTGTCCTCATTTCTTTTGATTCTTTTTTCCTCTCTGCTTCATTTATTTCCACCATTTTATCTTCTACCTCACTTATCCTATCTTCTGTCTCCGTTATTCTACTCATGGTTCCCTCCAGAGTGTTTTTTATCTCATTTATTGCATTATTCATTTTTTAATTGACTCTTTTTTATGTCTTCTAGGTCTTTATTATACATTTCTTGCATATTCTCCATCTTTGTCTCCAGGCTATTTATCTGTAACTCCATTTTGCTTTCAAGATTTTGGAACATTTTTATTATAATTATTCTAAATTCTTTTTCAGGTAGATTCCCTATCTCCTCCTCTTTTGTTTGACTTGGTGGGCATTTTTCATGTTCCTTTACCTGTTGGGTGTTTCTCTGCCTTTTCATCTTGTTTAGATTGCTGTGTCTGGAGTGGGCTTTCTGTATTCTGGAGGTCTGTGGTTCCTTTTTATTGTGGAGGTTTCACCCAGTGGGTGGGGTTGGACGATTGGCTTGTCAAGGTTTCCTGGTTAGGGAAGCTTGCGTCGGTGTTCTGGTGCGTGGAACTAGATTTCTTCTCTCTGGAGTGCAATGGAGTGCCCAGTAATGAGTTTTGAGATGGGTCTATGTGTTAGGTGTAACTTTGGGCAGCCTGTATGTTGATGTTCAGGGCTATGTTCCTGTGTTGCTGGAGAATTTGCATGGTATGTCTTGCTCTGAAACTTACTGGCTCTTGGGTGGTGGTTCATTTCAGTGTATGTATGGAGGCTTTCGGACGGTCTCTTATTTCTTAATGTTCTGTGTAGTCAGGAGTTTTTGGGTGTTCTCAGGTTTGGGGCTTAAGTGTCCTGCCTCTGGATTTCAGTTTTATTCTTCCAGTAGTCTCAAGACTTCTCCAACTATATAGCACTGATAATAAAACTTCTAGATTAATGGTGAAAAGATTCTCCCCCGTGAGGGACACCCAGAGAGGTTCACAGAGTTACATGAAAAAGAGGAGAAGGAGGAGGGAGATAGAGATGAGCAGGAGGAGAAAAAGGGGGACTCAAGAGGAGAGAGACAGATCTACACAGTTATCTGTTCCCAAAGTGTTCTCCATAGCCCAGACACCCACAAAGATTCACAGAATTGGATTGGGAAGAGAAGGGGAAAGGAGGAAATAGAGGTGTTCTGAGGTATAAAATGGAGAGTCAAAAGTGGGAGGGAGTAATCAACACACTCCTGAGTAAAAATGGGAACTGAATATTGGATTCTTAAATGTCCACAATTTATATCATATACTGAAAAACAAAGATTAAAAATCTAGAGTAGAGGTTAGACTCTTAAAAATACAATATTAAAAACAAAAACCAAAACACAAAAAATTTTAGAAATATATATGAAGTTCGGTTTAAAAATAGGGCTTCTCTCTCTCTTTTTTTTGTTCCCCAAGGTTATAGTGTAATGAAATGAAAATGAAAATTAAAGAGTAGTAGAGGAGTAATAGAGGACTTTAAAAGGAAATAAGAGAAAAAGAAAAATAGAAAAAGAAGAAAAAGGAAAAAAAAAGAAAAAAAAACAAGAAAAAAATTTTTTCCTAATTAAAAAAATCGTAAAAATCTATGAAAATGAAAGTAAGAAGTAATGGGGGAGTAATAGGGAATTTTAAAAGAAAATAAAAGAGAAAAAATAAAAAAGAAAAAAATTTTTTTTTTTTTTAATTAAAAAAAAAGTAAAAATATATCTAGGAATTTCTCTGGAGCTGTTGTGGTCAGTGTGGGTTCGGTTCAGTTTCAGATAGCTCCTCGTTCCAGCTTACACTTCTTGATATCTACAGGCCCCTTCCAGTGTAGTTGGTGTTATCTACAGGGATTTTAATCTGTTGCACCGGTCCCTTCTGAAGTGGTTCCCTTTGTTTATTTGGCTTCTGTTTGCCGGTCTCTTCAGTGCCTAATTTCTGCCCTGACAGAGGTGGGCGGAGGTGGACTCTTATTCAGGTTGCTAGTTCCGTCGCGCTGCGGGGAGGGACTGGCGCTGCTTTCCCCGTCTACGCTGCTCAGGCTCCCGGCTGCTCTATATGGAGCGTGCCCTGCGCTGCGCGCGGTTCCAGCCCTCGGGTGTTCCACAAAAGCGCGGACTCGGCTGCGCCTGCGTTTTGTGCCTTCCCCGGCCCGAGCAGCTCAGGCAGCCAGGAGCTTGACGGGCGCACTCTCCCTGGGAGCGGCGCACTTTCTCCCCTCTGCGGTCCCAGTCTCAGTTTCCGCCCGCGCCAGTCAGGTGCATGTGCGCCTTCTGCCCTCTGCGTCCCCAGCCCCAGTCCCCGCCTGCGCTGGTCGGGTGCCTGTGCCCTGTGTCTCGCAGCGACCCTCCCGGCGGACCATCCAGAATCTCAGGAAGTCTTTGGTTAGAAACTGGAGGCCTGTTTGCAGTGTGGTAGGGGATGCGGTCCTTGGGGCCGAGCCTGCCCCTTTCCCCTCCCCGCTGCCTCTGGCGGGGCTGGGCCGGTCCGCAGCCTGCGAGCTCTTCTCTGGACTTGCTCAGACCCTTTGTTCTGCGAACGGCCGCAGTGTGTTCGGGCCGGTTAATTTTCTCTCTCTCTTTTGCTGTCCCACAGTTTAAGTTGGTAACTCACAAAAGCTCCCTCCGATTGTCCTCAGGGCACTCAGGCCAGGTCCTTACCCTAAGCAATGCCGCCCACTCCTTTACGTTCCGCCCCCACTTGCTGGTGGCGGATGCGGGCATCTGGGGTACTTTTCCGCTGGGAGTTGCTTTTAGGCACGTAATCTGTGGGTTTTATTTATTCTTCTCCTCCCAGTTAGGTTGCCCTCTGAGATTCAAAAACTTCCCCCAGACCCACCAGTGTGAGGGTTTCCTGGTGTTTGGAAACTTCCTCTATTAAGACTCCCTTCCCGGGATGGATCTCCATCCTTAGCTCTTTTGTCTCTCTTTTTATCTTTTATATTTTGTCCTACCTCCTTTCGAAGACAATGGGCTGCTTTTCTGGGCGCCTGATGACCTCAGCTAGTGATCAGAAGTTGTTTTGTGAAGTTTGCTCTGCGTTCAATTGTTCTTTTGATGAATTTGTAGGGGAGAAAGTGGTCTCCCCGTCCTATTCCTCCACCATCTTGGCTCCTCCTGAATGTTGAGTTTTAAGCCAACTTTTTCACTCTCCTCTTTCACTTTCATCAAGAGGCTCTTTAGTTCTTCACTTTCTGCCAAAAGGGTGGTGTCATCTGTATATCTGAGGTTATTGATATTTCTCCCAGGCTTCCCTCAAAGCTCAGTTGGTAAAGAATCTGCCTGCAATGCAGGAGACCCAGGTTCGATTCCTGGTTGGGATCCCAGCAATCTTGATTCCAGCTTGTGTGGTCTGGTATCCCCATTCCTAACACCATACACAAAGATAAACTCAAAATGGGTTAAAGATCTAAATGTAAGACCAGGAACTATAAAACTCTTAGAGGAAAACATAGGCAGAAAACTCAATGACATAAATCAAAGCAAGATCCTCTATGACCCACCTCCTAGAGAAATGGAAATAAAAACAAAAATAAACAAGTGGAACCTAATTAAACTTAAAAGCTTTCACAAAACAAAGGAAACTGTAAACATATTTAAAAGACTACCCTCAGAATGGAGGAAAATAATTGTAAATGAAACAACTGACAAAGGACTAATTCCCAAAATACATAAGCAGCTCATACAAGTCATGCCAGAAAAGCAAACATTCCAATCACAAAGTGGGAAAAAGACCTAAACAGACATTTCTCCAAAAAGACATACAGATGGCTAAAAAGCACATGAAAAGATGCTCAACATTACTAATTATTAGAGAAATGCAAATCAAAACTACAATGAGATACCACCTCATACCAGTCAGAATTCAGTTCAGTTCAGTCACTCAATCGTGTCCAACTCTTTGTGGCACCATGAACCACAGCATACCAGGCATGCCTGTCCATCACCAACTGACGGAGTTTACTCAAACCCATGTCCATTGAGTTGGTGATGCCATACAACCATCTCATCCTCTGTCGTCCCCTTCTCCTCCTGCCCCCAATCCCTCCCAGCATCAGGGTCTTTCCCAATGAGTCAGCTCTTCTCATGAGGTGGCCAAAGTATTGGAGTTTCAGCTTCAACATCAGTCCTTCCAATGAACACCCAGAACTGATCTTTAGGATGGACTGGTTGGATCTCCTTGCAGTCCAAGGGACTCTCAAGAGTCTTCTCCAACACCACAGCTCAAAAGCATCAATTCTTCGGCACTTATTTTTCTTTATAGTCCAACTCTCACATCCATACATGGCTACTAGAAAAACTATGGCTTTGACTAGATGGACCTTTGCTGGCAAAGTAATGTCTCTGCGGTCTAGGTTAGTCATAAACATAGAGGGAAAAAAAAGGTAGATAGGATCAGGGGTATAATAAATGCAGGGATGGGGGATAGTTTACATTATTAAATATGGTAATGGGGAGACTTCACTGAGAAGGCGAAATTGGAGCAAAGATTTAAAGAAGATAGATTCCATGTGTGCATCTAGTGAAAGAGAAGAGCTCAAGTAAAGACCTTGAGGCAGAAATTTTCTGGTCTATTCAAAAGGCCAGTGGGGCTGATATGGGATAATTGAGGAAGAAAGGTGTAGGTTATAAGGTCAGAGAAATTACTGACCTTACTGGTCCCATCAGCTGGGACCTGGATGCAATTATAAGAATTTCAGTTTTTACACTAAATGGAATAGAACCACTGCAAAGTTTGATTGGAGGAATGACATGACTAGGCTATTTATCCAGCCATCGCTCAAACTAAGGTATTAAAAATAGATTATAGAGAAAAGAATGGAAACAGAGAGACTTTGAAAGGGGCTATTGCATAATCCAAGAATGGTGGTGTCTCCAGTAGCAGCAGTGGTCATGTTGAGAAGTGATCGGATTCGAAAAACACCCACAGGATTTCTTGGTGGTGGGATGTGAGATGTGAGAGTTTGGAGCCAAGAATAACTCCAAATTTCACCAGTCCTTGAGTATAAAGTTTTTGATGCTTGCTCACTCACTATCCACATGCAACTTCTACAAGATGAATGCAAGATAGAAAACAGTGATCATAATACAACATGAGCTGGCAAAAGGCTCATACTATAAAAAAAAGATGGGCATGGGCTGTTTATCTTCAATGGGATAGCTAACTGCTATTGTTTTTATTTTATTTTCTCTACACATTTCCTGCTTTACTTGAATAAGGTCACTGTGATATTTAAGAGTTCCTATCAGCTTATCTTCTTAGTTACTTTATGCAAAAAAATCACAGTTGTACACAATTTTCCACAAAGATATCAATATTTTGTTTAAAAAATATCTTGAGTGAGAAAAATTTTGTTTGAATAATCTTCAAGGAGTATCTGTTGTTTAGCTGAGGTGTCACTTAATTTATGTCATTTTCTTATTGACTAAGCAGTTTTGTTTGCTCTCTGGCCATTTGTAACCCATCTAGCTTCCTTTCAATGACTAAACAAAAGTTCATCCCTCCCATCAAGACAAAATGTTAAACAAAAACTATTACCAGTATGTCTATTACCTTGATTTTGCTTACAAGTGTCAAAAATCACCAGGCTTTACACAGTTTATGTGTGTAGTTTCCGGTACCAATTATATTTCAATAAGGGCTGCCTTGGCAGCTCAGCTGGTAAAGAATTCACCTGCAATGCAGGAGACCCCAGTTTGATTCCTAGGTTGGGAAGTTCCCCTGGAGAAGGGATAGGCTACCCACTCCAGTATTCTTGGGCTTCCCTGGTGGCTCAGGCAGTAAAGAATCTACCTGCAATGCAGGAGGCCTGGGTTCAATCCCTGGGTTGGGAAGATCCCCTGGAGAAGACATGGCAACCCACTCCAGTATTCTTGCCTGGAGAATCCCCATGGACAGAGGAGCCTGGCAGGCTACACTCCATGGGGTTCACAAAGAGTCAGACATAACTGAAGTGACTAAGCATGTAACACATACTTCAATAAAGCTGCTTTAAAAAAAGAAACATTAAACATTAACTGATAAATAGCTTCTAAAACTGGTCGCCCAGAACCTGAAGATTTTTGGAACCATTCTGCACTTATATTTTTGCAAAGAATTTTCCACTATCATGAAGATCGATACACAAAGGGCACACTTCCCATCTTACCCGCCATTCTACTATATCTGGCCCAGGCTGGTTTGACCACTTTCCCAAGTAAAAAAGGTCACTATGTGAAGAGCTTTCCCTTTAGTGACTGCATAAAATATGTGCTGAATGCCTTTAAAAATGATTGGAGAATAGTTTATTTATAATATTTACTAGTTTCATATGTACAACATAGTAATTCAACATTTTCATAGATTATACTCCATTTTCCACTGGGTACCTGTAATCCCTGGATAAAAGAGGCTTCAAAATTTCATGCTTTGGAAAGATGATTTCATGAAGAATTTTCACTAGCAAGCTCTGTGGAACAATGACAATATATGGAAACTGTATTGAAAAGATATGTTAGTAGAAAAACATACACATTTTCTTTGTTTGAACAAAAATATAAATAATATTAACAAGGTACTTTCCATCATTGCAATTCAGAGCTTTCAAATGGACTAATTTGTTAAGTGAAGCATAAGTTTTGTAAACATATCCTTAAGGCCCAAATGCATCAATCTCTCTGTCTGTATTATTATTTATGTCAAAACAATGAGAAGCCTCTGATACTTTATCAACATCAAATTATGCTTACATTAACCTTGTTGCAGGCACCTTCTAACATAAAAAGTAATATCTGCATAAGTCAAAATAAAATAATTAAATAAAATTAGAAAAAAAAAAGAAAAGAAAAAACAGAGACAACCAGTAGTTTTAGATTTTACAGCAAATGAAAGATATGGAATAGAGAGAAGTTGCCCTTTATAATTGCAGAAAGAGATAATTGGGTTTTAATTAGTTGAAGGTGGAAATTTTTCCAAGGGGTTCCCTGGTAGCTCAGTTGGTAAAGAATCTGCCTGCAATGCAGGAAACCCCAGTTTGATTCCTGGGTCGGGAAGATCCATTGGAGAAGGGATAGAATGCCCACACCAGGATTCTTGGGCTTCCATTGTGGCTCAGCTGGTAAAGAATCTGCCTGTAATGTGGGAGACCTGGGTTCGATCCCTGTTGGGGAGATCCCCTAGAGAAGGGAAAGTTACTCACTACAGTATACTGGCCTGAAGAATTCCATGGACTATGTCCATGGGGTGGTGAAGAATAGGACACTATTGAGCAACTTTCACTTTAAATTATTAAGTGCTTGTTCCTTTCCAGGCACTCTTCACAGTGTGAGGATACAAACAGTGGACAGACAAAACATTAGGTCCTTTTGGACTGTACATTCTAATAAGAGGATTAAAATCTCCAAAAGTGGTTTCTGGTTCCAAAGTATAATTTTGAATGACATAATGATGCAATTTTAGTCTTTAAATATTGAATAGTAAGAGATATCCAAGATCAGACTTCTTAAAAGCTATCAAAAGATAAAAAAGATATCCAATTTTTATTCACCTAAGGGAGCAATGAAAAGGAAGCCACACTGAATGTTTATTACTTATTAGTCCAGATACAGTCTAGAAATGGCTATGTAATACTGGGTAATTTAACCACTAGTCTTATACAATTATATTTACCTTTTAAAGATTTTATGAATATTTAATAAGGTAATAAAGATGCTGAGCATGATTCCAAGGTATGAGGTCAGAACTTAAGTTTTCAAAAATGCAAATGTGGACTATGTAAAATATACTACTCCAGAGTTAGTGGTATTCGACTAGACCTCAAGCAAAATGCTGGGCTGTATGAAGCACAAGCTGGAATCAAGAATGCTGGGAGAAGTATCAATAACCACAGATATGCAGATGACACCATCCTTATGGCAGAAAACAAAGAGGACCTCAAAAGTCTCTTGAGGAAAGTGAAAGAGGAGAGTGGAAAAGCTGGCTTAAAATTCAATGTTCAAAAAACTAAGATCATGGCATCGAGTCCCATCACTTCATGGCAAATAGATGGGGAAACAATGGAAATGGTGACAGACTTTATTTTCTTGGGCTCCAAAATCACTCCACATGGTGACTGCAGCCATGAATTTAGAAGAAGCTTACTCCTTGGAAGAAAAGCTATGAAAAACCTAAAGAGCATATTAAAAAGCAGAGACATTACTTTGCCAACAAAGGTCCATTTAGTCAAAGTTACATTTTTCCCATACATTTTACATGTATGGATGTGAGAGTTGGACCATAAAGAAAGCTGAGCACCAAAGAATTGATGCTTTTGAACTGTGGTGTTGGAGAAGACTCTTGAGAGTTCCTTGGACTGCAAGGAGATCAAACCAGTCAATCCTAAAGGAAATCAGTCCTGAATATTCATTGGAAGGACTGATGCTGAAGCTGAAGCTCCAGTACTTTGGCCACCTGATGAGGAGACATGACTCTTTAGAAAAGACCCTGATGTTGATAAAGATTGAAGGCAGAAGGAGAAGGGGATGACAGAGGATGAGATGGTTGGATGGCATCACCAACTCAATGGACATGAATTTGAGCAGGCTCTGGGAGTTGATGATGGACAGGGAAGCCTGGCATACTGCAGTCCATGGGGTCACAAAGAGTCAGACATGACTGAGCAACTGAACTAACTGAGCTGAACTGACTAGACTTCCCACAGCACAAAACAGCAGACAGTACATAACTGCAATTATGGAAGTAAGTAAAATCTATACAACAAGGCCCACTGTTACCCCTTCTGTATACCTGGGGACAATTTCCTAACCATATCACAAAGAGCAACAGATACAGACTGCTAATATTTGAGGAACTCTCATGAAAGATGATTTTTCTTGGTGTTTTATAGCCAGTGAAACTAAGGACAAATGAGAAGGGCTACAAGAGACAGAGTTCAACTCAACAAAATGAAGTATAGTTTTGACTCCTGTCATCTAAAGACAGGATAGGAGCTTCCCTGGTGGCTCAGTGGTAAAGAATTCACCTGCCAATGCAGGAGACATGGGTTTGATCCCTGATCCAGGAAGATCCCACATGCCACGGAGCAACTAAGCCCCTGTGCTACAGTTACTGAAACTGCTCTAGGGCTCAAGAGATGGAACTACTGAAATCCATGCACTCTAGAGCCTACGCTCCTCAACAAAAGAAGCCACTGCAGTGAGAATCCCACTCACTGCAACTAGAAAGTAGCCCCCGCTTTCCACAATTAGAAAAAGCCCTCACAGCAATAAAGACCCAGCACTGCCAAAAGGAAATAAATAATAAAGAGAAGGTAGGCTGCTTTAAAATGGACAGGAATGGGAGAATGCAATTCAGATGAACATTTTGTCTATAAATGTGAGCTAAAATAACTTAGAATAAATGGAGTAGCCCTCATAGTCAACAAAAGAGTCCAAAATACCATACTTGGATGCAATCTCAAAAATGACAGAATGATCTTGATTCATTTCCAAGGCAAACCATTCAATATCACAGTAATCCAAGTCTATGCCCTAACCACTAATGCCAAAGAAGCTGAAGTTGAATGGTTCTATGAAGACCTACAAGACCTTCTAGAATGAACACCAAAAAAGATGTCCTTTTCATCATAGGGGACTAGAATGCAAAAGTAGGAAGTCAAGAGATACCTGGAGTAACAGGCAAGTTTGGCCTTGGAGTACAAAATGAAGCAGGGAAAGGCTAACAGTTTTGCCAAGAAAACACATTGGTCATAGCAAACACTGTCTTCCAACAACACAAGAGATGACTCTATATGTGGACATCACCAGATGGTCAATAACAAAATCAGATTGATTGTATTTTTAAAGCCAAAGATGGACAAGTTCTATACTGTCAGCAAAAACAAGACCAGGAGCTGACAGTGACTCTTATTGAAAAATTCAAAATTAAATTAAAGAAAGCAGGGAAAACCACTAGGCCATTGAGATATGACCTAAAGCAATTCCCTTAAAATTGTACAGTGGAAGTGACAAATACATGCAAGGGATTAGATCTGATAGATTGTCTAAAAACCTATGTACGGTGGTTTGTAACATTGTGCACAAGACGGTGATCAAAACCATCCCCAAGAAGAAGAAATGCAAAAAGGCAAAATGTTTGTCTTAGGAAGCCTTATGAATAACTGAGAAAAGAGACATGAAAGGCAAAGGAGTAAATGAAAGATTTTCACATCTGAATGCACAGTTCCAAATAATAGCAAGGAAAGATAAGAAAGCCTTCTGAACTGTACATCTGTGTCTCTTTTTCTGTTTTGCATATAGGGTTATCATTACGATCTTTCTAAGTTCCATATATATGTGTTAGTATACTGTATTGGTCTTTATCTTTCTGGCTTACTTCACTCTGTATAATGGGCTCCAGTTTCATCCATCTCATTAGAACTGATTCAAATGAATTCTTTCTAATGGATGAGTAATATTCCATGGTGTATATGTACCACAGCTTCCTTACCCATTTGTCTGCTGATGGGCATCTAGGTTGCTTCCATGTCCTGGCTATTATACGAACTGAACAATACAAAGAAATAGAGGAAAACAACAGAATGGAAAATACTAGAGATATCTTCATGAAAATTAGAGATACAAAGGGAATATTTCATGCTAAAGTTAGGCTCAATAAAGGATAGAAAGAGTATGAACCTAACAGAAGCAGAAGATATTAAAAAGAGGTGGCAAGAATACACCAGAAGAACCACACAAAAATGATCTTAATGACCCAGCTAACCACAATGGTGTGATCATTCACCTAGAGTCAAATATCCTGGAGGGCAAAGTCAAGTGAGCCTTAGAAATTATCACTATGAACAAAGTCAGTAGGGATGATGGAATTTCAGCCATACTATTTCAAATCCTAAAAGATGATGCTGTTAAAGTGGTGGAATCAATATGCCAGAAAATTTGGAAAGCTCAACAGTGGCCTTAGGCCTGAAAAATTTCAGTTCTCATTCCAATCCCAAAGGTCAATCCCAAGTACCATTCAAACTACCACACAACTGCACTCATTTCACATGCTAGCAAGGTAATGCTCAAAATCCTTCAAGCTAGGCTTCAACAGTACATGAACCAAGAACTTCCAGATGTACAAGCTGGATTTAGAAAAGGCAGAGGAACCAGAGAAAAAAAATTGCCAACATCCATTGGATCATGGAAAAAGCAAGAGAATTCCAGAAAATCATCTACTTCTGCTTCATTGACTATGCTAAAGCTTTTGACTGTGTGGATCACAACAAACTGTGGAAAATTTTTCAAGAGATGGGAATACCAGATCACCTTACCTGCCTCCTGAGAAACCTGTATGCAGGTCAAGAAGCAACAGTTAGAACCAGACATGGAACAACAGACTGGTTCCAAATTGGCAAAGGAGTACATTAAGGCTATATGTTGTCATCCTGCTTATTTAACTTATACACAGAGTACATAATGCAAAATGCCAGGCTGGATGAAACATAAGCTGGAATCAAGATTGCTGGGAGAAATATCAATTATCTCAGATATGCAGAAGACACCAAACTTCTGACAGAAATTGAAGAAGCACTCAAGAGACTCGATGA
Organism: Odocoileus virginianus; assembly: GCF_023699985.2. Classification (NCBI taxonomy): domain Eukaryota; kingdom Metazoa; phylum Chordata; class Mammalia; order Artiodactyla; family Cervidae; genus Odocoileus; species Odocoileus virginianus. Next base: position 1,525,812 of record NW_027224330.1, read on the forward strand.
TGGTGAAAGAAGAGAGTGAAAGAGCTGGCGTAAAACTCAACATTAGAAAAACTACTATCATGGCATCAGTCTCCTCACTTCTTGACGAATAGATGGGGAAACAATGGAAACTGAGACCGATTTCATTTTCTTGGACTCCAAAATCACTGAAGACAGTGACTGCAGCCATGAAATTAAAAAGCATTTGCTTCTTGGAAGAAAAGCTATGAGAAACCTGGACAGCATATTAAAAAGCAGAGACATGTCTTTGCCAACAATGTTCCATCTAGTCAAAGCTATGGATTTTCCAGCAGTCATGTACAGATGTGAGAGTTGGACCCTAACTAAGGAAGGCTGTGCTGTGGTTAGTCACTCAGTAGTATCCAATTCTTTGTGACCCCATGAACTATAGCCTGCCAGGCTCCTCTGTCCATGTGGATTCTCCAGGCAAGAATGCTGGAGTGGGTTGCCCTGCTCTCCTCCAGGGGATCTTCCCAAGACAGAGATGGAATGCAGGTATCTCATGTTGGAGGCAAATTCTTTACCATTTGAGTTACCAGGGAAACAAGGAATACTGAGCACTGAAGAATTGATGCTTTCAAACTGTGGTGTTGGAGAAGACTTTTGAGAGTTCCTTGGACAACAAGAGATCCAACCAGCCAATCCTAAAAGAAATAAACTGAACTTTCATTGGAAGGACAGATGCTGAAACTGAAACTCCAAAATTTGGCCACTTGATGTGAAAAACCAACTCTTTAAAATAGATCCTGATGCTTGGAAAGATTGAAGACAGGAGAAGAAGTGGCCAACAGAAGACAACACTGTTGGATGGCATCACTGACTCAATGGACATGAGTTTTAGCAAACCCTGGGAGATGGTGAAAAACAGGGATACCTGGAGTGCTGCAGTCCATGAGGTGAAAAGATTGAACATAATTGAATGACTGAACAGAAACAAAACTGCTTTATAAGGTATGCAGTTCCTTGTCATTGGAAATAATCAAACAAATAAACAAATACTATAAGTTGGAGTTGTGAGGAATCAAACATCAAAGTAGTGAGTTGACAGGGTGAGTTGCTCTCAACTCAGACTTCTGGTGATTATGTTTCTGAGAAATGGGTCCTGAAACCTCTGTCACTGTGAATCCTTAAAGAGCCTATCTATTCCATTCCTATGTTCCCTGCCTCTAACTCATGGGTTGTTGTTCCGTTCAGTTCAGTTCAGTTCAGTCGCTCAGTCATGTCCGACTCTTTGTGACCCCATGAATCACAGCACGCCAGGCCTCCCTGTCCATCACCAACTCCCGGAGTCTACTCAAACCCATGTCCATCGAGTTGGTGATGCCATCCAACCATCTCATCCTCTGTCATCCCCTTCTCCTCCTGCCCTCAATCCCTCCCAGCATCAGGGTCTTTTCCAATGAGTCAACTCTTTGCATGAAATGGCCAAAGTACTGGAGTTTCAGCTTCAGCATCAGTCCTTCCAATGAACACCCAGGACTGATCTCCTTTAGGATGGACTGGTTGGATCTCCTTGCAATCCAAGGGACTCTCAAGAGTCTTCTCCAACACCATAGTTCAAAAGCATCAATTCTTTGGCGCTCAGCTTTCTTTGTAGTCCAACTCTCACATCCATACATGACCACTGGAGAAACCATAGCCTTGACCAGATGGACCTTTGTTGGCAAAGTAACATTGTTGTTTTTAGTCGTGTCCAACTCTTTGTGACCTTATGGACTGTAGCCTGCCAGGCTCCTCTGTCCGTGGGATTCTCCAGGCAAGAATACTGGAGTGGGTTGCCACATGGTAGGGGCTAGTAAATTTACTTAAGAAGATTGAGAATTGGCATAAGTTACTCTTCATTTCATTCTCCTATGTCTCTTAAAGAAATACAAGTACATTTAGAGAAAAGGTACAAAAAAAGGCTTTGTGGAAATTGCACATCCAGCATGAAGTAGTTGGCACGGAACTAGACCTCTGGGTCAGGAAGATCCCCTGGAGGATGAAATGGCAACCCATTCCAGTATTCTTGCCTGGAATATCCCATGGACAGAGGCACCTAGAAGGCCACAGTCTATGGGGCTGAAAGAGAGGCTGACAATACATAGTGACTGAACAAAAACAGAGCCTGACAAACATATTTTCCATATATTCAACATTCAATTCAAAAATCTCTAGATATATGGAAAAAAAGAAAAGAAAGAAAGAAATTGTAATCTGTAGTAACTTTTAAAAAATGCAGTCAATACAAACCAAATCTAAGGTAGCCCCAGATATTGGGTCTATCAAAGAGTCTAAGGCAGTTGTTACAAACATATTAAAAAAAATGTTCAAAGAAGTAAAGGGAAAAAGAGTCTTAAAGAATGAAGAAGGAATGTCAACAGAGAAATGTAAACTCTAAAAAAAAATCAGAATGAAATTCCAGAATTAAAATTCCAGGGAAGTGTTAACTGAAATAAACTATGAAGGGCAAGCAGTGAAAGGTGAGTTCATGTAGAAATAAAACACTGTGAGGCATGAGAATGTATGAAAATTTGACCTGGGGTTTCAATTAACATGTCTTTCTATTTTCCTAACAAATGTAGCTTAGACTGCATACCTTTAAAAATATTGATTCAGATTCCAATGTAAACCCCACAATGCATTCATCTTAAAACTTTTAGGGAGATAATTGAGTTTACCAAGAGAAGATGAAAATGTTCAAGTGAAATGAGAAGTCCACCCCAAAAAGAAAGCAAAATTAACACACATTCATTGAAGATGAGAATGATAACTGATAAGATCTTCTCCCTAAAATTTACAAGGCAAAAATAGTAAAAAATTTAAACTTTTTGACAAAAATTACACAGCTAGAAAATTATTTTGAGGAATTTTGAGGAACTGATTAGAGAGGTAAAATATAGATAGATAGATAGATAGATAGATAGATAGATAGATAGATTGAATTCACAGAAAACTATTCCTAAGTTCAGTACTATTTTTAGTTGAGAAAAAATAGGACAAAAATTGAGACCATGTAGCAAATTTTACTCATATTTTGCAACATTATGTCTACTTTTAAATAATGCTCCCTAATGGTGCTTTTCAGTGACAGAAACTATTTATTATACACGGGATTTTATATTTTTCTTAAAAGTTTTTAAGTTTCAATTTGGCAGAGTAGGAGAAAGTGGAGCTTATCTCCCCAATAAATATCAAAAATATTAATACATCTACATGTGGAACAATTGTTGCTGAAAACTAACTGGAGAATGGCAGAAAGACTTCTGTATAACCAAGACTCTGGGAAAGCTCCACATAGAATTGGGTTTGAAGGGTAAAGAAGCAATTAGGTGGGGCATGTGCCCTGGGAGGAGACACAGAAGAGGAAGATTACATAGTGGAGATTCCAGAGAGAGATCAGTTTGGTGACTCAACCTTTGGGTCCAATACTGGAAAGATTAGTACCTTTAGCTTGTTGGAAAATCATTAGGACTAACAGGAAGGTTAGGGGCTTCCCTCATGGCTCAGTTGGTAAAGAATCTCTCTGCAATGCAGGAGACCCAGGTTCAATCCCTGGGTCAGGAAGATCCCCTGGAGAAGGACATGGCAACCCACTCCAGTATTCTAGCCTGGAGAACTCTGAGGACAGAGAAACCTGGTGGGCTACAATCCATGGGGTCACAAAGAGTTAGATATGACTGGGCAACTAATCTAGACACCCCTCAGTAATAGTACACATATACCTGCTTACTCCTGAAACAAGGCAGTTGAATCCAAGTGAAATTTCCCAGGACTCTAGCTGGTTTCCCACAATTGCCCCAGCATGCACCCCAAACTAGGCTGAGTGGCTGTTTTTGTCCTACTTGTTCTTCAATGCAGCTCCACACTAGTGTGAAGGTTGCCACAGATGAGGTGAGTGCTCAGTTTTGAGGGATGAAGTCAGACTCAGAACAGCATATGAAAGGAGGTGATGTGAGGGACTAGGCAGCTATTACTGGCACTTACAAAGGCAGCATGTCAGAAGTTGCCCATGATTCTGATTATGGCTGGGGCCATCACAACCTGTACCCAGATATGCCAATGGCCTGATCAGCCAACTTGTACTCCAGCATTGCTCCCCTCTGGGGCAGGGTGTCAGTGCTGGGAAGGGGAAGGTGATAAACATACAGGGAACACAGCCAACTCAGACTCAAACCCCAAGACATCTGCTCCAGAAACGGGACCTGCCATGATGTGGAAAGACTTGATACCCTTTGAACAGAGGGAAAGCCCAGCCTGCCACCTGGTATAGACCTAACCTCTCCATCCTCAGCACCACATCCTATCAAGGTGATTTGTTGTTGTTGTTGTTGTTTAGCTGTCATGTCATGTCCGACTCTTTGAGATGCCTTGAACTATAGCCTGCCAGGTTCCTCTGTCCATGGGATTTCCTAGGCAAGAATACTGAAGTCAATTGCCATTTCCTTCTCCAAAGGATCTTTCCAACCCAGGGATCAAACCCATGTCTCCTACATTGGCAGGCAGATTCTTTACCACTGAGTCACCAGGGAAGCCAAGGTAATGGCTGCCACCAACCTCTGATAAAAGACATGACCAGTAATCACACCAGATCCAGCTCTCTCACCAGAGGCACTGAGTATACGCAGACTGCATAGGGATACACTCATACAGAAACGCCTCATCAAGACCAAAATAGGTGACTATTTCACATAATTTCATAAAGACAGAGAAAGATAAGCAAAAGGAAAAGACACAGGAGTTTGTCTCAATTGAAAGAGCAAGAGAAAACCTCTAAAAAAATAATGAAGTAGAAGTAAACAGTTTTCTAGATAATGAATTAAAAACATTAGTAATAAGAAAGTTAAATGAGTTGTCCCAATGCACCGTCTCCAACTAATAAAAATAAATGGAAAAACAAACAAACAAAAAAAGCCATTTAACAATTTAAAAAAAAAAAAAGAATGCTAAATGAAGGACATCAAATCAAGATGGCAGAGTAGAAGGACATACACTTATCTCCTCCTGAAAAACACCAAAATTGCAACTAGTTGTTGAAAAAACATCAAGAGGAGGACTCTGGAGCCCACCAAAAAAAAAAAAAGGATACCCCAAGTCCAAAGACAAAAATTTGACTATATTAAATGAGACAGTAGGAGGGGCACAATGACAATACAATCATCTCAAACCCTCCAGGTGGGCAACCCACAAACTGGAGAACAATTATGCCATAGAATTTCCCCCACTGCTGTAAATTTTCTGAGTCCTACATCAGGTGTCCTAGCCTGTTGTTGTTGTTCAGTCACTAAGCCATGTCGCACCCTTTTTGACCTCATGGACTGCAGCACGCCAGGCTTTCCTGCACTTCACTGTCTCCTGGAGTTTTCTCAAGCTCATGTTCATTGATTCGAGTGATGCCATCCAACCACCTCATCCTCTGTTGGCTCCTTCTCCTTCCTCTGAACCTTTCACAGCGTCAGGGTCTCTTAATGCTCTTTGCATCAGGTGGCCAGAGTATTGACACTTCAGCTTCAGCATCAGTCCTTCCAATGAATAGTCAGGGCTGGTTTCCTTCAGGATTGGTTTGATCTCCTTGTTGCTCAAGGTACTCTCAAGAGTCTTCTCTAGCACCACAATTCAAAAGTATCAATTCTTCAGCACTCACCTTCTTTATGGTCCAACTCTCACATCTGTCCATGACTACTGGAAAAACCATATATGTGACTATATGAAATTTTGTCAGCAAAGTGATGTGTCTGCTTTTTAACATGCTGTCTAGGTTTGTCATAGTTTTTGTTCTAAGAAGCAAAGTTCTTTTAATTTTGTGGCTGCAGTCACTGTCTTCAGTGATTTTGGAGCCCAAGAAAATAAAATTTGTCACTGTTTCAGCTTTTTCCCCACGTATTTGCCATGGAAGTGATGGTACCAAATGCCATGATCTTAGTTTGTTTTTTGTTTTTTAATGTTTGCAGGTGATACCACACTAATGGCAGAAAGCAAAGAGGAACAAAAGAGCCTCTTGATGAGGATGAAAGAGGACAGTGGAAAACTGGCTTAAAACTCAACATTCCCAGCCTATGGATCCATCAAGGGACTTGGAGTCCCCAGAGAATCTGACTTTGAGGGCCAGTTGGATTTGGTTTCAGAGCTTCCAAAGGACTGGGGGAAACAGAGACTCCACTCCTGAAGAGCACAAACAAAATCTCGTGCACACCAGGACCCAGGGGAGAGGAGCAGTGACTCTACAGGAGACTGCACCAGATCTATCTGCCAATGTTAGAGAATCTCCTGTAGAGGTGTGGATCAGCAGTGTCTAACCACAGGGACAGTGGCTCTGGAAGCAGCAGTTCTGGGAGGTGTTTTTGAAGGACACCATTAACCCTACCAGAAAGCCTGTAGACTCCAGGACTGGGTCGCTTCAGAAAAAACAACAGGGAAGAAGTTCAGTCCCACCCATCAGCAGATAATTGGATGAAAGCTTTACTGAGCAGGGCCCTGTCCATCAGAGCAAGACCCAGTTTTCCTCACCACTAATACTCTGGTGGCTCAGAGGTTAAAGCGTCTGCCTGCAATGTGGGAGACCTGGGTTTGATCCCTGGGTCAGAAAGATCCCCTGGAGAAGGAAATGGCAACCCACTCCAGTATTCTTGCCTGGAGAATCCCATGGACAGAGGAGCCTGGTGGGCTACATTAGTCCATGGGTCGCAAAGAGTTGGACACGACTGAAAGACTTCACTTTCACTTTCAATCCCTCCCGCCAGCCTCATGCACCAAAGAACAGACAAAAGAAGCAAGAAGAACTACAACTCCACAGACACCATAACAAAAACTATGACCAGAGAAAGTTAATTGAAGTGAAAAGGCAGAACATTATCTCCCAGATGAAAGAATAAGATAAAATCCTTAAAAAACAAACGAATGAAGTGAAGACAGGGGAAAATAATGATGGTGCAGATAATCCAGGATATTGGAAAAATATTGAGAAATATGCATTAAATATTTCCTAAATACCTATAAGAACTCAAGAACAAAAACAAACAGAGATGAACAGTATCAGTTCAGGTCACTTTAGTTCAGTTGCTCAGTCATGTCCAACTCTGCAACCCCATGGACTGCAGTACACCAGGCCTCCCTGTCCATCATCAACTCCGGGGGTTTACCCAAACTCATGTTCATTGAGTCAGTGATGCCATCTAACCATCTCATCCTCTGTCATCCCCTTCTCCTCTGCCTTTCAATCTTTCCCATCATTAGGGTCTTTTCCAATGAGTCAGCTCTTAGCATCAGGTGGCCAAAGTATTGGAGTTTCAGCTTCAACATCAGTCCTTCCAGTGAACACCCAGGACTGATCTCCTTCAGGATGGACTGATTGGATCTCCTTGCAGTCCAAGGAACTCTCAAGAGTCTTCTCCCAACACCACAGTTCAAAAACATCAATTCTTTGGCACTCAGCTTTCTTCACAGTCCAACTGTCATATCCATACATGACCACTGGAAAAACCATAGCCTTGACTAGATGGACCTTTGTTGGCAAAGAAATGTCTCTGCTTTTTAATATGCTGTCTAGGTTGGTCATAACTTTCCTTCCAAGGAGCAACTGTCTTTTAATTTCATGACTGCAGTCACTATCTGCAGTGATTTTGGAGACCAAAAAAATAAAAAGTCAGCCACTGTTTCCACTGTTTCCCCATTTATTTGCCATGAAGTGATGGAACCAGATGCCATGATTTTAGTTTTCTGAATGTTGAGCTTTAAGCCAACCTTTTCACTCTCCTCTTTCACTTTCATCAGGAGGTTCTTTAGTTCTTCACTTTCTGCCATAAGAGTGGTGTCATCTGCATATGTGAAGTTATTGATATTTCTCCTGGCAATCTTGATTCCAGCTTGTGCTTCATCCAGCCCAGCATTTCTGCATGATGTACTCTGCACATAAGTTAAATAAGCAAGGTAACAATATACAACCTTGACATACTCCTCTTCTTAATTGGAACCAGTCTATTGTTTCATGTCCAGTTCTAACTGTTGCTTCCTGACCTGCCTACATATTTCTCAAGAGGCAGGGCAGGTGGTCTGGTATTCCCATCTCTTTCAGAATTTTCCACAGTTTATTGTGATCCACACAGTCAAAGCTTTGGTATAGTCAATAAAGCAGAAGCAGATGTTTTTCTGGAACTCTCTTGCTTTCTTGATGATCCAGCAGATGTTGGCAATTTGATCTCTGGTTCCTCTGCCTTTTCTAAACCAGCTTGAACATCTGGAAGTTCATGGTTCATGTATTGCTGAAGCCCAGCTTGGAAAATTTCAAGCATTACTTTACTAGCATGTGAGATGAGTGCAGCTGTGCGGTAGTTTAAGCATTCTTTGCCATTGTCTTTCTTTGGGATTGGAATGAAAACTTTGCGATTGGAAGAACAGTATAGTAGAAGGTATTAACAGCAGAATAACTGAGGCAGAAGAATGGATAAATGACCTATGGAAGACAGAATGGTGGAAATCACTGCCACACAACAGAATATAGAAAGAAGAATGAAAAAAAAAAAAAAAATGAAGACACCCTGTTCATCTGGGACAACTTTAAATGCAACAACATTTACATTATAGGGATCATAGAAAGAGAAGAGAGAGAGAAAGGACCCAAGAAAATATCTGAAGAAATAGCTGAAAACTTCTCTAACCTGGGAAAAGAAACCAAGGAAGTGCAGAGTCCCAGGCAGAGTAAACCCAAGGAGGATCACAGACAAACAATAATCAAACTGATGAAACTAAAGACAAAGATAAAATATTGAAAGCAAAAAAGAAAAACTGCAAATAATAAATACATGAACTCCCATTAGGTTATCAGCTGCTTAATAGAAAGTCTACAAACCAGAAGGCAATGACATGATATTTGTAAAGTGATGAAAGGGGAGAACCTACAAACAAGAATACTCTACCCAGCAAGGTGTCTCATGTCAACAGAGAAATCAAAAGCTTTACAGATATCAAAATTTAAGAAAATTCAGCACCACCAAACCAGTTTACAACAAATGCTAAAGGAATTTCTCTAGGCAGGAAACACAAGAGAAAGAGGAGACCTACAAAGAATAAACCCAAAATATTTAGGAAAATGGTAATAGGGTCATGCATATCAATAATTACCTTAAATGTAAAAGATTAAATGCATCAACCAAGACATAGACAGACTGGGTGGATTAAAACATTTGCGTATATACACTTCCACTTACCACATTTGTCTACCCAATCCCCCAAATCATAGATAATCATTTTTTCCTGTTCGGTTAATCATATTTCCATTATGATTTGAAATTGTAATTATCTTTTGTTTTTGTCCAGCTATTAATTTTGAAAATGGATAAATATCTTTTGTCATTGTGCTTATGTAACTAGTTTTTAGTTAATAACATTGTATCATGAATGGTCAATAGAAAATAATAGAGTTCTATATTCTTAAAACTAGCATTTAGTAGAAAAACTTGTGATCTCTTTTTAAAATCCAGATGCACATTAGAATTATCTTGGAATTTTTTGAAAAATACAAATGCCCAGGTATTGTTTTTTTTTCTCCATACCAGATGTGATAGTAATAAGTAGTCATGTTTAAAAACAACTGGACTATGTGATGATCTTTTACTTTTATCTAGTTTGTTTCACATTTTCTATTGCATATGCAGTGCTCCCAGTTCATTTGGTTTATGTTTTCAAATTTATCCATCTCTTTTCTGTTGTTGCTGTTCTTTCTCAAGCCTTCATTAACTGTAGTTAAAAAGCAAACAAACAAATGTTTTTTTTGTCTGTGTGTCTGTATATATATATATGAAAGAAAAGTGAAAACATTATTCATTCAGTCATGTCCAACTCTTTGCCACCTCATGGAATGTAGCCCACCAGGCTCCTCTGTCCATGAAATTATCCAGGCAAGAATACTTGTATAGGTAGTCATCCCCTTCTCCAGGGTATCTTCTTGACCCAGGGAAGATTGCAGGTGGATTCCTTATAGTTTGAACCACAACATCTGAGAGGGTAACAGGCAGGAAGGCCAGGGGTCTCCAAATGGAGGAAGTAGGCTGCAAGTGCCAGACATTTTTATCTCTCTTAAGCGGCAGGAGGCAACAAACTAGAGATATTTTTTTTTTCCTTCTCTATACAAATTTAAAAGGAGATTTCTCTTAAAATGCTGTGTTGCCATGACACCTGGTTTCACCTGAAGCTAACTATTCTCAAAACCTTGAGTTAACCAATACATTTTTTTTTTCTTATGGAAATGTTTGTCTTAAGCTATGTTAATGTACCCCAGACTCTGTCTTCAAGTTGGTTCCGCCAAATGGCTCAAACTACTTGACAAACCAGTATGTTATACTCAGATATTGTTCCCCTAATCTATGTAAATGAAACTATTTGTGTGGTAATCTGCCCTTCTACAAGATTCAAGTCAATCGTTTTATGGCCTGGGATGAATTATCTGGTGCCATTCTGAATTTTAAGACATTCCTTTCTTTTCATTAACAGACTGCGAGTGACTATATAACATCCAGCTGAAGACTAGCAGGGGGCACTCTTTCTGCCCCCTTCTGATGCCTATGTCAGAAGCTTTCTCTATCTCCTTTATACTTTAATAAAACTTTATTACACAAAAGCTCTGAGTGATCCAGCCTCGTCTCTGGCCCTGGATTGAATTCGTCTCCTCCAGAGGCCAAGAATCCCGGCGTCTTATCATTCAGCAACAACCTTTCACATCTGTACTTTAGTTAACAATACTGGATCACATGTTAATTTTCTGTTTTTTTTTTTACACAAAATAGCTCCTTTTATTTTCAAAATTGAATTAGAAATTTCAAGTCTCATTCAAACATTTTTTAAATCACTAAAATAACAAGTTTTCTAGACTTTTAGCAGTAATACTAGATCCCAGGATAACTGGAACTGTAGCAAAGTTTTGAGTGAATATAAATTAGAAATATAGTATCCTCTTCATACTTAGCCAAACAAATGGAACCAAAATATAATGATTCTTTTTCAGCAAAGCCAAAATTCATTTTCTAAAATTTATACTTTATATTATACTTTGTGCATGCTCAGTTGCTTCAGCCTTGTCTGACTCTTTGTGATCCTATGGACTGTAGCCCACCAGACTCCTCTGTCCATGGGATTCTCAGGCAAGAATACTGGACTGGTTTGCCTTGTCATCCTCCAGGAGATCTTCCTGACCCGGGACTGAACCTATGTCTCTTGTATTGTAGTTGGATTCTTTACAACTGAGCCACTGGGGAAGCCCCTTATATTATACTTATAGTAGATAGTAAATAATACATGACTTATAAAAAGAACTAGTCAGAACTGAAAGATAAAGTAACCAAAATGAAGAACATATTAAAGGAATTAAAAGTAGACTAAGTGACACCAAAAAATGCATAAGTGATTTGGAAGACAGAATAATGGAAATCACCCAATCAGAACAGAAAAGAAAAAAAGAAAAATAAAGTTTTAAAACTTAGAATATTTTAAAGGAACTCTGAGAAAACCTTAAGCATAGAAATATGCACATTATAAAGGACACACTAGGGGAGAGAGAGAAAAATAAATCAATAAACTATTCAATGCAATTATGACTGAAGATTTCATGAGTCTTAAAGGGAGACCGGTATCCAGGTTCAGAAAGAACAGATGGTTCAAAAAAAGATAAACCCAAATATACACATACCAGGACATATCATAAATACAATTTCAAATTTTAAAAGTAGAGAACTCCAAAGAAACAAAAAGCCTTATGGAAGGGAATCCCTATAAGGTTATGAGCTAATTTTTGTACAGAAGCTTTGTGAGACAGAAGGGAGCAACATACATTTAAAGTGCTGAAATGGAAATTCTGAAACCTGAGGTTTACACGCAAGATTATCATTCAAAATTGAAGGAGAGAATTTTAAAACTCAGAAAAACAAAACAAACAAACAAACAAAAAAAACAAACTAGGAAGTTCATCAACATGAAACCTACAAAGAAATCTTAAAGGGTCTTCTCTAAGTGAAAAAAAAAAAAAAGCTATAACAAAAAGTGTATATAGGAGAAGAAAGCTACCCCTAGAAAGCAAATATATAGTAAAGGCAAAAGATAAACCACTTAAATAACAAAGTAGAAAGATCAAAAGACAAACAACTGAAAAATTGACTATAACCACAAGAAACAGTGAAATAATCAACATGAAGATGTAAAATGTGACATTAAACACAAAATGTGGGTAAATATATAGATATAGATATAGATATAGATATAGATATAGATAGATAGATCTTTTTTTGTGTGTTTAAACTTAAATGACTACCAGTTTAAAACAAATAGATAAAGTTCAACATATATAAATTACATGATAAGCACAAATCAAAATCCAGCAATAGATACACAAATGCTAGAGAGAAAACACAGCATATTGCTACAGGAAATATTCAAACTGCTAAGGAAGACAGTAAAATAAAAAGAAAGGAACAGAGAATTGCAAGAACAACCAAAAACAAGTAATAAAATTACAATTAGTGCATGCATGTATGCTGTCACTTCAGTCGTGTCTGACACTTTGCAGCCCTATAGACTGTAACCTGTCAGGCTCCATACCTATCAATAGTCACTTTAAATGTAAATGGAAAAAGCATTCCAATTCAAAGACATGGCAGCTGGGATTAAAAAACCTGACTCTTCAATATTCTGCTTACAAGAGACACATTTTGGTGCTAAAGACAAACTCTTTTTCAGTTTTTCACACAGACTGATTGCAAGAGGGTGAAAAAGATGTCATGAAAGCAGGGATAGCAATACTCATATAAGAAACAATGTACTTCAAAACAAAGTCTATGAAAATAATAAAGGTCACTATACAAGGATAAAAAGGATCATTACAAGAAGAGGATATAACACTAATTATCACATATGCACCTGATTAAGGGACCACCTACAAGTACAAAGCAAGTATTAACAGATGTAAGAAGAGAAATTGACAATAATAATTGGACACTTTAATGACCCCACTTACATCAATGGACAGATTATCCAGATAAAATCAACAAGTAGCAATGGCCTTTAATGACATATTATGTAACAAAAAGATCAATCTGACTCCATATTGGATACATTCTTCTAGTTCTAAACTTTGAGATTAGTTGCCTCTGCTTAATCATATTGAATCTTCACCTTTGCAAGAGATTATTGAATATAGCCTGAAATATACAAGATAGCTTATTCTCAAGTCTCAACCTCCTAGCTTAACCTTTAAAGGCATAGTAGTTTTCCATTGCATATAGAAATAAAAAGTTGCAGAACAGAAAATAGTGATTATCATATTGGAGGTGTATAGGAACATTGAGACCAGACCTCCATGGACAGCTGCAAGAAGAAAGAATTCTACCACCAAGAAGCTTACAACGACCAGCCAGTTATTGTATAACAGAAGCCTGAATCCTAACTCATGTAAGATGGTTCTTTAAGACACTAGTATACTATTTTCCCCATCTACTGTCCTTCTGAATAAAGTCACTATTCCTCGCCCAATAACTCATCTCTAAATTCTTTGGCCTATTGTGCAGGGAACAGAATGAGCTTGAACTTGGTATATGTACTTAGTAGATATGTACAGGATATTCCATCCAGAAGCACCAGGATACACCTTCTTTTCAAGTTCACATGAACATTCTCTGGGACATATCACATGCTAGGCTATAAAACAAGTCTCAACAAACTTAAAATGATATAAATTATGTAAAGCATTTTTCCTAAAGAGAATGTTATGAAAATAGAAATAAAGAAAAAAAAAACCACACAAACATGTGAAGAGCAAATAATATAATACTAAGAAACAAACATGTCAATGAAGAAATCAAAGGAGAAATCAGAGAATACCTCAAGATAATGAAACTAGAAACATGACTTTGCAAAATTTATGTGTGTGTGTGTGTTAGTCACTCTGTTGTGTCCAACTCTTTGTGACCCCCTGGACTGTAGCCCACCAGTTTCCTCTGTCCATGGACTTCTCCAGGCAAGAATACTGGAGTGAGTTACCATTCCCTTCTCCAGGGGATCTTCCTGACCCAGGGCTTGAACCCAGGTTTCCTGCATTGTAGATAGATTCTTTTGTAGCAAAAGCTTTCCTAAGAGGAAGGTTTATTGTGATACCTCAAGAAACACTAAAAATCTTTGTTAACACCTGTTCTTATCGAACTAGTCCAAAAATTCAACATGATGGAGGACCCTCAAATTCATTTTGCAGCTGTTGTTTAGTCAGTAAGTCGTGTCTGACTCTTTTGCAATCTAAGGACTGTAGCCCACCAATTTCCTCTATCCATGGAATTTCCCTGGCAAGAATACTGGAGTGGGTTGCCATTTCCTTCTCCAGATTTAATCTTCCTGGTCCAGGGATTGAACCCACATCTCCTTCATTGGCAGGAGGATTCTTTACCACTGAGCCAGCAGCGAGACCCCAAATTCATTTTATGAGGCCATAATTACCATAATACCAAAACCAGAAAAAACATGAAAAATTTAAAGGCTAATACCTCTGATTAATACAGATGTAAAAGTTCTTAATAAAATATCAACAAACTGAACTCAATGATATATAAAAATTGATTATACACCATGATCAATTAAGATTTATTCCAGGGCTGCAGCAATAGTTCTATGTATGAAAATCAATCAATGTGGATAGACCACATCAAAAAGAAGGACAAAAATGAAATTGTTATCTCAATAGATGCAATAAAAGCACTTGAAATTGTTGAACATCTAAACATGAAAAAGACTCTCCTCAAAATTAGTATGGTGAACACTTATCTCAATGTAATAAAGACTGTTTATGAAAATCCCATCACTAACATCATACCCAGGGATGAAAAACTGAAAGCATTTTCCCTTAGATCAGGGCAAGACAAGGATGCCGAGTATCACCACTTGTATTCAACATATTACCAGAGGTCCTAACCACAGAAATAAGAGAAGTAAAAGAAATGTAATTTAGAAAGGAAGAAGTAAAATTTTCACTACTTGCATATGTGATGATACTACACATAGAAAGTCTTAAAGATCCCACAAAAAACTACTAGAACTTATCAATGAATTTAGTAAGGTTGTAAGATTAAAAAAAATATTTTACTGAAGCCTATATCTTTACTATGCACTAATAATAAACCATCAAGAAGAGAAGCAAGAAACAATCCAATTTAAAATGGCATCAGCATGAATAAAATATCTCAGAGTAAATGTAACCAATGAGTTGAAAGATTCATACTATGAAAATGGTAAATGATAAATGTAAGATTATACAAAAGATGAAAAGATATTTAGTACTTATAGTTTGGAAGAATTAATGATGTTAAAATGGACATTCTACCCAAAACAACCTACAGATTTAATGCAATCTCTATCAAAGAACAGTTTTTACAGAACTAGAGCAAATAATCCAGAAGTGTATATGGAACCATAAAAGATGCAGAATTGCCAAAACATTTCTGAGAGAAAAGGATAAAGCAGAAAAATAACCTTCCCAGGCATCAGACTACATTTCAAAGTTATAGTGATCAAAACAGTATAGTGCTGGCACAAAAATAGACATCATCAATGGAACAGAATAGAATGACTAGAAATTAACCCATGCACTGATGGTCAATTAATTTATGACAAAAGAGGCAAAAATATGCAATAGAGAAAAGATGGTCTCTTCAATAAGTGGTGCTGGGAAAACTGGATGGCTACATATAATAGAATGAAATCAGAACATTCCCTCACACCACATACAAACATAAACTCAAAATTGTTTGCAGATCTAAATATAAAATGTGAAACCATAAAATTCCAAGAAGAGAACAAGGGCAGAATCCTCTATTATAAATCATAGTGATATTTTCTTGAAACAGTCTCCTAAGTCAAAAGGCATGAAAGCAAAAATAAACATATGGCATCTAATTCAACTTATAATATTTTGCACAGTAAAGAAAATCATAAATAACTTAAAAAAAACCCTACTGAATGGGAGTAAACATTTGCAAATAATACAACTGATAATGGATTAATATTGAATTATATAAACACCTTATACAATTTAATAGCAAAAAGACAAATAGATTTTAAAATGGACAGAAGTCCTGAATAAATATTTTTCCAAAGAAGATATACAGATAGTCAGCAGGCACAAGAAAAGATACTCAACATTGCTAATTGCCAGTGAAATGCAAATCAAAACCACAGTGAGCTATCATTTCATACCTGTCAGAATGTCTATTATCAAAAAGTCAAATAACAGAGGTTGGGGAAGATGTAGATAAAAGAGATTTTTAGTACATCATTGGTAGGAATGTAAATTGGTGCAGTCACTATGGAAAACAGTATAGAGGTTTCTCAAAAACTAAAAATAGGACTACCACACACACACACTATACACACACACACACACACACATATACATATATATACACACACACTATATAGTTAACAAAACAGACACCATCAATAGAACAGCCATGAAAAGAATGAAATTTTGTGATTTACAATGATATGAATGGATTTGAAGTGCATTGTGCTAAGTAAAATAATTCTGTCAAAGAAAGGCAAGTAGTGTTGAGATTACATGTAGTGGAATCTAGAAAACAAAACAATAAATTAATATAACAAAACAGAAACATACTTCCAGATACAGAGAACAAAGTAATGGTTTTCAGTGAGGAAAGGAAAGGGGAGAGGAACAAGATAAAGAAAGGGGATTAAGAGATATAAAGCACTATGCATTAAATAAAAAAGAAATAAGGATATATTTTATATCACAGGAAAATATAGCCATTATCTTACAATAACATTAAGTGAAGTACAATTTATAAAAATATTTAATTACTATAATTTACTCCTAAAACTATTAAAATATAGTATTATAAATTAACTATACATCAATACATACATACATACATACATAATTTAACAACTCTGAAACTGAAATTTTTGTTGATATATAAATTTTATTGACATATAGTTGATCTACAATATTTCAGGTGCACAGCAAGGTGATTCAGTTATACAAATACACATATATTATTTTTGAAATTATTTTCCATCATAGGTTATTACAAGATATTGACTATAGTTCCCTATGCTATACAGTAAATCTTTGTTGCTTGTTGCATATCTATGTTTTTAATTAGAAATCTAGCATTCTATTCATACTAAGTCAAACAAGTGGAATCAAAATGTCATAATTTTTTTAGTTAGGCAAAAATTGTAAGTATTCTAAATATATATATATATATTACATATTTATATATATATATGTGTGTGTATACAAAAGCTTTTCTACTACACTTGATAAAGGCTTGAGAAAGAACATCAAAAAAAAAAAGAAGAGATGGAGGAATTGGAGAACATAAACTAAATGAAATGGGATACACTGTATGAAGTAGAAAAAGTGAAAAAAAAACTAGATAAAAGATCATCATATAG
This sequence comes from Odocoileus virginianus, assembly GCF_023699985.2. Taxonomy (NCBI): domain Eukaryota; kingdom Metazoa; phylum Chordata; class Mammalia; order Artiodactyla; family Cervidae; genus Odocoileus; species Odocoileus virginianus. Next base: position 1,543,230 of record NW_027224330.1, read on the forward strand.
TCCAGTTGTTCTTAAATATGACTGCTCATTAGAAACATATCTGGAGCCTTAGTGAAAAAAACAATACCTGAGAAATTTCATTTTTCAAAAAATTTCAAGATAATTCTGATAAGCATCTAGATTTTAAAAAGTGATTACAGGTTTTTCTATTAGGTCCTAGTTTTGGTGATATAGAGTTCTATTATTTTTCTGTTGACCAATCATGATGCAATGGTATTAAGTGAGTAATAGTTACATAATCACAATAGTAAAAGATGTTTATCAACTTTCACAATAAATAGACAAAAAATAAAAGAAAATTACAATTGCAAGGCTTAATGTGAACATGATTAACAACAATATGAGATAAAATAAATACATACAATTTGGTGGGGGGGGGTCAGGCAGAGTGTTGTGGCAAGTGGAAGTGCATACATACACATCTTTTCATCCACCCAGCCAGTCTATGTCTTTTGGTTGGTGTGTTTAATTCATTTACATTTGAGGTAATGATTGATATCTATGAACCTATTAATATTTTCTTAAGTATTTTGGGTTTATTTTCTATAGGTCTTTTCCTTCTCCTATGTTTCTTACCTAGAAAATTTCCTTTAGCATTTATTGTAAAGCTATTTTGGTGGTGCTGAATTCTCTTAACTTTTGCTTATCTGGGAAACTTTTTATTTCTCCATCAAATTGGAAGCAGAGTCTTGCTGGGTAGAGTATTCTTGGTTCGAGGTTCTTTCCTTTTATCAGTTTAAATATATGGTGCCATTCCCTTCTGGCTTGTAGATTTTCTGTTGAGAAATCAGCTGATAATGTAATGGGAGATCCCTGGTGTTTTTTGTTTTGTTTTGTTTTTTTAATTGAAGGATAATTGCTTTAAAGAATTTTTTGTTTTCTGTCAAAGCTCAACATGAGTCAGCCAAGGCATACATATATCCTCTCCCTTTTGAACATTTCTCTCATCTCCCTCCCCATCCCACTCCTCTAGGTGGATGCAGAGACCATTTGAGTTTCCTGAGACATACAGCAAATTCCTTTTGGCTATCTATTTTACATACAGTAATGTAAGTTTCCATGTTATTCTCCCTATACAAATCACCTTCTCCTCACCTTGTCCATAAGTCTATTCTCTATGTCTGTTTCTCCACTGTTGCCTGTAAATAAATTCTTCAGTACCATTTTTCTAGATTCCGTATATATGCATTAGATTGCGGCATTTATCTTTCTCTCTCTGACTTACGTCACTCTGTATAATAGGTTCTAGGCTCATCCACCTCATTAGTGAAAAGTGAAAGTCGCTCGGTCGTGTCCGACTCTTTGCGACCTCATGGACTATATAGTCCATGGAATTCTCCAGGCCAGAATACTGGAGTGGGTAGCCTTTCACTTCTCTAGGGGATCTTCCCAACCCAGGGATCCACCTCATTAGAACTGACTCAAATGTGTTACTTTTTATGGCTGAGTAATATTTCATTGTGCATATGTACCACAACTTCTTTATTCATTAATCTGTTGATGGACATCTAGCTTGCTTCCATGTTCTAGCTATTGTAATTAGTCCTGCAGTGAACAATGGGTTACATGGATCTTTTTCAATTTTAGTTTCCTCCAGGTATATGCCTAGGACTGGGATTATGGTGGTTTTATTTCTAGTTTTTTCAAGAAATCTCCATACCATCATCCATAGAGGCTGCATCAATTTACATTCCCATCAACAGTGCAGAAGCATTCCATTTTCGCCACAACCTTTCCAGCATTTATTCTTTGTAGACATTTTGTTGATGGACATTCTGCCTGGAGTGAGGTGGTATCTCACTGTAGTTTTGATTTGCATTTCTCTAATAACGAGCGATCTTGAGTATCTTTTCATGTGTCTGTTAGCCATCGGGATGTCTTCTTTGGAGAAATGTCCGTTTAGGTCATTATCCCACTTTTTGATTGGGTTGTTTGTTTTTCTGGTATTGAGTAGTATGAGCTGCTTGTATATTTTGGAAATTAACCCTTTGTCAGTTGTTTCAATTGTTATTACTTTCTCCCATTCTGAGGGTTGTCTTTTCACCTTGCTGATAGTTTGCTTTGCTGTGCAAAAGCTTTTAAGTTTAATCAGGTCCAACTTGTTTACTTTTGTTTTTATTTCCATTACTCTAGGAGGTGGATCATAGAGGATCTTGCTTTGATTTATGTCATCAAGTGTTCTGCCTATGTTTTCCTCTAACAGTTTTATAGTTTCTGGTCTTACATTTAGATCTTTAATCCATTTTGACTTTATCTTTGTGTATGGTGTTAGGAAGTGTTCTAATTTATTTCTTTTGCATGTAGCTGTCCAGTTTTCCCAGTACCATTTATTGAAGAGGCTGTCTTTTCCGATTGTATATTCTTGCCTCCTCTGTCCAAATAGGGTACCTATAGGAGCATGGGTTTATTTCTGGGCTTTCTATCTTGTTCCATTGGTCTATATTTCTGTTTTTGTGCCAGTACCATACTCTCTTGATGACTGAATCTTTGTAGTATAATCTGAAGTCCAGAAGGTTGATCCCTCCAGCCACAGTCTTCTTTCTCAAGACTGCTTTGTCTTTTCAGGGTCTTTTGTGTTTCCATATGAACTGTGAAATTGTTTGTCCTAGTTCTGTGAAAAACAAAACAAAACAAAACAAAACATTGATAATTTGAAAGGAATTACATTAAATCTGTAGATTGAATTTGGTAGTATAGTCATTTTCACAATGTTGACTCTTTCCTACTCAGGAACATGGAATATCTCTCCATCTGTTTATGTAATCTTTGATTTTTTCTTTAGTGTCTTATTTTCTCTGTACAGTTTCTTCATGCTCTTGGATAAGTTTATTCCTAGATATTTAATTCTTTTTGTTGCAATGGTGAATGGGATTGATTCCTTAATCTCTCTTTCTGATTTTTCATTGTTAGTATATAGAAATGCAAGTGATTTCTGTGTATTGATTTTGTATCTTGCAACTTTATTAATTCACTGATTAGTTCTAGCAATTTTCTGGTACTATCTTTAGGGTTTTCTATGTACAGTATTATGTCATTTGCAAACAGTGAGAGCTTTACTTCTTCTTTTCCAATCTGGATGCCTTTTATTTATTTATTTATTTTTCTTCTCTGATTGCTGTCGCTAGGACTTCCAGAAGTATTTTGAATAACAGTGGTGAAAGTGGAAACCCTTGTTTTGTTCCTGGTCTTAGGCGGAATACTTTCACTTTTACACCATTGAAAATAATGTTTGCTGTAGGCTTATCATATATGGCCTTTACTTTGTTGAGGTAGGTTCCTTCTATGCTCATTTTTTTGGAGAGTTTTAATCATAAATAGGTAATAAATTTTGTCAAGGCTTTTTTATGCATCTATTGAGAAGATCATATGCATTTTATCTTTCAGTTTGTTAATATGGTGTGTCACATTGATTGATTTGTGTATATTGAGGAATTCTTGCATCCCTGGAATAAACCCAACATAACCATGGTGAATGAGCTTTTTGTTGTGATGCTGAATTCTGTTTGCTAAAATTTTGTTGAGGAATTTTGCATCTATGTTCATCAGTGATATTGGCCTGTAGTTTTCTTTTTTTGTGTTGTCTTTCTCTGATTTTGGTATCAGGGTGATGGTGGCCTGGTAGAATGAGTTTGGAAGTGTTCCTTCCTCTGCAATTTTTTGAAAGACTTTTAGAAGAATAGGCATTAGCTCTTCGTCTAAATGTTTGATAGAATTCTCCAGTGAAGTCATCTGGTCCTTGGAGGTCTTTTGTGTTTTTTTTTTTGTTTGTTTTTTGCTGGTGGGGAGACTTTTTATCACAGCTTCACTTTCAGTGCTTGTAATTGGGTTGTTCATAATTTCTATTTCTTCCTGGTTCAGCCTTGGAAGATTGAACTTTTCTAAGAATCTGTCCATTTCTTCCAGATTATCTATTTTATTGCCATATAGCTGTTCATAATAGTCTCTTATATTCCTTTGTATTTCTGCATTGTCTGTTGTAACCTGTCCTTTTTCATTTCTAATTTTGTTGATTTGATTCTTCTCTCTTTTTTCTTGATGAGTCTGGCTAAAGGTTTGTCAATTTTGTTTATCTTCTCAAAGAACCAGCTTTTAGTTTTATTAATCTTCACCATTGTTTCTTTCATTTCTTTTTTCTCAGATCTTTATTATTTCTTTCTTTCTACTTATTTTGGGTGCTTTTTCTTCTTCTTCTTCTTTTTCCAGTTGCTTTAGGTGTCCAGTTAGGTTGCCTATTCAATGTTTTTCTTCTTTCTTGAAGTAGGATTGTATTGCTATAAACTTCCCTCTTAGAACTGCTTTTGCTGTATCCCATAGGTTTTGAGTTGTTGTATTTTCATTGTCATTTGTTCCTAGAATTTTTTTTTTTATTTCTCTTTTGATTTGTTTAGTAATATGTTCGTTATTTAGAAATGTGTTGTATAATCTCCATGTGTTTGTGTTTCTTAAAGCTTCTTTCTTGCAATTGATATATAGTCTCATAGCGTTGTGGTCAGAGAAGATGCTTGATAAAAATTCAATTTTCTTAAATTTACTGAGGTTTATTTTGTGACCCAAGATGTGGTCTATCCTGGAGAATGTTCCATGTGCACTTGAGAAGAAGGTGTATTCTGCATTTGGATGGAATGTCCTGAAGATATCAATGAGATCCATTTCATCTAATATATCATTTAAGGCTTGTGTTTCTTATTAATTTTCTGTTTTGATGGTCTGTCCATTGGTGTGAGTGGGGTGTTAAACTTTCCTACTCTTATTGTGTTACTGTCTTTTTCTCCTTTTCTGTCTTTTAGTTCTTGTCTTAAGTATTGATGTGCCCCTATGTTGGTTGCATAGATATTTACAATTGTTATGTCTTCCTCTTGGAATGATCCCTTGATCATTATGTAGTGTCCTTTCTTATCTCTTGTAATCTTCTTTATTTTAAGGTCTATTTTGTCTGATATGAGGATTGCTACTCCAGCTTTCTTTTGCTTCCCATTTGCATGGAATATATCTTTCCATCCTTTCACTTTCAGTCTATATGTGTGTTTAGGTCTGAAATGAGTTTATTGTAGACAGCATATATTTGGGTCTTTTTTTGTATCCATTCAGCCACTCTGCATCTTTTGGTTGGAACATTTGATCTGATTACACTTAAAGTAATTTATATATATGTCTTCATTTATTATTTTTTAATTGTTTGGGGTTTGATTTTGTAGATATTTTTCTTCTCTTGTATTTCTTGACTATGTAAGTCCCTTTAACATTTGTTGTAAAGCTGATTTGGTGGTACTGAATTCTCTTAACTTTTGCTTGTCTGAAAAGCTTTTGATTTCTCCATCAATTTTGAATGAGATCCTTGCCAGGTACAGTAATCTTGGTTGTAGATTTTTCTGTGTCAGTATTTTAAATATATACTGCAATTCCCTTTTGGTCTGGAGTTTCTGCTAAAAGATTAGCTGTTAAACATATAGGGTTTCTCTTGTATGTTACTTGTTGCTTTTCACTTGCTGCTTTTAATATTCTTTCTTTGTGTTTAGTCTTTGTTAGCTTGATTAGTATGTGTTTGGCAAGTTTCTCCTTGGGTCTATCCTGTATGGGGCTCTTTGTGCCTCCTGGACTTGATTGACTTTTCCATGTTGGAGAAATTTTCAACTGTAATCTCTTTAAAAATTTGCTCATATCCTGTGTTTTTCTCTTTTTCTTTAGACCCCTATAATTCAAATGTTGCTGTGTTTGATATATCCTCAATTCTTTTCATTTCATTATTTTTATTTTATTCTGCTCTTTAGAATTATTTCCAACATTTTACCTTCCAGCTCACTGATTCATTCTTCTGGTGCTGATATTCTCCTATTGATTCGTTCTAGAGTATTTTTAATTTCAGTAACTGTGTTGTTTGTCTCTATATGTTTATTTTTTTATTCTTCTAGGTCTTTGTTAATTGATTCTTGCATTTTCTCCATTCTATTTTCAAGGTTTTTGATCATCTTTACTATCATTTTTCTGAATTCTTTTTCAGGTAGTTTGCCTATTTCCTCTTGATTTATTTGGACTTCTGGGTTTCTAGCTTGTTCCTTCATTTGTGTATTATTTCTCTGCCTTTTCATTACTTTTTTTTTTTTTTTTTTTTAGCTTTTTTGTTTGAGGTCTCCTTTTTCTAGGCTTCAAGGTTGAATTGTTTCTTATTTTTGGCTTTGCCTTTCCAAGGTTGGTTCAGTTGTTTGTGTAAGCTTTGTATAGGGTGAGATTTGCGCTGAGTTTGTGTTTGTTTGGTTGGTTGGTTTTCCTCTGATGGGTAAGGCTGAGTTAGGTGGTAATCTTGTCTGCTGATGGTTCGGTTTGCATTTTTGTTTTGTTTGTTATTTAGAAGAGGCATCCTGCACAGGGTGCTACTCATAGTTGGGTGATGGCAGGTCTTATATTCAAATGGTTTCCTTTGTGTGACTTCTCACTATTTGACTCTCCCTAGGGTTAATTCTTTTCACAGCTATTTGTAAGGCCTCCTCAGACAGATCATGAACTCCTTATTGCCAAATTCAGACTTAAATTGACGAAAGTAGGGAAAACCACTAGAGCAATCAGCTATGACCTAAATCAAATCCCTTATGACTGTGTGGTGGACGTAAGAACTAGATTTAAGGGACTAGATCTGATAGACAGAGTACCTGATGAACTATGGACAGAGGTTCGCGACACTGTATAGGAGACAGGGATCAAGACTATTCCCATGGACAAGAAATGCAAAAAGGCAAAATGGTTGCCTGAGGAGGCCTTACAAATAGCTGTGAAAGAAAGGCAATCCCAAAGAATGCTCAAACTACTGCACAATTGCACTCATCTTACACGCTAGTAAAGTAATTCTCAAAAGTCTGCAAGCCAGGCTTCAACAATACATGAACCATGAACTTCTAGATGTTCAAGATGGTTTTAGAAAAGGCAGAAGAACAAGAGATCAAATTGCCAACAGCCACTGGATCATTGAAAAAGCAAGAGAGGTCCAGAAAAATACATCTGCTTCTGCTTTATTGACTATGCCAAAGCCTTTGACTGTGTGGATCACAATAAACTGTGGAAAATTCTGAAAGAGATGGGAATACCAGACCACCTGACCCACCTCTTGAGAAACCTATATGCAGGTCAGGAAGCAACAGTTAGAACTGGACATGGACCAACAGACTGGTTCCAAATAGGAAAAGGAGTATGTCAAGGCTGTATATTGTCACCCTGCTTATTTAACTTATATGCAGAGCACATCATGAGAAACACTGGGTTGGAAAAAGAACAAGCTGGAATCAAGATTGCCAGGAGAAACATCAATAACCTCAGATATGCAGATGACACCACCCTTATGGAAGAAAGTGAAGAGGAACTAAAAAGCCTCTTGATGAAGTGAAGGAAGAGAGTGAAAAAGTTGGCTTAAAGCTCAACATTCAGAAAACTAAGATCATGACATCTGGTCCCATCACTTCATTGCAAATAGATGGGGAAACAGTGGAAGCAGTGTCAGACTTTATTTTTTGGGTTCCAAAATCACTGCAGATGGTGATTGCAGCCATGAAATTAAAAGACGCTTACTCCTTGGGAGGAAAGTTATGACCAACCTAGATAGCATATTAAAAAGCAGAGACATTACTTTGCCAACAAAGGTCCGTCTGGTCAAGGCTATGGTTTTTCCAGTGGTCACATATGGATGTGAGAGTTGGACTGTAAAGAAAGCTGAGTGCCAAAGAATTGATGCTTTTGAACTGTGGTGTTGGAGAAGACTCTTGAGAGTCCCTTGGACTGCAAGGAGATCCAATCAGTCCATCCTGAAGGAGATCAGTTCTGGGTGTTCATTGGAAGGACTGATGCTGAAGCTGAAACTCCAGTACTTTGGCCACCTCATGTGAAGAGTTGACTCATTGGAAAAGACCCTGATGCTGGGAGGGATTGGGGGCAGGAGGAGAAGGGTACGACAGAAGATGAGTTAGCTTGATGGCATCACTGACTCGATGGACATGAGTTTGAGTAAACTGCAGGAGATGGTGATGGACAGGGAGGTCTGGCGTGCTGAAATTCATGGCGTTGTAAAGAGTCGGACACAACTGAACGACTGAACTGAACTGAGGGTTAATTCTCTGGTAGGCTAGGGTCTTGGAGTCAGTGCTCCCAATCCAAAAACTCAGGGCTTATTCTCTGGCTGGGAATGAGGATTCTGAAAGTGGTTTGTTATAGCATTAAGTGAGATTAAAACAAATATCCAAAAATGAGAAACCAAAGATGAACCCCAGACAAATGGCTGTTACAAAATCAGGCAAATAATAATTAAAATAATGGAATACACACACACACACACATACCCATAAGCAAAATCAAAGCAGTCCAATAAAAATAAAGTACAATATATTGACCTAGAGGACAAAGTAAACCAAAAATTTTATCTACCAGGCAAGAACAAAACTAACTAAAGCACAAACTGGAAAACAAAACTAAAACAAGAAAATTAACAAATATGTTGATAGGAAAGGAAAGAAAATAAAGAGCAAGAATAGATATGCAAAGTTAAGTAGAGGTAGATAAAAGAAGATTCATATACATTAAAGATTAACTGCAAGGGGAAAAGAACAGTAAGAAAGGCAAACAAAGGAATAAATGTAGGAAAAAATAATAATAGGCTTAAAACATTAAAAATTAAAATTAAAAAAAGAGAAAAAAAAAAGATAGAGCTAAGAAAAAAAAAAAAAAAGGAAAACGCCACAGAATTGCAAAAGCCCAATGTAGAGGCAGAGGCTTATAACAACAAAGAAATTATTACTAAAAAAAAAAAAAAATCAAAAGCTTAAATAGATTTCACAGTGCTCATAAAATTGACAACTACAACGGGTGATGGGGGGAAGGGAAAAAGAAGAAAAGGAAAAGAAATCCACAAGAATCTACAGAACAAGTCAAAACATAAGAATAATAAATATTTTTCTTGAGTCACTGCTACCAGAGTCCTTTCCCTCACTGGGAGTCACAGTCCACCTCATCTCCCTAGGATGCCCTCCAACACTGTGCTGGTCTCTGGACCTGCTGTGGGGGAAGCACAGATTCTAATCTGGTCATACTCTTTTGTGTTCTTGCCTCCAATGTCAAGAGCTACCAGAACTAGTATGTTTTCTTTTCTGGGAGTTGTCAATGTCCTTTTATACATTTATAGACACAAAGTTTGCCTAGTTGATCCTGTGGATTTAATATGCAGCTTGTGCTGTTGGTGGGAAGGTTTTGGGTCTCTTCCTTAGCCACACTGCCCCTGGGTTTCAATTGTGGTTTTATTTCCACCTCTGCATGTGGGTTGTCCACTGGGGTTTGCTCCTGAGGCTGCCCTGGAGGACTTGGGTCTGCCCCAGTGAGGGCCAGATGTGGAGGTGGTGCAACTGCTTGGGTCGCAGGTATTCTTGCAGTACACGGGGGAGTTGGAGGCTAGGACAGCAGGAAGTACAGTGCCTTAGAAGGGTATGGCAACCAGTATTGGCCAATACATTCCATGTTCTTGCCTGGAGAACCTCCCCCCCTGCCACCCCCCTGACAGAGAAGCCTGGCAGGCTGCAGTCCACAGGGTCGCAAAGAGTTGGACATGATCGAGGTGACACCACGTGCATAAACATGAGACTTTTTTCGCCTGTGGCAGCTCTACGCCAGTGAGGGTTGAGCATGAAGGTGGTACAGCTTCTTGGGTTGTGGCTACCCTGGGGGTGCCAAGTGTGCAGGGAAGTGGACTACCTTCGCTACAAAAGTTATGGCCCTATCAGTGTCTTTTTTTCAAAACTCCTGTAGCTGGCGATCAGAAGGCCTCTTTGGCCAGTCTTTCTCCATAGCTCTGCCCATTCAGGCACTTAGAGGGCTCCCTTGCCTGGGGTCTTTCTCTGCTGTTCTGCGTGTCAGGTACATAGAGGGTCCCCCTGGCTGGAGTCTTACTCTGTAGGTCGGTGCACCAGGTACTTAAAGCGGCACCCTGGGTGGGGGCCCTAATCTGTAGTTCAATGCATCAGGCATATAATGGGCCAGCCTCTCTATTGTTGGCTGTCAATGCTGGCATGTGGGGGAGAGAGGCTATGGTGATGTCTCCATCCCCTACGCATGACTCAGCAGTATCACCCTGCTTCCATGGCTGCCTGGCTTTCCTCCACAGACATTTCCCACCCCAATCACATCCCTCACATCCCCTTGATCAGTCTTTCTGCAGTCAGTAGCAGCCCTCGCCCTGGGATTGCTCCACAATCCCTACACTCCAGCTCCCAGCCACTGCGCCTTCCAGGGGACCTGTGTCCCTGTCCAGGATATGTATGGCTGCGGCAAGGATTGTCTGATTCTCATTCCATTTAGGCTGCCACAGGTCAGCTGTTTCACTCCCAGCCTTAAATGTTTCCCCTCTGACTCAGACAACTGCCCAGATGTGGGGATTGGACCCCTGCTTCTGTTCCCCAGGTCCAGTCCTATTAACACCCTTGTTTTTTCCGCTAGTTCCGTCATCCTAATGAGGTCTGTGTGGTTCTATATATTCTTTTCTGCTGGTCAGGTACTCCTGTCTGCTCTCAGCTGGTGTTCTGCATGCACTTCTGTGTCTGAAGGTGTGTTCCTGATGTATCTGTGGAGAGAAATGTACTCCATGTCCACCTACTCCTCCACCATCTTGCTATCTTCTCCTTGTGTGTTATTTGTCATTTTTCTCTTGTTGTTTTTAATATTTTATCTCTCTTAATTTTTGTCAGTTTGCATCTCAGTTTTTTCCTCCTTGGGCTTATCCTTCCTGGGACTCTCTGTGCTTCCTGGATTTGGTTGATTGTTTCCTTTCCCAAGTTCAGAAAGTTTTTAGTTATTATCTCTTCAAAAGAATTTTTCAGATCCTTTCTCTCCCTCTTCTCCTTCTGAGACCCCTATAATGTGAATGTTGGTGTGCTTAATATTGCCTGGAGGTCTCTTAGGCAGTCTTCATTTCTTTTCATTCTTTTTCTATATTCTGTCCTGCAGCAGTAATTGCCACCATTCTGTCCTCCAGGTCATTTATCCATTATCTGTCTCAGTTATTCTGTATTGATTCCTTCTAGTGTATTATTCATTTCTGTTTGTTTGTTCTTTAGTTCTTGTAGGTCTTTGGTAAACATTTCTTGCATCTTCTCAATCTTTGCCTCCATTCTTTTCCCAAGATCCTGGATAATCTTCACTATCATTATTCTGAATTCTTTTCCTGGGAGGCTGCCTGTATACACACTTTATTTAGTTGTTTTTCTGGGGTTTTATCTTGTCCCTTCATCTGGGACATAACTTTCTGCTTTTTCATTGTGATTAACTTTCTGTAATATGGTTTTTGCTTTAACCACTGTGAGCCTGTTCTTCTTGTTGCTTCTTCAGTCTTCCCTCTGATGGCTGACCCTAAGAGGCTTGTGTAAGTTTCTAGATGGAAGGGACAGGCAATGGGAAAAGCTACGTCTTTCTCTGGTGATCAGGGTCTTGCTCAATAAAGGTTTAATCTAATTTTCTGCTGATGAGTGGGGTTACACTTCCTCCTTGGTAGCTGTTGGGCCTAAGGCGTCCCAGCCCTGAGTCTACTGGCTTTATGGTAGGGTTAGTGGCAAACTCTAAGAGGATTTATGCCAACAGGGACCTTCCAGTGCCCCCATCCCTGTGGTAAGTCTCTGCTGACAAGGCCTCCACAGGAGGCCTCCAACACTATCTTGTAGTTTTGGTTTGGTCTCCTGTGGGTTCACTGTTTCTCTCCTCTGGGTCCTGGTGCAGGAAAAATTTTGGTTGTGCACTCCAAGACTGGAATCTCTGTTTCCCCCAGTCCTCTGGAAGTCCTATCTATAATCAAACCCCACTGGCTGTCAAGGCCAGGTTCCCTGGGGATTCCAAATCCCTTTGTGGGATCCTAAGCCAGGGAAGCCTGACGTGGGGTTCAAAATGTTCACAAGAGTGTGAGAATTTCCTTGGTATTATTATTCTCCAGTCTATAGGTCACCCACTTGGCAGGTATAGGATTTGATTTCATAGTGATTGTGCCCCTCCTACCATCTTGCTGCAGCTTCTTCTTTGTCTTTGGACATGGGGTATCTTTTTTTTTGGTGGGTTCCAGCATCCTCCTGTTGATGGTTGTTCAACAGCTAGTTGCAATTTTGGTGCTCTCACAGGAGGAGATGAGCACATGTCCTGCTCTTCCCTCTTGGACTGGTAGCCTAGAGATTTTTTAAATTGATGTATAGTTGGTTTACAATATTGTGTTCATTCATCATGTATAGCAAAATGAATTATGTATATGTGTGTGTATATATATATATATATGTTAATTTATGTGTATATTCTTATTCATATTTTTCTTCATTATGGTTTTTCACAGGATATTGAAGAGATCCAGCATCTCTTTCTATAAGGCTGGATCAGTATAATAAAAATAAATTTAAACATTAGGTGAGAAGATGTGAAATTATAGTCCTTTTGTGTGGACCAGGTATATGTGGATTAATATCTCTTATAGCATTGTTATTAAAATAAATAGTATCTTATCTTATTGTTGTTTAGTTGCTAAATCCTGTTCACCTCTTTTGCAAAACCAAGAACTGTAACCTGTCATGCTCCTCTGTCCATTAGGGTTCCCAGACAAGAATACTGGAATGGGTTGTCATTTCCTTCCTCAGGGGATCTTCTCGACTGAGGGATTGAACCCACATCTCCTGTACTGGCAGGCAGGTTCTTTACCAGTGAGCATCAGGGAAGCCCTATCTTAATTTTTCTATAAAAGCTTCTTGTCAAATTCGTTGATAATTCTAGAATAATGCCTATCACATGAAAAAAAAATGTTGAGTTAAATGAATAAATGATTTCCCTAGGGCAATAAAGTTGTTTTTAATCTGACAAATGACAAGAACATACACTTATCACAATTCCCAAGAGGGTCCAGAAATATTGCCGCTTACTGCCTTTTTAGCAGCATCAAAATTCACTTCCCAGTGTGAAAAACCTTGAAAAGCAATTAAGAAAACCAGTGTCTTTGGTAGGTTTATATTCATGTGAAATTGTGTTAATAATGCCAGAACTCTGAATCTATTGGATGAAGTTGCTTTTATTCAGTTCAGCACCATTTTCTAAAATTGCTTGTACATATGTTCTCTCAGTCACTTCAGTCATGTTTGACTCTGTACAACCCTATGGACTGTATGTAGCCTGCCAGGCTCCTCTGTCCATGGGATTCTCTGGGCAAGAAATACTGGAGTGTGTTGCCATGCCCTCCTCCAGGGGAATTTCCCAAACCCAAGGATCGAACTTGCATCTCTAGCATCCCCTGCATTGGCAGGCAGGTTCTTTACAACTATCACCAGCATTTGACTTACTGCAATAATATTTTTCTGGTGAAGTACTGGAAATGTTCTTTTTACATGTAAAGAAAAAAAAAAGCATGGTTCTAACAGAGATTGAGATAATATCTGATTTCTTTTCCAAAGTAAAAGACGATCTTTTCAAGAATTTTTAAACTTTCACCTTTAAGTGTGAAAAGAACCCTTCCAGGCTACATGTTTGTTCCTTTAATCTCTCTTTGGCAGTACGCAAATTGGAAGACAAAGAAGCCCTTCAGTCAGTGGTACTAAATCTGGCTATGTCTCTGCCTCTGTCTCAATATCTCTGTATCTTTCACACAGACACACACACACACACACACACACACACACTTCTCTTCCATAGTCTCACACATATAGAAATCCACCTGCCTCGTGTGTCTCATTAATCCTCCCAATTCTGTAGCTCCTTTGTTTCAAAGACTATTTGCAATTCCAATAATGGGGGCAAAATTATGTGACATATTTTGCACAAACTTTAATTGACAGATAAATATGTGTTATTATGCTATTTCTTTCAATGTAGATGTATTTTCACGGTGTTAATGACAGGAAGGAATATGTATTCTTGAATTCTAAGGCAGCATTAATAAATTTTTTTTTCCTTCCATTTTTTGAGATATACTTGACATACAGCACTCTATAAGTCTTAAACTTATACAATAATACTGTTTTACAACATCATGATTTGACTTACATATATCATAAAGTGATTACCACAAAAAGTTTAGTGAACATCCATCATCTCATATAGGTACAAAATAAGAGAAATAGAAAAAAAAAGTCCTTGTAATGAGAACGCAGTATATTCTCTCTTAATAACTTACATATATAATATATTGCAGTGTTAATTATATTGATCATGTACATTAAGTCTCTCAGCTCAGTTCAGTTCCTCAGTTGTGTCTGACTCTTTGCGACCCCATTTGCTACAGCACACAAGAATTCCCTGTCCTTCACCATCTCCCAGAGCTTATGCCAACTTATGTCTATGCAGTCATTGATGCCATCCAACCATCTCATCCTCTGTCTACCTCTTCTCCTTCTGCCTTCAGTCTTTCTCAGCATCAGTCTTTTCCAATGAGTCAGTTCTTCGCATCAGGTGGCCAAAGTATTGAAGTTTCAGCTTCAGCATCAGTCCTTCCAATGAATATTCAGGACTGATTTCCTTTAGGATTGACTGGTTTGATCTCCTTGCAGTCCAAGGGACTCTCAAAAGTCTTCTCCAATACCACAGTTTAAAAGCATCAATTCCTCAGTGCTCAGCTTTCTTTATAGTCCAACTCTCACATTCATACATGATTGCTGAAAAAGAAAAAAAAAAGTGGCTTTGACTAGACAGACATTTGCTGGCAAAGTAAGTCTCTGCTTTTTTAATATGCTGTCTAGGTTGGTCATAGCTTTTCTTCCAAGGAGCAAGTGTCTTTTAATTTCATGGCTGCAGTCACCATCTGCAGTGATTTTGGAGACCAAAAAAATAAAGTCAGCCACTGTTTCCACTGTTTCCCCATCTATTTGCCATGAACTGATGAGACTGGATGCCATGATCTTAGTTTTCTTAATGTTGCATTTTAAATCAACTTTTTCACTCTCCTCTCTCACTTTCATCAAGAGACTCTTTAGTTCTTCTTCTCTTTCTGGCATAAGGGTGGTGTCATCTGCATATCTGAGGTTATTGCTATTTCTCCTGGCAATGTTGATTCAACCTTGTGCTTCATCTAGCACAGCATTTCTCATGATGCAGTCTGCATAAAAGTTAAATAAACAGGGTGACAGTATACAGTTTGACATAGTCCTTTCCTGGTTAGGAACCAGTCCATGTTCAGTTCCAGCTGTTTCTTCTTGACCTGCATACAGATTTCACAGGAGGCAGGTCAAGTGCCCTGGTATTCCCATCTCTTGAAGAATTTTCCACAGCTTGTTGTTGTCCAAATAATGGAGTAGGCAGTAAAGTAAAAGTAAACATTTTTTTCTGGAACTCTCTTGCATGTTTAATGATCCAGCAATTGTTGGCAATTTGATCTCTGGTTCCTCTGCCTTTTCTAAATCTGGCGTGAACATCTGGAATTTCATGGTTCACATACTGTGAAGCCTGCCTTGGCGAATTTTGAGCATTACTTTGCTAGCATATGAGATGAGTGCAATTGTGTGGTAGTTTTGAGCATTCTTTGGCATTGCCTTTCTTTGGGATTGGAATGAAAAGAAACCTTTTCCAATCTTGTGGCCACAGTTGAGTTTTTCAAATTTTCTGGCATATTGAGTGCACCACTTTCACAGCATCATTTTCTAGAATTTGAAATAGCTCAACTGGAATTCCATCACCTCCACTAGCTTTCCTCACAGTGATGCTTCCTAAAGCCCACTTGACTTCACATTCAAGGATGTCTGGCTCTAGGTGGGTGATCACACCATCGTGGTTATCTGAGTCATGAAGATCTTTTTTGTATAGTTCTTCTGTGTATTCTTGCTACCTCTTCCTAATATCTTCTGCTTCTGTTAGGTCCATACCATTTCTGTCCTTTATTATGCCCATCGTTCCATAAATGTTCCCTTGGTATCTCTAATTTCTTGAAGAGATCTCTAGTCTTTCCCATTCTATTGCTTTCCTCTATTTCTTTGCATTGATCACTGAGGAAGGCTTTCTTATCTCTCCTTGCTATTCTTTGAAACTCTGCATTCAAATGGGTATATCTTTCCTTTTCTCCTTTGCCTTTCACTTCTCTTCTATTCACAGCTATTTGTAAGGCCTCCTCAGACAACCATTTTGCCTTTTTGCATTTTTTTGGGGGGATAGTCTAGATCACTGCCTCAAGTACAGTGTCAAGAACATCCACCCATAGATCTTTAGACACTCTATCAGATCTAATCCCTTGAATCTATTTGTCACTTCCACTGTATAATCATAAGGGATTTGATTTAGATCATACCTGAATGGTCTAGTGATTTTCCCCACTTTCTTCAATTTAAGTCTGAATTTGGCAATAAAGAGTTCATGATCTGAGCCAGTCAGCTCCCGGTCTTGTTTTTGCTCACTGTATAGAGCTTCTCCACATTTGGCCACAAATAATATAATAAATCTGATTTTGGTATTGACCATCTGGTGTTGTCCATGTGTAGAGTCTTCTGTTCTATTGTTGGAAGATTCTGTTTGCTACAACCAGTGAGTTCTCTTGGGAAAACTGTTAGCTTTTGACCTGCTTCGTTTTGTATACTCCAAGGCCAAATTTCCTGTTACTCCAGGTATCTTTTGACTTCCCACTTTTGCATTCCAATCCCCTATAATGAAAAGGACATCTTTTGGGGGGTGTTATTTCTAGAGGGTCTTGTATGTCTTCATAGTATCATTAACCTTCAGCTTCTTCAACATTACTGGATTATCAGATTACTGTGATATTGAATGGTTTGCCTTGGAAATGAACAGAGATCATTCTGTCGTTTTTGAGGTTACACCCAAGTACTGCATTTGGGACTCTTTTGTTGACTCCAATGGCTATTCCATTTCTTCTAAGGGATTCTTGCCCACAGTAGTAGATATAATGGTCATCTGAATTAAATTCACCCATTCCAGTCCATTTCAGTTCACTGATTCCTAAAATATTGATGTTCACTCTTGCCATCTCCTGTTTGACCACTTCGAATTTGCCTTGATTCATGGACCTAACATTCCAGGTTCCTATGCAGTATTGCTTTTTACAACATCAGACTTTACTTCCATTACCAGTCACATCTACAACTGGGTGTTGTTTTTGCTTTGGCTCCATCTCTTCATTCTTTTTGGAGTTATTTCTCCACTGATCTCCAGTTGCATATTGGGCACCTACCGACCTGGGGAGTTCATCTTTTAGTGCCCTGTCTTTTTGCTTTTTCAAACTGTTCATGGGGTTCTCAAGGCAAGAATACTGAAGTGATTTGCCATTCCATTCTCCAGTGGATCATGTTTTGTCAGAACTATCCACCATGACCCTTCCATTTTGGGTGGCCCTACAAAGCATGGCCCTACACCCATGGCTCATAGTTTCATTGTGTTCAACAAGGCTGTGGGCAAAGGAGAAGCCCCAGCAAGATGGCGGCGACATCACATTTAGAACCAAACTCCACACCCAGCAAAGATGCTCAGAGGGCTCAAACAAACCTTAAATGCACCAGGACCCAGAGACCCCACAGAGACTGAGCCAGAACTGTGTTTGAGTGTCTCCTGCAGAGGTATGGGTCAGCAGTGGACTGCTGCAGGGTCAGGAGCTCTGGGTGCAGTAGACCTGGGTATGGCATAAGCCCTCTTGGAGATCATCACCAATTACCCCATCATAGAGCTGCCAGAACTTACACAGGCCTGGGGAACAGACTCTTGGAGAACACAGACAAAAGCTTGTTTGTACCAGGACCCAGGAGAAAGGAGGAGTGATCCCACAAGAGACTGACACAGTCAGTCCCACACAGTGATCCCACACAGACTTAACTATGTGTCAAGGAGCCTCCGGCAGAGGTGTGGTTCAGTGATGGCCAGCTGAGGGTTGGTGGCACTGAGTGCAGCAGTGCATGCATGGGACCTTTTGAAGGAGGTCACCATTATCTTCATTACCTCCACCATAGTTTGGCCTCAGGTCAAACAACAGGGAGGGAACACAGCCCTGCCCATCAACAGAAAATTGGATTAAAGATTTACTGAGCATGGCCCTGCCCATCAGAACAAGACCCAGTTTCCCCCTCAGTCTCTCCCATCAAGTTTTCATAAGCCTCTTATCCTTCTCCATCAGACAACAGACAGAATGAAAACCACAATCACAGAAAACTAACCAATCTGATTATATATATATGTGTGTGTGTGTATATGTATAATGATGAGATATATATACAGATATATAGAAGGGATTATGTGTGTGAATATATATATGTATATATATATAATATATATATAAAATATTATGTATATGTGCATATATACACACACATACATATGCATATTATGCATATATATATTATGACTGGTCTTCCCTGATGGCTCAGTGGTAAAGAATCTGTCTACCAAGCAGGAGATGTGGGTTTGATTACTGAGTTGGGATGATCCCCTGTAGAAGTAAATGGCAACCCATTCCCATATTCTTGCCTAGTAAATTGCATGGATAGTGGAGACTGGCAGGCTACACTCCATGGGGTCACAACGGTTGGGCACAACTTAGCAACTAAACAACAACAACAAATAATGATTTATATACATAATGATGTTATATATATATAAATAGATATGTACATATATATATATATATATATAGAAGTGACTATATAAAATGATGTGATTATGTATATATATATATATGATTAAAATAAAGGAAATAATATAAAGATCAATAAAATGAAAAGCTGGTTCTTGGAGAGGATAACCAAAATTGACAAACCACTAAACCCTTCTTTTATACAAACCAAAGAAAGAAGGGAGGGGACTCAAAGCAATAAAATTAAAATGAAAGAGAAGTTACAACAGACAACACAGAAATACAAATGATCATAAAGACTAATATGAGCAATTGTATGACTATAAAATGAGCAATCTGGAAGAAATGGACAAATCCTTAGAAAAGTACAACCTTCCTATACTGAATCAGGAAGAATTTGAAAATATGAACAGACCAATCACAAGCATTGAAATTGAAACTGTGATCAAAAATCTTCCAACAAACAAAAGCCCAGGGCCAGATGGCTTCACAAGCAAATTTTATCAAATGGTTAGAGAAAAGCTCACACATATCCTGATCAAACTGTTCCAAAAAATTACAGGAGAAGATTTTCCAAACTCATTCTCCAAGGCCACCATTATCCTGATACTAAAGCCAAACAAAAACAATCACAAAAACATTCATCCATGATATTAACCAGGCCAATATTACTAATGAACATAGATGAAAAAGTCCTCAACAAAGTTCTAGGAAACAGAATCCAACACATTAAGAGAATCATACACCGATGATCAAGTAGGGCTTTTCCCAGAGAGGTAAGGATTCTTCAGTATACACAAATTAAACAATGTGATTGATACACTGTATTAACAAATTGAAAGATGAAAACCAGATGATCATCTCAGTAGATGCAGGGAAAGCATTTGACAAAATTCAACTCCCATTTAGAATAAATACCCTCCAGGAAGTAGGCATAGAAGGAACTTGCTTCAACATAATAAAGACCATATATGACAACCCTACAGTAGACATTATTCTCAATGGTGAAAAACTGAAAGCATTTCCTCTAAGATCAGGAACAAGACAAGGATGCCTATTCTCATCCCTAGCTTTTATTATTATTATTCAGTACAGTTTTGGAAGTCCTAGTCATGCCAATCAGAGGGGTAAAAAAGAAATAAAATGAATCCAGATTGGAAAAGAAGTAAAACTCTCATTGTTTGCAGATGACATGATACGTTACACAGAAAACCATAAAAATGCCACCAAAAAACTACTACAGCTAATAAATGAATTTAGTATAGTCACAGGATATAGAATTAATACACAGAGTTGCATTCCTATATAATAACAATGAAAAATCAGAAAGAGAAAACAAGGAAACAATCTCATTCACTATTGCAGCAACAAGAATAAAATGTACAGGAAAGACATACCTAAAAAGACAAATACCTGAATTCAGAAAACTATAAGATGCTGATGAAAGTAATCAAAGACAACACAAACAGATGGAGAATTATATCATGTTCTTGGACTGGAAGAACCAATATTGTCAAAGTAACTATACTACCCAAGGCAATATACAAATTCAATGCAATCTCTATCAAATTATCAATGACATTTTTCACAGAAATAGAACAAAAAATTTTGCAATTTGTATGGAAACAAAAAAAAGATCCCAAATAGCCAAAGCAATCTTGAGAAAGAAAAAGCTGG
Organism: Odocoileus virginianus; assembly: GCF_023699985.2. Taxonomy (NCBI): domain Eukaryota; kingdom Metazoa; phylum Chordata; class Mammalia; order Artiodactyla; family Cervidae; genus Odocoileus; species Odocoileus virginianus. The sequence goes on from NW_027224330.1 coordinate 1,563,442, forward strand.
AGGAATCAATCTCCCTGTCTTCAGATTATACTAGAAAGATGCAGTCATCGAGAGAGTATGGCACCAGCACAAAAACAGAAATATAGGCCAATGGAACAAGATAGAAAGCCCAGAGATAAACCCATGCACCTGTTGTTGTTCAATTGCTAAGTCATGCCTGACTCATTGCAACCCCTGAAATGCAGCAAGCCAGGCTTCCTTGTCTTTCACTATCACCCTGAGTTTGCTCAAACTCATGTCCATTGAGTCAGTGATGCTATCCAACCATCTCATCCTCTGTCGTTCCCTTCTCCTCTTGCTCTCAATCTTTCCTGGCAATAGTCTTTTCCAGTGAGTCACCTCTTTGCATCAGATGGCCAAAGTATTGGAGCTTCAGCTTCAGCATCAGTCCTTCCAATGAATATTCAGTGTTGATTTCCTTTAGAATTGACTGGTTTGATCTCTTTGCTGTCCAAGGAACTCTCAAGAGTCTTCTCTAGCACCACAGTTCAAAAGCATCAATTCTTCAGTTCTCAGCCTTCTTACAGTCCAACTCTCACATCCATACATGACTATTGGAAAAACCATAGCTTTAACTATACAGACCTTTGTTGGCAAAGTGATGTCTCTGCCTTTTAATACACTGTCTAGTTTTATCATAGCTTCTTTCAAGAAGTATCCATCTTTTAATTTAGAGGCTGCAGTCAAAATCTGAATTTATTTTGGAGCCCAAGAAATTGAAATCTGACATGATTTCCACCTTTTCCCCATATGTTTGCCATGAAGTGACAGGACCAGATGCCATGATCTTCATTTTTTGAATATTGAGTTTTAAGTCAGCTTTTTCATCCTCCTCTTTCACCTTCATCAAGAGGTCCTTTTGTTCCTCTTCCCTTCCTGTCATTAAAGTGATATCAGCAGCATATCTGAGATTGATATTTAAGGAGAAAAGAATATACAATGGATAACAGACAGCCTATGGTGCTGGGAAAACTGGACAGCTATGTGTAAAAGAATAAAATTAGAACATTCTCTAACACCATACACAAAAATAAACTCAAAATGGATTAAAAACCTAAATGTAAGGCCAGAAACTATAAATTTATTAGAGGAAAATATAGGAAGCACAGTCTTTGATATAAATCAAAATAAATTTCTCTGTGATCCACCTCCTAGATTAACAGAAATAAAAACAAAAATAAAGAAGTGGGACCTAATAAAACTTAAAAATTTTTGCCCAGCAAAGGACACTCTCAGCAAGATGAAAAGACAACCCTCAGAATGGGAGAAACTAATTGCAAACAACTGACAAAGGATTAGTCTCTAAATATACAAGAACCTCATACAGCTCAATAGCAGAAAACCAAGCAACTTAGTCAAAAAGTGAGGAGACCTAAATAGGCATTTCACAAAAGAAGACATATAGATGGCTAATAAGCACATGAAAAGATCATCCATATAACTCATTATTAGAGAAATATAAATCAAAACTACAATGAGGTTATCACCTCACACCAATCTGAATGGCCATCATCAAAAATCTACAAACAATAAATGTTGGAGGGGATGTGCACTGTTGATGGAAATGAAAACTGATACAGCCATATGGAAAACACTATGGAAATTTCATATAAAACTAGGAATAAATCTACCATATGACCCAGCAATCCCACTACTGGGCATATACCCTGAGAAAACCACAATTCTAAAAGACACATATACCCCAATGTTCATTGCAGCAATATTTACAATAGCCACAGCATGGAAGCAACCTAGATGTCCATCAACAGATGAATGGATAAAGGTGTGATACGTACACTCAGCCATAAAAAGGAACAAATTTGAGTCAGTTGTAATGAGGTGGATGAACCTAGAGCCTGTTATACAGAGTGAAGTAAATCAGAAAGAGAAAAACAAATATCATATATTAATGCATATATATGGAATCTAGAAAAATGTTGCTGGTGAAACTAGTAAAGAATGGACTTGTGGATATAATGGGAGAAGGAGAGGGTAGGATGAATTGAAAAAGCAGCATTGACATATATACACTATTTGATGTGTAAAATAGATAGTTATTGGGGACATGCTATATAAAACAGGGAGTCCAGTCTGGTGCTCTGTGATGACCTAGTGGGTAGGGGAGTGAGTCTCAAAAGGGAGGACATGGAGTTAATTATATATGTTATATATGTAAAATTTTACACACACACACACACACACACACACACACATATATAAAATTATGACTGATTCACCTAGTTGTGCAGCAGAAATCAAGACAACATTTTAAATTAATTTTCTACCTGTTAAAAAAGAAAAGAAAATATGTTCAAATAACTTTGGAGAATAATGGTTGAACACAGTATTTAGAAGTGTATAGTTTAGCCTCCATGCTTTTGTGTTTTTTTCCTGGTGAGGGGACTGATGCATATGTTCTGGTGGTTGGAGTTGGATATTGTTTTTCTGAAATGAAATGTCATGCCCAGTGGTGTGTTATAGTGTTTCTGTGAGCTTGTATGACCTTGAGCAGCCTGTCTGCTAACTGGTAGAGTTGCTTTCCTGCTTTGCTAGTTGTTTGGTGTGAGCATCTGGTAGTGGAACTTTGCTGACCTTTGGATGGTGCCAGGTCATTGTGTTGAGATGAAGGCCTTTGAGAGAGCTCTCATTGTTAGTATTCAGGAGTTCTCTGGTGGTCCAATGTCCTTGACTCGATTATCCCACCTTGGAGGTTCAGACCCAAACCATTGCTGGAGCACCAAGAGTCCATAAGCCATACAGCACAGAAGAGAAAAAAAGAAAGCTAGAAATAGTGTGAAAGTATTCAAGAACACATAAAAACAAAGAATGAATGGAAAAAGCCCGGAGACAAATGTTGAAAGCAGCATTAATCAAACAGGAACATACAAACTCATAAACTCATACTCACACACAAAAAAAGGAAGAATAAAGAGAGAAACTGAAAAAGAAAAGAGCAGTCAAACCAATAAAACCATAAATGAAAATAAAACATTGAAAACTAGTGTAGCAAAATTACAAAACCAAAAACATGGGGAAAGTGTAATAATATTATGAAAAGACATTGTAGAAATAGAAAAAATCAAATGAAATGAATTTATTTAAAAATAAAAGCATTAAAAAAGGAAAAAGTAAGTACAAATAAAAACTTGAGGGTTAATAAAAAGGAGGAACAGCAATAGAACAAAGTTAATGGTAGTTAAGAAAAATATTTTGCGTGACTTCAGTTGTCTTTACCACAAAGTGTGCTCCTGCCAATCTGCCTACTCAGAAAGTCCTCCAATATTTCTAGAAAGGTCTCTGGGCCTGCTGCCAGCATCGTGAGGTCAGTTCTGACTCAGTTTTGGCCTTACTCCAGCTTATGCTTGCTTCCAAAGTCCACAATTACCCCCCAGAGTCCACAATTTCAAGTTAATTCATGGATTTTATCCTCTACACCTGTTGCTGCAGGAGTGAATTCCTTTCCTCTTCTTTGATCACACAACCCCTGGTGCTCCATTTTGGTTTCAGCTCTGCCTCTGCTTATAGGCCTCCCTTCAGGTTCTGTTTCCTGCCAAGACAAGAGGGGGCAAAGGCCAGGTTTGTTAGGGCCCACTAGCTCAGTTGGGGTGGGAAAATAGAAAAGTAAAGCAGACACAGTTGGGGTTCATGGGGAGTGCCTGTGGTGGTAGAGATCTGTCAAGAGATGCTTCAGTCTAAGGGGCCTTGTGGGCTCTTCCAGGGGAATTGGCTCCATGTTTCGCAGCCAATTTAAGTAGGCTGTCAGGAGGTTGACTTGCACCTGTGCATAGCTTGGTGGCCACTGTGGTGGCCATTAAGCTCTGGGTTTGCAGACCACAGCCCTGTCTCACCCTCTACCTCTGGCACTCAAGCCAGCCTTGACAGTGGCAGGCCCATGGGCATACCCACTTCTGGGGTCTTGGACCACAGCCGCCTTATCCTACCTATGACACTCACGAAGGCAGGGTCCTGTGGTCTGCATGGGCATGGAGCTCCAGTGCCCCCACAATAATGACCTCGTGCCTCTCTGGGAGGCGCAGGCTTCCTCCTGGACTCTTTCTGCTGTGCTCATTCCCATCAGAGTATCTTCACAGCAGCCAACCTCAGTCCAGCCTCCCAAGCCTGAGACTCAGCACCCAGCCCCCACTCACCGCGGATGGCAGGCAAACTGCTTCTAGTCTGGGAAGTGTTGGTTAGCAATTATCTCTGTGCTGAATTCTCTCCATTTTGCCTTCTGAGCACCTGTTATTGCATTCCCTTCTGAGGTGCCAAAGCTCCTCCCTGTCCCTGCCCATGAGGAGGTTTCCAACTTTTCCTTCTCCACTGCTCCCTCTGAGAGGTGGAGGACCTGTCTGGCTTTATCTCTTTATTTTCTTGTTGCTTTTCCATGCCATTTTATGTAAAGATTAGCTTGCCTTTTTGGAAGTCTGAGGTTTTCTGCCAGTGTTCAGTAGGTATTCTGTAAGAGTTGTTCCACATGCAGCTTTATTTTTGATATATTTGTGGAGAGAAAGATGATGTCCACATCTTTCCTCCTCCACCATCTTCAATCCCTACTTGAGCATTTTTATGATCGCTATTCTGATCTCTTTATTGTGTAGATTGCTTATTTTTACTTTTCTTAATTCTTCTTGAGTATTTTCTCATTCCTTCATTTGGAACACATTGCTGTGTCACATCATTTCACCTAATTCTGCTTTTATTTGTATGTATTACATAGGCTGCTTCCTTTCCTTATCTGGGAGAAGTGGCCTTCTTAGGAAATGTCCTCTGGGACCCCGCAGTGAACTTCCCTCATCAGAGCTCTATGATTCAGGGGTGCCCTATGTGTGGGTTGCATGTGCTCTTCTGCTGTGGTAGAACTAACTGCTATGGGTGGTCTGGTAGGCTCGGCTGATCCCTGGCTAGTTGGTATCCAGGCCCTGACCGTTGCAGTTGCTGCCAGCTCCTGGCAGGTGTGCATGAGTCTTAGTGCACTTGACTGCATGGCCCAGGGAGTAACCATTTTGGTGATGCCTCAAACAATCAGATCATTGGGTACCTGACTGAGGACACCTCAGAGGATTTCAGAGGGGCTACAGTGGCCTGCTGGTGGCTAGCATTGTGTATTCATGAAGCTAGGCTTGGCCTGGAGGGGTCTCAGGACTGATGCCCACCAGCTGGTGAGCAGGGCATGACCTGGGGCTAATAAGAGGATTTCAAAATGCTTCTTGCCAGCATCCACATGGTAGAACAATCTCCCCAAAATGGCTGCTGTCAGTCTCCTTCCTGAGATGATTCCCAGGTGCCTCCTGCCTCTCCAGGAGTCTCTTCAAAATCAGTTGGTATTTCTGCCCTGTGCCAAACAGCAAGAAAAGAAAATAAAATAAAAACAGAAGGAAGGTTCTCTTTCTTATAGCCCTCCTGACAGCAACCCCCCAGCCTTCAAAGTTAAATGTTCTGGGGGCTCATCTTCTTGATGTGGGATCTCCAGACTATGAAATCCAGTGTGAGGCATGAACTCCTTGCTTTTGGGGAAAAAAAAATCTCTGTAATTGTGATTATCCTTAAATTTGTGAGTCACCTACACGTGGTGTTGGCCTTGATTATACTTCATTTCCAAGTCTCCTTCTGGACTCATTGTTCTTTTTTTGTATCTTTAGTTGTAGAATATCTTTTCTACCTGTCCACAGGTTGTTCTCTTTGATAGTTGCTCTGTAAATAACTGTAATTTTGGGGAGCCTGTGGGAGGAGGTGAGCTCAGTGTCTTCCTATTCCACCAACTTCTAGGAGAATGCTTTTGAGTTTTTATCAGACAAAATGCTAGTATCTAAGCATATTTGAGAAAGCATTTTGGAGACAGCTTTCTGATCTTTGACCCTAAAATTATAGGGTCAATTGAATAAAAAACAGACTCCTGCTCTTTGTTCAAAGCCAATTGTCTCCAGCACTTAGGTTTCCTGCTTTCTGCTCTTCTACATTGTCCCCTAGGCTATAATTTTCATGGTTCCTACACTTTCACAAATCTCACTGTTAAGAGTTTGTGATTAGTCCCAAGACAATAGCTGAAATAAGGGTGAATATACACAGTGACATGGAAATAAGTTATGGATGTCACTACAGGATAGGCATAAGCTGTTAGAAAAGAGTATAGAGTAGTAGCCATCAAAAACAGGATGAGTGATGCTATGGAAACCAAAAGTCAAGAGAAATTTGAGGGAATAGGAGTGGCTCATGATGAAAAAATGCACCCAGGAGGCCAACTAGGGCAGAAAAATGTATTGGGTTTAGTTTTTGGTAAAGTGATGGGTTTGACTGAGAGGCAAAAGTAAGGAGTGAGGTTAAAAGTGGGCATAACATTTAACTCATTTATTTCAATTATCTGTTGAAATATTTGTCTTCTCCAGGGTATTGTCTTTGATTCATATCTGCTTCCTTTGAGGTCTGTACTTACTCTTTTTGAGCAAAAACAGAGTGGCTAAATTGTAAATAAAAGACCTGGAAAATGAAAAAGAAACTTGAGTTAAAACCCCTATTATTACAGTAGATGTCAGTAAGAATAATATGGATTGGTATTTCCTGTTCATATTAAAATCAAACCAATGGAAAATACCATTACCCACTCTCTAATGGGAAGCTAATTCAATTAATGACCACTCTTTCCTGACAGAGAAGGCCATTATTGAAATTTCACATATGCTATTACATTATAGCATGGATGTAAAAGCCTTCTATTTGCTGATAATCATTAGCACTCTCTAGATAAATTCACTATTCATTTGATTACATAAACCAAGTATCATATTGAATTATAGTCATATTGACTATTCTGTGTGCTTTATAAAAGCCACTGGGATAAATTTTTCCACACAGATTTTCTGTGGAGCTGAATGTTTGCTATTCTTCATTAATCAAGCACATAAAATTTTAATACTCCAGATATGACAGACTTCAGATGACCCAAGTTAGACTAAATAAAAGCATTCTTCTTTTTCTAGAGAGAATTACCTTCCTGAATCTAACCTAAGTTACACTCTCAGAGAAGAATTAAACCACAAAAGGAGAAAAAATAATTAATAGCATACTTTGTTCAGCCAACCAGATGAAAGCTTTCAGTCCTTAGAGAAAATATGAATTAAGGAAAAGCAATAATAGATGTTGGGAACTCATAATTCAGGAACTCAAAACAGATCTTCTTCTTCTTTCCAACTTGTGTTTTTTAAATTTATTTATTTTAATTGGAGGCTAATTACTTACAATATTGTAGTGGTTTTTGCCATACATTGACATGAATTAGCCATGGGTGTACACGTGTTCCCCATCCTGATCCCCCCTCCTGCCTCCCTCCCCATCTCATCCCTCAGGGCCACCCCAGTGCACCAGCCCTGAGCGTCCTGTCTCAGGCATCGAACCTGGACTGGCGATCTATTTCACATATGTTAATATACATGTTTCAATGCTATTCTCTCAAATCATCCCACCCTTGCCTTCTCCCACAGAGTCCAAAAGTCTGTTCTTTACATCTGTGTCTCTTTTGCTGTCTCACATATAGGGTCATCATTATCATCTTTCTAAATTCCATATATATGCATTAATATACTGTATTGGTGTTTTTCTTTCTGACTTACTTCACTCTGTATAATAGGCTCCAGTTTCATCCACCTCATTAGAACTGATTCAAATGCATTCTTTTTAATAGTTGAGTAATATTCCATTGTGTATATGTACCACAGCTTTCTCATCCATTCGTCTGCTGATGGACATCTAGGTTGCTTCCATGTCCTGGCTATTATAAACAGTGCTGTGATGAACACTGGGGTATGTGTTTTTTGGGGGTTTTTTTGTTGTTGTTGTTGTTGTTGTTTTGTTTTTTTTCATTTCTGGTTTCCTTGATGTATATGTCCAGCAGTGGGATTGCTGGGTCATATGGCAGCTCTATTCCCAGTTTTCTAAGGAATCTCCACACTGTTCTCCATAGTGGCTGTACTAGTTTGCATTCCCACCAACAGTGTAAGAGGATTCCCTTTCCTCCACACCCTCTCTAGTATTTATTATTTGTAGCTTTTTTGATAGCACTCATTCTGACCAGCATGAGATGGTACCTCATTGTAGTTTAAATTTACATTTCTCTGATAATGAGTGATATTGAGCATCTTTTCATGTGTTTGTTAACCATCTGTATGTCTTCTTTGGAGAACGAATGGGACCTAATTAAACTTAAAAGCTTTTGCACAATGAAGGAAACTATAAGCCAGGTGAAAAGACAGCCTTCAGAATGGGAGAAAATAATAGCAAGTGAAGCAACTGAGAAAGAATTAATCTCAAAAATATATAAGCAGCTCATGCATCTCAATTCCAGAAAAATAAATGACCCAATCAACTTGTGTTTTAAAATGCAGTGCATGCTAAGTCACTTCAGTCATCTCCAACTCTCTGTGATCTCATGGACTGTAGCCCACCAAGGCTCCTTTGTCCAAAGAATTCTCCAGGCAAGAATACTAGAGTGAGTTGCCATTCCTCCTCCAGGGGATCTTCTCCACCCAGGGATTGAACCCACATCTCTTATGTCTCATGCATTGTCAGGTGGGTTCTTTACCACTAGTACCACTTGGGAAGATCTTAAAATGCAGAATAGAATTAAAAGCATAAATCTTCCAGTTTTATCCTTCAATTTACATATTTTACAACCTGTGTGAAACAGTTATAATCAGGTCAATGTATCCTTCTGATGTCCAGAAATACACAATAAATAGTTCTAATTAAAATCTGAAACTGATTTATAAGTAATGAGTCTGGATTCCTTTAAGTTTGTTTGTTAGTTGCTATCACATGGTTTTGAGAGTCAGTTAATCGATATCTTGATAAATATAAGACCTCTCTTTATTCTGATTTTCAGTTTTTGGTTTTACCTGATAGCAGCAAAAGATTATTTACTGTTTTGTGACATTTTCTGCATATTATAGTGGCTGAGCTACATATAAAGTCAGGATGAACTATAAATAGATAAACATGTAAAAAATCTGGTTCTTCCTTTTAGAAATTGTGATTTTGGTGAAATTACTTAACCAAATTGAACCTCAATTTTCTCATCTGCAAGAGAAGAAGTGAAGATGATTATCATTATCACGTAGAATCATGAAGGACACCTGCCCACAACTCTATATGAATACAGAGTCATTCTTTCCCTAAATGAAGTTGTAGTTGCAGATGTATTGAGAATTTTGTGGTATGAGAAGAGATGGAGAAGATGCTTTCTTCATGGACAGTTCCAGCCTCACCAGAAGATAGTTCTTGGTATAGTTTCTATGCAAAGATGCATAGAATGGTGTTTCCTCTTTGGTCATTGCATTTACTATAGACACAAATGGCCCTAGGTCTTCCTCGGGCTAGGGAATGGAGACAAAGTTTGGAACCCGAAGGTTTGAGTCTGTATCTCATTTTGCTACTTAAGAGAACTGGTGCTTACTTAGCCTATATTCATCTTATTTCAAGAAATCTCAACTCTCTTATTTTTTAAATTATTTCAAATTAAAATTAGAATAATCCCTACCACATTAATAAAATAAATTAGATAAGGTAACCATTTCTAACTCTTGCTACAGGGTAAGGTATCAGAGTGGAAAAAATGTCGTTTTCCACTTCCACATTCTTTGGCTGGTCTAGTAATTAAATTGACATGGGACAGACTAGCAGGAGAAAAGCAAATTTAATTTTGTACATATAGGGCTTCCCTGGGGGCTCAGACAGTGAAGAATCTTCCTGAGACCCAGGTTTAATCTCTGGGTCAGGAAGGTCCCTGGGAGAAGAGAATGGCTACCCACCCCATAAAGGTACACCAAAAATGTGATGCCCAAAAGGAAGTTAGGCAATTGAGGCTTATATGCTATTCTGAGTCTCAGAGTGGGTAAATGTCATGGCCTTGGTTTCTTGACATCAAACCCAGTTTTTCTTCATTGGTTCTATGTTGATCCATTCTAATGATCCAGGAAAAAGAGTCCAAAGTAAGACTAAAAGGGAAATGTATTTCTGAGATAATATTAAACTGAGGGAATTTACTCTTCAAAATAATTTAAGATATGGAACAGTACTATATAATACATACATACATACATACATACATATTCAAAAAAGGATTAAAAGGGATTAAAAATAGGCTGCAGCAGAAAAGAGTCTTTAAAGGTGATCCCCTGCAAACAAGCAGCTTTAGACCAGAGGCAGAGAAATGCCTTAAGAAGGCAAGAAAATGTGAGGAAAATGCAATTCTCTCTGCCAAAAAGGACCTATTTTGTATGAAATCATGTTGGTCCACTGAAATTAGGTCATTTCAGTGAATTTCATGACCTTACCTTTAGTCATATTACCTTCCTCACTAGACAAGAAACATTGAAAGTAAACATGTAAAGTGTGAGATAGCTGTGTTTATTAGAGTCATTTTAAAATCTGAAGAAAATAACTAAGAGCTGATGAAATCTGAAAGCCCCCATGATCACTTCAATTAATGTTCAGGATAACCAGATGAAAGGAATTTCAAGAATAAAGCAGAGGAAATACAAACCTCAGAACTTCAGCCATCTTCTCCCAGAAATTCTCCCATCTTTCTCAACATTTACCGTTAGCACAGTCCTAACATGACACCCGGAGAAGGCAATGACACCCACTCCAGTGCTCTTGCCTGGAAACTCCCATGGACGGAGGGGCCTGGTGGGCTGCAGTCCATGGGGTCGCTAAGAGTCAGACACGATTGAGCAACTTCACTTTCACTTTTCACTTTCATGCATTGGAGAAGGAAATGGCAACCCACTCCAGTGTTTTTGCCTGGAGAATCCCAGGGACGGGGGAGCCTAGTGAGCTGCCGTCTATGGGGTCTCACAGAGTCGGACACGACTGAAGCGACTTAGCAGCAGCAACATGACACCTGAAGCCCATCACACAGGCACATTTCCTGATGACAGTTCCACTGCCTTCCTGGTTTTACACCCACAACAGCACCAGTTATACTGTGAGGGCACCAGGAATTAACTAGAGAGGAAAGATGCCCTTCCTCCATGTGCCGTGGCTGACCTAGAGAAGACATCCTTCTGGTCACATACAAGGTAACTGGGTAGAGTAGGTTGGAGCCCTGACCCTTTCCAGCTGTGTGATCTGAACAAACTGCTCATCCAGTCCGTGAGTCCGGTCACTCTCTAACAAAACGAAACAATGAGAACCTAGAAGTCCAACTCATAGAAACTTTATTTGTGCTGCTTAAGATATGAGCAAAGATCTTTGATGCAGCATAGTTTATAATTGTTTAAAAAAAGTGATAAAAGTATGTTTTGATCAGTATGGAAACATATCTCAATTGTGTTGTACACACACACTGAAATACTATATAGCCTTTAAAATCTATATATGCCGACAGGCAATAATGCTCAAAATACATTAAGTAGGGAAAATTTTCAAAACAATGTGCTTAGCATACTACCATTACAGTTTTTTAAACCATCTCTGTATGAATATTTATATAATCATAGAATATTGTCTAGTAGTTCATGTGTCAGACTATGAACAGCTACTGATACAAGGTGCTAGTATGTGGGTATTTCTCTTCTTATTTATAAACTTATGTATTATTTGAACTTTTGGAAACAAGTTACAAGTAGTAGTATTAAACTGTATATCACTTATTTGTGGAATCTAAAATGCATGCCAAAGTAATGAATAAAGCAAAAAGAAGCAGGCTCACAGATATAGAGAATACACTAGTAGTTACCAGTGGGGAAAAGGGAGAGGGGTGGGGCAAGACAGAGGCGGGGGGGTGGGAGGGGAAGGTTATCATTGGAATATATGGAATCATGTGTATGAAACTTGAAAGTTGTAAAACACTGTAGAACTTAAAACATCTTTCATCTAATAAAAAAGAATAAAGCTTTTTTTTTGAAAAAAAAAAAAACTCATGAAAAAAAAACAAAAATAAACAAACCCAGTATTTTGATAACACAAAAAAGTAATGGTATTTTTAAAAAATGAAACTTTAAATAGTGTCATAATAATATTCAGTTCTCCATGCTGTTATTAACATTCAAAGCATCAGACATGCTGGGAAGTCATTTGTATCTCAGTTCTGGAGAGAATTCAGTATCATTTTATTCTTCAAAGTGAATGTAGCAATTTCTAAGTTCTTGACTCCTTGTCAGTGAAGGGGTAGTAATAAAAACTCCCTTCCTTTAGTCAGCCGTGTTTTCCAGGCAGCAAGTGTGATAAATGAGACATCCTCCTGAAGCTGCAAGGAGATGCTTTGTGATTCAAGACACTGAGTTCAACATTCATTACTCTGTGCATCCTGAATTTGGAGCATTGATGTTTATTTTGTAAAAATTAAAAGTTAAATTGAATACATTTGTGACTACTCTTTCATTTCAGTTGTTCAGAAGACTTGATGACCAGGTAACAAGACAAAGCCTATATACACCCATACATACACGCACATTCTCCAATAGTTATGCACTTAAATTGGTGTAGCTTCCTGTAGTCAGTTATGCAAAGGAGGAAGCTGAGACCAAGGGTGAAGACCTCACTGAGATGCCAGGGGAGGCTGCAGCAAGGTGAAACACTGACTTAGCCAGTTTGACATCAGTCGCTACTAGCTGTTATATGACCATGCTTCATCTCTTGGATAAAATCACTGTCTGATCTAAAATATTCCTCACAGACCAATTTAAAGACCTCTCAAAACTTAGAGCTTATATAGCTCTTCCTGAGATTCTGCCAAAAATGTTTGGATTTCCTTTCCTGAAATAACCACCAAGAATAGTTTTTAAGACACATATACACATAAAAATAAAAAAGTTTTTATTACTACCCCTTTAGTTACTTTATAGTTGCATTTTTTAAAGTTAAAATCTGTACTGCCCAGCTCAGCCACTGAGTTCATTCATTATTCTCTCAGTTACTCTCACTCCTTCTGAAATTGTGAATGAAAATCTGCTGATGAGTTTATGAAAGGTATTTTACTAGTTTTTATAGGTGCTCCAAAATAACAGTTCCAAAGAAATGTTTAACAATGACTATTTTATGTCATACTTACTTTATAGTGTGTACTGTGCTGTGCTTAGTCACTCAGTCATGTCTGACTCTTTGTGACCCCATGGACTATAGCCTGCCAGTCTCCTCTGTCCATGGGGATTCTCCAGGCAAGAATACTGGAGTGGGTTGCCATGCTCTCCTCCAGGGGATCTTCCCAACTCAGGGATCAAACCCAGGTCTCCTGCGTTGCAGGCAGATTCTTTACAATCTGAGCCACCAGGGGAGCCCATGAATACTGGAGTGGGTAGTCTATCCCTTTTTCAGGGGATCTTCCCTACCCAGGAATCAAACTAGGGTCTCCTGCATTTGCAGGTGGATTGTTTACCAGTTGAGCTATCAGAGAAACCCCACTCTATAGCCTTTTATTTGGGAAAAATGCACTCAATTGCATTCCTAATGGAACAGTAATTATTAAAGACAAGTTACATGGAATCTTGCAAATACTTTGATTCACCTGCTAAGGCAGCATAATTAGTTTCTGTAGCTGGCCTTTGCAGGTGTGACACCTGTCACAATGTCTTCTAAGTCACCAACAAGTTGCATATGGACCCAGAAGGACACATTGGACCTAAAATAAACCAATTATTTCTGAACTGATTTCTAAAATGCTAATTCCTTGAGATGCTCTAATGCTCTAAGTGTTGTGATATTATATGAAACTTGAAAACACTGTATATTTTATTCTCTTGGAGATGTACAATTCATATAGGTATTTTTAAAGCTCTGAAAAGCATTCAGTTAAAAAAACGTTATCTTTGCTTTACAAAGTTTCTTTTTCTTTAATTTGGCAATGGATTCCTTAATTCACGTAATGACAGTTAGCTTCCCATAAAGCTAGTAATTTTGTATAACACATATTGTGAAACACTGGGTCAAAATCTCTAATTTAAAAAAATACAGGTTAAAATATCTCTCTATAGGAGCCTGAATAAATGTTTTCTTTGTCATCCTATATATCCCTTATCCCTATTGGTTTCATGCCATTCAGAAAAAGCATAATAATCATGTTTCCCTTTGACTTCTTTAAGGCTTTTATATACTTAGAGAATTCCAGAAATGATTTAGGGGTAAAAGTTTATGTTATGATCTAAAAATTGTAGACCAAAAATAATTTCATTCCTGGTCTCTGGATCCTGGGTTCAACTTAGTAAATTGCTCCCATAGAACAAAATATTGAAAGGAGGGGGAGAAAAAGGAACTTTATTTACAGTGGAAGAACCTAGCAAGCATTGCTTAGGCCAGCGATCAAGGTCAATAACACCAGAAATAAATAATAATGGAATATATCTCTGGAGTGATGCAATGGTACTGTACCCCAAAATTCATAATTCCAGTCTAGTTGTAAGGGAAAAATTTGATAAATCCAATTTGAGACACATTACAAACTGACAAGTACTTTTCAACACTGTCAAATTCATCAAAAACAAAGGGAGCCTGAGAAGCTGCCACATACCAGAGAAGTTCAGTTCAGTTCAGTTGTTCAGTCTTGTCTGACTCTTTGCGACCCCATAGACTGCAGCATGCCAGGCTTCCTTGTCCATCACCAACTCCCAGAGCTTGCTCAAACTCATGTCCATGAGTCGGTGATGCCATCCAACCATCTCATCCTCTGTCGTTCCCTTCTCCTCCTGCCTTCAATCTTTCCCAGCATCAGGGTCTTTCCCAACGAGTCAGTTCTTCGCATCAGGTGGCCAAAGTGTTGGGGTTTCAGCTTCAGCATCAGTCCTTCCAATGAATATTCAGGACTGATTTCCTTTAGGATCTCCCCGCAGTCCAAGTGACTCTCAAGAGTCTTCTCCAACAACAGAGAAGTACTTTCTTGTAAATCTGAAATTATTCCAAATAAAATGTTTATTTAAATATAGTAATAATTTCCTCTATAGTTTCTGAGTATGTAAATCAGATCATATGGAAAGAGTAATCATAAGGTAACAGCATGAGTTTGGATCTTGACTGTCTAAAATTTTTAATTGAACTATAATTGTTTACAGTATTGTGTCAGTTTCAGGTGTACAGCAAAGTGATTCAGTCATACATATACATGTATGTATTATTTCAGATTATTTTCCCTTATAAATATTACAAAATATTGAGTATGGTTCCCTGTGCTATACAGCAGGTCCTTGTTGATTATCTGTCTTTTATATAGTAGTGTGTATGTGGATCTCTTTCTGTTTTTATATAATTTCATTTCTATTATTCTTTTTTTAGATTCTACATATAAGTCATATCATATGATATTTGTATTTCCCTGTCTAACTTCACTTAGTATGATCATCTCTAGATCTATCCATGTTGCTGCAAATAACATTATTTCATTAATTTTTATGACTCTATATATGTACCACATGGTCTTTATTCATTTATTTGTTGATGCACATTTAGGTTACTCTCTTGCCTCAGCTATTGTAAACAGAGCCGCAATGTACATCGGGGTTCATGAATCATTTTGTGGTTTTTAATTTATTGTTTAACCTGAGGAGAATGGTTTTACAATTTTGTGTTGGTTTCTTTTGTACAATAGTGCAAATCAGCCGTGGTTATACATAAATCACCTCCCTCTTGAGGCCCCCTCTCATCCCCCCACTCCACCCCTCTAGGTCATCACCTAGTGCCAGGCTAGGTTCCCTGTGTTATACAGTATTAATAACTTCTCGTCAGCTATCTAGTCAACACAAGGTAGTGTGTATGTGTTGATGTTACTTTCTTCATTCATCCTACTCTTTACTTCCTCTCTGTATCCACAAGTCCATATTTGCATCTCCATCCTTCCCTGCAAATAGATTCATCAATCCTACTTTTCTAGATTCCATATATATGTGTTAAGATACCATATTTATTTTACTCTTTCTAACTTACTTCACTCTCTATGACAGGTTCTGGGCTCATCTACCTCACTGGAACTGACTCAAATTCATTATATTTTATGGCTGATATTCCATTGTATATAGGTACCACATCTTCATCTATTCATCTTTTTATGGACATCTAGGTTTTTTCCATGTCCTAGCTATTGTAAATAGCTGTGAAATTGGGGGTACATGTATCTTTTTCAATTATGATTTTCTCAGGGTATATGCCCAGTAGTGGGATTGCTGAGTCATATGGTAGTTTTATTCCTAGTTTTTTAAGGAATCTCCATACTGTTCTCCATAGTAGCTGTATCAATTTACATTCCCATCAACAATGCAAGAGAATTCCCTTTTCTCCTATCCTCTCCAGCATTTATTCTTTGTAGATTTTTTTGATGATGGCCATTCTGACTGGTATGTGGTAGTTCTTTGTAGTTTTGATCTGCATTTCTCTAATAATGAGCAATGTTGAGCATCTTTTCATGTGTTTATTGGCTATCTGTATGTCTTCTTTGGAGAAATGTCTGTTTAGGTCTTCTGCCCATTTTTTGATTGGGTTGTTTGTTTTTCTGATAATGAGCTGTGTGAGTTGCTTATATGCTTTGGAGTTTAATCCTTTGTCAGTTGTTTCATTTGCATTTTTTTTCCCCATTCTGAGGGTTCTCTGTTAATTTTATTTATTGTTCCCTTTGCTATACAGAAGCTTTTAAGTTTAATTAGGTCCCATTTATTTGTTTTTGTTTTTAGTTCCATTACTCTAGGAGGTGAGTCAAAGGGGATCTTGCTGGGATTTATATGAAAGAGCATAATGCCTATGTTTTCCTCCAAGAGTTTAATAGTTTCTGGTTTTTCATTTTTTGAGTTTATTTACTGTTTTGAGTTTATTTTTGGGTATAATGTTAGGAAGTGGTCTGAAAGTGAAAGTGAAGTCGCTCAGTCATGTCTGACTCTTGTGACCCCATGGACTGTAGCCTGCCAGGCTCCTCTATCCATGGGATTTTCAGGCAAGAATACTGGAGTGGGTTGACATTTCCTTCTCCAGGGGATCTTCCCGACCCAGGGATTGAACCAGAGTCTCCTGCATTGCAGGCAGACCCTTTACCATCTGAGCCAGCAGGGAAGCCCTACAAAAGAACTAGGAAGAGTTCTAGTTTCATGCTTTTACATGTTGCTGTCCAGTTTTCCAAGCAAGGGGTACATGCATCTTTTTGAATTACGAGTTTCTCTGTATATCTACCTAGGAGTGGGATTGTAGGATCATGTTTTAGCTCTACTTTTAGTTTTTTCAGGATAATCCTTACTGTTCATAGTAGCAATGCCAATTTACAGTATAGGAGGGTTCCCTTTTCTCCATATCTTTTCCAGCATATATGATTTGTAAACTTTTGATATGGCCATTCTGATAGAGGTTAGGTGATATCTCATTATAGTTTTGATTCACATTTCTCTAATAATTAGTGATGTTGAGCATCTCCTCATGAACCTATTGATCTGTTTATCTTTGGATAAATGACTATGGCTTGGGGAGGAGCCAAGATGGCAGAGGAATAGGACGGGGAGACCACTTTCTCCCCTACAAATTCATCAAAAGAACAATTGAATGCTGAGCAAACTTCACAAAACAACTTCTGATCGCTAGCAGAGGACATCAGGCGCCCAGAAAAGCAGCCCATTGTCTTCGAAAGGAGGTAGGACAAAATATAAAAGATAAAAAGAGAGACAAAAGAGCTAGGGACGGAGACCCGTCCTGGGAAGGGAGTCTTAATAGAGGAAGTTTCCAATCACCAGGAAACCCTCACACTGGCGGGTCTGGGGAAGTTTTCAAATCTCGGAGGGCAACCTAACTGGGAGGAAAAATTAAATAAGGCCCACAGATTACTTGCCTAAAAGCAACTCCCAGCAAAAAAGTACCCCAGACGCTCGCATCCGCCACCAAAAGTGGGGGTGGAACGGAGAGGAGCGGGCGGCATTGCTTAAGATAAGGACCGGGCCCGAAGGCCCTGAGAGCAATCGGAGGGAGCTTTTTTAAACTGTGGGATAGCAAGAGAGAAAATTAATGGGCAGAACACACCGCCGGCTGTTCACAAAACAAAGGGACTGAGAAACTCCAGAGAAGAGCTAGCCTGCGGCGGACCGGCCCATCCCCGCCGGAGGTAGGAGGCAGGGGGGAGGGGAAAGGGGCAAACTCAGCCCCAGAGAAGGCATCCCCTCCCACACTGCAAACAGGCCTCCAGTTTCTATCCAAAGACTTCCTGAGATTCTGGATGGTTGACATCCGCTGCAGGTCCTAAGAACAAACACAAGCTGCTGGCACCTGACTGGCACATGCAGAAATTGAGGCTGGGGCCGTGGAGGGGAAAGGGTGTGCCGCACCCGGGGAGAGTGTGCCCGTCAAGCTCCTGGCTGCCTGAGCCGCTCAGGCCGGGGAAGGCACAAAACGCAGGCGCAAGTGAATTTGCGCTTTGGTGGAGTACCCGAAAACTGGAACCGCACGCAACGCAGGGACATGCTCCCTGTAGAGCAGCCGGGAGCCTGAGCAGTGTAGACGGGGAAAGCACTGACACCTGTGAGCGGGGCAAACCCAGTGTGCCTGGAACTCTGTGAGTGCTACCCACACACAGCGATATCTGTCTGCAGCGCCCCCCTCTCCCTGTAGCAGGACTGAACTAGAGAACCTAAATAAGAGATCACCTCCGCCCGCCTGTGTCAGGGCAGAAATTAGACACCGAAGAGATGACAAACAGAAGCCAAATAAACAAAGGGAACCGTTTCAGAAAGGACTGGTGCAACAGATTAAAATCCCTGTAGGAAACACCGACTACACCGGAAGGGGCCTATAGATATCAAGAAGTGTAACATGGAAAGAGGAGCTATCTGAAGTTGAACTGAACCCACACTGACCATAACAGCTCCAGAGAAATTCCTAAATATATATATATAATTTTTTAATTAAAAAAATAATTTTTTCTTTCCTTTTTTTAAAATTGTTTCTCTTTTATTTTCTTTTAAAATTCCCTATTACTCCCCCATTACTCCTTAACTTTCATTTTCATATATTTTTATGACTTTTTTAATTAGGGGAAAAAAATTTTTTTTCTTTTTTTTTTTTCTTTTTTTTCTTTTTCTTGTTTTTCTCTCTTATTTCCTTTTAAAGTCCTCTAATACTCCTCTATTATTCCTTAATTTTCATTTTCATTTCACTATAACCTTGCAAAAAAAAAAAAGAGAGAGAGAAGCCTGTCGTATATATTTCTAAATTTTTTGTGTGTGTTTGTTTTTGTTTTTAAATATTGTACTTCAAAGAGTCTAACCTCTACGCTAGATTTTTAATCTTTGTTTTTCAGTATGTGATATAAATTTTGGACATTTAAGAATCCAATATTCAGTTCCCATTTCTATTCAGGAGTGTGTTGATTACTCTCTCCCACTTTTGACTCTCTGTTTTCTACCTCAGAACACCTCTATTTCCTCCTTTCCCCTTCTCTTCCCAATCCAATTCTGTGAATCTTTGTGGGTGTCTGGGCTACGGAGAACACTTTGGGAACAGAGAACTGTGTAGATCTGTCTCTCTCCTCTTGAGTCCCCCTTTTTCTCCTCCTGCTCATCTCTATCTCCCTCCTCCCTCTCCTCCTTTTCATGTAACTCTGTGAACCTCTCTGGGTGTCCCTCACAGTGGAGAATCTTTTCACCATTAACCTAGAAGTTTTATTATCAGTGCTGTATAGTTGGAGAAGTCTTGAGACTATTGGAAGAATAAAATTGAAATCCAGAGACAGGAGATTTAAGCCCAAAACCTGAGAACACCAGAAAACTCCTGACTACATGGAACATTAAGTAATAAGAGACCATCCAAAAGCCTCCATACCTACACCAAAACCAACCACCACCCAAGAGCCAATAAGCTCCAGAACAAGACATACCATGCAAATTCTTTAGCAACGCAGGAACATAGACCTGAGTGTCAACATACAGGCTGCCCAAAGTCACACTTAAAACATAGACCCATCGCAAAACTCATTACTGGACACTCCATTGCACTCCAGAGAGAAGAAATCCAATTCCACACACCAGAACACTGACACGAGCTTCCCTAACCAGGAAACCTTGACAAACCAATTGTCCAACCCTACCCACTGGGTGAAACCTCCACAATAAAAAGGAACCACACCAGAATACAGAAAGCCCACTCCAGACACAGCAATCTAAACAAGATGAAAAGGCAGAGAAATACCCAACAGGTAAAGGAACATGAAAAATGCCCACCAAGTCAAAAAAAACAGGAGGAGATAGGGAATCTACCTGAAAAAGAATTTAGAATAATGATAATAAAAATGATCCAAAATCTTGAAAATAAAATGGAGTTACAGATAAATAGCCTGGAGACAAAGATGGAAAAGATGCAAGAAATGTTAAACAAGGACATAGAAAAAATAAAAAAGAGTCAATTAAAAATGAATAATGCAATAAATGAGATAAAAAACACTCTGGAGGGAACCATGAGTAGAATAATGGAGACAGAAGATAGGATAAGTGAGGTAGAAGATAAAATGGTGGAAATAAATGAAGCAGAGAGGAAAAAAGAAAAAAGAATCAAAAGAAATGAGGACAAATTCAGGGACCTCTGGGACAATGTGAAATGCCCCAACATTCAAATCATAGGAGTCCCAGAAGAAGAAGACAAAAAGAAAGGCCATGAGAAGATACTCGAGGAGATAATAGCTGAAAACTTCCCTAAAATGGGGAAGGAAATAGCCACAGAGACTCCCAAACAAGATAAACCCAAGACGAAACATCCCAAGACACATATTAATCAAATTAACAAAGATCAAACACAAAGAACAAATATTAAAAGCAACAAGGGAAAAACAACAAATAACACACAAAGGGATTCCCATAAGGATAACAGCTGATCTATCAATAGAAACCCTTCAGGCCAGAAGGGAATGGCAGGACATACTTAAAGTAATGAAAGAGAATAACCTACAGTTTAGATTACTGTACCCAGCAAGGATCTCATTCAGATATGAAGGAGAACTCAAAAGCTTTACAGAGAAGCAAAAGCTGAGAGAATTCAGCACCAAACCAGCCCTTCAACAAATGCTAAAGGATCTTCTCTAGACAGGAAATGCAGAAAGGTTGTATAAACATGAACCCCAAACAACAAAGTAAATGGCAACAGGATCATACCTATCAATAATTACCTTAAATGTAAATGGGTTGAATGCCCCAACCAAAAGACAAAGACTGGCAGAATGGATACAAAAACAAGACACCTAAATATGCTGTCTACAAGAGACCCACCTCAAAACAAGGGACACATACAGACTAAAAGTGAAGGGCTGGAAAAAAATATTTCACGCAAATGGAGATCAAAAGAAACCAGGAGTCACAATACTCATATCAGACAAAATAGACTTTCAAATAAAGACTGTGAAAAGAGACAAAGAAGGACCCTACATAATGATCAAAGGATCAATCAAGAAGAAGATATAACAATTATAAATATATATGCACCCAACATAGGAGCACTGCAACATGTAAGGCAAACACTAATGAGTATGAAAGAGGAAATTAATAGCAACACAATAATAGTGGAGACTTTAATACCCCACTCACAATTATGGATAGATCAACTAAACAGAAAATTAATAAGGAAACACAAACTTTAAAGGACACAATGGACGAGCTAGACCTAATTGACATCTATAGGACGTTTCACCCCAAAACAATCAACTTCACCTTTTTCTCATGTGCACATGGAACCTTCTCCAGAATAGATCACATCCTGGGCCATAAATCTAGCCTTGGTAAATTAAAAAAAACTGAAGTCATTCCAGTCATCTTTTCTGACCACAGTGCAGTAAGATTAGATCTCAGTTACAGGAAAAAAATTATTAAAAATTTAAACATATGGAGGCTAAACAACATGCTTCTGAATAACCAACAAATCATAGAAGAAATCAAAAAAGAAACCAAAATATGCATAGAAATGAATGAAAATGAAAACACAACAACCCAAAACCTATGGGACACTGTAAAAGCAGTGCTAAGGGGAAGATTCATAGCAATACAGGTTTATCTCAAGAAACAAGCAAAAAGTGAAATAAATAACCTAACTCTACACCTAAAGCAACTAGAGAAGGAAGAAATGAAGAACCCCAGTGTTAGTAGAAGTAAAGAAATCTTAAAAATTAGGGCAGAAATAAATGCAAAAGAAACTAAAGAGACCATAGCAAAAATCAACAAAGCTAAAAGCTGGTTTTTTGAAAAAATAAACAAAATTGACAAACCATTAGCAAGACTCACTAAGAAACAAAGGGAGAAGAACCAAATCAACAAAATTGGAAATGAAAATGGAGAGATCACAACAGACAACACTGAAATACAAAGGATCATAAGAGACTACTACCAGCAGCTCTATGCCAATAAAATGGACAACTCGGAAGAAATGGGCAAGTTCTTAGAAAAGTATAACTTTCCAAAACTGAACCAGGAAGAAATAAAAGATCTTAACAGAGCAATCACAAGCAAGGAAATCGAAACTGCATCAGAAATCTTCAAGCACACAAAAGCCCAGGACCAGATGGCTTCACAGCGGAATTCTACCAAAAATTTAGAGAAGAACTAACACCTATCTTACTCAAACTCTTCCAAAAAGTGACAGAAAAAGGTAAGCTTCCAAACTCATTCTATGAGGCCACCATTACCCTAATTCCAAAACCAGACAAAGATGCCACAAAAAAAGAAAACTATAGGCCAATCTCACTGATGAACATAGATGCAAAAATCCTTAACAAAATTCTAGCAAACAGAATCCAACAGCATATTAAAAAAATCATACACCATAACCAAGTGGGCTATATCCCAGGAATGCAAGGATTCTTTAATATCCATAAATCAATCAATGTAATACACCACATTAACAAATTGAAAGATAAAAACCATATGATTATCTCAATAGATGCAAAGAAAACCTTTGACAAAAATTCAACATTCATTTATGATTAAAACTCTCCAGAAATCAGGAATAGAAGGAACATACCTCAACATAATAAAAGCTATATATGACAAACCCACAGCAAACATTATCCTCAATGGTGAAAAATTGAAAGCATTTCCCCTAAAATCAGGAACAAGACAAGGGTGCCCACTCTCACCACTACTATTCAACATAGTGTTGGAAGTTTTGGCCACAGCAATCAGAGCAGAAAAATAAGTAAAAGGAATCCAGATAGGAAAAGAAGAAGTGAAACTCTCGCTGTTTGAAGATGACATGATCCTCTACATAGAAAACCCTAAAGACTCTACCAGAAAATTACTAGAGCTAATCAACGAATAAAGTAAAGTTGCAGGATATAAAATTAGCACACAGAAATCCCTTGAATTCCTATACACTAACAATGAGAAAACAGAAAGAGAAATTGATGAAACAATACCATCCACCATTGCAACAAAAAGAATAAAATACTTAGGAGTATGTCTACCTAAAGAAACAAAAGACCTATACATGGAAAACTATAAAACACTGATGGAAGAAATCAAAGAGGACACAAACAGATGGAGAGAAATATACCGTGTTCATGGATTGGAAGAATCAATATTGTCAAAATGGCTATACTACCCAAAGCAATCTATAGATTCAGTGCAATCCCTATCAAGCTACCAGCGGTATTTTTCACAGAACTAGAACAAATAATTTCACAATTTGTATGGAAATATAAAAAACCTCAAATAGCCAAAGCAATCTTGAGAAAGAAGAATGGAACTGGAGGAATCAACCTGCCTGACTTCAGACTATACTACAAAGCTACAGTCATCAAGACAGTATGGTACTAACACAAAGACAGAAATATAGATCAATGGAACAGAATAGAAAGCCCAGAGATAAATTCACGAACCTATGGTCACCTTATCTTCGACAAAGGAGGCAAGGATATGCAATGGAAAAAAGACAACCTCTTTAACAAGTGGTGCTGGGAAAAGTGATCAACCACCTGTAAAAGAATGAAACTAGAACACTTTCTAACACCATACACAAAAATAAACTCAAAATGGATTAAAGATCTAAATGTAAGCCCAGAAACTGTAAAACTTCTAGAGGAGAACATAGGCAAAACACTCTCTGACATAAATCACAGCAGGATCCTCTATGACCCACATCCCAGAATATTAGAAACAAAAGCAAAAATAAACAAATGGGACTTAATGAAACTTAAAAGCTTTTGCACAACAAAGGAAACTGTAAGCAAGGTGAAAAGACTGCCCTCAGACTGGGAGAAAATAATAGCAAACGAAGCAACAGACAAAGGGTTAATCTCAAAAATATACAAGCAACTCCTCCAGCTCAACTCAAGAGAAATAAATGACCCAATCAAAAAATGGGCCAAAGAACTCAACAGACATTTCTCCAAAGAAGACATACAGATGGCTAAAAAACACATGAAAAGATGCTCAACATCACTCATTATCAGAGAAATGCAAATCAAAACCACAATGAGGTACCATTACACGCCAATCAGGATGGCTGCTATCCAAAAGTCTACAAGGAATAAATGCTGGAGAGGGTGTGGAGAAAAGGGAACCCTCTTATGCTGTTGGTGGGAATGCAAACTCGTACAGCCGCTATGGAAAGCAGTATGGAGATTTCTTAAAAAAAATGGAAATAGAACTGCCATATGACCCAGCAATCCCACTTCTGGGCATACATACTGAGGAAACCAGATCTGAAAGAGACACGTGCACCCCAATGTTCATCACAGCACTGCTTATAATTGCCAGGACATGGAAGCAACCTAGATGCCCATCAGCAGACGAATGGATAAGGAAGCTGTGGTACATGCACACCATGGAATATTACTCAACCATGAGAAAGAATTCATTTGAATCGGTTCTAATGAGATGGATGAAACTAGAGCCCGTTATACAGAGTGAAGTAAGCCATAAAGATAAAGACCATTACAGTATACTAACACATATGTATGGAATTTAGAAAGATGGTAATGATAACCCTATATGCAAAACAGAAAAAGAGACTCAGATGTATAGAACAGACTTTTGGACTCTGTGGGAGAAAATGAGGGTGGGATGTTTCAAGAGAACAGCATCGAAACATGTATATTATCTAGGGTGAAACAGATCACCATCCCTGGTTGGATGCATGAGACAAGGGCTCGGATCTGGTACACTAGGAAGACCCAGAGGGATCGGGTTGAGAGGGAGGTGGGAGGGGAGATCAGGATGGGGAATACATATAAATCCATGGCTAATTCATATCAATGTATGACAAAAACCACTACAATATTGTAAAGTAATTAGCCTCCAACGAATAAAAATAAATGAAAAAAAAAAAAATGACTATGTCTTTTGCCCAGTTTTTGGTTAGGTTTTGTTTGTTTGTTTGTTTACTGAGTTGTATGAACTGTTTGTATATTTTGGAGATAATTCTTTGTCAGTGTATTGTTTGCAAATATTTTTTCCCAGTCTGTACATTTTTTGTTTTATTTATGATTTCCTTTTCTGTGTAACATCTTTTAACCTTAACTAGGTCCCATTTATTTATTTTTGTTTTTATTTACATTACTCTATGAGATATCTATACAGATACAATTGCCACAAAAAGAATAAAATACCTAGGAACAAGCTTATCTAAGGAGGCAAAAAAATCTACACTCTGAAAACTTTAAGAGATTCATGAGAGAAATTGAAAATGATACATATTGAAAGATGCACTGTGTTCTTGGATCATAAGAATCAATATTGTCAAAATGACTGTACTACACAAAGGAGTCTACACATTCAATGCAACCTCTATCAAATTACCAATGGCATTTTCCCACAGAAGTAGAACAAAACAATATTTCAATTTATATGGAAACACAAAAGTCCCTGAATAGTCAAAGCAAAAAGGAAAGAAAAATGTAGAAAGAAAACTGGAGTTGGAGAAATCAGGTATCCTGTCTTCAGACTACACTACAAAGCCACATTGTTAAAAATAGTATACTACTGACATAAAGACAGAAATGTAAGTCAATAAAACAGGCTAGAAAGTCCAAAAATAAACCCACATACCTTTGGTCAATTAATCAACAACAAAAGAGGCAATAATATACAGTGGGGAAAAGCCAGTCTCTTCAATAAGTGCTACTGGGAAAATTGGACAGCTTCACATAAAAGAATGAAATTAGAACATTCTCTAACATCATATACAAAAATAAATATAAAATAGATTAAAGACCATATATACAAAACTCTTAGTGGAAAATATAGACAGAATGCTCCTTAACAGGCTGCCTAACTTTTAATCCCAGTTCTTCCACTTGCTAACTCCCTGTGTAGTGTCTAAATTTACTTTCACTTTATGGCGGGGCAGTCCTAAGATGGCAGAGGAATAGGACAGGGAGACCACTTTCTCCCCCACAAATTCATCAAAAGAACATTTGAACGCTGAGCAAATTCCACAAAACAACTTCTGAATGCTGGCAGAGGACATCAGGCACCCAGAAAGGCAGCCCATTGTCTTCAAAAGGAGGTAGGACAAAATATAAAAGATAAAAAGAGAGACAAAAGAGGTAGGGATGGAGATCTGTCCCAGGAAGGGAGTCTTAAAAAAGAGAGAAGTTTCCAAACACCAGGAAACACTCTCACTGGCGGGTCTGTGGCAAATCTTGGAATCTCAGAGGGCAACATAACCAGGAGGAAAAATAAATAAATAAATAAATAAATAAAACCCACAGATTATGTGCCTAACAGCAACTCCCAGCAAAGAAGCCCAGACGCTCGCATCCAGCACCAGCAAGCAGGGTCTGGACAGGGAGGCATGGGCTGCATCACTTAGGGTAAGGACCGGGCCTGAATACCTAGAGGACAATCTGAGGGAACTAACATGAGATAGCAACCCAGACTATGTGATAGCCAGAGAGAGAGAAAAAAAAAAAGAGAGAGAGAGAGAGAGAGAACTTATCCTATGAAAAGCCCTAACCTAAGACACTGCCAGGCCTGCTCACAGAACAAAGGACTGAGCAGAGCTAGCCGGCTGCGGACCGGCCCATCCCCCGCCGGAGACAGGCAGGCGAGGGCAGCCAGAGCCGGAAGGGGGCAATCATGGCCCCAGAGAGGCATCCTATACCAAACTGCAAGCAGACTTCGTTGCTAACCAAGACTTCTTGGGATTCTGGATGGTCGACATCCGCCGGGAGGGTCGCAGCCAGAGATCAGCTCCCCAGAAGAGACACATGGCACACCTGAGAAGGCGCACCCGCTGCCACCCAGAAAACCGAGCGGCTGGGACAGGGGAGGCTAGAAGACGCAGCCCCCACCTGGGGGTGACTGTGCTCACCAAGCACCCGGCCACCTGAGCTGCTGGGACCTGGGAAGGCACAAAACGCAGGCCCAAAGGAGTCTGCACCTTTGTGGAGTACCGGAGAACCTGAACCTGAGCGGCTTAGACCTGGGAATTTCATGCCACCCAGGGCCTGCCTCAGACAGTTCCCAGCAGGGCAACCTGGAGCCTGAGCAGCGTAGATGGGGAATGCACATACGCCGTGAGTGGGGGTGAACCCAGTGTGGCTGAAACACTGCGAGCACTCCCCACACACACCAGTGATATTTATTTGCAGTGTTCCTCCCTCCCCACAGCAGGACTGGACAAGTGAGCCTAAAAAAGTGACCACCATCGCCCCCTTGTGTCAGGGAGGAAATTAGACACTGAAGAGACCAGCAAACAGAAGAAACTAAAATAAAGAGGGAACCCACTTTGGAATTGACAGGTACAAAAGATTAAAACGCTGTAGTTAGCACCAACTACATTGGAAGGAGCCTATAGATCTTGAGAAGTATAAGCCAGATCAAGGAACTATCTGAAACTGAACTGACCCCACACTGCCTGCAACAGCTCCAGAGAAATTCCTAGATATATTTTTACTATTATAAAATTTTTTAAATTTTTTTTAAATTTTTAAGTCCTCTATTACTCCTTTAATTTTCATTTTTGTAACCTACTACTACTTTTACAACCTTGCAAAAAAAAAGACCCTATTTTTAAAGCAAACTTCATATATATGTATATATATATGTATGTATATATAATAATTTTATGACTTTGTGTGTTTCTTTTTAATATTGTATTTTTGAGAATCTAACCTCTACTCTAGATTTTTAATCTCTGCTTTTTGGTATTTGTTATCAATTTTGTACCTTTAAGAACCTAATCTATAGCACCCATTTTTACTTTGGAGTGAGATTACTGGGTTGATTGCTCTCTCCCCCTTTTGACTCTCCTTTTTCTCCACCAGGTCGCCTCTATCTCCCCCCACCCCCTTTTCTTCTCTACCCAACTCTGTGAATCTCTTTGTGTGTTCCGGGCTGTGGAGAACACTTAGGGAACTGATTACTGGCTGGATCTGTCTCTCTCCTTTTGATTCCACCTTTTCTCCTCCTGGCCACCTCTGTCTCTTTCCTCCCTCTTCTCTTCTCTGTGTAATTCCGTGAACATCTCTGAGGAGTCCAGACTGTGGAGAGCACATAGGAAAGTGATTACTGGCTAGCTTGCTGCTCCCCTTTTGATTCCCCCTCTTCTCCTCCTAGTCACCTCTATCTCCCTCCTCCCTCTTCTCTTCTCCATATAACTCTGTGACCTCTCTGGGTGTCCCTCACTGTGGAGAAACTTTTCATCATTAACCCAGATGCTTTATCACTGATGCTGAATAGATGGAGAAGTCTTGAGGAATGTAGGAATGTAGGAATAAGACTGAAAACCAGAGGCAGGATGCTTAAGTCCAAAACCAGAGAACACCAGAGAACTCCTGACTCCAGGGAACATTAATTGATAGCTCATCAAAAGCCTCCATAACTATGCTGAAACCAAGCACCACCCAAGAGCAGCCAACGAGTTCCAGAGCAAGACATACCACACAAATTCTCTGGCAACACAGGAACATAGCCCTGAGCTTCAATATACAGGCTGCCCAAAGTCACACCAAACCCATTGACATCTCAAAACTCACTACTGGACACTTCATTGCACTCCAGAGAGAAGAAATCCAGCTCCACCCACCAGAACACCGACACAAGCTTCCCTAACCAGGAAACCTTGACAAGCCACCTGTCCAACCCCACCCACAGTGAGGAACCTCCACAATAAAGAGGAACCACAAACTTCCAGAATACAGAAAGGCCACCCCAAACACAGCAATCTAAACAAAATGAAAAGGTAGAGAAATACTCAGCAGGTAAAGGAACAGCATAAATGTCCACCAAACCAAACAAAAGAGGAAGAGATAGGGAATTTACCTGATAAAGAGTTCCAAATAATAATAGTGAAAATGATCCAAAATCTTGAAAACAAAATGGAGTTACAGATAAATAGCCTGGAGACAAGGATTGAGAAGATGCAAGAAATGTTTAACACGGACCTAGAAGAAATAAAATAGGGTCAGTATATAATGAATAATGCAATAAATGAGATCAAAAACACTCTGAAAGTGGCCAAGAGTAGAATAACGGAGGTAGAAGATAAGTGAGGTAGAAGATAGAATGGTAGAAATAAGTGAAGCAGAGAAGGAAAAAGAACTAAAAGAAATGAGGACAACTCAGGGACCTCTGGGATAATGTTAAATGACTGAACATTCGAATCATAGGAGCCCCAGAAGAAGAAGAAATAAAAAGAAAGACCATGAGAAAATACTTGAGGAGATAATAGTTGAAAACTTCCCTAAAATAGGGAAGGAAATAGTCACCCAAGTCCAAGAAACCCTGAGAGTCCCAAACAAGATAAACTCAAGGCAAAACACCCCAAGACACATATTAATCAAATTAACAAAAATCAAACACAAAGAACAAATATTAAAAGCAGCAAGGGAAAAACAACAAATAACACACAAGGGGATTCCCATAAGGATAATAGCTGATCTTTCAATAGAAACTCTTCAGGCCAGAAGGGAATGGCAAGACATACTTAAAGTGATGAAAGAAAAAACCTACAGCCCAGATTACTGTACCCAGCAAGGATCTCATTCACATATGAAGGAGAAATCAAGTTTTACAGACAAGCAAAAGTTGAGAGAATTCAGCACCACCAAACCAGCTCTTCAACAAATGCTAAAGGATCTTCTCTAGACAGGAAATACAGAAAGGATGTATAAACTCTAACTCAAAACAACAAAGTAAATGGCAACAGGATCATACTTATCAATAATTACCTTAAATGCTAATGTGTTGAATGCCCCAACCAAAAGACAAAAACTGGCTGAATGGATACAAAAACAAGACCTCTATATATGTTGTCTACAAGAGACCCACCTCAAAACAAGGGACATATACAGACTGAAAGTGAAGGGATGGAAAAAGATATTCCACACAAATAGAGACCAAAAGAAAGCAGGAGTCGCAATACTGATATCAGATAAAATAGACTTTCAAATAAAGGCTGTGAAAACAGACAAAGAAGGACACTACATAATGATCAAAGGTTCAATCCAAGAAGATGATATAACAGTTATAAATATATATGCACCCAACATAGAAGCACCACAATATGTAAGGCAAATGCTAACACATATGAAAGGGGAAATTAACAATAGCACAATAATAGTGGGAGAATTTAATACCCCAGTCACACCTATGGATAGATCAAGTAAACAGAAAATTAACAAGGAAATACAAACTTTAAATGATACAATAGACCAGTAAGACCTAATTGGTATCTATAAGACACTTAACCCACAAAAAATAAATTTCACCTTTTTTCAACTGCACATGGAACCTTCTCCAGAATAGATCACATCCTGAGCTGTAAATCTAGCCTTGGTAAATTAAAAAAAATTGAAATCATTCCAAGCATTTTTTCTGACCACAATGCAGTAAGATTAGATGTCAATTGCAGGAGAAAAACTATTAAAAATTCCAACATATGGAGGCTGAACAACACGCTGCTGAAAAACCAACAAATCATAGAAGAAATAAAAAAAGAAATCACAATATGCATAGAAACAGATGAAAATGAAAACACAACAACCCATAACATATGGGACACTGTAAAAGCAGTGCTAAGGGGAAGGTTCATAGCAATACAGGTTTATCTCAAGAAACAAGAAAAAAGTGAAATAAATAACCTAATTCTACATCTAAAGCAACTAGAGAAGGAAGAAATGAAGAACCCCAGGGTTAGTAGAAGGAAAGAAATATTAAAAATTAGGGCAGAAATAAATGCAAAAGAAACAAAAGAGACCATGGCAAAAATCAACAAAGCTAAAAGCTGGTTCCTTGAGAAGATAAATAAAATTGATAAATCATTAGCCAGACTCATCAAGAAACAAAGGGAGAAGAATCAAATCAACAAAATTAGAAATGAAAATGGAGAGATCACAACAGACAACACAGAAATACAAAGGATCATAAGAAACTACTATCAGCAACTATATGCCAATAAAATGGACAACTTGGAAGAAATGGACAAATTCTTAGAAAAGTACAACTTTCCAAAACTGAACCAGGAAGAAATAGAAAATCTTAACAGACCCATCACAAGCACAGAATTGAAACTATAATCAGAAATCTTCCAGCAAACAAAAGCCCAGGACCAGACAGCTTCACAGCTGAATTCTACCTAAAAATTTAGACAAGAGCTAACAACTATTCTACTTAAACTTTTCCAGAAAATTGCAAAAGAAGGTAAACTTCCAAACTCATGAGGCCACCATCACCCTAATGCCAAAACCAGACAAAATGCCACAAAAAAGAAAACTACAGGAATTCCTTCTACAGGAATTCCAGATTGGAAAAGAAGAAGTAAAACTCTCACTGTTTTCAGATGGCATGATCCTCTACATAGAAAACCTTAAAGACTCCACCAGAAAATTACTAGAATTAATCAATGAGCAGAGTAAAGTTTCAGGATATAAAATTAACAGAGAGAAATCCCTTGCATTCCTATACACTAACAATGAGAAAACAGAAACAGAAATTAAGGAAACATTCACCAATGCAATGAAAAGAATAAAATACTTAAGAATATATCTAATGAAAGAAACAAAAGACCTATATATAGAAAATTATAAAACACTGATGAAAGAAATCAAAGAGGACACAAATAGATGGAGAAATATATCATGTTCATGGATTGGAAGAATCAATACAGTGAAAATGAGTATACTACCCAAAGCAATCTATAGATTCAATGCAATCCCTATCAAGCTACCAACGGTACTTTTCACAGAACTACAACAAATAATTTCACAATTTGTATGGAAATACAAAAAACCTCAAATAGCCAAAGCAACCTTGAGAAAGAAGAATGGAACTGGAGGGAACAGCCTGCCTGACTTCAGACTATACTACAAAGCTACAGTCATCAAGACAGTATGGTACTGGCACAAAGACAGAAATATAGATCAGTGGAACAAAATAGAAAGCCCAGAGATAAATCCATGTACCTATGGACACCTTTTCTTTGACAAAGGAGGCAAGAATATACAATGGAGAAAAGACAATCTCTTTAACAATTGGTGCTGGGAAAACTGGTCAACCACCTGTAAAAGAATGAAACTAGAACACTTTCTAACACCATCACACAAAAATAAACTCAAAATGGATTAAAGATCTAAACATAAGACCAGAAACTATAAAACTCCTAGAGGAAAACATAGGCAAAACACTCTCCGACATAAATCACAGCAGGATCCTCTATGACCACCTCCCAGAGTATTGGAAATAAAAGCAAAAATAAACAAATGGGACCTAATTAAATTTAAAGCCTTTTGCACAGCAAAGGAAACTATAAGCAAGGTGAAAAGACAGCTTTCAGAATGGGAGAAAATAATAGCAAATGAAACAACTGACAAAGAATTAATCTCAAAAATATACAAGCAACTCCTGCAGCTCAATTCCAGAAAAATAAACGACCCAATCAAAAAATGGGCCAAAGAACTAAACAGACATTTCTCCAAAGAAGACATAAAGATGGCTAACAAACACATGAAAAGATTCTTAACATCACTCATTATCAGAGAAATGCAAATCAACACCACAATGAGGTACCTTTTCATGCCAGTCAGAATGGGTGCTATCCA
The DNA here is from genome assembly GCF_023699985.2 of Odocoileus virginianus. NCBI lineage: Eukaryota > Metazoa > Chordata > Mammalia > Artiodactyla > Cervidae > Odocoileus > Odocoileus virginianus. The sequence continues at coordinate 1,596,398 of NW_027224330.1, forward strand.
AAAGTCTACAAGCAATAAATATTGGACAAGTTGTGGAGAAAAGTGGGCCCTCGTACACTGTTGGTGGGAAAGCAAACTAGTACAGCCACTATGGAGAACATAGAACAGCCACGGTGGAGATTCCTTAAAAAACTGGAAATAGAACTGCCATATGACCCAGCAATCCCACTGCTGGGCATACACACTGAGGAAACCAGAACTGAAAGAGACATGTGTACCCCAATGTTCATCACAGCACTGTTTATAATAGCCAGGACATGGAAGCAACCTAGATGTCCATCAGCAGATGAATGGATAAGAAAGCTGTGGTACATATACACAATGCAATATTACTCAGCCATTAAAAAGAACACATTTGAACCAGTTCAAAAGAGGTGGATGAAACTGGAGCCTATTATACAGTGTGAAGTAAGCCAGAAAGAAAAACCAATACAGTATATTAATACATAGATATGGAATCTAGAAAGATTGTGACAATAACCCTACATGTGAAACAGCAAAAGAGACACAGATGTATAGAACAGTCTTTTGGACTCTGTGGGAGAGGGTAAGGGTGGGATGATTTAGGAGCATGACATTGAAACATGTATATTATCATTTGTGATACAGATCGCTAGTACAGGTTCAATGCAAGAGACAGGATGTTTGGGGATGGTGTACTGGGACGACCCAGAGGGATGGGATGGGGAGGGAAGTGGGAGGGGGGTTTAGGATGGGGAACACTTGTACACCTGTAGCGGATCCATGTCAATATATGGCAAAATCACTACAATATTGTAAAGTAATTAGCCTCAATAAAATAAATATATTTAAAAAAATAATTTACTTTCACTTTAAAAATGAAAGAATATCATACCTAATTTATAAGGTTAGTGAAGGAGTAAAATTGTTAGTCAGATAAACTGTTTTAAACAGCTTTTGCAGCTACTAAGCACTCTATTAGCTACAACTTTTTTGGTATTACACTGGTCTCATCACTTCATGGGAAATAGATGGGGAAACAGTAGAAACAGTGTCAGACTTTTTTCTGGGGGGGGGGGAGGGGCTCCAAAATCACTGTGGATGGTGATTGCAGCCATGAAATTGGAAGGAAAGTTATGACCAATCTAGATAGCATATTAAAAAGCAGAGACATTACTTTGCCATAAAAGTTATGTCTAGCCAAAGCTATAGTTTTTCCAGGAGTCATGTATGGATGTGAGAGTTGGACTCTAAAGAAAGCTGAGCACCGAAAAGTTTGATACTTTTGAACTGTGGTGTTGGAGAAGACTCTTGAGAGTCCCTTGGGCTGCAAGGAGATCCAACTGGTCCATCCTAGAAGAGATCAGTCCTGGATGTTCACTGGAAGGTCTGATGCTGAAGCTGAAACTCCAGTACTTTGGCCACCTGACATGAAGAGCTGACTCATTGGAAAATACCCTGATGCTGGGAAAGATTGAGGACAGGAGGAGAAGGGGGCGACAGAGGATGAGATGATTGGATGGCATCACCGACCCGATGTACATGAGTTTGAGTAGACTCTGGGAGCTGGTGATGGATAGGTAGGCCTGGCGTGCTGCGATTCATGGAGTCGCAAAGAGTCTGACACGACTGAGCGACTGAACTGAACTGAGCTGAACTGAACTCGATAACATGAGCTAAAATACTTTAAGAGTTCTAGGTGACAGTGACTAAAATATAGTTTATATATATATATATATATATATATATATTGACAAAATAAACCAACTGATATAAATTAGACTACATCAATAATGGGATTCCTTGTGGCTCATCTGGTAAAGAATCAGCCTGTAATGAGGATACCTGGGTTTGATCCCTGGGTTGGGAAGATCCCCTGGAGAAGGGAAAGGCTATCCACTCCAGTATTCTGCCCTGGATACTTCTATGGACTGTATAGTCCATGTGGTCCCTAAGAGCCAGACGTGACTGAGCGATTTTCACTTTCACTTTTCACACCAGTAATAATAATAAAGTGTTTCAAAGGTGGAAAATAAATCCTCTGGTTAATTAATCAGATCTTATTAAGGACATCATAAAAGGTTCTAGGTGTTGAAGTTTAAACGAAATATTAGTAAACCAATTTCTTCAGGCAAAGACTCAGATTATTAAAAACTCTACTTGTGAAGAGGCAGTTGATGGGACTTCTTTGGTGGCCCAGTGGCTGAGACTCCATGCTCCCAATTCAGGGGCTCAGAGTTTGATCCCTGGTCAGGGAACTAAATCCCACATGTTTCAACTTAGACTTCACATGTCACAACTAAAAGATTCTGCATGCTGCAATGAAGATCAAAGATCTTGAGTGCTGCATCTAAGATCTGGCACAGACAAATAAATATTTAAAAAAAATAGGCAGTTGGAAATTCTAGGAATGTTTAAACCTGGAAAATAGAAAACTCAGTGGCATAGGGTGTGTGCCTTAAATATGAGACATTTTCACACTAAAACAACTCAATATTTATGTAATAACTGCAAAACAAACTTGGAAGGAAATTAAATAACTTGATCATACAAGACAACTACTGATACTTACCAAGGAGGTAAGTGTGTACGTGTGATGACACACACAAAGAACATAAAAATACTAACAGAACTTCCTCTTCAAAAATACAACACTTGATTATAATAAATTCACATTTTGAATGTCTATATATGCACTTTTTACATCTGTTCGTTTATGTCATCCATCAATGTACTAAGGTGTATTGAAGGAAACAGTATGCAAAATGTGTTTAAGTGGTAACTATTTAAAAATTTTGTAAGTTCTGCCTTTACTTAAAACAGAGTAATAAATATGTTACATGCTTTGAAACCCTAAAGCAGGTCTTCTGGTTCAAGATGGAGGAGAAGGATGTGCATTCATCTTCTCCTCTCCTCTTCTATAGCACCAAAATTGCAACTAGCTGTTGAATAGCCATAGACAGGAGGATGCTAAAACCACCATTTAAAAAAACAAACAAACAAAAAAAAACCCCTCACATCTGAAGACAAAGAAGAATCTGCAATGAGACAGTAGTAGGGGCACAATCATGATAAAATCAAATACTTTACCCACCGGGTGGGTGACCCACAAAGTAGAAAGCAATAATACCAAAGAAGTTCTCACACTATTGTGAAGGTTCTGAACCCCAGAACATTCCCACCTGGGTTTTCCACAAAGGGGGAATCCTCAGGGAATCTGGCCTTGAGAGCCAATGAGATTTGACTATAGGACTTCTAGAGGACTAGGGGAAACAGAGATTCCAGTCTTGGAGGGCATAAACAAAATTTTGCATGCACTGAGAGCCAGAGGAGAGAAGCAGTGACCCCACAAGAGACTGAATCGAAACTACCTGCTAGTTTTGGAGCGTCTCTTTTGGAGGCGTGGGTTGGCAGGGAGTCACCACAGGGATGGGGGGCACTGGAAGTTACCTGATGGCATAAACCTCTTGGGAGTTTGCCTCTAACCCTACCATAGAGCCTGTAGACCCCAGGGCTGGGTTGCCTGAGGCCAATAAGCTACCAGTGAGGGAGTGCAACCCCACTCATCAGCAGAAAATTATATTAAATATTTACTGAGAAAGACCCTGATCACTAGAGCAAGATCCAGTTTTTCCCATCTCCAGTCCCTCCAACATCAAGAAGCTTACACAAGCCTCTTAACCTCATCCATCAGATAGAAGACAGAAGAAGCAAGAAGTACAGTCTCACAGTGGCTAAAACAAAAATCATATTAAAGAAAGTTAGTCACAATGAAAAAGCAGAAAGTTATGTCCCAGATTAAGGACAAGATAAAACCCCAGAAAAACACCCAAATAAAGTAGATATAGGCAACCTCCCAGGAAAAGATTTCAGAATAATGGTAATGAAGATTATCCAGGATCGTGGGGAAAGAATGGAGGCAAAGATTGAGGAGATGCAAGAAATCCTTACCTATAAGAACTAAAATACAAGCAGAAATGAACGATACACTAGAAGGAATCAACAGCAGGATAACTGAGACAGAAAAACAGATAAATGACCTGGAGGACAGATTGGTGGAAATCACTAACACAGAACAGAGTATAGAAAAAAGAATGAAAAGAAATGATGAAGACAGCCTAAGATACCTCTAGGACAACATTAAATGCAACAACATTCACATTATAGGGGTCCCAGAAGGAGAAGAGAGAGATAAAATATCTGAGAAATAATTTGAAGTGATGATAGCTGAAAATTTTCTGAACATCGGAACGGAAATAAGTCAACCAAGTCCAGGAAGTACAAGGAGTCCCAGGAAGGATAAAAACACTGAGACAAGAACAAGGAAGAACACTCTAAGACACATAGGAATCAAATTGAAAAAATTTAAAGACAGAGGTAAAATATTAAAAGCAACAGGGAAAAATGGCTAAAACATGGGAACTCCCAGCAGGGTATCAGCTGATTTCTCCACAGAAACTGTACAAGTCATAGTTAGTGATGAAAGAACCTACAACCAAGAATACTCTATCCAGCAAGATTCTCCTTCAGATTTAAGGAGAAATTGAAAACTTTCCAGACAAGCAAAAGTTAACAGAATTCACCGCCACCAAACCAGCTTTACAACAAATGCTAAAGGAACTCCTTCAGGCAGAAAATACAAGAGGAGGAAAAGACCTATAGAGAGTAAACCCAAAACAATAAAGCAAATTGTACTGTGGTGGCACAGTGGTAAAGAATCTGCCTGCAAAGTGGGAAACACAAGTTTGATCCCTGGGTCAGGCAGTATCCCCTGGAGAAGGGAATGGCTACCTACTCCAGTATTCTTGCCTGGAGAATTCCATGGATAGAGGAGTCTGGCGAGTCACAGTCCATGGGGTTGCAAAGAGTCAACAGTACTGAGAAATTAACACATTCAATAGGATCATACATATTGATAATTACCTTAAATATAAATGGATTAAATGCACCAACCAAAAGACATAGACTGGCTGGGTGGATGAAAACATGTGCACATATGAACTTCCACTTACCACATCATGTTGCTTGACCCCCCAAATTATATGTAATTATTTTATGTTGTTAAGTTTATCATGTTCCCATTATGGCTTTCAATTGTAATTTTCTTTTATTTTTGCTCTGACTATTGATTGTACTCTTGTGATTATGTAACTATTACTCACTTAATACCATTGTATCATGATTGGTCAACAGAAAAATAATAGAACTCTATATCACCAAAACTAGGATTTAATAGAAAAACCTGTAATCACTTTTTAAAATCCAGATGCATATCAGAATTATCTTGAAATTTTTGAAAAATACAAATGCTCAGGTATTGCTTTTTTTCCCAAGGCTCCAGGAATGTTTCTAATGAACAACAATTGTTTAAGAACAACTTAAACTCATCTTCCAGAAAGAGTGGGCAAGACAACTAAGTAATCTGAGCCTACATTTGTGGATAGTAGATGTGTCTTGGGAGACATGGAAACTTGAATTTGAATAACTTGAGAGTCAGACATCACTAAGATATTCATGTAGGCATTTGGAAATGATTCAAGCTGGCCCATTCAGAAGTCTAAACACCAAATTGTGACCAGAAACAATTTGTAGGCATGTAGTTTCTGCTTACTTATTGGACATAAATGCTACTTTATTAGGTAATTTTCCTATAATCGCATAATTCTTCACTTACAAGAGTAAAACCATAATTCATGATTACTAATCCAACTTTTAATCAGGCTTTAGAGAGTCCCTCCTTGAAAGCAAAATAAAATTAAGAGTACCACTGACATATATACACTACCATGTGAAAAGTAGATAACTAGCAGGAACCTGCCGTATAGTACAGGGAGTTCAGCTCAGTGTTCTGTGGTGACCTAGATGAGTGGGATGGAGTGGTAGGAGGAAGGTTAAAAGGGGATAGGATATCCCTTTTCTTTTCCTGGACTCCAAAATCACTGAAGACAGTGACTGCAGCCATGAAATTAAAAGACACTTGCTCCTTGGAAAGAGAGTTATGACAAACCTAGACAGCGTATTTAAAGCAGAGACATCACTTTGCTGACAAAGTCACATATGGTCAAAGCTATGGTTTCTCCAGTAGTCATGTATCAATGTGAGAGCTGGACCATAAAGAAGGCTGAGTGCTGAAGAATTGATGCTTTCAAATTGTGGTGCTGGGACAAACTCTTGAAGAGTCCCTTGGACAGCAAGATCAACCCATTCTATCCTAAAGGAAATCAACCCTGAAAATTCATTGGAAGGACTGATGCTGAAGCTGAAACTCTAATACTTTGGCCACCTGATGCAAAGAGCTAACTCATTGGAAAAGACCTTGATGCTGGGAAAGATTGAAGGCAGGCAAGAGTTGAGGGTGGGAGAGGATGAGATTGTTGGATGGCATCACCGGCTCAGTGGACATGAAGAGTGAAGGACAGAGAAGCCTAGCATGCTATAGTTCATGGGATCGAAAAGAGACGGACATTACTGAGTGACTGAACAATAGCTGATTCACTTCATTGTATAACGGAAAGTAATATTGTAAAGCAACTATATTCTAATTTTTTTTAAGTTAAAAAGTAAAAATAATGGGGAAAAAAGTTTCACTAGTCCTGCCAAAAACTAATTTCCAATCAGAGGGTCATCAGAGACAGAGTTCCTAGGTACCTAAGGGTCTCTCTTTCTCTACAGAAAGTGATGTTTCATGTCCTTTTTACTTTGGGAGGGGCAACATCTGAAGGGAAGATAAGTGCAGTTGACCTGTTTAAGTTTTAATACAGATTTATAACCCTGTAATTGCTCTCAGGCAGCAGTAAATATAGTCCCCTTGGCTTTTTTTCTTTTCTTGTCTTTTCTAAGAAATAGATGTGAAGAAAATAAGCTGCCACATTAAATCATGCATCAGATTATTAGACAAAGGGGCTATTTGGTTTTGTGCAAGATACCAAAGCAGAAATCATGCTTTTCCTTATTTGGAAAATGAAGATAAGAGTAGTGCCCCCTCTATAGGGTAGTTGTGAGGATTAAATGAGATAATCCATATAAAGTCTGAGTACAGTGACTGAAAATAAATATGCCCTGCTATTTTGATCTACTATTTTGGTTTGATACCAGCTGACTAGGATATATTTGGCATATAGAATTGTCACCAGAGATAACCACAAGCTAACTGACTACATACTAAAAGGAAACAAAATGAGGAAAACTGTAGCAGAAATGTAGGGAAATGTATTTGTTACTTTAGACACTGCATGTGTGATATTGTGCTTAGTCAGTGTGTTGTGTCCGACTCTTTGTGACCGCATGGACTGTAACCCGCTAAGCCAATCTGTTCATGGGGATTCTCCAGGCAAGAATACTGGAATGGGTTGCCATACCCTCCTCCAGGGAATCTTCCCAACCCAGGGATTGAACCCAGGTCTCCCACATTGCAAGCAAATTTTTTACCAACCTAGTCACCAGAGAAGCCAGTGCGATATTGTAAGTAACCAGATAAACTGTTCTTATTTTCAGAGAAATAAAAATATTTTGTAAATGAAAATAATCTATTCCCAATCTAAGAATTTTGTGGGATGATACTATGCAGAGGGCATGTTTGCATACTGTTTTGTGACTGAAGTTTAAATAGGTTATTTTCCACCTGAAAAAGAAATTTTAAATATAAATTGTCCCACAAGTAAGTTGGAGGTTTTGAAGTCATTTTGTATTGTTAAATTAGGGGTATTTTCAGCTGCTTAATTTTCTGTAATTTTTTCTTCATTTTATGTAGATCAAAAACACTAATAGTCCTATTGTATGAGGACCAGCAACATCATTTTGAATACAGTGACCTACTTTACTCAAATCATTCTACATCACTTTGATATAATGGTAGAATACTATTTTCCATCAATTTTTATTGCAGTGTGTTAGGAATAACCCTGTTTTGCATCATTTAAACTTGAGTCTTAGCACCACCATTATTAATATGCTTCCCAGGTGGCTCAGTGGTAAATAATCCACCTGTCAATGCAGAAGATGCAGGAGACAAGGATTCAATCCCTGGGTCAGGAAAAGATGCCCTGGAGAAGGAAATGGCAACTCATTACAGTGTTCTTGCCTGGAAAATTCCATAGACCTCAGAGGAGCCTGGTGGGCTCCATGAGGTTGCAAAGAGCAGGACACTACTGAGCATACACACACTGTTATTAAATATAGCTTGAATTAAGATTTCTCTCTCATCCAATAGGACTATTAGTGATTTTGACCTACATAAAATGAAGAAAAAAAGACAGAAAATTAAGCAGCTGAAAATACCCCTAATTTAGCAATAACACAAATAATTATGCTATTTAATATGCTAAGATCCTGTCTTACTTTGGCTACAGTAATCAATATTATCAAGCATTTTCCATTCTATATTATCTCACACATAATATATTCACTGTAAAGCAGTGCTTAGCACAATTTCCCTTTCTTTATACAGCAAAGAAGTACAGGATGATCTGTAAGCAATTTATTCTAACTTGATGGTATTTTTTCTTCTCATTCTCTTATCATTAATATTATAAATTTTTATAGTTAAACTTTTAATTTCAAGATAATTTATATTCACTTAAATTGTAAGCTGTAATGGAGAGATTCCATGTAATCTTTGCCAGTTTTCCCCAACAGTAACATTGTGAAAAATCATCCTACAATAATTGCCATCAGGATGTTGACATCTATGCAATCAAGACACACAACATCCCACCTCTATAAGGACCCCTCTGCCCTTCCTTCCCCATCCTCTCCTTAACTTCTGGTAGTTTGTTCTCCATTTCTACAGTTTTGTCATTTCAAAATGTTATATAGATGGATTCGTGTGAAAAAGTATGTGACTTTGGTAATTAACTTTTTTCATTCAACATAATTCCTGGAGATTCATGAAAGTTGCATGCATCAATAATCTGTTCCTTTTTATTGCTGAGTGGTATTTTGTGGAGTGAATATATGACATTTATCTAACTCTTCTCCTCCTGGAACATATCTATGTTGTTTCTATTCACTGAGCTTAAATTCTGAGTTCACATTTGTAAAGTTTCTACTGTATGATACTGATTCTCTACTGCTTCTATAGCCACCCAGACCTTTAGATCATCATGTTCCATAAATGCAGTGGCCTCTATACTTTTCAAACATGTGGTTTTCTCATTTGACTTATACCCTATTTGACAATCCTTTTGTATCTATGTGGATGTTATTTTACTGTTTCCAAATCAGAAGAGAAGACAGTCCATGTTGCCTGTTGCTACTTAGCCTGGACTCGGATAGCAGGGGGAAGAAAATGACTACAGACACCACATAAAGGAAGGCTCAGCTCTCACTACTCAAAGGAAGGCCTCTCTGTCTCCTGTCTTCTCCTTTTTCTCTTCTTCATGCTTTAGTTCTCAGATGCAAAGATAGCATCCATCAATTCTGAATCTCCAAGTCCTCCCATTTTGTGAAAGAGAATACTGGTCATAATCTACCAGCAGAAAATGCAGAATGAGAACTGTCCATGCATATCCCAGAAACAAAAACAGTAAAAGAAACAAGCAGTGGTTGCTTGTGCTAGACCAGGGATTTCCCAAATATTTCCATTCAATGCACATTCACGAAGTGGACAAACACCCTGCTGAATACTGTGGGTGTGGGATATATACACTATGATAACTTAGTTCTCTATCCTGGCCAAAGGGAACTCAAACGGAAAGAACAGATGAGAATAATGATCTCACTGGCCAATGAATTAATGTCAGCAAATACATCTGATGTCCTGAGAAGAATCCCCTTTTAAAAAAGAGAGTTCCTCAGCCAATGTAACCTCAGGTGGGGGACATATATAAAATTATCATTATTCATGACTGCTCTCTGACAAGTTATATATTCATCATGGAGAACATTCTCTAGTGTATGTATGTATATATATGTATATGTATGTATATATATATATATATACACACACACACACACACACATATATACATAATGTATATATATATACATATATACATAATGTATATATATATAATATAAAGTGTGATATTTACAAGGTACTATTAAAAATCTTTTTAACTTTCTTGAAGTTCAAAACCATTGAATACAAATGATATGTAAGTCTTGAAAATGACTTATTTAGAAAATATTGAAATGGCTACAGAATCTTCCTTAGTTTTAGTCTTTTCAAGTTACAGGGTATCTTCCCAACCCAGGGATCAAACCCAGGTCTCCCACATTGCAGGAGGAATCTTTACCAGCTGAGCCACCAGGAAAGCCCAAGAAAACTGGAGTGGGTAGCCTATCCCTTCTCCAGAGGATCTCCCTGACCCAGGAATCAAACCGGTGTCTCCTGAATTGCTGGTGGATTCTTTACTAACTGAGCTCCCAGGGAAGCCCTCATTACTATTCAATTGGTTTAAATGCAAATGGGCAACTCTGAAGTTTGCAGTACCTGATGTATCCTGATTCAAGTAGTTTGGCTTCTCTTTGTGCACTTCAGTTCAGTTCAGTAGCTCAGTCGTGTCTGACTCTTTGTGACCCCATGACTGCAGCATGCCAGGCCTCCCTGTCTATCACCAACTCCCAGAGTTTACTCAAACTCATGTCCATTGAGTCAGTGATGCCATCCAACCATCTCATCCTCTGTCTCCCCCTTCTCCTCCTGCTTTCAATCTTTCCCAGCATCAGGGTCTTTTCAAATGAGTCAGCTCTTCACATCAGGTGGCCAAAAATGATTGCAATATCCAAACAGGAAGCTGCAATATTCTTAACCTAACATCGGAGTTGAGTTTCTGTATTGGTTTTTCTGAATACTGTGGAGAAACACACCCTGGGGAAGAATAAAGTAAAATCACTGAGTGGAAAAATTTTCCCACAAGATTTTTTATGTCTTTATTTAATTTTATGTCTTGAACATGCTATGACTATTAAAACTGTTTCTTGGAGATTTTTAAGATACCCTTCCCCCATTACTTTTAAATGATCCATTAGTTGGGGAAGAAAGTGGGAAAGGAAAAACAATTTTCTAATTCCATTTGTCTGAAGAAGAAATCCATCTTCTGCATGATTGCATCATGATGGAACATTATCAAGCCCACTCCTTAATGGGCCTTAACAAAATAAAATACTCAGAGGGCTGATGAGCATAAGATCCAGCAAAAAATCATAGCTACCTGCTTCAGAGCTCCATTAAAGCAAGTAAGAAAATAGCCTGTTTTTGGAGGAATTAATTTCATGTGATAGACCATCAAGCAAAATTCTTTTGGCAAGGATATCCTTTCTTTAAATATCTAGTTATTGCTTTGGGCACAGAAAACATATTTGAATGCATCAGTCATTTAGTAAAAGAGACAAAAAAAAACAAGGAGTAAGGCTCAAGGATACTGTTTACTTTCACATAAAAAGGCTGCAACTAAACAAAACACAATCAAGGTGCAAATAAAGACTTTTCAGACCACAATAGAGAAGACCATTATTATTCTTACAAAATTGCAGCAGTTTGTAAAAACTTTGCTACTTCTCTTTGGTGGGCAAGCTGGGTTTTTTGTTTTCTCTAAAATAATTTATTCTTAGCAGATATCATATTTTAATTGCATTTTTATATCCATATGTGTCCAAAGCACTTTATTTTTATTGTCTCTTTGCCTATCATAATAATCAATTATTTTCCTATAATAATAATAATCAGCAGTGTTTTACTGAGTACTTTCCATGGCCTGCACAGTGCTAGGAGAAGTACAGAAATAAAAGAAACTCAGACAAAATACAGTTAAACACCATGTATGTGATAGAGAAGGTTGTTTAGAAAGCAGAAGGGTGCATGAATGCTTCACAGGGCAAGAGGGACCCTGAGCTTCGCCTTGAAGTTCACATAGAACAAACACAAGAGAAAGATGGAAGATTTTACAGGTCAAGGGAGAACACAGAGGTCAGATATACATGTCTGTATGTCCACAAACTTATCCCCATAGCCAACATAATGCCTGCCACTTAGTTTGCATGGGGAGACTGTTGAAAGGTCATAGGGTAATGTATGCAGGTGTTATTGATATAAGGAATGACCCTGGATCTTACAGTCTTCTGAAGCCATGCAGAATTCTAATAACATGAGGCAGTGAGCAAGGAAAGGCATCACTATCAATATGAAATGCATCACTGTTGTTCTGCTTAAAAAGGTCAATTTGCCCTCAAGAGTGGCAGTGACAGTTGCTGGAATATGACATTGCAAGAATCTTAAATATCCTTGCAAGAATTTTCCACTGGATAGTACAGATGGAGATGGGGAAGGGACACATCTAGAAGGGGGTTGGAAGGACCTTCAACTCATCTTCTTTTTCCAGAATTTGTCTTGAGTCCAAGCACTTTAGCAAGTATCCAAAGATAGAGAGCATCACTGTGTCAAAATCAACTCTGTCTTGAGCTGTAGCTGACTGAAGCTATTTTTTCTAAACCAATATTCTCTTTAAAAAGAGTACTTACTAGTTAAAGAACTATAAGCAAGGTTTGGAGAGACAATAGCATTTTCATTTGCTTGGGTACTAGTGATGCTCGAATTCCGGGCTAGCCAACTGGAGAGAGAACACTGTTCATTAGGCACCTCAGAACCTTGGATCTTCTCTTCATTGCTGTAGTTCTTTCTTGCCTTTAAATGGTACCCACAGAGGACTGAATTGCGCAATTTAGAATTTAGTGGATATATTAGCTAAAGGCTTATGTTTCTGCTCCTTGATTTTAGAGCAGATGGCTAATAAATGTGCTTGTGTATGTACATGTGTGTTCAAATTGCTTTCTCTAAAAAGTAGGCCAGAAATTAAATAGCGCTATTTTTTTTTTTATCTGTGGCTCTCAGACATCATCCATGTGCTTCCATATCTCTCCAAAAGGACTTAGATCTCTCAGATAGTTTTAAATATCTCTACTATATCTAAAACTTATTTTAATACATGACACATATTATGTATATGGAAATATTGGGCTTCCCTGGTATTTCAGGGATAAAGAATTTGTCTGCCAATGTAAGAGACATGATTCATGATTCAATCCTTGGGTTATGAAGATCCCCTGGAGAAGGAAGTGTTAACCCACTTCAATATTCTTGCCTGGAGAATTCCATGAACAGAGGAGCCTGGGCAGGTTACAGTCCATGGGGTTGCAAAGAGCCAGACATGACTTAATGACTAAACAACAACAACTATGTGGAAATATTAGCAATCCACTTGGCTTCTGCAAAATACAGTGGAATGATGTCACATCGTCTCTGCCACCATCCCAATTTCTTCTTTCCTTTCCTCTCACTCTTCATGATTGAAACTGATTCCCCATAGGTTTATCAGACCAAGAAAAGAAAATGGTGCATAGGAGACAGCACATCCTTTGTACCTTCTTTCCACTTGTATTTATTAGCATGAGCCAAATTTACTGTTTCTATAATTCTAGTACCAAAGGACAGGATAATAACAAAATGTCAACATAATGGACTATAATTCATTGCTACTTTTCCTGGAAACTAGTCTGTACTGTCTCTAACAAACTGTTTTCTGAAGTACAGGCAAGAATGTGGTATAAAGAAATAAAAGCTAAAACCTCACTGGAAAAATCAAAAGCTTCCCTGATGACAAATATAGGAGAAGAGTAATACATTTTTATTTCACACTTAAATACTTCTATGTAAAATGGTGTATTCTTCCCAAATAATAAAATGACATTGAGATGTGGTATATATTGTAGAGTATATTCTTCAGACATTTTTTAGGATTATCACTGATATTGGGGGTACATATATAGACAAAGAGACAGAAAGAAGAGCAGCTTAGATATGATATGATAAGTCAACCTGAAAAGAAGCACTTACCTGAAAACCAGGCAGGAGGCATGTTTGTGGGAGAGACTTATCATCATCATGTCCTGGAACCACCCATCTCACCTCTTGTCTCAAAATTTCTTCACCCACACAATAAACATTTTCTAATATGTTTTCTTCTCTGTTTTCTTGCCTAGTAGGGCCCAAGCTGTGAGAGCTCTGCTCTTTTGGTGTTGCCTTTCCATAATTCATTTCTTTTTGTCTTAGCAAACGTTATCTGCAATTTTTTTTTTAAAACCCAATGGAACACTCAGTGGTGGGAAGCCATCCAGAAACAACAAAGCGTGCACACACAAGCTCTCCTGAGCCGACACATAAACTAGCATTGCCCACTCTCCATATAAGTGAGTGCTTCAAGTTAGCCATGTCAAGCTGGTAAAGGATAATGTGGGTGGAACCAGCAGGAGTTTCCCTGTCTATAATGCATTTTCATAGCTTTAAGCCTACTTACTATGTACAAGATATTGCATATATTTAAATGCAGAGTATTTAGAAATGGATTCCTGTTTTACTTAACTATTCCTAGTTTTTCTAAACAAAAACTGGATTGGTAACAATATAAGAATAGTGACAGAGACTGAGTCTTATTCACACCGATACTTCAACCTTACCCAATGCCTGACATTCAGCATAGTTTATTGAACTAAAATATAAATGAATGAATTCACGAATGAATGAGTGGATGAAAAAACTTATGAAGGAAATCACTTGGAATTTACTGATAGAGATGATGTACTGTAATACATCTCTAGTGATAGAGATGATGTACTCTAGTAAAAAGCTCTCTCTGTGCATTAATCTTTTTTTTTTTTCTTCCATTTATTTTTATTTGTTGGAGGCTAATTACTTTACAACATTGCAGTGGTTTTTGTCATACATTGAAATGAATTAGCCATGGATTTACATGTATTCCCCATCCCGGTCCCCCCTCCCACCCCCCTCTCCACCCCATCCCTCTGGGTCTTCCCAGTGCACCAGGCCTGAGCACTTGTCTCATGCATCCAACCTGGGCTGGTGATCTGTTTCACCCTAGATATACATGTTTCGATGTTGTTCTCTTGAGACTTCCCGCCCTCGCCTTCTCCCACAGAGTCCACAAGTCTGTTCTATACATCTGAGTCTCTTTTTTCTTTTTTTGCATATAAGGTTATCATTACCATCTTTCTAAATTCCATATATATGTGTTAGTATACTGTAATGGTCTTTATCTTTCTGGCTTACTTCGCTCTGTATAATGGGCTCCAGTTTCACCCATCTCATTAGAACTGATTCAAATGAATTCTTTTTGATGGCTGAGTAATATTCCATGGTGTATATGTACCACAGCTTCCTCATCCATTCGTCTGCTGATGGGCATCTAGGTTGCTTCCATGACCTGGCTATTATAAACAGTGCTGCGATGAACATTGGGGTGCACGTGTCTCTTTCAGATCTGGTTTCCTTGGTGTGTATGCCCAGAAGTGGGATTGCTGGGTCATATGGCAGATCTATTTCCAGCTTTTTAAGGAATCTCCACACTGTTTTCCATAGTGGCTGTACTAATTTGCATTCCCACCAACAGTGTAAGAGGGTTCCCTTTCCTCCACACCCTCTCCAGGATTTATTGCTTGTAGACTTTTGGATAGCAGCCATCCTGACTGGTGTATAATGGTACCTCATTGTGGTTTTGATTTGCATTTCTCTGATAATGAGTGATGTTCAGCATCTTTCCATGTGTTTTTTTGCCATCCGTATGTCTTCCTTGGAGAAATGTCTGTTTAGTTCTTTGGCCCATTTTTTGATTGGGTCATTTATTTTTCTGGAGTTGAGCTGGAGGAGTTGCTTGTATATATTTGAGATTAATCCTTTGTCTGTTGCTTCATTTGCTATTATTTTCTCCCAATCTGAGGGCTGTCTTTTCACCTTACTTATAGTATCCTTTGTTGTGCAAAAGCTTTTAAGTTTCATTAGGTCCCATTTGTTTATTTTTGCTTTTGTTTCTAAAATTCTGGGGTGTGGGTCATAGAGGATCCTGCTGTGATTTATGTCAGAGAGTGTTTTGCGTATGTTCTCCTCTAGGAGTTTGATAGTTTCTGGTCTTACATTTAGATCTTTAATCCATTTTGAGTTTATTTTTGTGTATGGTGTTAGAAAGTGTTCGAGTTTCATTCTTTTACAGGTGGTTGACCAGTTTTCCCAGCACCACTTGTTAAATGAGGTTGTCTTTTTTCCATTGTATATCCTTGCCTCCTTTGTCGAAGATAAGGTGACCATAGGTTCGTGGATTTATCTCTGGGCTTTCTATTCTGTTCCATTGATCTATATTTCTGTCTTTGTGCCAGTACCATACTGTCTTGATGACTGTGGCTTAATCAACTTCACCTTTTTCTCAAGTGCACACGGAACCTTCTCCAGAATAGATCATATCCTGGGCCATAAATCTAGTCTTGGTAAATTCAAAAAAATTGAAATCATTCCAGTCATCTTTTCTGACCACAGTGCAGTAAGATTAGATCTCAATTACAGGAAAAAAATTATTAAAAATTCAAACATATGGAGGCTAAACAACACGCTTCTGAATAACCAACAAATCATAGAAGAAATCAAAAAAGAAATCAAAACATGCATAGAAATGAATGAAAATGAAAACACAACAACCCAAAACCTATGGGACACTGTAAAAGCAGTGCTAAGGGGAAGATTCATAGCATTACAGGCCTACCTCAAGAAACAAGAAAAAAATCAAATAAATAACCTAACTCTACACCTAAAGCAACTAGAGAAGGAAGAAATGAAGAACCCCAGGGTTAGTAGAAGGAAAGAAATCTTAAAAATTAGGGCAGAAATAAATGCAAAAGAAACTAAAGAGACCATAGCAAAAATCAACAAAGCTAAAAGCTGGTTTTTTGAAAAAATAAACAAAATTGACAAACCATTAGCAAGACTCATTAAGAAACAAAGGGAGAAGAACGAAATTAACAAAATTAGAAACGAAAATGGAGAGATCACAACAGACAACACTGAAATAAAAAGGATCATAAGAGACTACTACCAGCAGCTCTATGCCAATAAAATGGACAACTTGGAAGAAATGGACAAGTTCTTAGAGAAGTATAACTTTCCAAAACTGAATCAGGAAGAATTAGAAGATCTTAACAAACCCATCACAAGCAAGGAAATCGAAACTGTAATCAGAAATCTTCCAGCAAACAAAAGCCCAGGACCAGATGGCTTCACAGCTGAATTCTACCAAAAATTCAGGGAAGAGCTAACACCTATCTTACTCAAACTCTTCCAGAAAATTGCAGAAGAAGGTAAACTTCCAAACTCATTCTATGAGGCCACCATCACCCTAATTCCAAAACCAGACAAAGATGCCACCAAAAAAGAGAACTACAGGCCAATATCACTGATGAACATAGATGCAAAAATCCTTAACAAAATTGTGCATTAATCTTAACACATTAATTTCATGGTCTATAAATGGGAAATTCTTGCTAAAAATTAATTTTATTTATATAATTCTGTCAATTTAGAAAATGTGCAATGTGAGAGTTACAAGCTGTTTTCTTTGGGGCAAAATGAGGTTATAGCCCAGGACACAGTATCTCAGATAGCGCTGAGGAATTGCTCCAGAGATATAAGGTGTGGGGTGGGGTCAGTATAAATGTGATTTTGGTGAATGGGGAGTGCAAGCAATCAAGCACATATTTTTTGCAGAATGTTTTTGCTAGTCACAAGGAATAGACATCACTAACAAAGGATTTTAGTGCTTTTCTAGATATGAGGAGATACAAGAATTGGGCTCATAATAATCAGCTCCTGAAAATATCTAACTATCTAAAGACCTGTTCTGCCAGTTTTTCCCAGAGTACAGAGTGCATCATTCTTGATCTCCACCCTGAAAGCCTTTCAGGGTGTACTGAAAGTCAACAACTGCAGCAGCACATGATTTAATCCTTGAAGAGGTTGATGGCAAAGGCTAATTTGTAATTAACAGCCCCATAAATGTTTCTTTCCCCCAAATGATGGCAGAAACATCACAAGATGTGGACGTTTTCAAAGTGCCTGAAACAACCTATAGTCAATTAAAATATTTATTAAAGATTAAAAAAAAATAGTAGCATCATTTGGACAAAGAGAGATGGCCACCTTTAGGGAACTGGTGAAGACAGGCTAAACAGAGAAGCATAGGGGTAGCAAGTAACCCCCAAATCTTTGTGCTTTAAAACAACAAAAGGGAGAGAGAATTTCTCCCCACGCACTATGCCTGTCACAGACAGGCAGAGTGTTCTGCTTCATATCTTCCCACACAAGTGACTGGCCGGTGGAGCAGCCAGCATCTCAAACATGACCAGTCACCATGATAAAGAGAAAGAGAGCGTATTGCAAAGCCAATTCAGTACTCTGGAGCAGAAATGCCAGTCACCTGACCCACAGATAGTGCAACTCACTGTGTGCCCAGAAGAGAAAATATGCAGATATACTTCATAAGCACTGACCACTACATGTAGAAAGTCAATCCTGGCTGATTTTCACTAAAACAATAAAATCTTGTGTACATCTTAGAAGCATATTGGTCTAAGATGTATTTAAACCCAGCAACTTCATTTTCTTGGTTTGTAAGTAAGTTAAAGGCACCTAAATGCTCATGTCTTCTGCGGCCTTCCAACAGAGCGCCAAGGCAGGCCAGGTCTCAGTGCTTGCAAAGAACGTGCAACTGCGAGTACAGGTACTTAGGGTGAAGAAGGAATTCATAGGGCCTGGACTCCATCTTAGGCCTGTTCATGCTGATCATGCTCGGCCACCTCTCCAATGGACTCTGAACTCTGTGTTTAGTGTCTATGGAAACAACAACAGAAGGATAAGACCCCCTCCAGACAAGGGAATCTTGAAGATCATATCCAGGTTACTCCTCGCCTAAGAGAATACATACACTAATCACCCCTTCCTCCAGACAGGCCATAAATTTTTCTGTACCTGTCGGAGTGTAACCTCGTGCTTATTGATTATTGGCTAATTGTTTAACTGTCTGAGCACATGGCACATGAGTGATGGGGTTATTGGGATTGTATTTACCCTTCCTTAGTTTATGTAAGTCTCAAGGAATTTGGGGTGGTGGGTTCAGACACATACACATGGGGTATAAAAGATTTTCACAAATGCTGGTTGGGGTCCTTGGCTAAAAGGAGACTCTGCCTTGGGTCCGCCGGTGTAATAAACTGCACTCCACTGTCTGCATTGTCCTTCTGAGTGAGTTTGTTTCCCAGAATGCGTGTCTACAACAAGGGCACACTGTTTTTTGCAAGTTATGAGGAACAGAGGTACTCCTCTAAAGGACAAAAAGTTTAAATGTTAGTACAGATGTTTAAACGTTTCTCTCTAGAAGGGAGAGTGGTTTATGTGTCTGTGTCTGTGTGTGTGTGTGTGTGTCTGTGTGTACACTCACAATTCACCTTGGCCGCCCTTGCAAGAAACAAAGAGCGATTATGAACAGCCTAGTAAAGAGAAAGAAGAGGGAGGCCTAAGTAGTAAACTCAAAGAAGTTCTGAAAGAACATTTACATATTGAATATCTCCTTATGAGAGTCAATAAAGATTGATGAGGAGACAGTGTGAAAGGAAAAGGATTTATAATCTGCAAATGTTCCCAGTCTCCACCCACCCCAGTGAGGAGAACAGGGGACCCTCCCTTTCCCTCCTCCTCTTGACAAACTAATTCAAGGACACCCTTGAGGTAGAATTTTAAAATAGACCAAGAAAGACTGAAACTGAGAATGCAAAGGAGGAGATGGCCAGCCTATGGAGAAGAGAAAATGTACATTGGAGGGTGAAAAAGAGACAGAGTCCAGGGACAAAGAAAAGGAAGTGTGAGAGGAGAGTAAACCTTAGGGACTGGGGAAAAGGAGGGTTTGTTCTGTAACCTTTTGCCGTGTTTTGGGAGTGGAGGGTCACAGATGAGGGTCTTCACATAAAATGGTATGAAAGAGAAGAGGAAGAGGAGCAGAGGACCTGAAAAGCATTCCTAAAGTTTATGTATGGCATCCCCTTGATGGTTTTCCAGAAACCGAATGCTTTCCTTACCTTTGGTTATTTAAAAGTGCTTGCTTGAATATGACTCTCTTAGGCTTGCATTACTTTTTTAAACATTTATTTAAATGTTTTAAAAAAATAAGAAATTGCTTTACTTAGAAACACACAAATTAATATGCTAGAGTACACTGAAGAAATATCAAAGCTTTTTTTAGGTTTTTTTTTTTTTTTTCCCCCCAAACAGGATAAAAATGGTTGTTTGCCATCATCTTCTTAAGGGCTATCCTTTTGCAGACAGAAAAGAGTCCCTGATTTTTACTCTTCACTGTTCCTAACTCCAGTGTCAGTTATCAATCTATTGCCTCAGGAGTCTCAACACATCCTTGAATATAATGCTTTATGAGCACAAATCCCTTTAAGCATTTTTCCTTTGCAGGGCACAGTCTAAAGTAACCAGAGCTTTCTGGCAATTCCCAGCAGAGATAGGGAGGCTGGTGATGTCCTCCATTGTGGAAGAAGCCTATCCAAGCCACAGGACCAGACCACTGGCCCTCTGCAACCTGGCCTCGATGGTCTGGTGAGAGTTTGTTCAGGTTCCCATGCATCCCACCTCTGAAGGCCTCTGCCCCACTCCCTGCCCAGCGTTCAGACTCCCACTGTACCCCACATGACCTGCTGCTGGTAACCTGCTCCCCATCTGCACTTGCAGGGCTGCCTGCTCTTTGCCTCTGCATCCACTCCAACCAACTTCTCTGCTATTGAGGGACTAAGGCGTACTTTATCCAGAAGGCTGCAGTCCTTCCAAGTGCAGTCTTCCTTGGGTTTTCTCCCTCAACCCTTGGACACTAGATAGAGTTTCCTTGTGTCTTACAGTTACTCTTTAATTAGAGTTAAAATTCTCATACAAATGTCAACTGAAAAAAATGCACAACCTAAAAGTTGAGAATTATATTTTACTTGGCAGACAAAATTGAGGACTTAATCCTAGAGGCTGCCTCTAAGATAGATTGCTCTTGTTAGGTAGTTAGAATAGGAAACAGGTGTCCAGAATGGCGGTGGCTAAAAGGAAGGGAAAACCTCACGAAAATATAACAAAGGAAGGTCCAAGGACTAGAGTGAGGACCTCAGGTAGAACAAACAGCACTCCTGGCTAGCCCAATTTACAGAGGGCAGGCCCAGGGGAGGAAAAAACATCTAAAAAGAGGAGCCAAAGGGCTGGGGGTCTCTCTCTCTCCCATGCCCCTGTGCACTCCCCCACTCTCTTCTCTCCGTATCTTTGGGTCGGCATGCCCTCACACCTCGAGGATGGATTTTTCCTGCTATTTTCTAGATAAAATGATCTATAACACGGAGCTGTAACACTGATCTGTCTAAGAGCTATAACATGGTCTGTTTGAGACCTGAGAGCTATAACATGGTCTGTCCAAGACCCGAGAGCTATAACATGGTCTGTCTAAGAGCTGTGACGCGCCGAGGGCTTTAATGTCTGTCGCTTCAAATTTTTGTTGAGACAAGACAGAACCGAGGAGAATACATTAACTCTGAAGAGGGAATGAAGAAACCAGGATATATAGGAGTTTTGGTAACAAAGACCAAGTAGTCACAATTTCAAAAAGTTACTGTTAATTAAACAAAACCAAACAGTTCAAGTTAAAGAATTAAGCATTTTATATGTATGGGCAAATGCCAGAGGCTGGGCTCTCTGAAATCATTCTTATATGAACACTTCAGCTTTCACAGACAGCAGTACGTAAGTGAGAGTTGGACCATAAAGAAGCTAAGCACTGAAGAATTGATGCTTTCAAGTTGTGGTGCTGGAGAAGACTCCTGAGAGTCCCTTGGACTGCAAGGAGATCAAACCAGTCAATCCTAAAGGAAATCAACCCTGAATATTTATTGGAAGGACTGATGCTGAAGCTGAAGCTCCAATACTTTGGCCACCTGATGTGAAGAGCTGACTCACTGGAAAAGACTGATGCTGGGAAGTGAAGAGCAAGTGTTAGTCGCTCACTTGTGTTCAACTTTTTGTGATCTCATGGACTATAACCTGCCAGTCTCCTCTGTCCATGGGATTTCCCAGGCAAGAATACTGGAATGCATAGCCATTCCCTTCTCCAAGAGATCTTCTCAACCCAGGGATCGAACCCTGGTCATCTGCATTGCAGGCAGATTCTTTACCATCAATTGGTGGCTCTTTACCAAATAGCTGATTAACTTTACTGTACTGCAGAAACTAACACAACATTGTAAAGCATTTTTATTCTCCAATAAAAATGTATTTTGAGTCTAAGTCTTGTGACTTTCACTATATCCTGAGGCTGGGGGACACACCTCCATGACATCAGCATGTTTGTCAGCAGGTCATCCTTTCCTAGAGAGCACTCAGGCTCTGGTTCTTTCTTCTCCAGGCATCCTATCACCATTGCTTCAGAGATTTGATATTTCACCCTAAAAAGTTAGCAGCAGGGAAAATAAAATGGCCTTTCTTACCTGCACCACAATCACACCACACATACACAAAGTTTTGGCATATCTGAGTTGCATTTTTTCCTCATCCTATCATTTGCTTTTTCTTCTCTTATTTTCAAATGTCACTGTCATTTTTGAAAATCAGGTTATAATTTACTAATTCAAATTTGTCTTAATTATGGGTTTTGCATCTCCCCAAATCTACATCTCCTAGGCAATTATCAAGGCATTTACTCCTGTTTGCCCTGCCACATGCCTAAGATCAGAATTTACATTAACAATCCCCAAGACTACAAGTCTCAAACTGAGAAGACAGTCTATGGTTACATTAGCTTTTGACAGACAAAATAGCATCCTACTGCAAATACCTTTGAATCAAATGTATCATGCTCCAATGGTGCATTTCCTTCAAAAGTGCAAAACTCAGAAGGTCAAGAAATGGAAGGATAAAATGTGATTTTTCATTGCAAAACATCTGATTTCAATGGCTACATAAATATGCATACATTTCAAAGCAAATGAAAATTTCCTAACAATCACCTAGTGGTCACAAATTAATACATATCTTATTAAAAGGAATGGGACCAAATATTGAATATAAATTTGAACCACAGTTATTATATGATCTACTTTTCTTAACTTGTTAAAAACAAATTTAAAAAATTAGAATTTATTAGAAAACACAGGCTGAGTCAAATCCTGGTAGATACTATCAATTAAAAAAGTACTTGAATACTTTTCAGTGAGACATGTGATGTTGCAAACTGAAATCAAGTTACCTGAAAGGCACCAGATGTAGAAATTGCAAAGCCTATTTCTAGGATGTCAAAAAAGGAAAAAAATATTAAACATAGTGAAGCCTGACATAATTTCTATGTTAGCATGTTTGTCAATCACTAGTTTCATATCAACCACAAATCTCCCATTCTTTCAAAGTTCTCTACAATTGTGAAATTTTACTGTTTGTAAAGACTTCCACATAACCTGTGGGCAGCCTGTTTTGAAGAAGTTTCTATACATTCACCATTTTCTTTGTGGTACATTCATGTAAACTTCCTCTCTTAAAGCCTTATTCCTTACATCAGTCACTTGGAGGCAATGTCTTGTCGTTGTTTCCCATAAGTATCCTAAACTGCTCTTAAGCCAGGCTCATTCCACCCACACCTGTGTTAGTGTTGCCCTGATCTTATTTCCAACAGATTTTTCACTTGTCTTTCCCTCCCATCCATTATTCCAAATCCCTCCAGAGTTATAACACTCTGATTGGGTCATGTGTGTGTGTGTGTGTGATATGAATATGATAATACTTCCATGTACCAGCAACAAACAATTTGTGAGTGTGGGCAGAACTGCCCGGGCTCATTCTAGATTTGCATGGAAATGGGAAAGACCAAGAATAGCTAGACTCTCTCAAACATGAGTTAGTTATGAAGACAATGTTCTGCCAGATATCAGGACATCACAAAATCATGAGAATTAATAGAATGTGGCATTAGTGTTAGGATAGACAAATAAATCAGGCCAGAAATGGGCACACAGGTATCTGAACACTTAATTTACAACTGAGATGACAGGGTAGATGACACAACAGGGTAGAAAAGAAACTGTGTTCTTTTTAGTTAATGGTTCTAGAACAAATGTGTCTCTATAGGGAAAATAAATTATAGTTTTATTTCACACATATACAAAATCAACACCTGATGTGTAATATATTTAATGTTAACAGACAATTCTGCCAAGCTGGTAGGAGTTGACATTCAAGACTATTTTGTGACTTTAGAGTAAGAAATATTTTCTTCTACCATAGAACCCAACAAATTCCACCACTGGGCATATACCCTGAGAAAACCATAATTGAAAAAGACATATGTATCCCAATGTTCATTGCAGCACTATTTACAATAGCTAGGACATGGAAGCTACCTAGATGTCCACCGACAGATTAATGGATAAGGAAGTCGTTGTACATATACACAATGGAATATTACTCAGACATAAAAAATGAATGCATGTGAGTACGTTCTATTGAGGTGGATGAACCTAGAGCCTATTATACAGAGTGAAGTAAGTAAGAAAAACAAATATCATATATTAATGCATATATGTGGAATCTAAAAAGGTGGTACTGATGAACTTATTTGCAGGGCAGCAATGGAGGGGCAGGCAGAGAGAGCAAACGTGTGGACACACTGCGGAAAGGGGAAGGTGGGACAAACTGAGACAATAGACTAGAAGCATATGCATTACTATGTATAAAATAGACAGCTAGTGGGAATTTGCTGTATGACTCGGGGGGCTCAAACCAGTGATATGTAAATACCTAAAGGGGTGGAAAGTGGGAGGGAGGTTCACAAGGGAGGAGACATATGTATACCCTAAGACTGGTTCATCTTTATGTACGGTAGAAACCAACACAATATTGTAAGACAACTACCCTCCAATTAAAACTAAGTTTTTAAAAAGGAAAAGTTTTTTTTTTTTTAATAAGACATTACAACCAACCTGAAAGATGCACATATTAATAAAGGAGAAAAAAAAAAAGGAAAAACTATTGCAACACATAAAACCAGACAAACTTTCATATTTAAAACATGTTTAAAATTAAAAAGAGGGAGGTGGGGGGGGGATCGGGATGGGGAACACATGTAAATCCATGGCTGATTCATGTCAATGTATGACAAAACCCACTACAATATTGTAAAGTAATTAGCCTCCAACTAATAAAAATAAATAAATAAATAAAATTTTTTAAAAAAGAATTAAAAGACAAAAAAATAAAAAAATAAAATTAAAAAGAAAAAACTGCAAATCATTAAAAAATAAAAATAAACACACAATAGGGCAAAAGAGACTTGAATGAGCACTTCATGAAAATGAAATCCAGTGACTAAAAACATTAAAACATGCTCAACCTTATTCACAATTAAAAAATGAAAAATAAAATCAAAGAAGAGGACCAATGAAAGAAGATGGTGGAGGAATAAGACAGGAAAATCATCCTCTTCTGCACAAGTACATCAAAAATACATCTGAATATGGAACAACTCTTATAACACAAACTTTTGAATGCTAGCAGAAGACCTCAAACTTCAAAAAAAGGCAATTCAAGCTCCTTAGAATGAGGTAGGCCAAAACAGAAAACAAGAGGCAAATAATTTCAAGATGGAGACTTGCACCCCAGGGAGGAAACCATGAAGGAGGAAGTTTCAACATTCTCAGAAACCCCCTCACAGGTGGGGTCAGGGTAGAGGTTTGGAATCTCAGATGGGAGGGAACAATGGGTGCTCAGAAGGCAAAATGGAGAGAATTCACTACAGAGATCATTGCTGAGCAGCACTTCCCAGCTGAGAAGCAGTTCACATGCCTCCCTGCCCCCACTACTGTACAGGGGAGGGTCAGGGTGCAAGGCCCAGACACTGGTGTCAGACTCAAGCGAGAGGACTGAGGTCAGTGCCATGAGGAAGTTCTGAGGGGACAGTGTGACTGCTGAGGGAGTCCAGGAAAAAGACTGAGAGTCCCAGAGTGGTAAGGGGTTATTGATGCTCAGGACACTAATTTAGCTCCTTGGCAGACACCTGCTAAGAGCTCTCCAACAGCTTTCAAAACCTGAAAAACTTGTTGGAGCCCCAGGAGGGCAGATTTGACAGGACTTCAGTTTATGAGCCCAGAAGGGGAAGAGTAAGTCACAGGCACTGACAAAGCCAGAGAAAGTGCCTGATGTAGCAGACAAAAGCCACCGATGCAGTCCTGACCCCAGAGGTGGTAGCTACCACCAGGCTGTGAGCAGGCATAGGTTACTGTCCACAGTTTTCTGGGAGCCTAAGCAGCTTGGCTCTCCCTAGGGACACACAACTTGGGGAAAATTTTTCTGGCAGAGTGCACAACCTGCCTCAGAGTGTAACAGCATGTGGCAGGTCTCTATCTGCACAGGCACCCCCAAGCACCTCCCAACTGTGGCTGCTATACTCTTCTCTCTCCCCCAGCCAGACTGAGAAGGTGAGCACTAGTAAGCCTTGGCCTTTACCTTTCTCTGGACAGGGAACAGACACCTGAGGGTGGCATATAAGTGAAGTCAAACCCAAACTAAAGCACAGCACCAGGGACTGTGTGACCAAAGAAGAGAAAGGGAATTAGCTCCAGCAGTCACAGGTGTTGCAGATTAAATACCTACATTTAGCCTGAGACTGTGGCAGTTAGGGGCAACTGTGGACTCTGGGGGCAAATACAAGCTGGAGTAAGGCCAGATCCGAGATTAAGTGGACCCTACACTGCACACAATGGGTCCTGAGACCTTCCTAGAAATATTGGAGAGGCTGGGTGTGAGTTTCTCTGGGTGTTCTTGGCTGTTGAGTATTGCTTTCACCATTAGTTTGGCGGGGGGGTGGGGGAGTGTTGTCTTCTGTGCTACGTAGCTTGCAACATCATAGTGCTACAGTAAAGTGTTGGGCCGTAATCCCTGAGGTGGGAGACCCAAGTCCAGGAGTTTCAACTACCAGAGAACTCCTGACCCCATGGAACACTAATCAACAAGAACTATCCCAAAGACCTTCATTTCAACACTAACACCAAGCCCCACCCAAAGGGCAGCAAGCTCCAGTGCCAGATTCTCCACGCCAGTACTTCAGAGAAACAGAACCACAACCCTGCACATTAACAGACAGGCTGCTCAAAGCCATACCAAACTCATAGACACCCCAAAACTCACTACTGGATTCAGCACTGCCCTTCAGAGAGACAAGATCCAGCTCCACCCACCAGAAGACAGTCAAGAATCCAACTCACCAGGAGATCTTCAGAAAGCCCTGGTCCAGTCTCATCCAAAGGGGGCAGACTCTACAATTAACAGACACCTCAACCTTCCAGCCTGCAAAAAGGAGACATAAAACACAGTGAATTAAACAAGATGAAATGACAGAGAAACATTCAGCAGATGAATGAACATTTTAAAAACTCACAAGACCAAACAAATAAAGAGAAAATAGACAATATACTTGGGGGAAAAAAAATCAGCATATTAATAGTAAAGAAGATCTAAAATCTTGAAAATAAAATGGATAAATAGACTGGAGGACTAGATCAAGAAGATGCAAGAAATGTTTAATAAAGACTTAGAAGAATTAAAGAATAAACAATTCACAATGAACAATGCAATAATTTAATGTATTTAAATTATTTAATGAGATTTAATGTATACCAGAGGGACCCAATAGCTGAGTAACTGTGGCAGAAAAGCAGATAAGTGAGATGGAAGATGGAATGGTGGAAATAACTGAAGCAGAGTGGAATAATAATAATAAAGAATAAAATGAAGTGAGGACAGTCTCAGAGACCTCTGGGACATTAAGCATAACATTAGAATCATAGCAGTCCCAGAAGAACAAAACAAAAGGAAAGGGCATGAGAAAACATTTGAGGGGATTATAGTAAAAAACTTCCCTAAAATGTGAGATGAAATAACCACACAAGTCCAGGAAGTCTAGTGAGTCCCATATAGAATAAACCCAAGGAGAAACACACCAAGACATATATTAATCAAACTAACAAAAATTAAATACAAAAGACAAATATTAAAAGCAGCAAAGGAAAGGCAACAAATAAAATACAAGAGGATCCCCATAAGGCAAACAGCTGATTGCTCAACAGAAGTTCTGCAGGCCAGAAGGGAGTGGCAGGATATACTTAAAGTGATGAAAGAGAAAAACTACAACCAAGATTACTCTATCCAGCAAGAATCTCATTCAGATTCAAAGGAGGAAATCAAAACCTTTACAGACAAGCAAAAGTTAAGAGAATTCAGCACTGCCAAACCAGCTTTACAACAAATGCTAAAGGAATTTCTCTAGACAGAAAACAAAAGAGAAAGAAAGGACCTACAAACCAAATGCAAAACAATAAATAGTAAGAGGATCATACATGTCTATAATTACCATAAATGTAAATGGACTAAATACTCCAACCAAAACACACAGGTTGGCTAAATGGATACAAAAACAAGACCTTTATATATGCTGTTGATAAGAGATCCACCTCAGATCTAAGGACATATGCAGACTGAAAGTGAAGGGCTGGAAAGAGATTTACCATGCAAACAGAAATGAAAAGAAAGCAAAAGTAGCAATATTCATATCAGATAAAATAGACTTTAAAGACCATAGCAAGAGACAAAGAAGGACACTACATAATGATCAATGATCACTACATAGTAAGCAATCCAAGAAGAATATATAACAATTATAAATATACATATACTTCTAATACATAAGACAAATGCTAACAACGGTTAAAGGAGAAATTGAGAGTAACAAAATAGTAATGGGATAATTTACACAACTCACACCAATGGACAGCTCATCCAGACAGAAAATTAATAAGAAAATACAAGTTTTAAATGATACATTGAACCAGCTGGACCTAATTGATATCTACAGGGCACTTCATGCAAAAACAGTAGATTTCACTTTTTTCCTCCAGTGCGCATGGAATATTCTCCAGGATTGATTATATCTTGGTTCACATATCAAGCTTTGGCAAAATTTAAAAAGTGAAATTATTTTAAGGCATCTTTTATGAACCACAATGATATAAGATTACACGTCAACTACAGGGAAAAAATACTATATAAAACACAGACATATTGAGGCTAAATGATATAATTCTGAATGACCAACAGATCACAGAATAAATCAAAAACAAAATCAAAATATAACTAGAAGCAAATGGCCACTCAAAACCTATGGAATGTATTAAAAGCAGTGCTAAGAGGGATGTTTATAACAATACAAACTTATCTCAAGAAAGAAGAAAAACATCAAATGAACAACCTAACCTTGAACCTAAAGCAACTAGAAACAGAAGGGCAAAGCAAAAAAAAAAAAAAAAATTAGTAGAAGGAAAGAAATCATAAAGTTCAGAGCAGAAATAAATGAAAAAGAAATGAAAGAGACAATAGCAAAGATCAATAAAACTAAAAGCTGGTTCTTTGAGAAGATAAACAAAATTGACAAACCATTAGCCAGACTCATCAAGAAAAAAAGGGAGAAGACTCAAATCAATAAAATTAGAAATGAAAATGGGAAAGTTACAACAAACACATAAATACAAAGGATCATAAGAGACTACTATGAGCAACTATATGCCAATAAAATGGACAACTTGGAAGAAATGGACACATTTTCAGAAAAGTATAATCTTCCAAAACTTAACCAGGAAGAAATAGAAAATATGAACAGACCAATGACAAGCCCAGAAATATAAACTGCAATAAAATATATTCTAACAACAACAAAAAAAACACCCAGGGTCAGATGGCTTCCAGGTGAATTCTATCAAAAGTTCAAAGAGCTAACACTTACACTGTTCAAACACTTCCAGGAAATTGTAGAGGAAGGAAAACTCCTCAGCTCATTCTCTGACGCCACCATCACCCTGCTAAAACCAGACAAAGATGCCACACACGCACAATCAACAATTACAGACTGGTATCACTGATGAACATAGGTGCAAAAATCCTGAACAAAATCCTAGCAAACAGAATCCAACAACACATTAAATGATCATGCATCATGATCAAGTGGGTTTTATCCCAGGGAGGCATGTATTCCTCAATATACACAAATCAATTGATGTGATACACCATATTAACAAACTGAAAGATAAAAACTATATGATGATCTCAATAAATGCAGAGAAATCTTTCAACAAAATTCAACACCAATTATGATAAATTAAAAAAAAAAAATCTCTCCAAATAGTAAGCATAGAAGAATCCTCCCTGAAGATAATAAACTCACAGCAAACATTATTCTAGTGGTGAAAACCTGAAAGCATTTCCTCTACGATCAGGAACAAGACAAGAGTGCCCATCATAACCACTACTATTCAAGTTTTCGAAATCCTAGCCACAACAGTCAGAGAAAAAAGAAAGAAAAAGAAAGAAATGAAAAGAATCCAGATTGGAAATTAAGAAATAAAACTACCACTGTTTGCAGAAGAAATGATACTGTACAGAGTAAACCCTAAAGATGACACCAGTAAATCACTAAAGTTAATCAGTGAATATAGTAAAATCACAGAATGTAAAATCAATACACAGAAATCCCTTGGAATCCTATACACTGACAATAAAAATTCAGACAGAGAAATTAAGGAAACCATCCATTGACCATTGCAACAAAAAGAATAA
Source organism: Odocoileus virginianus (assembly GCF_023699985.2). NCBI lineage: Eukaryota > Metazoa > Chordata > Mammalia > Artiodactyla > Cervidae > Odocoileus > Odocoileus virginianus. The sequence goes on from NW_027224330.1 coordinate 1,626,861, forward strand.
AATCCCTAGGAATAAACCTATCTAAAGAGAAAAAAGACCTGTATGCAGAAAATTAGAAGACACTGATGAGAGAAATCAAACACAACTCAAGCAGATGGAGAAATATACCATTTTCTTGAACTGGAAGAATCAACACTGGTAAATGACTATATGACCCAAAGCAATCTACAGATTCAAAGCAATCTTATCAAACTACCCATGGTAATATCCACAGAACTAGAGAAAAAAAAATCACAATTTGTATGGAAACACCAAAGACTCCAAATAACCAAAGTAATCTTGAGGAAAAAAAAATGAAAAAAATGGAGCTGAATGAATAAAGCTTCCTGACTTCAGGCTGTACTACAAAGCTACAGTCATCAAAATAGTGTGATACTGACATGAAAACAGAAATATAGACAAATGAAATAAGATAGAAAGTCCATAAATAAACCCATATATCTATGGGTACTTTATCTTTGACAAAGGAGGCAAGTATATACAAGGAAAAAAGACAGCCTCTTCAATAAGTCCTACTGGGAAGACTGTACTTCATGTACAGCAAGTTCCATGTAAGAGAATGAAACTATAATACCTTTTAACACCATACACAAAAATAAGCTCAAAATGGATTAAAGACTTAAATGGAACACCAGAAACTATAAAGTTCCTAGAGGATAGCATTGGCAGCACACTCCTTGACATAAGTTACAGTATGACATTCTGTAACTCACCTCCTAGAATAATAAAAATAAAAACAAAAATAAACAAATGAGACATGATTAAAAGTTTTTACACAGCAAAGGAAACTATCAATAAGGTGAAAACCAACCCTCAGAATGGGAGAAAATAAAACAAATGAATCAGCTGACAGAGGATTAATCTCCAAAATATACAAGCAAGTCATACAAATAAATACAAGAAAAACAAGCAACCCAGTCAAAAAGTGGGCAAAAAACCTAAATAGACATTTAACCAAAGACCTAAACATGGCCAATAAACATAAGAAAAGACGCTCAACATTACTCATAATTAGAGAAATGCAAATCAAAACTGCAATGGTGTATCACGTCACATCTATCAGAATGGTCATTGTCAAAAAATCTACAAACAATAAGTGCTGGAGAGGTTGTGGAGAAAAGGGGACTGTCTTGCACCATTGGTGGGGATATAAATTGGTACAGCCACTATGGAGAACAGTATGGTTACTCCTTAAAAACTAGGAATAAAACTACCATATTACCCAAAATCCCACTACTGGACATACACCCTGTGGAAACCAAAATTGAAAAAGACTGATGTATCCCAGTGTTCTTTGCAGCACTATTTCCAATAGGTTGGACATGGGAGCAACCTAGATGTCCATTGATAGATGAATGAATAAAGAAGTTGTGGTGCATATATAACCTATACAATGGAGCCACAAAAAGGAATGCATTTGAGTTAGTTCTCATGAGGTGGATGAACCTAGATTTTATTATACAGGGTGAAGTAAGTCAGGAAGAGAAAAACAAATATCTCATATTAATACATATACATGGAATTTAGAAAGATGGAACTGATGAACCTATTTGCAGGGAAGCAGTGGAGACACAGACATAGAGAATGGACTTGTGGACATAGGGTGAGCTGAAGGAGAGGGTGGGAGGAATGGAGAAAGTATTAACTACCATATGTAAAGTAGATAGCCAGTGGAAATTTGTTGCATGATCAGGGAGCTCAAACCCAGTGCTCTGTGACAATGTAGAGGGATGGGGTGGGATGGGGGGGGAGGTGGGAAAGAAGTTCAAGAGGGAGGGATGTATGTATACCTGTGGTTGAATCATGTTAATATATGGCAGAAACTAACACAGTATTGTAAAGCAATTCTCTTTCAATTAAGAATACATACATTTAAATTAAAAAGGAAAAATTTCTGACCACAATGCTAAAAAAATTATAAGAGATTCCACCACATACCAATCAGATTGGCAAAAATTAAAAGTCTGACAATATCAAATGCTTACAAGATATGGAGCATTGGAAGCAACTCTGCTGCTTGCGGCAGGCGAAATGGTTATACCACCTTAGATTGTTTTTACTAAATTTGAAAATGTGCTTATCTTACAATCCAAAAAGGGCCCTCCACAGAAAAATATGCACATGTGCACAAGAAGACATGTAAGAACAGTCACAGCAATACTGTTGTAATACCTGAAAGTCGGAAACCTTTAATGTCTTTCTATAGTAAAGTGTTCAGTGTGTTCATACAATGGAATACCTGTGGATGAAAATGAATAGATTACAGTCACACAAAGCAAGAAACAGCATTCAGTAAAAGAAGTGAGACAATGAGGAATGAGTTCAATTATATAAAATTTAAAACAAGACTGAACTGTTGCATTTCAGGATACACACATAGCTGTGTCTATTTTCCACCTCTGCAGAGATGGTAAAAGTATCCAGTTAAAGAGAGAACCAATCACCATACACATCAGGATTGTGAACACTGACTGTGAACAGACAGGGACTCTGTTGTGAGGGCAAGGCTCCCCCTCTGACTTGAGTGTGGTCACAGGGGTGTTTGCTTCATAATTTTTCCATAAAAAATACTTCTAGGTCTTGTTCGTTTTTCTCTATACTGCCTTTATTTCGCAGTAGAAACAGATTATTTTTAAAAAATTGCCAACTAGACAAACATGAATCAAAATACACAAATATATCACTAATGGAATAATTGGGTCAAGTACATTTTATCTGAAGAAGAAATTGTCCCTGTTCTGAGTAGATCTCGTTTACAGACTTCTCATTCCTTATGTTGTCACAGACAGGAAACATAGTTCCTTATCTCTAAACTAGGCTCTCAAAAAATATTATTGTGGACTCTGAATATTTCTATGGGAATGATATTCAGGTAGAATCCAGATATGCTACGTATTTTTTAAAAGGGATAAAAGTCAAATGACTGAGTAAAGTTTAATGTCAAGGGGAAAGAAGATAGTTGGCAATATATGTCCTTCTGATCATGGCAAGAAACTTGGGCCGGTTTCTGCTGGCCAGTCTCAGAACACAGAGGCAGCCATCCTGACTGTTGCTCATCAAGCGCCTCTGACATTCAGACCTCATCCTCCCCTAGGCTCCGCCCTTCAGAACCTTCCCCATCCAGCACAGTCATTCTCTTCCCAACAAGCCCATGGGTATAGGCAGGGCATATGTTGTCACTGATGGCTTATAGTTTGTTGTTTTTTGTTTTTCTATTACTTACCTTTTTCTATGAACAACCCACTCCAAACTTAACAACTTAAAGAAATAACCATTTCTCTAGCTCAAATTCTGTAACTAGCTGTGCAGGTTCCTCTGGTTAGGGTTAACTCAGCTAATTTTAATTGGATTGGTTAATGAGTCATCCTGCAGTCACTTAGTAGGATAACTTCCCTCATGTGTCTGGCCCAAATGACAGGACACTTGGTCACAAGGAAGTCATCACCCTTCAGGTCAACCTGGATTTTGTTACCTGTCAGTCAGAGCTCCTGGAGTAGTAAAGGCAGGTAAGTCACAAATGCAGTCACAATGCATGTCTGCAGGTGTCACCTTTTAAAATTAAAAAAAAAAAATTATTAGAGTATAATTGCTGTATAATGCTGTGTTGGTTTCTGCTGTACAAAAAAGTGAACCAGCTATAAGTATACATATACCCCTTTTTTTTAGACCTCCCATCACCACATCCTACCTCTCTAGGTCACTAAAGGGCACTGAGCTGAGCATCCTGTACTCTACAGCAATTTCCCATTTGTTGTTGTTGTTTAGTCACTCAGTCATGTCTGATTCTTTGCAACCCCATGAACTTCAGCATGCCAGGCTTCCCTGTCCTTCACTATCTCCTGGGGTTTGCTCAAATTCATGTCCATTGAGTTGGTGATGCTATCTAATCATCTTATCCTCTGCCATTCCCTTCTCCTCCTACCCTCAGTCTTTCCCAGCATCGGGGTCTTTCCAATAAATTAGCTCTTTGAATCAAGTGACCAAATTCTGTAGCTTTAGCCTTCATCATCAGTCCTTTCAATTCAGAGTTAATTTGCTTTAGGACTGACTGGCTTGATCTCCTCTCAATCCAAGAGGCTCTTAAGAGTCTTGAAAGGTTGTTGCTGAGCCGTGAAAGATGCCAGGATTCTTGGCCTCCAGAGGAGAAGAATTCAATCCAGGGCCAGTGATGAGGCTTGATCACTCAGAGCTTTTGTATCATGAAGTTTTATTAAAGTGTAAAAGAGAGAAAGCTTCTGACACAGACATCAGAAGGGGGCAGAAAGAGTGCCCCCTTACTAGTTTTTAGCAAGAAGTTATATACCTGTTAGCAGGCTGTTAAAAGGCAATGTCTTAAAATTCAGAGAGTGCCACCAGATTCCTCACCCACAATATGCATTTTGAGAAAACATTGGCATAAGGTGTCATCCCAGGCCATAAAACAAATGACATGATTCTTGAAGAAAGGCAGTTTTCCAAGCAAATACACAGTCTCATTAACATAGCTTAAGAACATTTCCATGAGTAAAATATACTGGTTTGTTGAGCCATTATTGATTCTGAGTCTTACATGGAGCTAACCTGAAGAAAGACAGTCTAAGGTAAATACATAGTTCATTAACATAGCTTAAGAAAAACATTTCCATAAGAAAAATGCTTTGGTTAGCTCAAGGTTTGAGAAAAGTTAAGTTCAGGTGGAACCAGGTGTCATTACAGCCACACAAAATTTTAAGAGAAACCTCCTTTTAATTTTGTATAGAGAAGAAAGAAAAAAAAAAAAAAATCTGACACTTGTAGTTTGTTTCCTCCTGTCACTTAAGAGAAAGGTAAAAACAAGTCTGACACTTGCAGCCTGTTTCCTCTGTTTGGAGGCCCCTAGCCTCCCTACCTGTTACCCTCTCAGTCTTCTTTGGCACCACACTTTGAAAGCATCAATTTTTCATCATTCAACCTTCATTGTATAGGTCAAACTCTCACATCCATACATGACTATTGGAAAAATCGTAACTGTGACTATACAGATCTTTGACGGCAAAGTGATGTCTCTGTATTTTAATATGTTGTCTAGGTTTATCATAGCTTTCCACTGAAGCAACAAGTGTCTTTTAATTTCATGGCTGCAGTCACCATCCACAGTGATTTGGGAGCCCAAGAAAATGAAATTTGTCACTGTTTCCACCTTTCCCCCTTCTATTTGCATGAAGTGATGGGACTGGATGTAATGATCTTAGTTTTTTGAATGTGGAATTTTAAGCCAGTTTTTCACTCTTCTCTTTCACCCACATCAAGAGGCTCTTTTGTTCCTCTTTACTTTCTTTCATTAGAGTTTTGTCATTAGTATATCTGAGGTTGTTGATATTTCTCCTGGAAATCTCCTGGCAAACAATTTCAGCTTGTGATTCATCCAGCCTGTCATTTCACATGATTTATGAACTGAACTGAATGCTGCATATAAGTTAAATTAGCAGGGTGACAATATAAAACTTTGTCATACTCCTTTCCCAAATTTGAACCAGTCCATTGTTCCATGTCGGATTTTAATTGCTGCTTCTTTACCCACATACAGATTTCTCAGGAGACAGGAAAGGTGGTCTGGTATTCCCTTCCCTTCAAGAATTTTCCACAGTTTGTTCTGATCCACACAGTCAAAGGCTTTAGCATAGTCAATGAAGCAGAAACAGATGCTTTTCTAGAATTATCTTGGTTTTCTTTGATCCAGTGGATGTTTGCAATTTGATCTCTGGTTCCTCTGTCTTTTCTAAATCCAGGTTGCACATCTGGAAGCCTAACTTGAAGGATTTTGACCATAACCTTACTGGCATGGGAAGTGAGTAAAATTGAATGGTAGTTTGAACATTCTTCAGCATTGCCCTTCTTTGGGATTGGAATTCCCCGGTTGCTCAGATGGTCAAGAATCTGCCTGCAATGCAGGAAATCTGGGTTTGATCCCTGGGTTGGGAAGGTCCCCTGGAGAAGGAATGGCTACCAACTCTAGTAGAATTGCCTACAGGATTTCATAGACAGAGGAATGGGGTCACAAACAGTCAGACACCATTGAACAACTTTCACTTTTCCTTGGGGTTGGATTGAAAACTGACATTTTCCAGTCCTGTGGCCACTGCTGAGTTTTCCAAATTTGCTGACATATTGAGTGCAGCACTTTCACAGCATCATCTTTTAGGATTTGAAATAGCTCAGCTGGAATCCCATCACCTCCACTAGCTTTGTTGATAGTAATTCTTCCTAAGGCCCACTTGACTTCACACTCCAGAATGTCTGGCTCTGGGTGAGTGACCACACCATTGTGGTTATCTGGGTCATTAAGACCTTTTATTATAGGTCTTCTGTGTATTCTTGCTACCTCATTTTAGGCCTTACTGCTTCTGTTAGGTCCTTACCATTTCATTGCATGAAATGTTCCCTCGGTATCTCTAATTTTCTTGAAGAGATCTCTAGTCTTTCCCATTCTGTTGTTTTCCTCTATTTCTTTGCATTGATTGCTGAGGGAGGCTTTCTTATATCTCCTGGCTATTCTTTGGAACTCTGCATTCAAATGGGAATATCTTTCCTCTTCTCCTTTGCTTTTCGCTTCTCTTCTTTTCACAGCTATTTGTAAGGCTCCTCAGACAACCATTTTGCCTTTTTGCATTTCTTTTTCATGGGGATGATCTTGATCCCTGTCTCCTGTACAATGTCACGAACCTCCGTGCATAGTTCATCAGGCTCTCTGTCTATCAGATCTAGGCCCTTAAATCTATTTCTCACTTCCACTGTATAGTCATAAGGGATTTGATTTAGGTCATACCTGAATGGTCTAGTGGTTTTTCCCACTTTCTTCAATTTCAGTCTGAATTTGGCAATAAGGAGTTCATGATCTGAGCCACAGTCAGCTCCCAGTCTTGTTTTTGCTGACTGTATAGAGCTTCTCCATCTTTGGCTGCAAAGAATATAATCAATCTGATTTCGGTGTTGACCATCTGGTGATGTCCATGTGTAGAGTCTTCTTTTGTGTTGTTGGAAGAGGGTGTTTGCTATGACCAGTGCATTCTCTTGGCAAAACTCTATTAGCCTTTGCCCTGCTTCATTCTGTACTCCAAGGCCAAATTTGCCTGTTACTCCAGGTGTTTCTTGATTTCCTACTTTTGCATTCCAGTCCCCTATAATGAAAAGGACATCTTTTTTGGGTGTTAGTTCTAAAAGGTCTTGTAGGTCTTCATAGAACCATTCAACTTCAGCTTCTTCAGTGTTACTGGTTGGGGCATAGGCTTGGATTACCATGATATTGAATGGTTTGCCTTGGAAATGAACAGAGATCATTCTGTCATTTTTGAGATTGCATCCAAGTACTGCATTTCAGACTCTTTTGTTGACCATGATGGCTACTCCACTTCTTCTAAGGGATTCCTGCCCACAGTAGTAGATATAATGGTCACCTGAGTTAAATTCACCCACTCCAGTCCATTTTAGTTCGCTGATTCCTAAAATGTCGACATTCACTCTTGCCATCTCCTGTTTGACCACTTCCAATTTGCCTTGATTCATGGACCTAACATTTCAGGTTCCTATGCAATATTGCTCTTTACAACATCAGACCTTGCTTCTATCACCAGTCACATCCACAACTGGGTATTGTTTTTGCTTTGGCTCCATCCCTTCATTCTTTCTGGAGTTATTTCTCCACTGATCTCCAGTAGCATATTGGGCACCTACCGACCTGGGGAGTTCCTCTTTCAGTATCCTATCATTTTGCCTTTTCCTACTGTTCATGGGGTTCTCAAGGCAAGAATACTGAAGTGGTTTGCCATTCCCTTCTCCAGGGGACCACATTCTGTCAGACCTCTCCACCCTGACCCGTCCGTCTTGGGTGGCCTCAAGCATGGCTTAGTTTCACTGAGTTAGACAAGGCTGTGGTCCGTGTGGTCAGATTGGATAGTTTCTGTGATTATGGTTTTAGTGCGTTTGCCCTCTGATGCCCTCTCGCAACACCTACCGTCTCACTTGGGTTTCTCTTACCTTGGACGTGGGGTATCTCTTCACGGCTGCTCCAGCAAAGCACAGCCACTGCTCCTTACCTTGAACGAGGGGTATCTTCTCACGGCTGCCCCTCCTGACCTTGAACGTGGAGTAGCTTCTCTTGGCCCTCCTGCGCCTTTGTAACAGCCTCCTCAGATAACCACTTTGCCTTCTTGCATTTCCCCCCAGCCCTTGGGGATAGATATGGCCACTGCCTCCTCTACAATATTACAAACCTCCATCCATAGTTCTTCAGGCACTCTGTCTACCAGATATAATCCCTTGAATCTATTTGTCACATCCACTGTATAATCATAAAGGATTTTATTGAGGTCATATCTGAATGACCTAGTGGTATTCCCTATTTTCTTCAATTTAAGCCTGAGTTTTGCAATAAGGAGTTCATGATTTGAGCCACAGAGCCACAGCCAGCTCCCAGTCTTGTTTTGCTGACTGTATAGAGCTTCTCCATTTTCAGCTGCAAAAACTGTAATCATTCTGATTTGGTATTGACCGCCTGGTGATATCCATGTATAGAGTTGTCTCTTGTGTTGTTATTAAAGGGTTTTTGCTATGACTCATGTGTTCTCTTGACAAAACTCTCTTAGCCTTTGCCCTGCTTCATTTTGTACTCCAAAGTCAAACTTGCCTGTTACTCCAGGTATCTGTTGACTTCCTGCTTTTGTGTTCTAAATCCCTCAGATGAAAAGAGCTTCACTAGTGGCTCAGACAGTAAATAATCTGCCTGCAATGCAGGAGACCTGGGTTTGATCCCTGGTCAGAAAGATCTTCAGATTTTTCATTTGTTTCCTAAAGTTGATTAAATCTCATTCATAGAAAACAAGAGATGCTGTTTCTGGCATCCTCCCTGAAGAGATCAGTTACCTCAGACCCATGATTCTATTCCTTGCAGCTTCTTGACCCTCCTCTGGGGACAGATGCTATTGGCTCTCCTTTCCTTCCAATAGGAGACCACATTGCTTTTTCTCAGCATCACCAACCATCTTTCCAAAAGTATTCAAAAGCATTTCAGGGATTAAAAAATCCTGCTGATAAAGATGCAGCCAATTCTTTATTTTTTAAAGTCATCTCTCTGAATAAAAGTTAAATATTTCAGTGCTAATATTTTTCTTAAAAAAAATTGTTTTATTGCAGATTAAAAGAAGAGAAGGTAAACTCTTTGCAAGGGAGGAAACTTATTACTCTTTGGGCCTCATTGTTTCCAAGCAATAATATACACACAAGACAGGAGGAGAATATATTACAATAAAATAAAAATGGTCCCTAAAAACTTCAAAGTGCCTTGAAGATATTGCTGTTAGTTTCCTCAATTATGTTCTGGCAATAATAATCTCAGATTCACAGAACTAAAGTGAGATCTCAAGAGTCAGGTAGCAGTTACAAAGTAATGAGGTCTCAGTGGTTTAATTTCTGAAAATTATTTTGGTCATTTTCATGAAGAGTTATTTTGGAAAATGAATACCAACTGTTTAAAAACTTTCAAAGATATTTTGAAGAAGAGTTTTCAAAGTAACTAAACAAGTCTGAATTTCCTTTCAGGGTCATTTGAAAAATTGACTGGAGTGGACCAGTGAAAAGTATAGCAAGATATGCAAAACAAATCTGGTAGAGTTGTATCCTCCTTACACATAACCAATTGATGTGACCTCATAAACAGTTGTGGATTCAGAAGATTTTCCATGTAAAATTGTTTGGGGTGTACTAATAGGTCTATTCCAATAAAGTTATTTTCTCCAACAATTCCTACCATGTTTCTCATTGTTTACATTAATTCACTAACTTCTGTAATAATGACTCTGGGAGGGGTAACATAGTAAGTCACTGTTAGTGTGACTCTTTTCAGTGTAAACTAATTTATCCAAAGGAAACTAAACAAACTAGATTTTTATGTTAAAGAGTGAGGAAACAAGGATTCAGAGCATACCCACTGAAACATCACAAGGGTAAGTCCTAAGCAAATAAGGAGGGGAATGTGGACATAGCTGAACAGGATGCCCAGTCTCTAGTTAGGGAGCTTTCTCAAAATTGCAACCTTCTCTTTGTAAAATAGGAATATTTCTATCTTGCTTAGCATATAGAGTTACTGTGAACATTGAATTTAATAATATTCCTGAGAAATTCCAATGTTTCATTCCTATATAGAAAATGAAGGAATGGGTCCTAAAGTCAGAGGGTCACAAGGACAAAAACATGCATCATGATGGGAAATGATTGATAACATAAATAAGTGAATACATAGATAAATAAAACAAGTAATGTCCGTTACTATATTCTGCTTGAAATTACTCTGGGAAAACAGTATAACTATTTTATTCAAGGATATAAAATCAGGAGAAAAATAAGACAAGTTTCTACTTTAAATGAAGATTTTCTTACATTCCTAAAAAACTTGGAGAGATGAAAATCAGTCTCTTCCCTTGATCTCTCCTTAAAGAAAAGGATGCTAAAAAGAATGTAGTGGATTTTCAAGCCCTGACATGCACAGATGCCCATAAGCTATAAAATTTAAAAAAATAATAATAAAGGAAGCTGCTGAACCTTTCTTAGACTCCATTATTTATATGTATGTTTGTAAATGCAGATAAAAGGGTCTATCAAACACACTAAGCTATTAACAGTGCTAACTGGAGGGGGAAAGGGAAGGAAGGGAGATTTTCTTTACACTTTTATAACATTTAGAAAGTTTCCAATCAAGCACTTCATGATTTCAAAAAATTTACTGTGATAAATAGTGTGATAAATATTATGATAGACATATTCAGTTTATTACCATGGGGGATGGAGTTGGCTGGGTCTCGATTAAGCAGGAATCAGTTAGATGAAACAGCAGAGGTGCAAGGGCTTGGGAGTTGAGAGTTACCAACCTGTGCAGGTAGTTCAGTAAAAGTGAATCCCAGGGAGATGTGAGAGAAGAGTGTGAGGTTATGGTGGAAGGTTAATTCATGCATGTTGTGTAAGATGTCAAGAAATTTGAGCTTTATTTTGAGCCACTAGAAAGCCATTGATGGATTTGGGACATGAGAGCAATATGCTGTTATTTCCATTTCAGTGAGATGCCTCTGGAAGTGGTGTGGCAAGTGGACAGAGCAGAAGAAAGCCAATTAGGAAGTACCTACCATGAACAAAGACAGAATTATTGAAGATCTTAACTGAATAAAATACATATAATTAAGGGGGACCAATTAGGTGATTTTTTTTAAACTAAAATTTAGGAGGGTGATCTATTCAGGAGATATGGATTTAATCATCAGAGTGATGGGACTTCCCTGGCAATCCAGTGGTTAAGACTTCACCTTCCAATGCAAGGAGTGTGATTTTGATCCTTGGTTAGAGAGTGAAGATCTCACTTTTCTCACAGCCAGCAAACAAAAACATAAAACAGAAGCAATGTTGTAACAGGTTCAAAAAGTGATTAGCTAAAGCCAGAATTTCCTAATTCTACTATTAAGCCTGCCATCACAATCCAAGACAAATTCATATTCACTCAATATTTTTTTATTGACTTATATTAAGCCTCACCTTAAAGTGGTGAAAATCATAGGTTTGATGCTGATTTAAACCATATGTATAGGATAGATAAATGCTGAGAATATAGAGATTTAGATCAGAAAAACCCCAAAGTAGAGCCCTCATATTTAAGAGGTGAGAATAAAAAGAAGAGCAAACAATGGACTAGAACACCACACCTGGTTTGAGCAGAGAAGGAGGTCCTCAAAGAAGGAGAAGACTGGACACAAGTGTTGCCAATGAATTCAAGGATGAAGAGAACTAGGAAGAAAAAGCATCAGCACGAATGGGGACTAAGCCCAAAGAATTGTCTTAAACCAACTCCAAGTCCCAAGCAATAATATAAACAATTTTATTTCATCACAGTCTAAGCTTTTATAAAAAGCAGATGACATTCCGGGCCATGGGGACTTTGGGGGTGCCACCTCCTCTGTGCCCTTCTATAGTAAAACAAAATCGTACCCCATGTGCATGGGGAAAGTAACCAGACAGGTTTACCAAGGGTTAACGGGGATTATCTCTAAGTAGAAAGAATTATATATGCGCTGCTTAACTTAGCTACATTATAATAAAATTTATCTATATTATTGACACTGTAATGAAAGCTGTATTATTAAAAGGAGTGTTTTGTGATATTGAGAAAAGTTTTTAATTGAAGGAGAATATTCATTATCTACTACTTGTAAGGCAAGTGCGAGGAAGCAGGAACAAGAGGGTGACTGCCCCTTGAAAAGAAACAGTGTCCTCCCTTTCTGACAGGGTCTTTCTTAAATCCCGCCAATGAAAAATTCTCTGAAGGAATGGTTAATATTTAGCCCGTAGCTGAGCGCCATGACCAGGTGGCTGGAGGTCTGGAATCCAGTGATCTCGTAGCCTTGAGAAGGTAGGTGCCAGTGGGAAAACAGAATGTCATTTGGGCAATTTGGTCAGTCTCAAGGGTCACTGTGACTTTATTCTTTGTTTGCGAGGTAAAATAATGAACCATTTCAACCATGAGCCCTCATGTAGACCCTATCACTACTGAGTATCAAATTACTCCAAAACATGATACGTTAAAACAATGAAAGTTCCTGTGGGCTGGGCATGGCTTAGCTGATTCTCTAGTCTCTCATGAGGTCTCTGTGTTGCTTAAATGGCATTTAATCGAATAATGCGTGAATGACTGTTTAGTGTTATTGAGTGGATGCCTTGCCTCCCCTCACAAAAGCTCTAAGCAAGACACCTGTTTCATACATCCTTATTTCCTTTATACAGGAAATGCTAGAGCCTCCTACGTACAAAAGGCACTTAGAAAACAGTTTGATGACTGATGAAACTCAAAAACTGAAAAGCAGCAGAAAAGTTAGAGGAGGAAAATGGTATAATTTGTTTTTGAGAGTTATATAACATCCTCAATTTGTCAGATAAAAAGTTCCTTAAATAATTTTTATGGGACAATATGAGGTTAATTAACTAATAAGCACGAAGATCAGCACTGCTTGTCTAGGAGAATTTCTAGGAAGAATGGACACCAAACTCAACCCAACTCTCAGCTCTGTCCTGGCGTTGGTTTGCCTTTCCTCTCCCCTCCCTTTGCATTTGCATGAGAAAATCAGCCTACATTACAGGCGTGTGAAAGATATAAATGACAGAGAAACATATGGAATGTTCAGACTAGTGAGAATCCATAGTAAACGTTCAATATCAGAGATGAGGACCCTAATCGACTTCCCTTCCCTCTATACAGAATAAGGTAGATTTTTAAATAAGCTGGAAGATAAAACTAGTACTTGCAAGCTCTTCAGTGAAAACCAAAGCTGTGTATTTTGTCCAAAGACCTATAAGTTCCTCTACATTATAAACTTGCCTCTAGGAGGAAACATGAAACCAGGTTTTAAGTGTCAGGCGAGTGTATTCTCCTTGGTTCTGTCTCATCACAACAAACATTTGGAGTGACAGACATTAAAGCCAAGCCTTTGGTGTGTCACAGCTGTTGGGTCTTGGACAGACCGTGTTATAGCTCTTAGACAAATCAGTGTTACAGCTCTATTTTATTTAGAAAATAGCAGGAAAATCCATCCTCGAGGTGTGAGGGCATGCCGACCCAAAGACACAAAGAGAAGAGAGTGGGGAGCGAGCCAGCACATGGAGAGAGAGAGCGTGCGCGCTTTAGCTCCTCCTTCCGTGTGTTTTGTTTTTTTTCCTCCCCGGGCCTGCCCTATGTCGATTGGGCTAGCCAGGAGTGCTCTCTATCCTAGCTGAGGTCCTCACTCCAGTCCTCAGACCTTCCTTTGACCTTCCTTTGTTCTATTTTTGCAGGCTTTTCCCTTCCTTGTCTTTTAGCCACTGCCATTTTGGACTCCTGTTTCCTATTCTAACTACCTAACATAAGGAAATGGCTTCCTTCATTATTGAGATATTCTGAAGTAAAATAAAATATAACTTCTAGCTTCCTCAAAATTCAAAGGAGATAGTCTAACTGATGTAGTAGACTGGAGATACTAAGCACTGGTCTAGCAGACAATTTTGAAGACATTGCTTGTTCCTGTCAAGAGAAGTGATTATGGATGTGGTCAAGTGAGCTGAAAGCACAACAGTGCATTAATAGATAAATGATTAAACCTAGCAATGTTCTGGACAGAAGTGTCCAGAAACACATCAGGGTTGTGCCTAAAATCTTCACAATGCTTCTATTTTTATAAAAATAACTGTTTCAAGCTTATCCTCACAATATTATCAAAGGAAGTCTGGGATTTTATTCCCATGATGTGAACTAGCTTTTATTTATCTATTTATTTATTTGAGATGTAAACATTTATTTCAATTGAAGTTTGTTTCACTGAAAATTCTATAATGATATTTTTATCTATTTATTTAAATTTATTAATTTATTCATTTTAGCTTTAAAATATTGTATTGGTCTAGCCATACATCGACTTGAATCCTCCATATTTTTAAAAGAAATAAAAAATAGAAACATATTTAACTGATTTTAGTTCAATACTAAAGGTTTTATTGTCCTGGTTTCAAGTATAGTCTCATACCTGTCAGAATAAGGCATAAGTTCCCTTAAGTTGCATGTATTAAATTCTGAAAGATATGGGAATAACAGACCACCTCACCTGTTTCTTAAGAAAGCTGTATGCAGGTCAGGAAGCAACAGTTAGAACTGGGCATGGAACAACAGACTGGTTCTAAATAGGAAAAGGAGTACGTCAAGGCTGTATATTGTCACCTTGCTTATTCAACTTATATGCAGAGTACATCATGAGAAACGCTGGGCAGGAAGAAGCACAAGCTGGAATCAAGATTGCTGGGAGAAACATCAATAACCTCAGATATGCAGATGACACCACCCTTATGGCAGAAAGTAAAGAGTCTCTTGATGAAAGTGAAAGACGAGAGTGAAAAAGTTGGCTTAAAGCTCAACATTCAGAAATCTAAGATCATGACATTTGGTCCCATCACTTCATGGCAAACAGATGGGGAACAGTGGAAACAGTGGCTGACTTTATTTTTCTGAGCTCCAAAATCACTGCAGATGGTGATTGCAGCCATGAAATTAAAAGATGCTTACTCCTTGGAAGGAAAGTTATGACAAACCTAGACAGCATATTAAAAAGCAGAGACATTACTTTGCCAACAAAGGTCCATCTAGTCAAGGCTATGGTTTTTCCAGGAGTCATGTATGGATGTGAGAGTTGGACTGTTAAAGAAAGCTGAGTACTGAAGAATTGATGCTTTTGAACTGTGGTGTTGGAGAAGACTCTTAAGAGTCCCTTGGACTGCAAGGAGATCCAACCAGTCCATCCTAAAGGAGATCAGTCCTGGGATGTTCATTGGAAGGACTGATGCTGAAGCTGAAGCTCCAATACTTTGGCCACCTGATGCAAAGAGCTGACTCATTTGAAAAGACCCTGATGCTGGGAAAGATTGAGGGCAGGAGGAGAAGGGGATGACAGAGGATGAGATGGTTGGATGGCATCACCGACTCAATGGACATGAGTTTGGGTAAACTCTGGGAGTTGGTGATGAACAGGGAGGCCTGGCGTGCTGCAGTTCATGGGGTCACAAAGAGTTGGACAAGACTGAGCAACTGAACTGAACTGATACATGTGTTTGTGTGTGTATATATATGTGTGTGTTTGTGTGTGTATATATAGATATAAATATAAATATAGATATAGATATATAAAGAGAACTAGTTCTTATATGCTCTGTAAGATTTGAACAGGCTTTTTCTTCCTCCATTAGCATATTCAGTACATTCAAGTTTTTGATTAGCTATTGGCAATCACCCTTCCGCCCAGACACACCCTTCCGCCCCTTGGATTAATTGATATCAGGCTTTGAAACATCCCTGACTGTTTGAATTATTTATTTCAGAAAGGGTTTGAGCAAAAGACTAGGAAATATCACCAATGTCAAGATCTTCTCTTCCCCCAGAGGGCTTGTTTTTCCCATTCCAATACAGTAAAGAAAATTCCCCTTTCTCTCACCAGCACCCTTTACGAGCCTTTGAAGCAAGGCAGATAGAGGTGGAAAGGAGCTTGTAAACTCTGGGAATTCCTTCTCATGAAGAAAAAATAAAGGGCTGTATCAAGATTTAAATACTACTGTCTCAACAAACATAGACAACCAAGCAAAATTAAGCTCACAAAAATTCAAATTGATGTCCTAGGGAGAAATAGCTCAAACTAACAGATGCTCAGTCATTTTAGTGATATTTTAGAGTACTGGAATTTAGCAGCAGTTTATTGTCTTCACCAGTAATAACAAAAATGATGTGGTCATAGGTCTAGGCATCAAAACAAAATTATCCCTAGTACATTACCCACAATATGACAATTGTGAAGAACTCATCAAGATGAAACAGGAAATGTTTTCTAATAAATGTAGCTATTGTGTTAAATGAGACTACTGTGGACCTTGGGTTGTAGAACCACTGAATTAAGCAGCAGATAATGAAAAGTGATTATCCTAATTAAGCACAAAGGAAAAATAGAAGTACATACATTGATCTTCTCATTCACCCCTGAGATGTCCCAGTGTGGAAACCACACACCTCCTATTATGTGAATTCTACTCTACCTTCCAGAAAGAGCAAGTACTTTGCTTACTTTCCTGTGTAATGTTAAATGATGCCTTTTCCCCTTTTAGCTACCTTAATTTTGCAAACCAAAGTCATAAATGAAGGCAAAACTCCCTAGTCATGATGCAATGGATTCTTAAGAAAAAAATTATGTAAAAGCACATATATCTTTTCAAATGCATTTTCATTTGATATATTTATTTGTGCCAAGTCTTAGCTGCAGCACAAGCGGTCTTTGATCTTTTCTGCATGCAGGATCTTTAGTTGCTGCATGTGGGATCTAGTTCCCTGACCAGGGTTCGAACCTGAACCCCCTGTATTGAGAGCATGGAGTCTTTAGTCACTGGACCATGAGTGAAGTCCCAAGGGACTTCGATCTTAAAGGAAACAAAAATATGAGTTTGAGATCTCTCATTCAAAATAAATACAAGCTGCTCAAAGACAGGCATTGGGCTGTGTGCTGGCTGGTGTCTCTGGCGTCCTGGGGACAGAGCCCAGGTTATCCCTGGGGCTAGAGGGATGCAGGTGCTCTGGTTCTTCTGGAGTGTGGTGCAGGAGGGATGGTGCAGGTGGGCTGTATTGCTTCCTATTTCATTCCCATCTGTGAAGGCACTGAGACCCTTTCTCAGAACCTCAACAGAATCAGCATATCAGAAAAGAAAATGCCTTTGGCTAAATCGCTAACGCAAATAAAGAGACATGGTCATTAAATAGAAATGTTACATATTTCATTCTGGAACCTGACATTTTTATGTGGTTGAAACATGAAAATAGTACCAGAAACATTTTCTCTGACTCTCTCTCTCTTTTTGAGAAGATAACTAAAATTTTCTAGGTCTTCTATGTGTCAGATACTTTGCTAAATGCTTTGACATTTGATTTGTTATCTAGCTTAATCCTCATAGTGCTGTACATTAGGTGTTTTACTTTACAAAGTGAAAACACTGAACCTCAAAGAAGGGCAAAGGATACAATTTTGATGATTTCTTGAGTTAGTTTGAATAGGATGTGAGCTTATTATCACCAACACCTACAAAAATAGCATCCCAAATATGAATAAGGATTTTTTTCTTTCATTTTCACAAGATCAAGACCAGTGAAAATTGTCCCTTCTAAGCAGCTGGCTGTCCAGTCCAGAACTGGTGACAGTTCTTATGACTCAACTTCTTGGATCTTTCTCTATTCACCACGGTTAACGTTCCATTCCTTGGATTAGACTGAGTTTGAAGTCTAACTGTACATTTGGGGTAAATCCTAGCAATAGACTTACTGGCCATATACCCTTGGGCAAATCATTCAACTTTGCAGTATCTAATGGGCTATTTAAAGGGGTGGAGTGGGATGGTATCCATATGAAGCAGTTCAGAAACAGTCTGACAAAATTCTACAAAATGACAACAGCTAATACTCAGAGGACCCTTGGGAACAGGGTGAGCACCGTCACAGTCCCTTAGCCCTGGCAGCAGGCAGACTCTCTCAGCAAGTGGCCAAATGATCTTCAGGGTTTCAGTATGGCCAATCCTCTACTTGAAGTCCCCTGAAAGTGACCTTGGGCTGTTCCTCCACCTGCCTCCCTTGAGGGACCAGAGTGAAGTGACCCCACCCAAGCATAACATCATCCATAGTCAACTTTATTCAGCCTCCTCAGTGCTGTGAAAGATTGTTCCCCGACATGTGCCAGCTCTTTCCTCATTCATCTCAATGCCCTATCCTGAAAGTCAAGAAAATGGCACACTCACTCTTTTTGTTCTTTTTATTCCTTTTATAATATTATTTCTTATTCTTGGAGCAACATGAATGTCTCGGATCATAGGAGAAAATACTTTGAAAGAAAACCTCAACAAATAAAATCTCAAGATATAATAATCTCGATTATTATAGAATAACTGAGAATAGTAGAGTAAGCTGAAGTTAGACTTATTTCTAACATTATATATATACAGGCAAGAAAAAACAGCAGGGCCAAATTTACTCAATAATAGTTACCATTCCCTTGCAGCCCACTTTTTGTTCTCTCTCCTGTGACATTCCTCATTAGGGCCCTCCAAGAATGCGACTCTGAAATGAGCCTACAGTAGTAACAATTCTACCAATTGAAAAATATCTATTCTCAGAACAGCCCTTTCAATCATGTCCTTCGCATTACCATACACATCAGCACCACTGCCCTTTATTAATTTTTAATATTTGGCCAATGCTTTCCCATTTCTCACCATATCAAATGATAATAAGAAATCTGATTTACAAACCAAAAGAAAGTAAAATCTAAATCCCCATGCAAAAAATTGCCTCAAATAAAGAAAATAAGAGCATTCGCATATGTAAATAAATGCTGGACATAGGTCATAATGTATAAAGTGTTATTCTGTTATAACTTCAGAGAATCAGTCTTCTGCTTACAAAGCACCTTCCCATAAGCTATTTAGTTAAATGTAATGGCTCGATGGACTTCCCATGTAGTGATAGTGGTAAAGAGCCCACCTGCCAATACACAAGACTAGGGTTCAATCCCTGGGTGGGGAAGATCCCCTGGAGGAGGTCATGGCAACCCACTCCAGTATTCTTGCCTGGAGAATCCCACAGACAGAGGAGCCTGGCAGGCTACAGTCCACAGGGTCACAAAAAGTCAGGACATACATGCATGTAATGGCTTAATATCTCATTCAAAAGAAGTATCCCAGAGAAAGGAAGTGTTACTGGCTCATAAGTGTGAAGGAAACCTGGCCTTCTCTCTTATGCTGAATACTCAGAAAAGCAAGTACATCTAGTCCTTCACCTAGTAAATGAGACACATGCCCAGTTTGGAGAAGGTGGACTGTAGGAGGCTTATCAAATGAGACGGCCAATCCTTTAAATGCAGTTATGTCTCTGAGCACCATTTTGATATGGTCTTAGTATTCCCATTCGGAGAAGGCAATGGCAACCCACTCCAGTACTCTTGCAAGGAAAATCCCATAGGTGGGGTCGCACAGAGTTGGACACGACTGAAGCGACTTAGCAGCAGCAGCAGTATTCCCATTATTTCTGTTACACAACCAAAAATGCACCTGAATTTTTTCAACAATTTTTCCTTTAAAATTTTCGCTAGTAGAGCTGCCAGAATCACTCTATTCCTGCTACTGACAGCCTGTGGCATTATCTGTCCCTTAGCACTTGCCAGCAATGGCAGGAATATCCATGGTGCTTGTGATAGTCAAGTGATAGTCAAGTGAAAGCCAGAGGTCATTTAGGCAGCTAAATTCCCTTTAGGAGGTTTCCATAAAGTAAGACCTGTGGCAACTTCCTTGGTGTCTTAAAAACCAGAACTACTTAAGTAAATAAAACCAAAGCCAAAAGAAAAGAAAAAAGTATGAGTCTTTTTGACACCAGTATGTGGTGCTACCATAGCATTAAGGTTCAGGTCAAATTAATGATTTATTGAATAACTTACATCAAAATTGTTATGTGGTTGATACCCTATGACTTGTTAGAGTATAAAACACCTCTATAATTTTCCTTTTGTATGCACCGTCTTTAGAGTCAAAGAAGAAAATAGCATCACCACTGAGGTAGAATATAATACCTCTACAAATATTTTACTGAGTACTGGATGCCCAGTGACACTAAAGGGATGAGTAAGGATCAGTAGATAGCACAACAGACAGCTTTTTGCTAAAAAAAAAAAAAAAAAAAAAAAAAAAAATGGTGATAGGAATGGTAACTTTGATGATAAGGATATATAGTAGTAAAATGACAATAAAAGATAATAGGTCCTTGTCTCTGAACCATGTCCAGCATTTCCTTTAAAACTCAGCTCAGATGATATCCCTAAACCAGCCAAGTTAGCTCAGTTCTAACTGTTCATTGCTTCCTTATTCACCTGTTCTACTTCTATCCCACTATTTGCACCAGCTATTTCACATTATAATTTTCCAAAATTATTGCAGTTCTGCATCTTTTGATTTCCTATTTCCTAGAAAACAAAAGCTGTGACCAATATTTTTAATCCTGCCAAATAAACCTGTTCATGTCTCTCTATATTATGAGTGCTGCCGAGTATAAGTTTGCAAATGTACACACACTGAGAACCTACTCAATGTGAATAACAATAATCTGTGGAAAACACAAGGATGAAGAATATATAGTCTTACCTGTCAATTATGAAACAACACGGAGTAGGTAAGAGACCTGTGAACAATTGACAGGTGGGATACATGAAGGCTTATTCAGAGGTTTGCTATAGTAATTACAGGAGACACTGCTTTTACACTTAAAAGACCAGGGAAAACTCAGTGAATGAGGTAGTGTCTCCAGAGAATAAACATGAGAAGAATTTATTCCAAACTGAGCCTACCTAAGTGCACAGGAGCAAGAGTGAGATTTAGGCTCAAAAAATCATGAAATATATTATGGCTATGTACTATAGGAATGATAGAAAATATGAGAAAAGGTGGAATTTTAGTTGAAATCATCATGGAATATGTTGGAAATCACACTAAATTGTTAGATTTTATTTTGTAGGGCTCTATTGCTAAAACTTTTATCCAAGGAATCTTAGACCCATGGTATTTTCTATTACTAAACAGTTGTGTGGTCAGAAGTCTGGGAGAAATATGCATCCTATGATCCCTTCTTGAATATTGTTCATGTATGTTAGTGTCTAAAATTTCTGAGAAGTTTGATGGCAAATATATCTCTTTGAGTATTTTTAACTCACAGTTTCTCAAGCTATACAATTTTTCTATTTTTTTTTTCCCATGACATTTAATAATACCTTGTGGATCTAATTTTCAGGAGAATAGGGTGTGTGCAATGTAAGGAGGATCAATTATTTTCCTGGATGGGAGTGTAGGGGTCTGATCAATGCTGAATGAATACATATAGATTGCCCATTTTATGAAAGGAAATTCAAGCAATATATTGCTGTTAGTGAGATTGCTGAAAACAAGCCACTAATGGATCAGTCCTGCAAAGGGTGATGGTGAGAGCATGGGCAGGATAAGTCTGTATGATTCTTTTTTTTAAAATTATGATAAAATATACATAACATGAAGTTTTCCAATTTAACCATTTTAAGTATACAGTTTAGTGGTATAAACTGCATTGCATTGTTGTGCAGCCATCACCAACAGCTAGCTCCAGAACTTTTCCATCATTCCAACCTGAAACTCTGTACCAACTAAACAATAATCTCCATTAATCCCTCACCAATTCCAGCCAACTTCATGAATTTGACTATTCTAAGAATCTCATATAAGTGGAATTACACAGTATTTGTCCTTTTATGTCTGACATTTCACTTCAGGTAAAGTTTCAAGATGATTCATTTTGAAAAGAAGTGGTCTCGAGTCCAGGAAGAAAACAAAACAAAACAAAGAACTGCACACTACAACAGACCCTAGCAGGAAATACTAGCAAAAAGCAAGTTATGCAAATTTAAATGTAAAACACTGACAGATATAAAGGCATGACAACGTCCCTTGAGAGGGCAATCCTCTCTAATATGAAGGGCAGAAATGGGAACTGCATGCTCTCCTGTTATGTATAATAGTTCCTTGGGAGATTGAGTCATACCCTGTTATTTTCTGGAGGTGAGTCAACACCATTCAGGCCTGATAACCCTATATGCAAAAAAAGAAAAAGAGACTCAGATGTATAGAACAGACTTGTGGACTCTATGGGAGAACCCGGGGGTGGGATGTTTCAAGAGAACAGCATCGAAACATGTATATCTAGGGTGAAACAGATCACCAGCCCAGGTTGGATGCATGAGACAAGTGCTCAGGCCTGGTGCACTGGGAGGACCCAGAGGGATGGGGTGGAGAGGGAGGTGGGAGGGGGGACCGGGATGGGGAATACATGTAAATCCATGGCTAATTCAATGTATGACAAAAACCACTGAAAAAAAAAAAAAAAAGGCTCTGCTTATGTTTAAATATCTAGAGTATGTCAAACATCACAGAAGCTGTTGAAGGTACTGAACAAAGTCTGCTGTCAGAGAGACAAACTGAAGGTCAGGTTTTCATTTGCCCCATATGGTTACTTTCAACTCCTGAACAGCAGAACAGAGTCTGATGAGCCTCAGGTATCAAAGGGAAACACGACTGTTTGGCTGCTTCATAAGGAAAGATAACAAAAAAGTTAAATGTGCTTGTGGTAAGGAAGAAAAACTGAGGAAAAAAGAAGGCATTAAGGTTTATCTTTGGTTTACCTTTCCCTTGTCTCCTGAAATCATACTGTCACAAGTCCAAATCACAGGACACCTAGACAGTCTTGAGATTTGTCCCAAAACCTCTCTCCTCCATCCTAACCCCTTACCCCTGAAACTGCTTCTTCCTTCTAAACTTCCCTACCCAGTCGCCAAATACCCGTGCATCTAAAGCATGGACCTGGCAATTTCCTTCTTTGCTGCAAAATCTCTAATCTTCAACTGGGTCTGTGCTGTCTAACAGTTAAATTAAAAATTCACAACCCTTAACAATTCAGCCTTTTTGGGGCCAGATCAGTTCAGTTCAGTTCAGTTCAGTCGCTCAGTCGTGTCCGACTCTTTGCGACCCCATGAATCGCAGCATGTCAGGCCTCCCTGTCCATCACCAACTCCCAGAGTTTACTCAAACTCATGTCCATCAAGTTGGTGATGCCATCCAGCCATCTCATCCTCTGTCATCCCCTTCTCCTCCTGCCCTCAATCTTTCCCAGCATCAGGGTCTTTTCAAATGAGTCAACTCTTCGCATGAGGTGGCCAAAGTATTGGAGTTTCAGCTTCAGCATCAGTCCTTCCAATGAACACCCAGGACTGATCTCCTTTAGGATGGACTGGTTGGATCTCCTTGCAGTCCAGGGGACTCTCAAGAGTCTTCTCCAACACCATAGTTCAAAAGCATCAATTCTTCAGTGCTCAGCTTTTTTCACAGTCCAAGTCTCATATCCATACATGACTCCTGGAAAAATCATAGATGGACTTTTGTTGGCAAAGTAATGTCTCTGCTTTTTAATATGCTATCTAAGTTGGTCATAATTTTTCTCCCAAGGAGTAAGCATCTTTTAATTTTATGGTTGCAATCACCATCTACCATGACTTTGGAGCCCCCAAAAATAAAGTCTGACACTATTTCCACTGTTTCCCACCTATTTGCCATGAAGTGATGGGAGCAGATGCCATGATCTTAGTTTTCTGAATGTTGAGCTTTAAACCAAATTTTTCACTCTCCTCTTTCACTTTTATCAAGAGGCTTTTTAGTTCCTCTTCACCTTTGCCATAAGGGTGGTGTCATCTGCATATCTGAAGTTATTCATATTTCTCCTGGCAATTTTGATTCCAGCTTGTGCTTCTTCCAGCCCAGTGTTTCTCATGTCATACTCTACATATAAGTTAAATAAGCAGGTTGACAATATACAGCCTTGACATACTCCTTTTCCTATTTAGAACCAGTCTGTTGTTCCATGTCCAGTTCTGTTACTTCCTGACCTGCATATAGGGTTCTCAAGAGACAGATCAGGTGGTCTGGTATTCCCATCTCTTTCAGAATTTTCCACAGTTTGTTGTGATCCACACAGTCAAAGGCTTTGACATAGTCAATAAAGCAGAAATAGATGTTTTTTCTGGAACTCTCTTGCTTTTTCGATGATCCAGCAGATGTTGGCAATTTGATCTCTGGTTCCTCTGCCTTTTCTAAAACCAGCTTGAACATCTGGAAGTTCACGATTCATGTATTGCTGAAGCCTGGCTTGGAGAATTTTGAGCATTACTTTACTAGCATGTGAGATAAGTGTGATTGTGCAGTAGTTTGAGCATTCTTTGAGATTGCCTTTCTTTGGGATTGGAATGAAAGCTGACCTTTTCCAGTCCTGTGGCCACTGCTGAGTTTCCCAAATTTGCTGGCATATTGAGTGCAGCACTTTCACAGCATCATCTTTCAGGATGTGAGATAGTTCAAGTGGAATTCCATCACCTCCAGTAGCTTTAGCAGTCCTTATTTCCTTACAGAAACCACCCTTTCAGTGTGTATCATAAACTGCTGTTTGATGTGGATGCTTTTGCCTTAGCTTTTGGAAAGATAGCAGAGATAAGAAGCCCTGGAGTCTGCATGCTGAGGTTCACACCCTACTTCCTCCATTTGTGTACAGAGCTTGTTGTTGAATTTCTCTGTGCCTTAGTGTCCTCACCAGAAAAACAAGAACATAAGAATGCCATGGGTCTGCGGATCAGGCCCTCAGTGCAGCACTGGACCATGAGCAGTGCCCAGCCCATGCTGACTCCCACTCAGCACACGCAGCTCCATGCGGATCACTGCAACATCTTCTATATGACAGAGTCAGTGGGAATTAAACAGTAATATGGCCAAATGAGAGGTTCTTGAGTTCAACATTGGCTATCCTGTGAAAATTGAACATTCCCAAACCATTAAGTGATACCTAATCATGTTTATGGGATTTCCCAGGTGGTTCAGTGGTAAAGAATCTGCCTGACAATGCAGGAGATGCAGGAGACTGTGGGTTCAATCCCTGGGTCAGGAAGATCCCCTGGAGGGAGAAATGGCAGCTGACTCCAGTATTCTTGCTGGAATAATCTTAAGGACAGAGGAGCCTGGCAAGCTATAGCCTATGAGGTTGCAAAGAGCTAGATATAACTGAGCACCTGAACTAAAATCATATTTATGATCTATAAGAGGATATAAAATTCTAACCCATTCACTTTTTGCTTCTAGTAATAAAATTGAGCCAAACAGAAGAAGAAGTAGAGGTGTTGATGGGAAAGAAAGGTCAGCTACCTAAGGATGTCTCTTCTCTTTATTTGCATTCTTATGGAAACCTCACACAGTATCTCTGCAAATCCTTACATCACAGAATTATAAACTGCACACCTCCTGTGATCAATTACTCTGTTTCCTTACCACAGATGGAGCCTGATTTTTCCCTGGGGACAAAAGGTCCCTCTTAAACTCTTCCAGTGAAAGTGGACAGACCTTTGAGCCACTGAATAATAGAAAGCCACTGAACACATATTTTAATACCCAAGTTTGGCAAGCAATCACTTTCCCAAACTCATCTCTGGCTTCTGTGATTGTTATTATTTGTTCAGGGTTGTTAAGGTCTTTTTATGAATTTAAGTCCACATTTTGGTCATGGTTGTTCTGTCCCTTGATCGCCAGAAACCTCTCCCTTGCCTGGACTTTTTTGGACACATTTCCCACCCAGCCCCTGCATTCTATGCTTGGACCTTCATTAATATAATTGGCATTACTTTTTGGACAGAGGAATAGAGAATATTGATCTCTATAAAAAAAAGAAGAATAAAACAGTATCACAGAGGGTGATCGCTGTGTCTCCACAGCACCCTCCACTCCGTGTCTATAATCACCCTGTGTCTATAGCACTCTGTGTCTATAATCACCCTGCAAAGGACCTGTAGAATTCAAGCTGTTACAGTCAAAAGAAACCCTAGTATCCTCCTTTAACTCAAGTTCATTCATTTTGTGTTCTTATCCTAGCAGAATGACACTTTTGTGGTAATTTACTTGCCTAAATTGAATGTGCTTTCACTTATGGCACAAAATCAATGTCTCACAAGGTCTTTGTCTCATTTATCACTTTAGCAAAATAGGAGGTTGTGTTTAGCTGCTTCCAGGAGCTATCAGAAAACGTATACAATCAATCAGGATGCTGTGTCTTGGAGGAGAAATGTGGGAGACTTTCACTCAATGTGTGGCCCAGAGTTTTGTTTTGTTTTTTTAAATTTATTTATCTTTTATTGAAGGATAACTACTTTCCAGAATTTTGCTGTTTTCTCTCAAACCTCAACATGAATCAGCCATAGGTATGCATATATCTTCTCCCTTTTGAATGCCCCTCCCATCTCCCTGCCCATCTCACCCCTCTAGGTTGATAAAGACCCTGTCTGAGTATCCTGAGCCATAAGCAAGCTCCCAATGGCTATCTATTTTACATAAGGTAATGTAAGTTTCCATGTTACTATTTCCATACATCTCACTCTCTCCTCGCCTCTCCCCATGTCCATAAGTCCATTTTCTATGTCTCTTACTTCACTGTTGCCCTGCAAATAAATTCTTCATTACCATTCTTCTAGATTCTGTATACAAGCATTAGAATATGATATTTATCCTTCTCTTTCTCTTACTTCACTCTGTATAATAGGTTCTAGGTTCATCCACCTCATTAGAACTGACTCAAATGTGTTTCTTTTTATGGTTGAGTAATATTCCATTCTGAATATGTACCACAACATCTTTATCCATTCATCTGTCAATGGACATCTAGGTTGTTTCTATGTTCTAGCTATTGTAAATAGTGCTGCAATGAGCAAAGAAATAGATGAAAACAATAGAATAGTAAAGACTAGAGATCTCTTCAAGAAAATTAGATATATCAAGGGAACATTTCATGCAAAGATGGGATCAATAAAGGACAGACATGGTATGGACCTAACAGAAGCAGAAGATATTAAGAAGAGGTGGCAAGAATACACAGAAGAACTGTACAAAAAAAGATATTCATGACTCAAATAATCACAATCACATGATCACACACCTAGAGCCAGACATCCTTGAATGTGAAGTCAAGTGGGCCTTAGGAAGCATCACTATGAACAAAGCTACTGGAGGTGATGGAATTCCAGTTGAGCTTTCTCAAATCCTGAAAGATGATGCTATGAAAGTGCTGCACTCGGAGACCGAAATGAAAGGTATGGAGTCATCTTCTCACTTGGACATTGACTCCTGCTAGATAAGACAGCCACAGGTCTACAGCCTGTTCTCGCCAGTCCACTCTCCACGTTCCCCCATGCTATTGACAGGACATGCTGCCTTGAAGTGTCTCAGTTCCTCATTCACTGCTTGAAAAGTCATCAGTGTGTGGAGTTAATCTCCTCATGCTTGATTTTCATTTGAGTTGAGTGACTTATCCAAGTAGTGATTTCTCATTCCAGAGAAGACTGAGGAGAAAGGATTCAGTCCATCAGAGAGTGAGGTCTTGTATCTGGGGGTAGAGAGAGCTAACCATGGGGGATAGTGACTGGTGACTTAGTCTGGGGGTTTGGGGAACATAGTAGTGCCTCTGGCTTGAAGTATAGAGCTGTCTTTTGGACTGGAGGGTGTGGGCCTACTTTCTGGTGGTTGATATTTTCCGTGACAGGTTCCTTGATGTATCTTACGTGGAACAGAGTTACTGGGCTTCACTTGTGTTCCACTGGGCCTTGGCTAGCCACTTCATTGGCTTCAAACTTGCCTAGCTTATGTAAAGATTGTGATCTTTCATTTTTTAAAAGAAATTTTCCTGTAAATAAAACAGAATGGCTGGGAGATTCAGGGACACACCCCTTCCCCACAATAAATTTGAAAGAAAAAAAATGAAAGTGCTGCACTCAATATGTCAGCAAATTTGGGAAACTCAGCAGTGGCCACAACACTGGAAAATATGTTTTCATTCCAACCCAAAGAAAGGCAATCCCAAAGAATGCTCAAACTACTGCACAATCACACTCATCTCACACACTAATAAAGTAATGCTCAAAATTCTCCAAGCCAGGTTTCAGCAATACATGAACCGTGAACTTCCAGATGTTCAAGCTGGTTTAGAAAAGGCAGAGGAACCAGAGATCAAATTGCCAACATCTGCTGGATCATTGAAAAAGAAAGAGAGTTCCAGAAAAATATCTATTCTGCTTTATTGACTATGTCAAAACCTTTGACTGTGTGGATCACAAAAAACTGTGGAAAATCCTGAAAGAGATGGGAATACCAGACCACCTGATCTGCCTCTTGAGAAATCTATATGCAAGGTCAGAAAGCAACAGTTAGAACTAGACATGGAACAACCAACTGGTTCCAAATAGGAAAAAGAGTACATCAAGGCTGTATATTGTCACCCTGCTTATTTAACTCATATGTAGAGTACGTCATGACAAACCCTGGGCTGGAAGAAGTACAAGCTGGAATCAAGATTGCTGGGTGGGAGAAATATCAATAACCTCAGATATGCAGATGACACCACCCTTATGGCAGAAAGTGAATAACTAAAAAGCCTCCTGAAGAAAGTGAAAGAGGAGAGTGAAAATGTTGGCTTAAAGCTCAACATTCAGAAAACTAAAATCATGCATCTGGTACCATCACTTCATGGCAGATAGATGGAGAAACAGTGGCTGACTTTATTTTTCTGTGCTCCAAAATCACTGCAGATGGTGATGCAGCCATAAAATTAGAAGACACTTACTCCTTGGAAGGAAAGTTATGACCAACCTAGATAGCATATTAAAAAGCAGAGACATTTTGAGTTTATTTCTGTGTATGATGTTAGAAAGTGTTCTAGTTTCATTCTTTTACAAAAATAAACTCAAAATGGATTAAAGATCTAAATGTAAGAACAGAAACTATAAAACTCCTAGAGGAGAACATAGGCAAAACACTCTCCGACATAAATCACAGCAAGATCCTTGATGACCCACCTCCCAGAATATTGGAGATAAAAGCAAAAATAAATAAATGGGACCTAATTAAACTTAAAACTTTTGCACAACAAAGGAAACCATAAGCAAGGTGAAAAGACAGCCTTCAGAATGGGAGAAAATAATAGCAAATGAAGAAACAAAGGATTAATCTCAAAAATATACAAGCAACTCCTGCAGCTCAATTCCAGAAAAATAAATGACCCAATCAAAAAATGGGCCAAAGATCTAAACAGACATTTCTCCAAAGAAGACATACAGATGGCTAACAAACACATGAAAAGATGCTCAACATCACTCATTATCAGAGAAATACAAATCAAAACCTCAATGAGGTACCATTACACGCCAGTCAGAATGGCTGGTATCCAAAAGTCTACAAGCAATAAATGCTGGAGAGGGTGTGGAGAAAAGGGAACCCTCTTACACTGTTGGTGGGAATGCAAACTAGTACAGCCACTATGGAGAACAGTGTGGAGATTTCCTTAAAAAACTGGAAATAGAACTGCCATATGACCCAGCAATCCCACTTCTGGGCATACACACCAAGGAAACCAGATCTGAAAGAGACACGTGCACCCCAATGTTCATCGCAGCACTGTTTATAATAGCCAGGGTAAGGAAGCAACCTAGATGCCCACCAGCAGATGAATGGATAAGAATGCTGTGTTACATATACACAATGGAATATTCCTCAGCCATTAAAAAAGAATACATTTGAATCAGTTCTAATGAGATGGATGAAACTGGAACCCATTATATAGAATGAAGTAAGCCAGAAAGAAAAACACCAATACAGTATACTAACGCATATATATGAAATTTAGAAAGATGGTAATAATAACCGTATATGCAAGACAGAAAAAGAGACACAGATATATAGAACAGAATTCTGGACTCTGGGAGAAGGTGAGGGTGGGCTGATCTGAGAGAACAGCATTGAAACATGTATATTATCAAGTGTGAAACAGATCACCAGCCCAGGTGGGATGCATGAGACAAGTGCTCGGGGTTGGTGCAATGGGATGTCCCAGAGGGATGGGATGGGGAGGGAGATAGGAGGGGGGTTCAGGATGGAGAACACATGTAAATCCATGGCTGATTCATGTCAATGTATGGCAAAAACCACTACAATATTGTAAAGTAATTAGCCTCCAACTAACAAAAATACATGGAAAAATAAATAAATAAAAACAGAGACATTACTTTGCCAACAAAAGTCCATCTAGTCAAAGCTATGATTTTTCCAATAGTCATATATGGATGTGAGAGTTGGACTATAAAGAAAGCTGAGTGCCAAAGAATTGATGCTTTTGAACTGTAGTGCTGGAGAAGACTCTTGAGAGTCCCTTGGACTGAAAGGAGATTCAATTAGTCCATCCTAAGGGAGATCAGTCCTGAGCCTTCCTTGGAAGGACTGACATTGAAGCTGAAACTCCAATAGTTTGGTCACCTAATGCGAAGAGCTGACTCATTTGAAAAGACGCTGATGCTGGGAAAGATTGAGGGCAAGAGGAGAAGGGGACGACAGAGGATGAGATGGTTGGATGGCATCACCAATTGAATGGACATGAGTTTGGGGAGACTCCTGGAGTTGGTGATGGACAGGGAGGCCTGGCATGCTGCAATTAATGGGGTCACAAAGAGTTGGACACGGCTGAGCAATTGAACTGAACTGAACTGAACTGAACAATGGGATACATGGGTCTTTTTCAGTTTTGGCTTCCTCAGGATATATGCCTAGCAGTGGGATTGTTGAGTCATATGGTGTTTTTATTCCTAGTTTTTTTAAGGAATCTCCATAGCATCTTCCATAGTGGCTGTATCAATTTGCATTCTGACCAACAGTGCAAAAATGTTCCATTTTATCCACACCCTCTCCAGCATTTATTCTTTGTAGTCTTTTTGATGAGGGCCATTCTGACCAGTGTGAGGTGATATCTCATTGTAGTTTTGATATGCATTTCTCTAATAATGAGCAATGCTGAGCATCTTTTCATGTGTTTATTAGCCATCTGTATGTCTTCTTTGAGAAATGTCTGTTTAGATCATTTTCCCACTTTTTGATTGGGTTGTTTGTTTTTCTAATATTGAGTTCTATGAGTTATGTGTGTATTTAAGAAATTAATCCTTTGTCAGTTGTTTCATTTGTGATTATTTTCTCCCATTCTGGGGGTTGTCTTCTCAGCTTGATTATAATTTCCTTTGCTATGCAAAAACTTTTAAGTTTAATCAGGTCACACTTGTTTACTTTTGTTTTATTTCCATTACTCTAGGAGATGAGTCAGAGAGGATCTTGCTTTGATTTGTCATCGAGTGTTCTGCCTATGTTTTCCTCTAAGAGCTTTATATTTTCTGATCTTACATTTAGATCTTTAATCCATTTTGAGTTTATCTTTGTGTGTGGTGTTAGGAAGTGTTCTAATTTCATTCTTTTACATGTACCTGTCCAGTTTTCCCAGCACCATTTACTGAAAAGCCTCTCTTTACCCCATGATATATTCTAGCCTCCTTTGTCAAAACTAAGGTACCCATAGGTGCATGGGTTTATTTCTGGTTTTCTATCTTTTTCCATTGGTCTGTATTTCTGTGTTTGTACCAGTACCATAGTGTCTTCATGACTGTAGCTTTGGAGTATAATCTGAAGTCAGGAAGGTTGATTCCTACAGCTCCAATCTTCTTTCTCAAGACTTCTTTGGTTAATCGGGGTCTTTTGTGTTTCCATATGAATTGTGAAATGTTTTGTTGCAGTTCTGTGAAAAATGCCACTGGTAATTTGTTAGGGATCACATTGGATCTGAAGA
The DNA here is from genome assembly GCF_023699985.2 of Odocoileus virginianus. Taxonomy (NCBI): domain Eukaryota; kingdom Metazoa; phylum Chordata; class Mammalia; order Artiodactyla; family Cervidae; genus Odocoileus; species Odocoileus virginianus. The sequence continues at coordinate 1,658,695 of NW_027224330.1, forward strand.
TTGCATTTGGTTGTATAGTCATTTTCACAATATTGACTCCTCCTACTCAGAAACATGGAATATCTCTCCATCTGTTTATGTCATCTTTGATTTCTTTCATTAGTGTCTTATAATTTTCTGTGTACAGTTCTTTTGTCTCCTTAGGTAAATTTATTCCTAGATATTTAATTATTTTATGTTGCAATGGTGAATGGGATTGATTCCTTAATTTCTCTTTCTGATTTTTCATTGTTAGTATATAGAAATGCAAGTAATTTCTGTGTATTGATTTTGTATCCTGCAACTTTGCTAAATTCACTGAATAGCTCTAGTAATTTTCTGATACTATCTTTAGGATTTTCTATGTACAGTATCACATCATATGCAAACAGTGAGAGCTTTAATTTTCTTTTCTGATCTGGATTCCTTTTATTTCTTTTTCTTCTCTGATTGCTGTGGCTAGGACTTTCAGAACTATGCTGAATAATAGTGAAAGTGGACAGTCTTGTCTTGTTCCTAATCTTAGGGGTAATGCTTTCCGTTTTTCACCATTGAGAATAATGTTTGCTGTAGGCTTATCATATATGGCCTTTACTATGTTGAGGTAGGTTCCTTCTATGCCCATTTTTTGAAGAGTTTTAATCATAAATGTGTGCTGAATTTTGTCAAAGGCTTTTTCTGCATCTATTGAGATGATCATATGATTTTTATCTTTCAATTTGTTAATGTGGTGTATCACATTGATTGATTTCCATATATTGAAGAATCACTTGCCTCCCTGGAATAAAGCCAACTTGATCATGGTGTATGAGCTTTTTGATGTACTTCTTAATTCTGTTTGCTAAAATTTTGTTGAGGACTTTTGCATCTATCTTCATCAATGACACTGGCCTGTAGTATTCTTTTTTTATGTTGTCTTTCTCTGCTTTTATGTGGTCTTTCTCTGGTGATAGTGGCCTCGTAGAATGAGTTTGGAAGTGTCCCTTCCTCTGCAATTTTTTGAGAGAGCTTTAGAAGGATAGGCATTAGATCTTCTCTAAACGTTTGATAGAATTCCCCTGTGAAGACATCTGGTCCTGGACCTTTGTTTTTTGGGAGATTTTTGATCATAGCTTCAATTTCACTGCTTACAATTGAGTTGTTCATAATTTCTGTTTCTTCCTGGTTCAGCCTTGGAAGATTGAACTTTTCCAAGAATCTGTCCATTTCTTCCAGATTATCTATTTTATTGCCATATAGTTGTTCATAAAGTCTCTCATAATCGTTTGTATTTCTGCATTGTCTGTTGTAACCTTTCTTTTCTTTATTTTTAACTTTTTTTTAATTTTTATTTTTTCATTTATTTTCTTAGTTGGAGGTTAATTACTTTACAATATTGAAGTGGGTTTTGTCATACACTGACATGAATCAGCCATGGAGTTACTTGTATTCCCCATCCCGATCCCCCCTCCCACCTCCCTCTCCACTCGATTCCTCTGGGTCTTCCCAGTGCACCAGGTCCGAGCACTTGTCTCATGCATCCAACCTGGGCTGGTGATCTGTTTCACTATAGATAATATACATGTTTCAATGCTGTTCTCTCAAAACATCCCACCCTCGCCTTCTCCCACAGAGTCCAAAAGTCTGTTCTGTACATCTGTGTCTCTTTTTCTGTTTTGCATATAGGGTTATCATTACCATCTTTCTAAATTCCATATATATATATGTGTTAGTATGCTGTAATGGTCTTTATCTTTCTGGCTTACTTCACTCTGTATAATGGGCTCCAGTTTCATCCATCTCATTAGAACTGATTCAAATGAATTCTTTTTAATGGCTGAAAAATATTCCATGGTGTATATGTAACACAGCTTCCTTATCCATTCTTCTGCTGATGGGCATCTAGGTTGCTTCCTTACCCTGGCTATTATAAACAGTGCTGCGATGAACATCGGGGTGCACGTGTCTCTTTCAGATCTGGTTTCCTTGGTGTGTATGCCCAGAAGTGGGATTGCTGGGTCATATGGCAGCTCTATTTTCAGTTTTTGAAGAAATCTCCACACTGTTCTCCATAGTGGCTGTACTAGTTTGCATTCCCACCAACAGTGTAAGAAGGTTCCCTTTTCTCCACACCCTCTCCAGCATTTATTGCTTGTAGACTTTTGGATACCAGCCAGTCTGACTGGCGTGTAATGGTACCTCATTGTGGTTTTGATTTGTATTTCTCTGATAACGAGTGATGTTGAGCATCTTTTCATGTGTTTGTTAGCCATCTGTATGTCTTCTTTGGAGAAATGTATGTTTAAATCTTTGGCCCATTTTTTGATTGGGTCATTTATTTTTCTGGAATTGAGCTCCAGGAGTTGCTTGTATATTTTTGAGATTAACCCTTTGCCTGTTGCTTCACTTGCTATTATTTTCTCCCAATCTGAGGGCTGTCTTTTCACTTTGCTTATAGTTTCCTTTGTTGTGCAAAAGCTTTTAAGTTTCATTAGGTCCCATTTGTTTGTTTTTGCTTTCATTTCCAATATTCTGGGAGGTGGGTCATAGAGGATCCTGCTGTGATTCATGTCAGAGAGTGTTTTGCCTATGTTCTCCTCTAGAAGTTTTATAGTTTCTGTTCTTACATTTAGATCTTTAATCCATTTTGAGTTTATTTTTGTGTATGGGGTTAGAAAGTGTTCTAGTTTCATTCTTTTCCAAGTGGTTGACAAATTTTCCCAGCACCACTTGTTAAAGAGGTTGTCTTTTTTCCATTGTATATCCTTGCCTCCTTTGTCGAAGATAAGGTGTCCATAGGTTCGTGGATTTATCTCTGGGCTTTCTATTCTGTTCCATTGATCTATATTTCTGTCTTTGTGCCAGTACCACACTGTCTTGATGACTGTGGCTTTGTAGTAGAGTCTGAAGTCAGGCAGGTTGATTCCTCCAGTTCCATTCTTCTTTCTCAAGATTACTTTGGCTATTCGAGGTTTTTTGTATTTCCATACAAACTGTGAAATTATTTGTTCTAGTTCTGTGAAAAATACCATTGGTAGTTTGATAGGGATTGCATTGAATCTATAGATTGCTTTGGGTAGTATAGCCATTTTAACAATATTGATTCTTCCAATCCACGAACACGGTATATTTCTCCATCTGTTTGTGTCCTCTTTGATTTCTTTCATCGGTGTTTTATAGTTTTCTATGTATAAGTCTTTTGTTTCTTTAGGTAGATATACTCCTAAGTATTTTATTCTTTTTGTTGCAGTGGTGAATGGTATTGTTTCCTTAATTTCTCTTTCTGTTTTCTCATTGTTAATGTATAGGAATGCAAGAGATTTCTGTGTGTTAATTTTATATCCTGCAACTTTACTGTATTCGTTGATTAGCTCTAGTAATTTTCTGGTAGAGTCTTTAGGGTTTTCTATGTAGAGGATCATGTCATCTGCAAACAGAGAGAGTTTCACTTCTTCTTTTCCTATCTGGATTCCTTTTACTTCTTTTTCTACTCTGACTGCTGTGGCCAAAACTTCCAAAACTATGTTGAATAGTAGTGGTGAGAGTGGGCACCCTTGTCTTGTTCCTGATTTCAGGGGAAATGCTTTCAATTTTTCACCATTGAGGGTAATGTTTGCTGTGGGTTTGTTATATATAGCTTTTATTATGTTGAGGTATGTTCCTTCTATTCCTGCTTTCTGGAGAGTTTTAGTCATAAATGGGTGTTGAATTTTTTCAAAGGCTTTTCTCTGCATCTATTGAGATAATCATATGGTTTTTATCTTTCAATTTGTTAATGTGGTGTATTACATGTTGTAACCTTTCCTTTTTCATTTCTAATTTTGTTGGTTTGATTCTTCTCTCTTTTTTTCTTAATGAATCTGTCTAAAGGTTTGTCAATTTTGTCTGTCTTCTCAAAGTACCAACTTTTATTTTATTAATCTTTACTATTGTTTCTTTCATTTCTTTTTCATTTATTTCTGCTCAGATCTTTATGATTTCTTTCCTTCTACTAACTTTGTTTTTTTGTTGTTGTTGTTGTTGTTATTCTTTTTCCAAATGCTTTAGACATAAAGTTAGGTTGTCTATTCAATGTTTTTTCTTATTTATTGAGGTTATTGCTTATTATTGCTATAAACTTCCCTCTTAGAACTGCTTTTGCTACATCACATAGGTTTTAAATTTTCATGTTTTTATATTCACTTATTTCTGGAAATTTTTTTTTATTTCCCTTTGATTTTTTCAGTAACCTGTTGGTTATTTACAAACTTGGTGTTTTATCTCCATGTGTTTGTGTTTCTTACAGTTTTTTTTTTTCTTGTAATTGACATCTAGTCTCATAGCATTGTGGTCAGAGAAGATGCTTGATACAATTTCAATTTTCTTAAATTTACTGAGGTTTGATTTGTGACCCAAGATGTGGTCTATCTTGGAGAATGTTCCATGTACACTTGAGAAGGTATATTCTTCTGCATTTGAATGAAATGTCCTGAAGATATCAATGAGATCCATCTCATCTAATGTATCATTTAAGACTTGTGTTTCCTTATTAATTTTCTGTTTTGATGATCTGTCTATTGGTGTGAGTGGGGTGTTAAAGTCTCCTACTATTATTGCATTACTGTCAATTTCTCCTTTTATGTCTGTTAGTGTTTGTCTTATGTATTGAGGTGCTCCTATGTTGGGTGCACAGATATTTACAATTGTTATGTCTTCCTCTTGGATTGATCCCTTGATCATTATGTAGTGTCCTTCCTTATCTCTTGTAATCTTCTTTATTTTAAGGTCTATATTGTCTGACAAGAGTTTTGCTACTCTAGCTTTCTTTTGCTTCCGTTTTGCATGGATTATATTTTTCCATCACATCACTTTCAGTCTATATGTGTCTTGAGATCTGAAGTGGGTTTCTTGTAGACAGCATATATATGGGTCTTGTTTTTTTATCCATTCAGCCAGTCTGTGTCTTTTTGTTGGAGCATTTAGTCCATTTACATTTAAAGTAAGTATTGATTTATGTGTTCCTATTGCAATTGTCTTAATTGTTTGGGATTGATTTTGTAGATTTTTTTCTTCTCCTTTATTTCTTGACTATATAAGTCCCTTTAACATTTATTGTAAAGCTGGTTTGGTGGTACTGAATTCTCTTAACTTTTGCTTGTCTGAAAAGCTTTTTATTTCTCCATCAATTTTGAATGAGACCCTTGCCAGGTACAGTAATCTTTGTTGTAGATTTTTCTCTTTCATTGCTTTATATATATCCTGCCATTCCCTTCTGGCCTGCAGAGTTTCTGTTGAAAGATCAGCTGTTAAACATATGTATTTTCCCTTGTAGGCTACTTGTTGCTTCTCCCTTGCTGCTTTTAATATTCTTTCTTTGTGTTTAGTTTTTGTTAGTTTGATTAGTATGTGTCTTGGTGTGTTTCTCCTTCAGTTTATCCTGTATGGGACTCTTTGTGCCTCTTTGGCCCAGGGTTCTTTTGCAAGTACTAATGACTCTCTAACTGGAACATTTCTCACCAGTTCTTGAACTCATAGACAGGAAATCCCACTACGATTGGATTCAAGTTTGACTCTCTTGCCTAACTCAAGTATCTTAGAGGGTTCAGGGATCATCTGAGCAACTCAAGCTAAAAACTTGGAAGATTGAACATAGATTGTGATGTTGAGTGTTAGAGCAATTGTACACCCAAACTCATCACATGTGGCAATTAGGATCCCATCTAAGAGTAAATATCTTAAGTGCCTTCTCCAATTACTTCTACTCCATCTTTGATGTATCTTTTTATCCTTCTAACTTTAAGAATTAAGTCATAATTCTCTAGCATGTATCTATTCAAATAAATAATTTCCAGATGATCTAACCTTGAATCCCTTTATGTTTTCTTAAATAGCAAAATTTTGTAATAACTCCCCCTAATAATATAACTAACATATTAATATATATGTCACACACATAAAATATATTAATTATATAGTATTACATATTAATTTGTTACTTTATCTTTAATATATTAATATAATTACTGTTAATTAATTATATTAATAATATTATATGATAATTAGTGCTCTTTGTGGGCTTCCCAGGTGACCCTAGTGGTAAAGAAACCACTTGCCAGTGCAGGAGACAAGAGGGCATGGCAACCCACTCCAGTATTCTTTCCTGGAGAATCCCCAAGGACAAAGGAGCCTGGCAGGCTACAGTTCATAGGGTCACAAAGAGTCAAACACAACTGAAGTGAGCTGGCATGCATGCATGCATGCAATGTTCTTTGCATGGTCTCCTTCTAAATTTGATCCAGTGATAATCCAATATATGATAAAAATTCAAAGCAACATAAAAATAAAAGAAATTCTGTTTGATTTTACAAATAATCAATCAAATTAAAGTCCCTATATCCCCTTTCTCTGATTTATCTTCCAAGGAGGATTTAGCTGTCTTGGTGAAGCAACCACTAACTTAGATCTTATCTGATTTAAGAGTCTCCATATAAGCTCCCAAATGACAAAAACATATGACCTTTGGATATCCATTCTAAAAGAAAAAAGAACAATATAAAGGAGTTTTGATTGAGTTTGAGGTGAAATGATGGTGCTGCTAACTGGTAAAGATTGTATTCCATCTGTACCCTCCCCTACCTGTTCTCTTACTGATTTATGGCTCCTAAAATCTTGCTCCTTTCAATTTTACTCCTGTATTGTGTGCCCCAGTGAACAGCCATCTTTGCTAAAGCTGAACTGTCATTATGATGGATCACAATCAGACACTCCATGTGGGGCTGGATGCCTGGGCTCTGTCATATTTGCTTCTCACTGAATATGGGAAGATGAATAAGGGAGATGAAGTTATGCATTGTTTTATATTCTACTTTAAGTAAATGAGCATGTAGCCCTATTAGAATTGGGGTCAGATATCACGAGACTTCATGCACCCTGCGTTTTGGAATTGAGATAGCAAGTCCCCCCCGCCAAACCCTGCTCTAGCCTTCCTCTGGATTTTCAGATGCTCAGTGGTACCTAAAAACACTTAAGGCCCTCTAACTTAACTATCTAAGATTTGTTCGCATCTTGCTTGAACCTCTTACTTACTCTCCATCTCCTCCAACTCACCTAGATCCTGCCCCAAAGATGATTTCTTGGATTAATCTCAGGTGGTACCGTTTCTGTCTCCAGCAGGAGCCCACAGGGAATGCTTAGATTCCACGGGAAATCTGCTTTATCTCTGGTGAATATCACATCATATTTGAATGTATAATAGAAAGACTTTAAATAGAGTAGCTATATAGACTACTATCCTATATTACTACTACTATAAAACCCAGATGTAGCTCAGATATAGTCCATCTGAGTTCTGAGAGGCTATATCAAGAGAGCAAGGCTTTCAGGAGGTTAACATGGAGCCTGCAAAGCTATTTGTGACTTAGCCTCAGAGGCAGCAGAGCACCCTTTCTACCTCATTCTATTGGTCAAGCAGCTCACCAACACCAGCTCAGATTTAAGTGAAGAAAACTAGATTCCACTTCTGGATGTGATGAGCAGCATGCAATTTGTGCAGGAATAATTGATGATGGTTCTCTTTAGACTTTTTATCATAATGAAAAAACAAGGTAAATAGTCTCAAAATCTCCCTCTAGTGGGAAAACACATGAGACACTACCTTAACCAAATGATCAATGTTAATATCACTATGAAGTATTCAACATTACTTCATGTTCCAACTCAAAAAGCATAGACTTTATCTAATATTTTTAAATAATTTTCTTTATTTATTTTTGGCTGTGCTGGGTGTTCATTGCTTTTCTCTAGCTGTGGTGAGTGGGAGCTACTCTCTCATTGCAGTGGCTTCTTTTGTTGTGGAGCACAGGCTCTAGGGCACACAGGCTTTAGTAGTTGCAACACACGGGGTGAGTAGTTGAGGTTCCCCAGCTCTAGAGCGCAGCCTCAATAGTCGTGGTGCATAGGCTTAGTTGCTCCTTGGCATATGGGATCTTCCTGCATTGGCAGGTGGATTCTTTACCACTGGGTCACCAGGGAAGACAACCTTTGTCTAATATTGAAGAAATAGCAAACAAACTTCAACTGAGAATTGTGCTCTTCAAAGTGTCAAAGTATAAAACACAAAAATGGCTAAGGGACTGCTCCAGCTTATAGACTAAGGAGGGGTGACAACTAACAGAACATGTTCCTGAGTGAATGCTGGGCAAGGGGCTTCTTTTTCTTTTTCTCCTATTGCTAGAAGGTAAATTATTTCAAAATAAGCAACACTTGAATAAGGCCTTTACTTAAGGTGGATGTATTGAATCGATGTTTTTTGTAATCATACTGTGGCTATTCAAGATATAGGAAATGCACGGTGATGTGGTGGTGGTGATTTAGCTGCTAGGCCATGTCCGACCCTTGTGACCCCATGGGCTGTAGCCCGCCAGGCTCCTCAGTCCATGGGATTCTCCAGGCAAGAACACTGGAGTGGGTTGCCATTTCCTTCTCCAGGGAATCTTCCCAACCTGAGAATCGAACCCAGGTCTCCTGCATTGCAGGCAGACGATTTACCAACTGAGCTATGAGGGAAGCCCTGATCCATGAGGGCTTCCTTCATGTATCTCTATGAGGGAATACACAATGACGTATTTAGGAGTAAAGGGTCTTTATGTGTACAACTTTCTTAAATGCTTCAGAAACAATAACAATAATAGATAAAGCAAATGTGGTACAATGTAAACATTTAGGGAGTTTTTGTACTATTTTTGTGAACTTTAAGTCTGAGATTTTTACAAAATGCAAAGCTATACACCAAGCAAACAAAGACACAAGCAGATCAAGCATTCCGGAGAATTAAAAAATGTAATCAAAGAATAAACAATTGATACATAAGGGAAAATTTGATTAAATAAAGTTTCATGAAACAGCAAATTACACAAAGTCCAAAATCAATAGCTTTCTGAGGAAAATTTTTGCAGCACAAATGACAAAGAGCCCAAATTTTAATTTAAAAGAGAAATCACAATCAAACTGTAAAATAAGAGCAGCATTAAAGAAAATTAAGCAAAATTCATAAGCAGGTGCATCACAAAACTAGCCAAACAAGTAGTCAAACACGTAGCCAAAATAGGTAAAGCAAAGCTCCAGGACTTCCACTTAATTTTCCTGAGCTGAAGGCATATCATTTTCTTCACCCTTCCCCAAATTCCTACTAAAATTGCCTTAGAGAGTTTTTTATAAAGGCACACATTTGTAAAGACAAAGGGACTGTTAAATAAGAACACAAAAGACCACAGAAATCACAAAATTTTAGAATTGAGAATGCAGACAGGAAAATGATAACTGAGTTAGATCTGAGACATCTAAAAATTCAGTGCCTATGGGAAGCAGAAGGTGGAGTTGAGGCAACAAAGAAGAATCAAGCTTATTTGCTTTGCTCTGGAGAGACTCAAGAGATGAGACACCAGATGCTACTAAAAGTGGAAATGCAGAGAAGACATGAAATGCAAATCATCCTATTAACCAAGTACACCTGTCTGGAAAATAGTATGAGATAAGAAGGCCAAAATGCTTGTCTTCATGAAGTTCATCTAATTCTTCTAATAGGGAGCATACATTCTAATTCACACAGACACACACACACACACACACACACACACACAGTCATAAGGTTTGTGGGGAAAAAAATCAGAACACAGATATGTTGTTGGGGGGAGGAGTATATTTTCAAGTATGTTTATCAGGAAATGCATTGTTGAAAAGGTGCCATTTGAGCAAAAACTGAAGGTGTTGAGAGGTAAAATATGTGAAGATATGGTCAAAGACAGTACAGCAAACATGCCTGAATTATAACTATGCCTGGCTTGTGGGGACTAGTTTGGGGAGAGAGTGTTAAGAATAGGCATTAGGAAAATGGGAAAAATCTGACATTTTTGTAAGGTTTTTGGAATAAGACCAGGAGACTTTGGAGTATCTGAAGCTGAAATCTGGAGAATAAACTGAAAATCATTTTAAAAGAGCAGTCTGACTCCCAGAAGCTGTTCCTCTTCCAATATAGCAACAATGGAAGATTAGAGCTTTGCATTCTTGAAAAGTTTGAACCACAGAGCATCTAGTCCCAGAGACACAACTGATAGAGCAGAACCCTGACTTGAGAGCAGGGCAGTACTGGAAGCCCACTTACCAGGCATTTCTGCTTACCACACCCTCTGCTCCAACCCTGCTCCCCTAGAATGGTGGCCACCCAGCAACACATGGAGGATTTCTGTTTGGGAAAACTGACTCACCTGAGAAATAAAAGCCCAATGCTGACATCTGGTAATCTTGCAGTGATATGCTAGGTCCTTCCCCAATCCCCCCAACAGACCCCACAGCTCTGCTAGAACATCAGGTCAATACAAATGTGATCAGCCAGTTACAAGATATTTGTGAAAAATTTCCAACACAAGGGAGAGACTAAAATAAATAAATCAAAATAGCTCAAAGGAAGTGGAGGCAATACCTAGTACTGTGGTTAAAAACCAAGAAAAAAGACCTTTTAAAAACCTATAACTAATATTCTCAGAGGGAAAAAAGTGATTGCAACTATGAGAGAATAAGTTGCTCTCAAAAAAGAATATCTAGGTGTAGGGTGACCACCATTCTGATTTGTCCAGGACTGCCTCCATTTTAGCACAGAATATTCCACACCACAGGTAAAGCAGGATGGTTGCTGACCACAATATAAAAGGAAGAAGCTCTATTAAAGATATGATAACAACAATATGAGGTGAGAATAGAAAGGTTAATAATCCCACAGAATCACTGAATCACTTTATGGGCCTGACTTCTTCTCTTCCTTCCCTAGTCTTTCTTGTTTTGACACCAGAAAACCAGCTAAGGAATGATGCAGAAGTTCATTAAATAGATGGTAAGGTCCTGACCTCAGGTAGTGAAAGTAGAAAAAGAAAGGAAGGAGCCAGGTGATGAGATAACTAAGAGGTAGAATTCAAGGAAGTAGAATCCAAGGGCTTTAGAATTTCAGAGGGAAAAAAAAAACATCTCAGAGACCATCTGATTCAACCCTCTCTTCATACAACCTCATGCCTGATTCACAGAAATAGTAGAGTACAGTACCTTTGCTAAATAAGTTAACAAATGAATGAGAAATAAGACCCAGAAATGCAATGACTACACTAATGACTGGTGTACCTGGCATAGGAACGTAAACCTCTCAACCCGTAAGTCAGCACTCTCTCTGTTATGACACCGATAAAATACAACAAATGACTAAAACATTATTTGAACATTATTTTAGTGCTGTGGCTTGATTCATCTCATTTTCATCCACAATCTCAATTATAATGTGACACATAAGAACCAATACATTTTAAAAGAGTTATGACTGCAGAGATTAGAAACCAAAGAACTAGAAAACAAAATTGAGAATAGAAAGCAGGTGTAGAAGAAACAAAGATTAAAAATAAAAGAGAAAAAAGTAAAAATGGAAAATATGTCTAATAGGATTACTAATGTGAATAAAAGGGATTCTTAAAAGAGAAAAAGTAAAAAAAAAAAAAAAAAAGAAAGAAAGAAAGGGAAATTATCAAAGAACTAAACAAGAACATTTTCTAGAATAGAAGGACTGAAAGGGCTCACTTAGGGTCCAAAACAATGTTGGAAGAAAAGAAGGAAGCCAGGGACATTGTCAAGAGTGTTCAGAGATATAATCTCTAAATTAGAGAAGTGGGGTGGGATGGGAAGAGAGAAAACAGATGGGATTCAAAGTTTTTAAATGGACTCAGGAATAAGGATGGCACATTAAACTGCTCACAGCTAGGCTAGAAGCTTTAAGTCATAGGAGATCATGCTTCTAAGGTTCTAAGAGAAAATGATGTCAATATTCTGTAGCCCCCAGGATAAATGCACAGGGTGGTTTTTACACTATTGTTTGCACAAGCAAATATCTATTAAATATCTAAATATCTATTATTAGCAATGAAATCAAATATAACAAATAAATATAACATTAAATAAGTATAATAACTATTCAAATAAAATATATTTTATAATTTTTGACCATTTAAAACAATTTATTTGAAACATTTTATTGAAGAATGAAATTAATTATATGTACAGGCATGGAAGGAACTTCAATATTATTAGGTTTTTTGAAAAAGTAAATTTCAAAATAACAATGTATATATTTGATTTCTTATTAGAGAATATATAGGTAGAGAAATTAATACATAGAAATACAAATACAGATAAAATAACTGAAAAGAGAAAAATCTCCATGTTATCAGTGACTGCCTTTGGAGAACAGTGCTTAAAAGTTTAACCTATACTTTCTGCTTTTAACAGTTTTATAGCAGTTGGATTTTTTCCTTACAATATGCAAATTATTTTTAAAATTCTGTGTACATTTTTCATTTCTTCGTGATAAAAGCACCATCTAGTGGTTTATGTTAACTTTCAAAATATTTTAACTTTAAAGTAATGCAATACTTGTGCTGAATATTGTGCTGAATATCAGTCCTGAATATTCATTGGAAGGACTGATGATGAAACTGAAGCTCCAATACTCTGGCCACCTGCTGGGAAGAACCTGACTCATTGGAAAAGATCCTGAGGCTGGGAAAGATCAAGGGCAAGAGGAGAAGGAGACGATAGAGGATGAGATGGTTGGATGGCATCACCGACTCAATGGAGGTGAGTTTGAGTAAGCTCCAGGAGTTTGTGCCTCGGCGTGCTGCGTTTCACGGGGTTGCAAAGAGTCGAATATGACTGAGTGACTGAACTGAACTGAATACTTTTGCTTAGTTGCTCAGTCGTGTCTGACTCTTTGCAACCCCATGGACTGTAGCCCACCAGGCTCTTCTGTCCATGGGGATTCTCCAGGCAAGAATACTGGAGTGGGTCACCATGCCCTCCTCCTCCTGGGATCTTCCCAACCCAGGGATCAAACCCAGGTCTCCAGCATTGTAGGCAGATTCTCTACCATCTGATACACCAGGGAAGCCCTAATGTAATACTTAATAATATTTTAATGTCAGGAAAACACTTATTTTTTAAATATTTGTTTTATTTTTTAAATTATGAAAGTATGATAACACATTTACAAGAGATTTGGAAATACAGAACAAAGTTACATGTAGTTCCACTATATATTGAAATTATTTTTAAGAGGATACATTAAGATTTTTAGTTGAAGTTTTAAAAATTAATAGAATGAATAGACAGAAAAGTAGAAGGATATAGTAGACCTGAAAAGCACTATGAACCAATTCAACATAATTAAGATTTATACAATTTTCACACAACAGCAGGATACAAATTCTATTCAAGTTCCCATAGACTATAAACCAGGAGACACTGGAACATATCCAGGGACATAAAACAAGGTGCAAAAAGCTTTATGAAATCATATAGAGTCTGTTCTCTTATCACTGTGGAATTATGTTAGAAATCAATATCAAAAGATATTTGAAAATAACCCACATATTTTCAAGTGCAATGTGAATATTTACCAAGAGAGATCTTTGACTTAACCATTGAATGCCTCATAAAGGTTAAAAGACTGAAAAACCATAGAGGGTGATTGCAGAGAAGAAAGCATTTAAATGAGAAATTAACATCAAGGATACTTTTAAAATCCAGATATTTTGGAAATTAAATGTTCACTTTTTTTCTTTCCTTTTTTTGAAATTTTTTTCTCATTTATTTTTATTAGTTGGAGGCTAATTACTTTACAATATTGTAGTGGGTTTTGTCTTACATTGACATGAATCAGCCATGGATTTACATGTATTCCCCATCCCGATCCCCCCTCCCACCTCCCTCTCTACCCAATCCCTCTGGGTCTTCCCAGTGCACCAGGCCCGAGCACTTGTCTCATGCATCCAACCTGGGCTGGTGATCTGTTTCACCCTAGATAATATACATGTTTCGATGCTGTTCTCTCAAAACATCCCACCCTCACCTTCTTCCACAGAGTCCAAAAGTCTATACTGTTCTGTGTCTCTTTTTCTGTTTTGCATATAGGGTTATCATTACCATCTTTCTAAATTCCATATATATGAGTTAGTATACTGTAATGGTCTTTATCTTTCTGGCTAACTTCACTCTAGTATATCTAAGAAGCTATAACATGGAAAATTAGTAAACATTTGTAACAGAATAAAGATGAAATGAGAATTCATCAGGACTTGTTGCATGCAGTTGCTCAGTGCAACTAAACAATGTGGAATCTTGAAAAGGTATGAAAACAAATAAGAGACACTAGCATAAATTTTGAACAAAATTTGTACTTTAGTTAATAATATGGTATGACATGTTAATCTCCTTTTACTTTATTTTACAACATAGTGTTTCTTTATATTTTCAGAATTAGCTTAGAGGTCTTAAGACTCATTCATTTTTTTTAATCACTAAAACAACAAGTTTCTAGGCTTTTAGTAGTAATACTAGATGCCAGAATAAATAGAACTATATCAAAGTTTTGTTAATACAAATTAGAAATCTAGCATTCCTCTCATATTTAGTTAAACAATTGGAACCAAAATGTCACAACTGTTCTAATTAAGCAAAAATTTGTAAGTTTTCTTTATATATATATAATGACTTCTGATATATATATACATATATATATATATATATGACTTCTGATAAAACGTGGTCAACTGGAGAAGGGAATGGGAAGCCACTTCCGCATTCTCACCTTAAGAATGCTATGAACAGTTTGAAAAAGTTAAAACATGTGACACTGAAAGATGAACCTCCAAGACTGTAGGTTCCCAGCATGCTACTGGAGAAGAGTGGATAAAGAGTTCCAGAAAGAATGAAGAGGTTGAGCCAAAGAAGAAAAGAAGCCCAGTTTTTAATGTGATGGTGGTGAATGTAAAGTCCAATGCTGTAAAGAACAATATTGCATACAAACCTGGAAAGTTAGGTCCATGAATCAAGGTAAAGTGGAGGTAGTCAAACAGGAGATGGAAGAATAAACATTGACAGTTTAGGAATCGATGAGTTAAGATGGATGGGAATGGGTGAATTTAATTCAGATGACCATTATATCTACTACTGTGGGCAAGATCCTTAGAAGAAATGGAGTAGTCCTCATAGTCAACAAAAGAGTCTGAAATGCAGTACTTGGGTGCAATCTCAGAAATGACAGAATGGTTTCAGTTAGTTTTCAAGGCAAATCCAATATCACAGTATCCAAGTCTATGCCCCAACCACTAATGCTGAAGAAGCTGAAGTTGAATGGTTCTATGAAGACCTACAAGACCTTCTAGAACTAACACAAAAAAAAAAAAAAAAAAAAGATGTCCTTTTCATCATAGGGGACTGGAATACAAAAGTAGGAAGTCAAGAGATACCTGGAGTAACAGGCAAGTTTGACTTGTCAAAATGAAGCAAGGCAAAGGCTAACAGAATTCTGGCAAGAAAATGCACTGGTCATAGCAAACACTCTTTCCCCCCCCAAAAAAAACAAGACACGACTCTACACGTGTATATCACCAGATGGTCAATACCAAAATCAGATTGATTATATTCTTTGCAATTGAAAATGGAGAAGCACTATGCAGTCAGCAAAAACAAGACTGAGAGCTGACTGTGGATCTGATCACTTGCTCCTTATTGCAAAATTCAGATTTAAATTGAAGAATGTAGGGAAAACTACTAGGCCATTCAGGTATGACCTAAAGCAAGTCCGTTATGATTATACAGTAAAAATAACAAAGAGATTCAAGGGATTAGATTGGATAGATAGAGTGGTTGAAGAACTATGGACAGAGGTTCATAATATTTTACAGGAGGCAGTGATAAAAACCACCTCCAAGAAAAAAGAATTCAACAAGGCAAAATGGTAGTCTGAGAAGGCCTTACAAATAGCTGAGGAAAGAAGAGAAGCAAAAGGAGAAAAGGAAAGATGTATCCATCTGAATGCAGAGTTCCAAAGAATAGTAAGGAGAGATAAGAAAGCCTTCTTAAGTGAACAATGCAAAGAAATAGAGGAAAACAATAGAATAGGAATAACTAGAGATCTCATCAAGAAAATTAGAGCTAACAAGGAAACATTTCATGCAAAGAAGGGCACAATAAAGGACAGAAACAATATGGAATAAACAGAAGTAGAAGATATTAAGAAGAGGTGGCTAGAATACACAGAAGAACTATACAAAAAATATCTTAATGACCCAGACAGCCACGATTGTGTGCTCACTCACTAAAGCCAGGAATCCTGAAGTGTGAAGTTAAATGGGCCTTAGGAAGCATCAGTGAGAGCTTCCTAAAGCTCTCAAAGCTAGTGGAGGTGATGGAATTCTGCTGAGCTATTGCAAATCCTAAAAGATGATGCTTTTAAAGTGCTGCATTCAATATGTCAGCAAATTCAGAAAACTCATCAGTGGCCACAGGACTGGAAAAGGTCAGTTTTCATCCCAATCCCAAAGAAGGGCAATGCCAAAGAATGTTCAAACTACCATACAATTGCACTCATTTCACATGCTTAGCAAGGTTATGCTCAAAATCCTTCAAGCTAGACTTCAGCAGTATGTGAACTGAGAACTTCCAGATGCACAGTCTAGTTCTAGAAAAGACAGATGAACCAGAAATCAGATTGCCAGTTACCATTAGATCATAGGAAAAGCAAATGAATTCCATAAAAAAAAGTCTACTTGACTATGCTAAAGCCTTTTGGCTGTGTGGATCACAACAAACTAGAAAATTATTAAAAACTTGGAAATACAAGACCACATTACCTACCTCCTGAGAAACCCACATGCAGGACAAGAAGCAACAACTGTAACTGGACATGGAACAATGAGCTAGTTCAAACTGGGAAAGGAGTACATCAAGGCTGTATATTGTCACCATGCTTATTTAACCTTACATGCAGAGTACATCATGTGAAAGGCAGGGCTGGATGATGTTCAAGCTGCAAGCAAGATTGCTGGGAGAAGTATAAATAACCTCAGGTATGCAGATGATACCACCCTAATGGCAGAAAGCAAAGAGGAACTAAACAGTCTCTTGATGAAGGTGAAAGAGTTAAAAAGCTGGTTGAAAAAGCTGGTTAAAAAGCTGGTTCAACATTCAAAAAAAAAAAAAAAAAGCTAAGATCATTGCATTCTGTCCCATCACCTCATGGCAAAGAAATGGGGAAACAATGGGAACAGTGACAGAGTTTATTTTCTTGGGATCCAAAATCACTGTGGACATTGTCTGCAGCCATGAAATTAAAAGACACTTGCTCCTTGGAAGGAATGCTATGACAAACCTAGACAGTGTATTTAAAAAGCAGAGACATCACTTTGCTGACAAAGGTCAAGATATGGGTGGATCAAGATATGGGTACTCCAAGATATGGGTTTTCCAGTAGTTATGTACAGGTGTGAGAGTTAGACCATAAAGAAGGCTGAGCACTGAATTGGTGCTTTTGAACTGTGGTGCTGGAAAAATTCTTGAGAGTCCTTTGAATGTCAGGAGATCAAACTAGTCAATCCTAAAGGAAATCAACCCTGAATATTCATTGGAAGGACTGATGCTGAAGTTGAAGTTCCAATACTTTGACCACCTGATGGGAAGAGTCAACTCACTGGAAAAGATCTTGATGCTGGGAAAGATTGAGGATGAGATGGTTGTGAAAGGGTAATAGGCAGGAAGGCCAGGGGTCTCCAAACAGAGGAAATAGGCTGCAAGTGTCAGACATTTTTTATCTCTCTCTTAAGCAGCAGGAGGAAACAAACTACAAGTGTCAGATTTTTTTTCCCTTCTGCTATACAAAATTAAATTTTCTCTTAAAATTCTGTGTTGCCATGATGACACCTGGTTCCACCTGAACTTAACTTTTCTCAATTCTTGAGCTAACCAATTAGTTTTTTATTATGGAAATGTTTTTTATTAAGCTATGTTAATGAACTATGTATTTACCCTAGACTCTGTCTTTCTTCAAGTTGGTTCCACTGCTTAAGACTCAGAACCAGATAAGGGCTCAACAAACCAGTATGTTTTACTCATACATTGTTCTCCTAATCTATGTTAATGAAACTATATATTTACTTGGAAACCTGCCTTTCTTCAAGATTCATGTCAATCGTTTTATGGCCCGGGATGACTCACCTTGTGCCAATGTTATCTCAAAATGCATGTTGTTGATGAAGGGCTTGGCACCACTCTGAGTTTTGAGATATTTCCTTTCTTTAATTAATGGATTGCTGATAGGTATACAACATACTGCTAAAGGCTAGCAGGGGGCCACTCTTTCTGCCCCCTTCTGATGTCTATGTCAGAAGCTTTCTCTCTTTTACACTTTAATAAAACTTCATGATACAAAAGCTCTGAGTGATCAAGCCTCATCACTGGTCCTGGATTGAATTCTTCTCCTGAGGAGGCCAAGAATCCCAGCATCTTTCATGGTTCAGTGACAACCTTTCAGTTGAATGGCATCATCGACTCAACGGACATGAGTTTGAGCAAACTTTGGGAAATAGTAAGGACAGGGAAGCCTGGTGTGCTGCCATCCACGGGGTCTCAAAGAGTCAGATATGACTGAGGGACTAACAACTATATATATATATATATATATATATATATAGTTGTGTGTATAGTTGTATATATGTTTTGTGTGTATGTGTGTGTGTATATATATATATATACTAAAACATTTCTCTACACTTGATAAAGGTTTGAGAAAGAAAAACAAAAAAAGAGATGGAGAAATTTGAAAATATAAACTAAATGAAATGGGATCTCTGAATATGAAATAGAAAAAAGTGAAACAAACTAGATAAAAAGATCATCGCATAGTCCAGTTGTTTTTAAACATTATTGCTCATTAGAATCACATCTGGATCTTTGAAGAAAAAAGCAATACCTGGGCATTTGTAGTTTTCCAACAGTTCTAAGGTAATTCTTAAGTGTATCTGGGTTTTAAAAAGTGATTACAGGGGGAGGTTCCAAGATGGCAGAAGAATAGGAGAGAGAGACCACTTTCTCCCCACAAATACGTATAAAAGTCATCTGAATGTGGAGCAACTTCCACAAAACAGCTTCTGAATGCTGCAGAGGACCCCTGATACCCAGAAGGCCAAACCAATCTCTTTGAAATGAGGTGGGCCAAAAAGTAAAGATGAAAAGTCAGACAAAGGATTTAGGGATGAGACCCATACTGGGGAAAGAGTCATGAAGGAGAAGTTTCCACACAATAGGTAACCCTCTCACAGGTGGGTCAGTGGGGAGTTTTGGAATCTAGGAGGGCAGCATAAAGAAAGAGAGAGAGAGACAGAGACAGAGACAGAGACAGAGACAGAGAGACAGAGAGAGAGAGAGAGAGAGAGAGAGAAATCACCACAGAATTCATGCTGAATTGCATTTACCAGCTGAGAAGCAGCTCACATGTTTGTGTCTGCCCGCAGCAAGTGGGGTCTGGGTGTGGAGGCATATTCTGTGACATCAATCCTTGGGGAAAGGACCAGGATTGAGTGCCCTGAGGACACTCTGGGGGGACTAATGTGACATAGAAACCCAAACCATGGGAACATCAGAGAGACAAAGAAATACAAAAATTTTCCCATGGGAAGGCTCTAATGCCACATTGTGATCCCTGGTGCACCCACAGAACAAAGGATCGTGTTCTAGGGAATACTAAAGGAGAGCAAGCTGGCTGCTGTTTATGGCCTGCCCCAGAGCCAGAGAAGTAGATGTGTGACAGCTAGAGGTGGAAGGCTAGGGGCCGCTACAATCTTGGCCCCAGAGAACACATCTCCTGCTAAAAAACTGTGAGCAGGTGGCTGGTTGCTAACCATATCTTCCTGGGATACTAGACAGTTCATATCTACCAGGAGTGTCATAGCCTGAGACCAGCTCCCTTGAGGAGACCTGGGACTGGGCCCTCATGGAACACTTGGAAGCATGAGAGCATGGACCTGGGAAGTACATGCTGCCTTCGGCGGTGGCAACCCCCATGTGGTCCATCTACTGTGAGCACATCCCACACATCTCAGTGGTGCTTGTTTGCAGTGTCCCTCCCTCTCCACACCACAACTGAGCGAGTGAGCCCAAATAAGTGGCCACTTTTGCCCCCTCATGTCAGGGTGGAGATTAGACACTGAAGAGACTTGCAAGCAGAGGAGGCCAACCTAAGCAAAGAAAAGAAGGGGGAACTGCCCCAGAAGTGGCAGGTGCAGCAGATTAAAATCCTGGAGTTAAGCTGAGAATGTGCATTTGAGGGGCAACTGTAGACTTTGAGAACAAGTACAAGCCAGAGCAAGGGATCATCTGGCATGAAATGCCCCACACTGCCCACAACAGCTCCAGATAAATACCTAGATATATTTTTCTATATATTTATTAATTTTTATGTTTTATTATTTAATTTCTTTTAATTTTTTATTCTTATTTTTTTTTAACTTTCTTCCCCATCCTCTTTCTTTTTTCCCTCATACTGTCCTAATATGGTTCTTTGTGTTCGATTTAGGGCTTCTTTCATAGCTCAGTTGGTAAATCATCTGCCTGCAATTCAGGAGACCCAAGTTTGATTCCTTGGTAGGGAAGATCCCCTGGAGAAGGAAATGGCAACACACTCCATATTCTTGCCTGGAGAATCCCATGGACAGAGGATCCTGGCAGACTACAGTCCATGGGATCACAAGAGTCAGACATGACTTAGTGACTAAACCTTCACCATGTTCAATTTAGTTTTTTATATTGTACTTTAGAGAGTCTAATTTTTAGTCTAGTTTTGCTTTGTTTTAGTTTTTGCTTTTTGATCTTTTGCTATTAAGTTTGTAATTTTAAGAGTTTAATTTTTCATATCAATTGTCACTTAAGGATTTGATTACTGTCTTCCCTTTAGATTCTCTTTTCTCCTCCTGGTCACCTCTATCTCCTTCCTTCCTCTTCTCTTCTCCATATAATTTTGTGAATCTCTTTACTCTTGCATATGGAGAGTTGTTTCACCATTAACCTAGGGGTTTTGTCTTCTGTGCTGTGTGGACTGAGAAGTCTTGATGCTACAGAAATCTTTATGCTGCTGTAAGAGGTCAGGACAGAAACCCACAGGCAGAAACCTCAACTCCAGAACTTTAGACCATCATAGAACTCCTGACCCCAGGGAACATTAATACATGAGAGCCCACCCAAAATTCTCCATACCTCCACTGAGGCCAAAATCCACCTAAGAGTGAACAAAATTCCACTCTAATCCTCCAGTAAAATAGGAACACAGCTCCGAACATTAAAAGATAAGATGCCCAAAGCCATATCAGACCCAATGAAACCCCAAAACTCACTACTGGACACTGCACTGCCCTCCACAGAAATGAGATCAAGTTCCATGCACCAGAACAGAGACAGACATCCCCCAACCAGGAAGGCATCACAAGACACTGGTCCAACTCCACCCACAGGGAGCAGGCTCCACAATTAAGTGGAAACTTGACTCTCCAGCTGAAGAAAGGATACCCCAAACACAGCAAAGTAACAACATGAAAAGGCAGAGAAATATCCAGCAGGTGAAGGAATATGATAAAAAATTCACCAAACCAAACAAAATGGGGGGACATAGGGAGTCTACCTATGTAGACAATTCAGAATAATGATGGTAGTTAAGATGATTAAAGCTTGAAAACAAAATGGAGTTACAGATAAATAGACTAGAGACATGGATTGAGAAGATGCAATAAATGTTTAACAAGGACCTAGAAGAAATAAAGAATAGTCAATCCATAATGAACAATGCAATAACTGAGATTAAAAACATTCTGGAGGGACCAACAGTAGAGTAACTGAGGCAGAAGAAAAGGTAAGTGACCAGGAAGATAAAGGTGGAAATAAATGAAGCAGAGTGGGGGAAAAAAAGGAAAAAGAATAAAAAGAAATGAGGACAGACTCAGAGACTTCTAGCACAATGTCAAAGGCTGAAACATTTGAATCATAGATGTCCCAGAAAAAAAAGGAAAATAAAAAAAGGGCTTGAGAAAATACTTGAGGAGATAATAGTTGAAAACTTTCATAAGATGGGAAAGGGAATAGCCACCCAAGTCCAAGAAACCCAGGGAGTCCCAAACAGGATAAACCCAAGGTTAAACACTCCAGTTCAGTTCAGGTCAGTCACTCATTCTTATCCAGCTCTTTGTGACCCCATGGGCTCCATCAGGCCAAGCATCCCTGTCCATCATAAACTCCTGGAGATTGCTCAAACTTATGTCCATTGAGTTCATGATGCCATTCAAACATGTCATCCTCTGGCATCCCCTTCTCCTCCCGGCCTTCAATCTTTCCCAAATCAGGGTCTTTTTCCAATGAGTCAGTTCTTTACAGAAGTGGCCAAAGTATTGGTGCCTCAGCTTTAGCATCAGTCCTTCCAATGAACATTCAGGACTGATTTCCATTAGGATGGACTGGCTTGATCTCCTTGCTGTCCAAAGGACTCTCAAGAGTCTTCTCCAACACCACAGTTCAAAAACATCAATTCTTTGGTGCTCAGCTTACTTTATACTCCACCTCTCACATCCACACATTACTACTGGAAAAACCGTATCTTGGGACTATACAGACCTTTGTCAGCAAAGTAACATCTCTGCTTTTTACTATGCTATATAGATGGGTCATAGTTTTTCTTTCAAGGAGAAAGTATCTTTTAATTTTATGGCTGCAGTCACCATCTTCAGTGATTTTGGAGCCCAAGAAAATTAAGTCTATCACTTTTTACTTTGTTTCCCCACCTATGTGCCATAAAGTATTGGGAATAGATGCCATGATCTTAGTTTTTTGAATGTTGAGTTTTAAGCAAGCTTTTTCACTCTCCTCTTTCACCTTCATCAAGAGGCTCTTTAGTTCCTCTTTGCTTTCTGCCATAAGAGTGGTGTCATCTGCATATCTAAGGTTATTGATATTTCTCTTGGCAATCTTGATTCCAGCTTCCACTTCATCCAGCTCTGCATTTTACATGATGTACTCTGCATGTAGATTTAAATAAGCAGGGTGACAATATACATTCTTGACATATTCCTTTCCCAATTTGGAACCAGTCCTTTGTTCAACAAAATTAAAAGCTGGTTCTTTGGGAAGATAAATAAAATAGAAAAACTGTTAGCCAGACACAGTAAGAAAAAAAAAAAAAAAGGAGAAGAATCAAATCAGTAAAGTTAGAAACGAAAATGGAGAAATCACAACAGACAACACAGAAATACAAAAATTCTTAAGAGACTAGTATGAGCAACTAAATGCCAATAAAATGTACAACTTGGAAGAAATGGACAAATACTTAGAAAAGTATAGCTTTCCAAAACTGAGCCAATAAGAAATAGAAAATCTGAACAGACCAAGCACAAGCATGGAAATCGAGACTATAATCAAAAATCTTGCAAAAAACAAAAGTCCAGGACCTGATGGCTTTTTATGTGATTCTACCAAAAATGTAGAGAAGAGCTAACATCTATTCTATTCAAACTCTTCCAGAAAATTGCAGATGGATGAAAACTCCCAAACTCATTCCACAAAGCCACCATCACCCTAATATCAAAACCATACAAAAATGCCACACACAAAAAGGAAACTAGAGGCCAATATCACTGATGAACATAGATGCAAAAATCCTCAACAGAATTTTAGCAAACAGAATCCAGGAACATATTAAAAAGACCATACATCATTACCAAATTGGCTTTATTCCAGGGATGCAAGGATTCTTCAATATTCACAAGTCAATCAATGTGATACACAATTTAACAAATTGAAAGATAAAAACCATATGATTATCTCAATAGATGCAGAGAAAGTCTTTGACAAAATTCAACACCAATTTATGATAAAAACTCTCCAGAAAGTAGGTATAGAAGAGATATAACTAAACGTAACCAAAGTCATATATGACAAACCCACAGCAAACATTATCCTCAATGGCAAAAAATTGAAAGCATTTCCTCTAAAATCAGAAGCAAGACACAGGTACCCATTCTCACCACTACTATTCAGTGTAGTTTTGGAAGTCCTAGCCATAGCAATCAGAGAAGAAAATTAAATTTCAGGAATCCAGATAGGAAAATAAGTCAAACTCTCACTGTTTGAAGATGGCATGATCCTCTGCATAGAAAACCCTAAAAATGCCACCAGAAAATTACTAGAGCTAATCAGTGAATAAAGTCACAGCACATAAAATTAATACACAGAAGTTCCATGCATTCCTATACACTAACAACAAAATTCAGAAAAAGAAATTAAGGAAACAATCCATTCACCATTGCAACAAAAAGAATAAAATACTTCAGGAATAAATTTACCTAAAGAAACAAAAGACCTATATACAGAAAACTATAAAACACTGATGAAAGAAATCAAAGATGACACAAATAGATGGAGAAGTACCATGTTTGTGAACTCGAAGAATCAATATAGTGAAAATGAGTATATTACCCAAAGGAAGATATAGATTCAATATCAAACTACCAACAGTATTTTTCACAGAACTAGAACAAACAATTTCATAATTTATATGGAAACACAAAAGACCCTGAACACCCAAAGCAATCTTGAGAAAGAAGAAGGAAACTGGAGGAATCAACCTTCCTGACTTCAAACTATACAACAAAGCTACAGTCATTAAGACAGTATGGTACTGGCACAAAGACAGAAATATAGATCCATGGAACAAAATAGAAAGTCTAGAGATAAATCAGAGCACCTATGGACACCTTATCTTTGACAAAAGATGGAAACATATACAATGGAGAAAAAAACAGTCTCTTCAACAAGTGGTTCTGAGAAAACAGGTCAACTACAGGTAAGAGAATGAAAATAGAACTATTTCTAACAACATATAAAAAATAAACTCAAAACAGTTTAAAGATCTAAATGTAATACAAGAAACTGTAAAACTCCTAGAGGAAAACATAGTCAGAACACTCGCTGACATAAATCACAGCAAGATCCTCTATGACCCACCTCCCAGAATAATGGAAATAACAACAAACAAATGGACCTAATTAAGCTTAAGAGGTTTTGCACAATGAAGGAAACTATAAGCAAGGTGAAAAAAAAACAAAAAACCCTTAGAATGGGAGAAAATAATAGCAAATGAAACAACTGACAAAGAATTAATCTCCAAAATATACAAGGAGTTCATGTAGTTCAACACCAGAAAAACAAACAACCCAGTCAAAAAGTGGGCAGAAGACCTAAACAAACATTTCTCCAGAAACACATACATGGCTAATAAAAACATGAAAAGATGCTCAACATCATTCATTATTAGAGAAATACAAATCAAAACCAAATGAAGTATCATCTCACACTGGTCGGAATGGCCACCATCAGAAAGTCTACAAACGAAAAACGCTGGCAACGATATGGATAAAATAGAACCCTCTTATACTGCTGGTGGGAATGGAAACTGGTATAGTCACTATAGAGGACAGTGTGGAGATCTGTAAAATAAAAATACTTGGAAGAGAATTGCCATCAGTTCAGTTCAGTTAAGTCACTCAGTTGTGTCCAACTGTTTGTGACCCCATTAATTGCAGCACGCCAGGCCTCCCTGTCCATCACCAACTCCCGGAGTTTACTCAAACTCATGCCCATCGAGTCGGTAATGCCATCCAGCCATCTCATCCTCTGTCGTTCCCTTCTCCTCCTGCCCTCAATCCCTCCCAGCATCAGGGTCTTTTCCAATGAGTCAACTCTTCGCATAAGGTGGCCAGAGTATTAGAGTTTCAGCTTCAGCATTATTCCTTCCAGTTAACAGCCAGGACTGATCTTTACGATGGACTGGTTGGATCTCCTTGCAGTCCAAGGGCCTCTCAAGGGTCTTCTTCAGGCCCACAGTTCAAAAGCATCAATTTTTTGGCACTCAGCTTTCTTCACAGTCCAACTCTCACATCCATACATGACCACAAAACCATAGCCTTGGCTAGATGGACCTTTGTTGGCAAAGTAATGTCTCTGCTTTTTAATATGCTGTTTAGGTTGGTCATAACTTTCCTTCCAAGAGGTAAGCATCTTTTAATTTCATGGCTACAGTCACCATCTGCTGTGATTTGGAGAGGAAAAATATAAAGTCAGCCACTGTTTCCACTGTTTCCCCCTTTATTTGCTACGAAGTGATGGGACTGGATGCCATGATTTTAGTTTTCTGAATGTTGAGCTTTAAGCCAACTTTTTCACTCTCCTCTTTCACTTTCATCAAGAGGCTTTTTAGTTCATTGTCACTTTCTGCCATAAAGGTGGTGTCATCTGAGTATCTGAGGTTATTGATATTTCTCCTGGCAATCTTGATTTCAGCTTGTGCTTCTTCCAGCCCAGTGTTTCTCATGATGTACTCTGCATATAAGTTAAATAAGCAGGGTGACAATATACAGCCTTGATGTACTCCTTTTCCTATTTGGAACCAGTCTGTTGTTACATGTCCAGTTCTACTGTTGCTTCCTGACCTGCATACAGGTTTCTCAAGAGGCAGGTCAGGTGGTCTGGTATTCCCATCTCCTTCAGAATTTTCCAACGTTTATTGTTCTCCACACAGTCAAAGGCTTTGGCATAGTCAATAAAGCAGAAATAGATATTTCCCTGGCACTCTCTTGCCTTTTTGATTATCCAGTGGATGTTGGCAAGTTGATCTCTGGTTCCTCTGCCTTTTCTAAAACCAGCTTGAACATCTGGAAGTTCACAGTTCACGTATTGCTGAAGCCTGGCTTGGAGAATTTTGAGCATTACTTTACTAGCAGGTGAGATGAGTGTGATTGTGTGGTAGTTTGAACATTCTTTGGGATTGCCTTTCTTAGAGATTGGAATGAAAACTGACCTTTTCCAGTCCTGTGGCCACTGATGAGTTTTCCAAATTTTCTGGCATATTGAGTGCAGCACTTTCACAGCATCATCTTTCAGGATTTGAAGTAGCTCAGCTGTAATTCCATCACATCTACTAGCTTTGTTCATAGTGATCCTTTCTAAGGCCCACTTGACTTCACATTCCAGGATGTCTGGCTCTAGGTGAGTGATCACACTATTGTGATTATCTGAGTCATGAAGATCTTTTTTGTACAGTTCTTCTGTGTATTCTTGCCACCTGTTCTTAATATCTTCTGCTTCTGTTAGGTCCATATCATTTCTGTCCTTTATCGAACCCATCTTTATGTGAAATGTTCCCTTGGTATCTCTAATTTTCCTGAAGAGATCTCTAGTCTTTCCCATTCTGTTGTTTTCTTCTATTTCTTTACAATTGATCGCTGATGAAGGCTTTCTTATCTCTCCTGGCTATTCTTTGGAACTCTACATTCAAATGGGAATATCTTTCCTTTTCTCCTTTGCTTTTTGCTTCTCTTCTTTTCACAGCTATTTGTAAGGCCTCCTCAGACAACCATTTTGCTTTTGCATTTTTTTCCATGGGGATGGTCTTGATCCCTGTCTCCTGTACAATGTCACAAACCTCTGTCCATAGTTCATCAGGCTCTCTGTCTATCAGATCTAGTCCCTTAAATCTATTTCTCACTTCCACTGTATAGTCATAAAGGATTTGATTTAGGTCATACCTGAATGGTCTAGTGGTTTTCCCTACTTTCTTCAGTTTACATCTGAATTTGGCAATAAGGAGTTCATGATCTGAGCCACAGTTGGCTCCCAGTCTTGTTTTTGCTAACTGTATAGAGCTTCTCCATCTTTGGCTGCAAAGAATATAATCAATCTGATTTCGGTGTGACCATCTGGTGATGTCCATGTGTAGAATCTTCTCTTGTGTTGTTGGAAGAGGGTGTTTGCTATGACCAGTGGGTTCTCTTTTGGCAAAACTCTATTAGCCTTTGCCCTGCTTCATTCCGTACTCCAAGGCCAAATTTGCCTGTTACTCCAGGTGTTTCTTGACTTCCTACTTTTGCATTCCAGTCCCCTATAATGAGAAGGACATCTTTTTTGGGTGTTAGTTCTAAAAGGTCTTGTAGGTCTTCATAGAACCACTCAACTTCAGCTTCTTCAGTATTACTGGTTGGGGCATAGGCTTGGATTACCATGATATTGAATGGTTTGCCTTGGAAATGAATAGAGATCATTCTGTCATTTTTGAGATTGCATCCAAGTACTGCATTTCGGACTCTTTTGTTAACCGTGATGGATAGTCCATTTCTTCTAAGGGATTCCTGCCCACAGTAGTAGATGTAATGGTCATCTGAGTTAAATTCACCCACTCCAGTCCATTTTAGTTTGCTGATTCCTAGAATGTCGACATTCACTCTTACCATCTCCTGTTTGACCACTTTCAATTTGCCTTGATTCATGGACCTAACATTCAGGTTCCAATGCAATATTGCTCTTTACAGCACTGGACCTTGCTTCTATCACCAGTCACATCCAAAACTGGGTATTGTTTTTGCTTTGGCTCCATCCCTTCATTCTTTCTGGAGTTATTTCTCCACTGATCTCCAGTAGCATATTGGGCACCTACTGACCTGGGGAGTTCCTCTTTCAGTATCCTATCATTTTGCCTTTTCCTACTGTTCATGGGCTTTTCAAGGAAAGAATACTGAAGTGGCTTGCCATTCCCTTCTCCAGTGGACCACATTCTGTCAGACCTCTCCACCATGACCTGACCATCTTGGGTGGCCCCACATGGCATGGCTTAGTTTCACTGAATTAGACAAGACTGTGGTCCTGTGATCAGATTGGCTAGTTTTCTGTGATTATGGTTTCAATCTGTCTGCCCTCTGATGCCCTCTTGCAACACCTACCGTCTTACTTGGGTTTCTCTTACCTTGGATGTGGGGTATCTCTTCATGGCTGCTCCAGCAAAGCACAGCCGCTGCTCCTTACCTTGGACGAGGAGTATCTTCTCACAGCCACCCCTCCTGACCTTGAACGTGGAGCCAGGACCCAGGAATTCCACTGCTTATCATATACCCTGAGGAAACCAGAATTGAAAGAGGCACACGTACCCCAATATTCATTGTGGCACTATTTACAGTGGCTAAGACATGGAAGCAACCAAGATGTCATGTCCATTGGCAGATGAATGGACAAGGAAGTTGTGGGATATATATATATATAATGCTAGGAAAGGAGGCCAACATTCCTGAGAAGGCGGCAAATGGCAAGTGACAAGTGGACATATTTTATTT
Organism: Odocoileus virginianus; assembly: GCF_023699985.2. Taxonomy (NCBI): domain Eukaryota; kingdom Metazoa; phylum Chordata; class Mammalia; order Artiodactyla; family Cervidae; genus Odocoileus; species Odocoileus virginianus. Next base: position 1,687,689 of record NW_027224330.1, read on the forward strand.
CCCCAAGTTCCTTAGCTCTGCAAGAGGTTTTTCAAATCCTGTGTTGCTATGGCTATCTGAAACTAACCTTTTCAAACCCTGAGCTGCTAATTGCCCAGCAAAACAGTGTATCTTCCTCATGGGAATGCCCTTAAGCTATGTTAATGAAACAATGCATCTTTCTTAGAAAACTGCTTTTCTTCAAAAACTCATGTCAGTTGCATTATGATACAACATATCTTGCCCAGAGACACCTCCTCCCAAAATGGCTCCCCTTCTGTCTCAGAATGTATGTTGTGGGAGAGGAGCTCAGTGCAGTTCTCTTAACCTTGAGGTGTTTCTTTTATCCATGTCTTGCTAACAAGTTGATAATGCCTTTCTGAAGACTGCCCCCTTTAATTGCCTCTTGCTGGAAGCTTTCTCTATCCCTGTTATTTTAATAAAGCTTTGCTACACAAAAGCTCTGAGTAATCAGAAGCCTCGTCTCTGGTCCTGGATTGAAATGCTCTAATTTAGAAAGACATTACAATCAGGGCAGCAAAAGAGGTGCAGACATGAGAATAGACTTTCAGACTCAGTGGAAGGTGAGGGTGGAATGATTTGAAAGAATAGCATTGAAACATGTACATTATCATATGTAAAATAAATGACTAGTGCAAATCTGATGCATGAGGCAAGGCACCCAAAATTGGTGCTCTGGGACAACCCAGGGGGATAGGGTGGGAGGGAGGTGGGAGGAAGTTCAGGATGGGGAGAATACATGTATTAGACCTATGGCTGATTCATGTTGATGTATAGCAAAAACCATTATAATATTGTAAAGTAATTATCTACCATTAAAGTAAATTAATTAATTTTTTAAATTATTATGGGTTTTTTCTATTAAATGGTAGTTTTAGTGACATAGAATTCTATCATTTTCTGTTGACCAATCATGATACAATGGTATTAAATGAATAATAGTTACATAATCACAATAGTAAAAGATGTTTTGTACCCCAGTGTTCATTGCAGCACTATTTACAGTGGCTAGGATGTAGAAACAACCTAGATGTCCATTGGCAGATAAATGGATAAGTAAGTTGTGGTACAATCACAATGGAATATTGCTCAGCTATAAAAATGAATACATTTGAATCAGTTCTAATGAGGTGGATGAACATGGAGCCTATTATACAGACTGAAGCAAGTCAGAAGGAGAAAGCCCAAATGCTGTATAATAATGCACAAATATGGAATCTGAAAAGATGGTACCAATGACCCTACATGCATGTCAACAAAGAAGACATAGATGTAAAGAACAGACTTTTGGATTCAGTGGGAGAAGGTGAAGGTGGGATGACTTGAGATAATAACATTGAAACATGTATATTACCATAGGTAAAATAGATGACCATAGTCATGCATGAAGCTGAGCACCCAAAGCTCGTGCTCTGGGAAAACCCAGAGGGATAGGTTAGGGAGGGAGGTTGGGGGAACTCAGGTTTGGGGGGACACATGTATATCTATGGCTGATTCATGTTGATGTATGGCAAAAAAACACCACAATATTGTAAAGTAATTACCCTCCAATTAAATAATTTTTAAAAGATATTTATCAGTTTTCATAATTAATAGCCAGACAAAAAATAAAAGATAATTGTAATTGCAAGTCATAATGGAAACATAATTAACCTAACAGTATAAAATAATTACATTTGATTTAATGGGTTGAATAGAGTGATGAGATAAGTGAAAGTGCATACATGCACATGTTTTCACCCACCCAGTCTATGTCTTTTGGTTGATGTATTTAATCCATTTACATTTAAGGCAATTATTGATATGTATAATTCTGTTACTATCTTCTTAATTGTTCAGGGTTCATTCTTTGTAGGTCTCTTCCTACTTTTGTGTTTCTAACCTATTGAAGTTTCTTTAACATTTACTGTAAAACTGGTTTGGCAGTGCTGAATTATCTTAACGTTTGCTTATCTGTAAAGCTTTTGACTTCTCTGCCAAATTAAGAACCAGGGTCTTGCTGGGTAGAGTATTCTTGGTTGTAGGTTCTTCCCTTTCATCACTTTAAATATAGTATGCCATTCCCTTCTGACTTGTAGAGTTTCTGTTCAGAAATTAGCTGATAGATTTGTGAGAGTTTCCTTGTATGGTATTTGTCATTTTTCTCTTGTTACTTTTACTGTTTTATCTTTTTTTGTTTTTCTTTTTGTCAGTTTGATTACTATGTGTCTTGGTGTTTTCCTCCTTGGGTTTATCCTGCTGAGGAATCTCTGGGCTTCCTAAACTTGGTTGACTATTTCTTTTCCCATATTAGTGAAGTTTTCAGCCTTTTCAAATATTTTCTCAGGTCCTTTCTCTCTCTTCTCCTGGGACCCCTATCATGCAAATGTTGGTGTGTTTAATGTTATCCCAGAGGACTCAGGCTGTCTTCTTCTTCTTCTTCTTCTTCTTTCCCCCCATTCTATTTTCTATCTTCTTTTTTTACTGCCGTGTTTTCCACCATTCTGTCTTCCAGGTCATTTATCCATTCTTCTGCCTCAGTTATTCTGCTGTTGATTCCTTCTAGTGTATTGTTCATCTCTATTTGTCCTTTAGTTCTCCTAGGTTTTGGTAAACATTTCTTACATTGTATCTTCTTCATTCTATTTTCAAGATCCTGGATCATCTGCACTATCATTATTTTGAATTATTTTTCTGGAAGGTTGCCTATCTCCCATTCATTTGTTTCTTGTTTTTTGTTTGTATATTTGTTTGTTTTATCTTATTTTTTCATTTTGGGAGAAAATCCCCTACCATTTCATTTCAGTTAGCTTTCTGTGGTTGTGGTTTTTGTTCTGGTGGCTGTGGATTGTAGTTCTTCTTGCTTCTTCTGTCTGCCCTCTGAGAGATGAATCTGATGGGAGGGACTAATGGTGAGAAAAACTGGGTCTTGTTCTGTTTCACTGCTCTTGCAGAAGGAGATGAGGGCAAGTCCTTCTACTTTGCCATTTTGATTTGATCTCCAAAACTTACTTTTAATATGACATTTTAAAATAACAAGCCCATTATTATGCCAAGTGAAGTAAGTCAGACAAAGATAAATGCCCTGTGATTTCACTTATATGTGGAATCTGAAAAACAAAACAAACAAACAACAAAACATAAGCAGACTCATAGATACAGAGAATAAATGAGTGGTTGCCAAAGGAGTTGAGTGGGGACAGGCAATACAGATGAATAGGGATTAGATATTAAAAGCCTCCAGTTATATAATAAATACATCATGGGGATGTAATATGCACATAGGAAATATAACCAACAATATTCTAACAACTTTGTATGGTGACAGATAAATGGTAATTGGATTTTTTGCTGATACTTCATAAAGTATAAAAATATTGAATCACTGAGTTGCAACTAAAACTTTATCTAAAACTAAAAGAATACAGTATATAATTATAACTCATTTTTTTTAAATATGATAAAGGATTGTCAGCCTTGAGTTGATAATTGATTTGCATTGACAACTGACATTGAGTTGATAATTGTTGAAGCTGGGTAATAGGTATTTTGGAATCTGTTTGTGTACAAGTTTTGCTTCTTTTTTAAGATATCATTTAGTTTTCCTTTTTTGAAAATTTTTGTTATTTCTTTATTTTTGGTTTTGCTGGGTCTTCGTGGCTTCATGGACCTCTTCTAGTTGTGTTGTGCCATGCCTACTCTCCAGTTGGGGAACACAGGCTTTTCATTGTGGTGGCTTCTTCTGTTGTGGAGCATGGGCTCTAGGGCATGTGGGCTCCAGTAGCTGTGGCACATGGAATCAGTAGTTGCAGCTCCTGGGCTTCAGAGCAGGCTCAGCAGTTCTGGTGCCCAGCCTTTGATGCTCCATGACAGATGAGATCTTTCCAGGTGAGCTATCAAACCCAGGTCTCCTGCATTGGTAGGTGACTCTTTCCCACTGAGCCACCGGGGGAGCCCCTGTGTACAAATTTTAATTTCTCAATTATTAAACATTTTAAATAATGTAAAAAAAGAACAAACTTTTATAACTAAACTTTTAAATTTTTTATCTTAGAATAACCCCCCAAGATATAATAAAATTTAAAAAATTAAAATACAAGAAAATATGTGTAGTAGTCTACCACTTGTACTAAAAATAATGCAGTGTTTTCACATGTTTGATCGTATGTGCATAAAATGTCTCTGGAATCGCATTCACTTCCCAGTGAAATTGGTTGTCTTTAGTGAGTATAAGTAAATGGCTAAAAACTAGGGATGAGAGGACTACCTCTGTGTATGTTCCTTTTTTAGCTTTAGAGTTTAAAACCTTAATATAAAATGTAAATTAAAAATAAAGTCCATACTTAAGGAAAATTTGTTCTGTGTCACTTCCAGAGTAATGATGTTATAAACATGTCCCTAATCTTTATATATCTTATCTGCATCACATGTTAAAGTAGGATTTTCCTTGACATAAAACTCAGAGGTTCACAGAACAAATAATCTCTTTAGGGTTCAAGTCCAGAGCACAATGCAAACACCCTGAGAAAAACCAAACTATCACAAGCTCTCTACTCCAAAAAACATAATAGTTTACTCCCCATCCTACATTCTCATCACAGTTTAAGAGGTCTCAGTTTTCCAGATCCCTAATCGGAGGCCAGCAGTATCTCATCTTGAGAGAGGGTTCACTATCAGAGACAGCAAGTATCAAACCCTAAAGAAGAAAGCTCTGGTCACAGAGACCATGGTGCATTAAGGACAATGGCCTTAGACCAACCTTACTCCCCAGAGTTAATTGAGAATAGTTAACAAAAGAGCACAACTGTCTGTCAGCAAGTCCTTGACCGAGTCCCAATAAGGATCTCTAATTAAACAGCGAAGCTTAGCAAAGTGACTCGGTCATATATGTGTATAAGCATCCACTTCTCCCTCAATCCCAGCTTCCATTCAGGCCACCACATGACACTGAGCAGAGGCCCCGTGCTATACAGCGTGTCCTCACCGTTCACCCTCTTAAGCATGGCAGCGTGTCACTGCTGTGTGCTGGAAGCTGTTGTAACATTGTTAATCAACTGTACTCCTGCGTAAGGTATAAAGTTCTAACAAATAGAAAAACCTAAGTGGATGGCAATGTCTGTAGGAGGATTGTTAGTTAGTTGAATAACATAACCAAAAAATACTGATTAATAGATTTAAATCATTTACAGTGCTGTCTTCCAGCCCATAATTTTCAGGGGTTTTGCCAACAACTATACAGAGAAAACAATATGCTTATCAAATTTGTGAAAGACATAAAGCAATGAAGGGTAATATACCTTATACAACAGAAGTAGATGATGGCCCTGACATTATATGAAAACTAATACAATGGAATTTTAGAGAAAGAAATGTAAAGACAGACCTATTTTCAGGAAAAAAAAAAATCTTCGCTGGTGCAAGATACAGAAAGTCTGATTTATCTGCAACAAGTACAAAAAAGAGTTGGGAATGTTAGCTTATAGTAAAGGTGATGTTTCTGTTTATGATCATTACCTGGGGTGCGGAGGCTGTATTCCCATTCTACTCTGTGTAGAGCCAAAACCCTGTAGATACAAAATGCCCAGACACCACACTTCCTAGAAAGAAGCTTGACAAACTAAAAGTGATTTAAATGAACACAACCATTATTCTGAAGGGGATTTGAATTGATGACAGAGAGCAAAAGCAGGGAAAATAATTAGCAAACTAAATTCTCAGATGGAATCGTAGCTATTCTCAAATATTCCAGTTACTTCAGGTCAAAGAACAAATAGAAATGTTAAAGGATAAAAATAAACTCCATTGGAAGAAATCTTAGGGAATTGAAATTTAATTTAGTATAATTTGATCTTTTCTAGCAATCAGAACTCAGAAAATGGAATGAGCTACTTCCAGAAGTAGTATGTCACTTGTTGTTGGAAAGCTCAAGCAAAAGAAGGAAATTCCTATGTGTAAGTGTTATGAAGGGCATGTCTTTCCAGTATGTCTAAAGTGGCTGGATTGCCTTGGGAGAAAAGCATTCAGTATTTCACCTCCAATGATTGCTCTAGGTTTTTATGCCTTTTATCAGCTTGAGGAAAACACCTTCCGCTCCTAATTTTCTGGGGACTTAGGTCATGGAAGCATTGTTGAAGAGTGAAGAGACTGAATTAGAAATGCATGGAATATGGTCTGTGAGAGGGCTTCATGTGTCTCCTGCTTTTTCAGACATCAGTGTGGTATATCTGGTGTTTTGGGAAAGATCACAGACTCTCATTCACTGGACATATGAATGTAGCAACTCCTTATAATAAATTCCTTCATTCAAAGGCCTCAGTGTGGGAACATTTAAAATTGCTGAAGACTTTCCAGAAGTGTCACTCTTACTCTTTAATTAATTTCTTCATGAATGTTTTTAAGGCATTATATATATATATATATGTATATATATATATATAATGAGTAAGGAAAAACAAATATATATAATGAGTAAGGAAAAATAAAATAAAAATAAAATAAAGGAATGAGACTTCCTGGTGAAGTAAACAGCAAAGGACTACTTTAAATGTGACAATAAAAACCAAGACAAGCTGACAACTAGCTACAAAGTCCTATGATAAACGGTGGTTGTCAAGTTAATTGTTTGCCACACTCATATTTGTTCAGCCTGGCTTATCAGTAAAGAAGGCTATAGAAATTGACCTGTGTTCAGGCATGTCACTCCTATAAACCACCTGCTGAACCTCCAGTTCCTGTCAGCTGAGGGCCGTCTCTTCCTGATCAGAGCTATATATGCAGTGGTATTTGCAGAAGGGTGTGAGAGAAAAAAGTAAATAACTGAATTGCATATATACTATATCCTGCCTGTTTCCTTTTTGTTACTTCAGAGAGTTTTTCTTTCCTTCCCGCCTTGATATAGGGGAGATACAGATTCACCTCGGACAAATCCTAATCAAAACTTCAGCTAGCAGATTACTAAACTTTGCTTAATGAAGTGCTACCCAGACACGACTGCGTTTTCATGTCCTGGCTGAGTTCAGGGAAATGCTTATTAATGGACATGGCTTGTCCTGTCTTGACCCCAAGACACTGAGGCCTCTGTCTGAACCAGGCTCATGAGTTTCTTCCTAGCCTCTCTCGGGAACCGGAATACTTCTGGTAAGTTTTTATAAAATCTTTGTATCTTTTCATGACAAAATTAAACTCTTTTTTATTAGTCCATATTGACAAGTAGTATATTTCATCCCCATAATTATGAGATTCCATTGGTATTTAGACTCATTCATGTTCTTTCCTGTAGATTTCTTTTTTAAGTAAAAAAAAAAAAAATGGCTTAAAAGGTGGGGGAGAAATCTCCACTTTGTAGAATACCCCTTCTGATTTTTTTTTTTTTTTTCTTATTTGGTTTCTTTGTGCTAGGCTTTTCCCCTCAAATTAGAAGATACATATTTTCATTTAATTCCAAGGTGGAATTAAGCAAATTAAATGGAATCACAAGACTTTGTTCAGTTCCCATACTTTCCTTGTGTTGAAATACGGTGCTATATTTTGTTGAAAATAAGAAATGATTTTAAGAAAAATATTTCTGAGGAACATAGTTAAATAATGATTTATTTTTAATTTAAAATAAAGTAGATAAATAATGTTTCCTCCTGAATATTTCAAAAGGCTTTTTGTGATATAACTCCTGTGATAGAAATCTGTGACCAACATAATTTTGCTTAAGATACTCAAACAGCAATCGGAGATAAAATGTTATGGTATATGCCTCAAAATTCATGTTGGATCAAACTTATGTTATTGCCTGTTGTGTTGTGTGACAAGATACAGAAAATCCATCCAGGCTATTACATTACATTATCAACAATTAAAAACAAATTTTCTCTGGGATAGTATTTAAAATCATACAAACATACACAAAATGCTGCTTTTCATATCTACAATCCCAATCTAGAGTCATTTTATCTGGGATTTAGCAGCAAAGTCTCCTTATTATGAAAATTTTCAAACATAAAGGAAAAATGAAATAATTATACCTTGAACATCCAAATAGCTACCATGCAAATACTACATTTAATATTTCCCTAGGAGTTCCTGGTGGTCCAATGGTTAAGACACTGAGCTTTCATTTCAGGGGCATGGGCTCAATCCCTGGTCGGGGAATAAAGATCCCACATGCCATGTGATGTGGCAAAAAAGAAAAAAATATATATAATAAAATGATAAAAATAAAAACATTTTCCTATATTGGCTTCTTCACATACTATCCAATATCCACTATCTATCCAACAACTTATCTTCTTTACTTTTTGATGGATTGTAAATTTCAAATTAACTTTTTCTTGAGGTAAAATTCATGTACAGTATAATGCACAAATCTTTAGTATACCACTTGATGAGTTTTGATAAATACATACATCCATGTAATCCAAGGCCCTATCAGTATATAGAACATTGCCGTCACTCCAGATCTACAAAAATTCTTCATCTCCCTGCCCAGTCAGTCCCATACCCCATGCTAGAGTCAAATATACTTCTCTCCCTTTATTTAATATACACACATTATTCTATTTAGATTAATTTATGTTTCTGAGTGTATCAGTAAGTCATTCATTGCTTTAATGTGAATAGTATCCCAATTGCATTTCAATGTGTGAATGTCCATGGCTTGTTTTTCTATTCTTTTTCTTGAACTATATTCAGTTTGGGGCTATTATAAACAAGCCTGGACATTCATAGATGTATCTTTATGGACATTCTTAGATTTGTCATTCACTGGATATATGTTTTCAGCCTCATGTGTTAACAACTAGAAATAAAATTGATGTGTCATAATGTACTAAGAAATTTAGTTTTATAAGACACTATCAGAACTTTTCCAAAATGATTCAGTTCAGTTCAGTTCAGTTGCTCAGTCGTGTCTGACTCTTTGTGACCCCATGAATCACAGCACGCCAGGCCTCCCTGTCCATCACCAACTCCCGGAGTTTACTCAAACTCATATCCATCGAGTCGGTGATGCCATCCAGTCATCTCATCCTCTGGTGTCCCCTTCTCCTCCTGCCCCTAATCCCTCCCAGCATCAGGGTCTTTTCCAATGAGTCAACTCTTCGCATGAGGTGGCCAAAGTATTGGAGTTTCAGCTTCAGCATCAGTCCTTCCAATGAACATCCAGGACTGATCTCCTTTAGGATGGACTGGTTGGATCTCCTTGCAGTTCAAGGGACTCTCAAGAGTCTTCTTCAACACCACAGTTCAAAAGCATCAATTCTTCAGTGCTCAGCTTTCTTCACAGTCCAACTCTTACATCCATACATGACCACTGGAAAAACCATAGCCTTGATCAGACAGACCTTTGTTGGCAAAGTAATGTCTCTGCTTTTTAATATGCTGTCTAGGTTTGTCATAACTTTCCTTCCAAGGAGTAAGCATCTTTTAATTTCATGGCTGCAGTCACCATCTGCAGTGACTTTGGAGCCCCCAAAAATAAATTCTGACACTGTTTCCACTGTCTCCCCATCTATTTCCCATGAGGTAACAGGACCAGATGCCATGATCTTAGTTTTCTTAATGTTAAGCTTTAAGCCATCTTTTTCACTCTCCTCTTTCACTTTCATCAAGAGGCTTTACATCATCTCATCTCCCTCACTTCAGTTATGTGACATCCTTGCTAATTTTGAGGTGGTCAGTCCTTTTAATTTTTGTTATTCTCGTGTTTTGATAATGCTCTCATTGTGGTTTTATTTGCATTTACCTGAAAACTAATGCCATAAATATTTTCCCAGGGGATTATTGGTCATTTGTAGATATTCCTTTACTGAATGTCTATTTCAATATTTGACTTATTTAAATATATATATATATGGTGGCTTGTCTTTTATGATTGAGTTGGAGGAATTCTTGTAAGTATATATTCCAGCTGCAAGTTCTGGGTCAGTTATTATTATGTAGTTATGTTCTCCCAGTCTGTGGCTTGCTTGTTCATTTTCTTAAATGTGTAGCTTGATGAGCACTAGTTTTAACTTTGGTTGAAGCTTAATTACCTATATTTTGTATGGTTATTACTACCATGTGATATATAATAGTTTTTTTTTTAATTCCCAAGTTTCCAAGACACTGTTTTATCTTTTTTTCCCCTTAAAAGCCTTATCATTTTATTTTTAGACTTATTTTTATTGATGTAGCATCAGTTTATAACATTATACATTTCATGTGTATAGCATTATATTTCTACTTCTGCATACCTCGCAGTGTGTTTAATACCACAAATGTAATTCCACCTGTCACCATAAAGTGAAGCCTCTGGCCCTTTAGGTCCCCCCTCAATCTACCCCTCTGGTAACCACTACTGTGTTCTCTGAATCTATGTGCTTGCTTTTCCTTGGTTCATTTATTTTGGTTTGTTTGTTTAATTCCACATATGCATGAAGTCTTCCTAAATCAGAAGAAGGTCCATCCATGTTGTAACAAATGTTAAGATTTCATATTTTTATGGCTGAGTAATATTCCATTGCTGGGAGAAATATAAATAACCTCAGATATGCAGATGACACCACCTTCCTGGCAGAAAGTGAAGAGGAACGAAAAAGCCTCTCGATGAAAGTGAAAGAGGAGAGTGAAAAAGTTGGCTTAAAGCTCAACATTCAGAAAACTAAGATCATGGCTTTTGGCCCAATCACCTCATGGGAAATAGATGGGGAGACAGTGGAAACAGTGTCAGACTTTATTTTGGAGGGCTCCAAAATCACTGCAGATGGTGATTGCAGCCATGAAATTAAAAGATGCTTACTCCTTGGAAGGAAAGTTGTGACCAACCTAGTTAGCATATTAAAAAGCAGAGACATTACTTTGCCAACAAAGGTCCATCTGGTCAAGGCTATGGTTTTTCCAGTGGTCATGTATGGATGTGAGAGTTGGACTGTGAAGAAAGCTGAGTGCAGAAAAATTGATGCTTTTGAACTGTGGTGTTGGAGAAGACTCTTGAGAGTCCCTTGGACTGCAAGGAGATCCAAGCAGTCCATCCTGAAGGAGACCAGTCCTGAGTGTTCATCGGAAGGATTGATGCTGAAGGTGACACTCCAAAACTTTGGCCACCTCATGCCAAGAGTTGACTCATTGGAAAAGACCCTGATGCTGGGAGGGATTAGGGGCAGGAGGAGAAGGGGATGACAGAGGATGAGATGGCTGGATGTCATCACTGACTCATAGGGCATGAGTTTGAGTAGACTCCGGGGGGTTTGTGATGGACAGGGAGGCCTGGCGTGCTGTGGTTCATGGGGTCACAAAGAGTCGGACACGACTGAGAGACTGAACTGAACTGAATATTCCATTGTGTGTATATATATCATATCTTCTTTATCCATTCATCTGTTGATGGACAATTAAGTTTCCATATCTTGGCAATAATGCTGCTGTGTACATTGGGGTGCATGTATCTTTTTTAATTAGTGCTTTCATATTACTGTATAAATAACTGGAAGTGAGGTGACTGGATCATATGGTAGTTCCATTTTGCTTTTGTTTTTGAGGAATTTCCATACGGTTCTCCACAGTAACTGCACTGATTTAAAATCCCACAAACAGTTCACAAGAATTCCCTTTTCCCCACATCCTTATCAGCACCTGTTCTTCTTATCTTTCTGATAGTAGATATTCTAACAGGGATGAGGTTCTATCTCATTATGGTTTTGATTTGCATTTCCCTGATTAGTGATGTTGAAAACCTTCTCATGTGTCTATTGGCCACCTGCATGTCCTTTTGAGGGAAAAAAAAAAAAAACTTTTCAGTGTCTCTGCCTATTTATTAATTGGGTTGCATTTTTTGTTGTTGAGTTGTATGAGTTTTTGTATATTTTGGATTTTAATTTCTTAAATATATACTGTTTGTAAGTATCTTTTTCCATTTTATACATTATTTTGCTGCTGTTGTTGATGGTCTTTTTTGCTGTACAAAAGCTTTTTAGTTTGATGTAGTCCCATTTGTTTATTTTTGCTTTTGTTTCCCTTGCCTGAGGATATGTATCTAGAAAGATATTACTAAGACTGGTGTCAAAGAGCATGTTGTCCAGGTTTTATTCTAGTAGTTTTCTGGTTTCTGGAGAAGGAAATGGCAGCCCACTCCAGTATTCTTACCTGGAAAATCCCATGGACAGAAGAGCCTGGCAGGCTACAGTCCATGGGGTTGCAAACAGTCAGACACAACTGAGCGATTTCACTTTCTGGTTTCAGGTCTTAGCTCAAATCTTTAATCCATTTTGAGCTGATTTTTGTGTATGCATGAGATAGTAAGTGATCTTGTTTCTTTTCATTTTTGCTGTTGTTGTTGTTTTTTGCATGTGGCTCTTGTTTTCCTAATACCATTTATTGAAGGACTATCTTTTCTCCTTTGTCATAAATTAATTACCTGTAAACACATGGGTTTATTTCTGGGCACTCAGTTCTGTTCCATTGATCTATGTATCTGTTTTTCTGCCAAAGCTATGCTATTTTAATAATATTATCTTTGTGATATAGTTTAAAATAAGGGAGTGTGATACCTCTAGCTTTGTCCCCCCGCCCCAGGAGTGCTTTGGCTAATCAGTCTTTTATGATTCCATACAAATTTTAGAAGTTCTTGTTCTTTTTCTGTGAAAAATGTCCTTGCGATTTTGAAAATGATTGTATTGAATCAGTGGATTGCTTTAGGTAATATGGACATTTTAACAACATTAATTTTTCTGATTAATGAGTGTGGGTTTGCTTGATAAGTCACTTCAGTACTAGCTGACTCTTTGTAACCCTACAGACTGTAACCCACCAGGCTCCTCTGTCCATGGGATTCTCCAAGCAAGAATACTGAAGTGGGTTTCCATGCCCTCCTCCAGGGGATCTTTCCAACCCAGGGATCAAATCTGTGTCTCTTATGTCTCCTGCATTGGCATGCAGATTCTTTACCACTAGTGCCTCCTGGGAAGTCTCAATTCGTGATTATGAGATATTCATGAATATCTTTCCATTTACTTGTGTCTTCAATGTCTTTCAGCAATGTCTTATAGTTCTCAGCTTATAGATCTTTCATTTCCTTGGATAGATTTTTTCCTTGGCATTTTATTCTTTTTGTTACAATTGTAATTTTCTTTTCTTATTTTTCTGTATGTTAGCTCATTGTTAGTGCAAAGAAATGGAAGATATTTCTGTATGTTAATTTTGCATCCTGAAACGGTATTGTATTTGTTTATGATTTCTAATAGGTTTTGGTGAGGCTTTTAGGGTTTTCTATATATTAAACCACTTCATCTGCAAATGATGACACTTTTACTTCTTCCTTTCCAATTTGTATTCCTTTTATTTCTTTTCCTTGCCTATTTGATCTGGCTAGGACTTCCAATACTATGTTAAATAAGAATAGTGAAAACTGATATCCTTGTCTTGTTCATGACTTTAGATGGAATATTTTCAGCTTTTTACTATTGAATGTGATGTTAACTGTGGGTTTGTCATAAAGGACATCTATTATATCAGGGTATGGTTACTTCCATACTCACTTTATTGAGAAATTTTATTATAAATCGGTGCTAAATCTTGTCAAATATTTTTTATTCACTTGTTGAGATTATCAAATGATTTTCATCCTTCAGTTTATTAATGTAATACATCACAATGATTGATTTGTGGTTGTTAAACCATTCCTGCATCCCTGGAATAAATTCTGCTTGATCATGTTGCAGCAATCTTTTAAAATCTCATTGTATTTGGTTCACTAATACTTTATCAAAGATATTAGCTTTTAATTTTCTTTTGTGTGTTTGTGCTTTCTTTGTCCGGTTTTGATGTCAGGGTGATGTTAGCCTCATATATAAGTTAAGAAGTGCTCCTTTCTATTCAATTTTTTGCATTGGCTTGAGAAGAATATATTTTAAATCTTCTCTGAATGTCAGGAAACAACAGTTAGAACTGGACGTGGGACAGTACTGGTTCCAAATAGGAAAAGAAGTACGTCAAGGTTGTATATTGTCATTCTGCTTATTTAACTTATGCACAGAGTACATCATGAGAAACACTAGGCTGGAAGAAGCACAAGCTGGAATCAAGATTGCCAGGAGAAATATCAATAACCTCAGATATGCAGATGACATCACCCTCCTGGCAGAAAGTGAAGAGGAACTAAAAAGCCTCTTGATGTAAGTGAAAGAGGAGAGTGGAAAAAATTGGCTTAAAACTCAACATTCAGAAAACTAAGATCATGGCATGTGCTCCCATCACTTCATGGGAAATAGATGGGGAGACAGTGGAAACAGTGTCAGACTTTATTTTTGGGGGGCTCCAAAATCACAGCAGATGGTGATTGCAGCCATGAAATTAAAAGACGCTTACTCCTTGAAAGGAAAGTTATGACCAACCTAGATAGTATATTAAAAAGCAGAGACATTACTTTGCCAACAAAGGTCTGTCTGGTCAAGGTTATGGTTTTTCCAGTGGTCATGTATGGATGTGAGAGTTGGACTGTGAAGAAAGCTGAGTGCTGAAGAATTAATGCTTTTGAACTATGGTGTTGGAAAAGACTCTTGAGAGTCCCTTGGACTGCAAGAAGATCCAACCAGTCCATCCTAAAGGAGATCAGTCCTGGGTGTTCATTGGAAGGACTGATGCTGAAGCTGAAACTTCAGTACTTTGGCCACCTCATGCCAAGAGTTGACTCATTGGAAAAGACCCTGATGCTGGGAAAGATTGAGGTCAGGAGAAGAGGAGAAGGATATGACAGAGGATGAGATGACTGGATGGCATCACCGACTCAATGGACATGAGTTTGAGTAAACTCTGAGAGTTGGTGATGGACAGGGAGGCCTGGCGTGCTGCAATTCATGGGGTCGCAAAGAGTCAGACATGACTGAGCGACTGAACTGAACTGAAATGAAATGAATGTTTGTTAAAATTCATTTATGAAGACTTCTGTCCTGGGCTTTTGTTTGTTGAGATCTTTTGGTTTTCTTACTGTTTCAATCTCAATAGTGATCAATCTATTTAGGTTTTCTATTTCTTCATGATTTTTTCTTAGAAGGTTGTAATATTCTAAGAATTTGTTCATTTCTTCTAATTTCTCCATTCTATTTATTTCTGTGGTATCCATTGTTATTTATCCTCTTTAATTTATTAGAAATTTCTCTTTTTTCTTGATTAGTCTAGCTAAAGGTTTGTCAATTTTGTATGTCTTTTCAAAGAACTAGTTCCTAGCTTCATTGATTTTTTTATATTGCCTTCTTAGTCTGTCTTTTATTTATTTCCAGTCTGATTTTTATTATTCCCTTTGGGTTTTATTTGTTCTTATTGTTCTAGTTCCTTTAGGTATTTATTTGAAATTTTTTTTGTTTCTTGAAGTAGGCTTGTATTGCTTTAAACTTCCCTCTCAGTTCTTCTTTTGCTGTATCCTATAGATTTTGGTATGCTGTATTTTCATTTGTCTTTAGGTAACTTTTCATGTCTCCTGTAATTTCTTCATTGACCCAATAGTTGTTCAGTAGCATGAGTTTAGCTTTCACATATTTGTATTTTTTTCCAGGTTTATTCCTGTAGTTGATTTCTAGTCTCATACATTGTGATCAGAAATATGCTTGATATGATTTCAATCTTCTTAAATGTATCAAGATTTGTTTTCTGTCTCAATATGTGGTCTATCCTTAAGAAAGTTCCTTATGCATTTGAGAAGAATGTATGTCCTGTTTCATTTGAATGGGATGTTCTTTACATTTTTAATAAATCCTCTGGTCTAGTAATTTATTCAAGGCTTCTGTTTCCTTAAATTTTTGTATGATCTGATCTATTCATTAACATAAGTGGAATGAAATAAGTGAAGGAAAGAGAAGTGGGAGAAAAAGTCACAGACCCAAGGGGAATCAGATTGTGTAAAGTCTTCTAAGAGGCCATTATAAGAATATTAATTTTCAGTATGAGTGGAGTAGGAAGTTATTACACAATTTTGAGCTGATAAGTGTAGTATGATGAATTTTTAATACTGTTCTCAGAATAGACTTAAGAAAAGTAAAAGAAGAATGTGAGAGATCAATTATAAGACTATTTCTTTAAACCAAATAAGAGCTAAGAGTGCCTCAAATCAGAGTGGTTGCAACAAAAGTGACAGAATTCAGGAATACTTTCAAGATAAATCCAACAGGATTTCTTGATGGAAGACAATAAGGATAACATCAATAATTTTGTTGAGAGTGACCAGAGAATGAGTTGTCGTCAAGAGAGAAAGGGAATACTATAAATGGAAATGTTAGGAGTAAGATGAAAATGAAATTCAGTTTTGAACATGTTATGGTTGAGAAATGGTATGCAAAATGTCAAAATTGAATGAGATTATTGTCTAACAAAGTTTAAGTTCCTCACAACTTAGAAGTACTGTTATTACATATTTGTAAAAAGTTGGCTTAAAGCTTAACATTCAGAAAACTAAGATTATGGCATGTGCTCCCATCACCTCATGGGAAATAGATGGGGAGACAGTGGAAACACTGTCAGACTTTATTTTGGGGGCTCCAAAATCACTACAGATGGTGACTGCAGCCATGAAATTAAAAGACGCTTACTCCTTGGAAGGAAAGTTATGACCAACCTAGGTAGCATATTAAAAAGCAGAGACATTACTTTGCCAACAAAGGTCCATCTGGTCAAGGCTATGGTTTTTCCAGTGGTCATGTATGGATGTGAGAGTTGGACTGTGAAGAAAGCTGAGGGCTGAAAAATTGATGCTTTTGAACTATGGTGTTGAAGAAGACTCTTGAGAGTCCCTTGGACTGCAAGGAGATCCAACCAGTCCATCCTAAAGGAGATCAGTCCTGGGTATTCATTGGAAGGACTGATGCTGAAGCTGAAACTCCGATACTTTAACCACTTCATGCGAAGAGTTGACTCATTAGAAAAGACCCTGATGCTGGGAGGGATTGGGGGCAGGAGGAGAAGGGGACGACAGAGGATGAGATGACTGGATGGCATCACCAACTCGATGGACATGGGTTTGAGTAGACTCCGGGAGTTGGTGATAGACAGGGAGGCCTGGCATGCTGCGATTCATGGGGTCGCAAAGAGTCGGACATGACTGAGGGACTGAACTGAACTGAACTGAACTGAATATGTAATATGTAATTGCATTTCTCTAAATGCAATTGTTCGGTTGTGATAAGTTTTTATCATTATCTTAGGCCAAAGGGTTAAAATGTCTTGGTTGTTTTCCTGTGCATTTAAAGATATACCATATTTTCATGTATAACTCTTCATAAAAAATTACAAAATTTGCTGGTAACTGAGCTCCAAGTCATAGTATAACTTTATCAGAGAAATATTATTGTGACTGTTATTAATACAGAAAAATATACTAAAAATATCAGTTTAAGAGGTCCTTGTGACAAATTAAATGGTTTTTTTAACTTTCATTCTTCACATGATAATCTTATCTTTATTGTTAAGCCATCATCATTATCACAAACAAATTATTTATAAACTACATTTGAGCCTTTCAAAGTATCGTGTACTTTTACAAAGGTAATTACAGAGATAGGAAGAATTTCTGCCCTTTGGAATATAGCACTCTAGAGATTATAGCTTTGATTAATATCAAACAAAACAAAACAAAACATGGTCAATTACTCATGCTGACAATAGGATCTCCAGTTGCAGGGAGTGAGGTGTGTAAGATTCTGCTGTCACGTGTGGCCCATCACAGTTCTGTCTAAGATGTGACAGGCAACATCTACCCTAGATATTAGATTCAATTTAATGAAGTACCAGGTGCTTTGTCTAGGCTTCCACTTCCAGGGTTATAAGAAGTGCTAACAGGAAGGAGGAGAAAATGTGAGAGAGCCACACCACCCGACCCAGGTTTCCCCATTCCCAACACTTTCACAGTATACACTCTGGAAGGCTGAGGAGTCATGAAATGTGAAACCATATTTGACTTTAAACAGAAATTTTGCAATGTAAAACTTAGGTTGGGGAAGTGGTTGTAAATATGTCTGCCTTAAAATATGAACAAGCATGGCAAAAACAGGATAGCCCCTGGAAAGTTTTAGGGAATCCAAAGGCTGAGAATAAATCAAATAACAACCTGAATGCAAGGCATTGGAAGTATAGGTATAATATTCTAAATAAAATCTTTTCCTACTTTAATAAATATACAATACAACCAAAATAATTGGACAAATGTCAAATTCAATCAAAAAGATTGAAACTATTCAACAACACCGGATCAGAGCCCACAGTACTGCCCTAAAACAAGATATAAAATATTTGCTTATATGTACTACACAATTCACCTAAACTCTATCAGGTTGAAAGGCACTGAAGTTACTCAGTTGTGGGTAGATTTATTTCTGCACTGCTTAGAAGAGTGAAGTACTTTGAAAAATAAGCAAAGAAGAAAATTTAAAGATATCTACATTCATGCTTGTGGGTAAAAATAGAATTCAAATGGCCTTGAGCTTAAAAGACTTTTGATATCTATTATTTTTCCATCACAAAGGGATTCTGATCAGTTTTGCTTAGGTGATGAATATTTAGCTAGGGACAAAAGGGCTAAAGAAAAAGAAAAGTTAATAGCCTTACTTTGAACTTGAGTTGAATACAGTATATGTACTCTTAGATGAGAAAAAAAAACCATAGGAAATCCACACCTTAGAGAAATACAAATTTGGTAATGTTGCTTTTAGCAGTATAAAGTCTAAATAACTCACTGAGACTATCAAAGTAAAAACACATCCCCTTCCATGATTTTTATTTCTCTTTGTTTTTATTTTCCAACATTCTCAAATTTAATTTGACAGTCACAAAAATTAAATGTTATTTTCAAATCACCCAAATTTCAAAAACCAAATCTGGGTTTCAAAAACCCAGAGAGTGATATTAAGTAAATTTAAAACCAATAAATATATGAGGAGGGATGAGAATAATCTCTTTTAAAATATGTAGCTAAAACCTGAGAATTTAGAAAGATAGACCAAATAGAGACATGGATTAAAAATGAAGGCATTATTTTTATAAAGGACACAATTGCAAAGGCAAATTAATTTCAGCCAGGGGAACATATTTTAGTGACTAATTTATTAAGCACCCACCAAACACAAGGAATTGTTCAAGGTGCTTTATTTCATACAATCTTTCATAATGCTCAAAAAAAATGGACATCTAAATCTGTAGATTAAGCAAATCCAATAATCACAGTTTGCTCTTATGGAGTAAAGAACTTTGATCCAATCAGTGTTTTCACCAAAGATTTAAATACAGGCATAAAATACCCACTCATTTAACTTGTAGGTGACATAAAGCTGAAAGAATTTGCAACTATGTGCAATGGTAAAAGAAGCATCCAAAAAAGTCTTAGACAGGTAAGACAGATGGATTGAATCTAATAATATGAAATATAGTGGGAAGATCCTCTGGAGAAGGGAAAGGCTACCCACTCCAGTATTCTGGCCTGGAGAATTCCATGGACTATATAGTCCATGGGGTTGCAAAGAGTCAGACACGACTGAGTGACTTTCACTTCACTTTCATAGGGGGTAAAATATCGAGGACCTTCTACCCTAATGGTTCAGGAGCAAGTGACAAAAATGAAAACAGAACACGAAATCGGGCGCAATTGGCTAGGGAACCTGCAGCCTCTATTTGACTGAGGTGCAGAGTCCACGCTGAGACCAGCTTTTATTCCTAATTGCAGACTACAAAAGTTTCTCAGATCTCATCTTTCTCAAGACATATGCTGCATTAATCAAGTAACCCTAAATGTCTTGGACTACACTGACACAGCAAATTCGTCACAGCAAACACCGTCTTCCAACAACACAAGAGAAGACTCTATACATGGACATCACTACATGGTCAACACCAAAATCAGATTGATTATATCCTTTGCAGCCTAAGATGGAGAAGCTCTATACAATAAGCAAAAACAAGACCAGGAGCTGACTGTGGCTCAGATCATGAACTCCTTATTGCCAAATTCAGAATGAAATTGAAGAAAGTGGGGGAAACCACTAGACCATTCAAGTATGACCTAAACCAAATCCCTGATAGTTATACAATGGAAGTGAGAAATTGATTTAAGGGACTAGATCTGATAGACAGAGTGCCTGATGAATGACTATGAATGGAGGTTTGTGACATTGTTCAGTAGACAGGGATCAAGACCATCCCCAAGAAAAAGAAATGCAAAAAAGCAAAATGGTTCTCTGAGGAGGCCTTACAAATAGCTATGAAAGGAGAGATGTGAAAAGCAAAGGAGAAAAGGAAAGATATACCCATCTGAATGCAGAGTTCCAAAGAATAGCAAGGAGAGATGAGAAAGCCTTCCTCAGTGATCAATGCAAAGAAATAGAGGACAACAATAGAATGGGAATGACTAGAGATCTCTTCAAGAAAATAAGAGATACCAAGGGAATATTTCATGCAAAAATGGACTCAATAAAGGACCGAAAAGGTATGTACCTAACAGAAGCAGAAGATATTAAGAAGAGGTGGCAAGAATACACAGAAGAACTGTACAAAAAAGATCTTGATGACGCAGATAATCTCGATGGTGAGATCACTCACCTAGACCCAGACATCCTGGAATGTGAAGTCAAGTGAGCCTTAGGAAGCATCACTACAAACAAAGCTAGTAGAGGTGATGGAATTCCAGTTGAGCTATTTCAAATCCTAAAAGATGATGCTGTGAAAGTGCTGCACTCAATATGTCAGCAAATTTGGAAAACTCAGCAGTGGCCACAGGACTGGAAAAGGTCAGTTTTCATTCCAATCCCTAAGAAAGGCAATGCCAAAGAATGCTCAAGCTACCATGTAATTGCAGGCATCTCGCCTGCTAGTAAAGTAATGCTCAAAATTCTCCAAGCCAGGCTTCAGTAATACATAAACCGTAAACGTCCAGATGTTCAAGCTGGCTTTCAAAAAGACAGAAGAACCAGAGATCAAATTGCCAACGTCCGCTGGATCATCAAAAAACCAAGAGAGTTCCAAAAAACATCCGTTTCTGCTTTATTGACTATGTCAAAGCCTTTGACTGTGTGGAGCACAATAAACTGTGGAAAGTTCTGAAAGAGATGGGAACACCAGACCACCTGACCTTCCTCTTGAGAAACCTGTATGCAGGTCAGGAAGTAGCAGTTACAAGTGGACATGGAACAAGAGACTGGTTCCAAATAGGAAAAGGAGTAAGTCAAGGCAGTATATTGTCACCCTGCTTATTTAGCTTATATGCAGAGTACATCATGAGAAACACTGGGCTGGAAGAAGCACAAGCTGGAATCAAGACAGTCAGGAGAAATATCAATAACCTCAGATATTCAGATGACACCACCCTTATGGCAGAAAGTGAAAAAGAACTAAAGAACCTTTTGATGAAAGTGAAAGAGGAGAGTGAAAAAGTTAACTTAAATCCCAACATTCAGAAAACTAAGATCATGGCATCCAGACCCATCACTTCATACCAAATAGATGGGGAAACAGTGGAAACAGGGGCTGACTTAATTGGGGGGTGAGGGGCTCCAAAATCACTGCAGATGGTGATTGCAGCCATGAAATTAAAAGACACTTACTCCTTGGAAGGAAAGTTATGACCAACCTAGACAGCATATTAAAAAGCAGAGACATTAGTTTGCCAACAAAGGTCTGTCTAGTCAAGGCTATGGTTTTTCCATTGGTCATGTATGGATATGAGAGTTGGACTATAAAAAAAGCTGAGTGCCAAAGAATTGATGCTTTTGTACTGTGGTGTTGGAAAAGACTCTTGAGAGTCCCTTGGACTGCAAGGAGATCCAACCAGTCCATCCTAAAGGAGATCAGTCATGGGTATTCATTGGAAGGACTGATGTTGAAGCTGCAGCTCCAATACTTTGGCCACCTGATGCAAAAAGCTGACTCATCTGAAAAGACCCTGATGCTGGGAAAGATTGAGAGCAGGAGAAGAAGGGGATGACAGAAGATGAGATGGTTGGATGGCATCACTGACTCAATGGACATGAGTTTGGGTAAACTCCAGGAGTTGGTGATGGACAGGGAGGCCTGGCGTGCTGTGGTTCATGGGTCGCAAAGAGTCGGACATGACTGAGCGACTGAACTGAACTGAACTAAACACTTACATAGTCCAGATATCCTTGTGTTTACCTGAGGCTGTTCCCTTCTAGGTTATTCTCAGGAACAATTAGCAAGTGCATAGGCAGCATTCATGCCTGATGCCAACCGGTGTTCCAAGGTCCATGCTTTCATGATCCCAGTCATACTTCCTTCTGGGTCTGGCCTTGGGGTTTGTAACAAGGCTATTATTCTAAGAAAAACATGAAAAATAATCATCAACACAGTTTCTTAATATATGCTGTTTTTCCAGGTGCTATTTCTGTGAAATTTCTCAAGTGTTTCTGCAAAAGTACATTATTAGAAATTCTCACTACAAGGATCAAGCAGCCAACTACAAAAGTATCAAATACAAGAACAATTTGGTGACATTCCAATAAAAAAGATAGGGGGTATAATTTGACAGTAAGTATAATATTTTTAAAAATTAGGCCTGACTATAACCAGATCATTGGCCCCTGAGAAGAGCTGAAATACAGTGGGTGCTGCTGTGGCCCTGGCTCCCTTGACTGCCCCACCAAGATATCTGTCCTCAGCTTGGCACTCCACTCTACTTCAGAAGAATTTGGAAGCAAAGGAGAAAAACCATAGGGGAAAAAGGATACAGAACTATGTCATAGGAGGAATGTTTATTTAAACAGAAGGGAAGTACATGCTACACCTATACATTCATTGTCTTCAAATATTTGATGAGCACTCACATGGAGAGGAATTTGTCAGTTCTGCATTTAGGAACTGAGTGGTAATGGTCAAAGGAGCAACAAATTAATTTCATCTGAAAAAAAAAAACTTTTCTAATGAGCAGAGCTATTCAGAGGTTAAATAGTTTGCTTCCAAATGTAGTGAGACCCTGTCACTATAAGGAACTCAAATTTAGGCTGAATTTCTATTCCATCAAAACAGTTTAGTGAAAATCAGTCATTGCATGTTATATACACAAGGTTATTTTTTCTTTTCAAACTTGAAATGTGATTTAGGAGAAAGTTCTCAAGGAGGAGATGACTTTTTAGTCAAAGTTAGGAGAAAAGATGACTTGAAATATGGAGTTGTCTAAGAAACAGAAAAATCAATATTACAGGGAATTCAAAATAAACATTGAGACAATTAATCAAAGAGATTTAGCAGGTGAAAATATTAAGTTGAAGTAGCAGTGACAGGAGCTGGGGATATATCACTTGCCATTCAGCAAGTACGACCAGTGTAACCAAGAAGACCGTTTTCCACGATGAATGATTTTGTCCATTTGAACTTCTCTAGCAAAAACACCACAGACCGGGGTGCTTAAACAACAAGTATCTATCACTCACAGTTCTCAAGGCTTGTGAGTAAGACACTAACAGTTTCTATGTCCAATGAGGGACTGCTTCCTGGTTCCCAGAGGTCTATCATCTCACAGTGTCCACGTGTTGTGGAAGGGGTGAGGGAATTCTCTGGGCCATTGTAATGGTACTAATCTTATTCCTGAGAGCTGCACATGAATAACCTAATCATTTCCCAAAGGGTCCAAACACTGGGGTTTCTGCATGTGAATTCTGGCAAACACATTCAGTCCTTAACAGTGAGCCCATGGGATAAATAGAGAATTTAGAAACATAAATATGAGGCTACTGAGCTGCTGTTGTCTCAGAGATGGAAGGGGTTACAGTCCAAGGCCTTGTTTGGTGGATGATATTTACAACATGACAGAAACATATGCCACTATCTATATCCCACAGACAGAATCCAAAGAGGTGCTCCTGGTTTCAGACCATGTAAAGGTAGAAATCACTCCATACAGCAGTTGAGTCTTGTTCATAATGCTTAAAAGAATCAGAAATACTTGCTCTTGGGGAAAAAACAAAAAAGGGCAGAAAAATCCAGCAGATAAGGGAAATGGCAGGAATGTGGGTTTAGTGGCTAGAGCCTCTTCTTTAACACAAGATCATGTGAACATGTCCTTTTCTTGTTTCCTCTGAGAATAGTAGGAAGAATTGCAGTATTCTATGGAATTTTTTTCAGTGTAGCTTTCTGATAAGTTGGCTTTAAGAATTCAAAATACTAAAAAAAATGTTCCTGGTGCTCAGAAGGGTTTACATACTGTGAATGAGCCCTTTGTCTCAATTTGGCAGGTCTTCCTCCAGATGAAGGCAATCATTTTACCCAGACCCTTTGACCCTTGGAGTATATACATAGCATTCATATTAAGAAGCAGATTAAAAAAAAAAAAGATAATAGCCCACATGGTCCCCAAGCAATCACAACAGCAGTCAAGGGTTTATTCCCATATCTACAACATAAACGGTTAGGACACAAAAAGAGTAGCAAGAAACCACCAGGGAGAAAAATAAAGCAACAGAGGAACAGGAACTCGTCTTTCTTAGGGCTGGCAATAACAGAGGCAAGTGGAGCCATCACATCTAGAAGCCCTATATAGGCTACCAAATTTTTTTAAGTGCTTTTTTTAATGTGGGTCATTTTTTAAAGTGTTTATTGAATAATAAATTACAATATTACTTTTGTTTTTTTTTGTGGGTTTTTTTTGGGGGGGTGGAAGGGGGTGGGGGGGACTTGGCCATGAGGAATTTAGGCCCGCAGATCCCTACACCCACTGCATTGGAAAGTGAAGACTTGACCACCAGGAAAGTCCCTAGGCTACCTATTTTATTGAAGCCTTCAGACCATTTTCAAAGTATCCTTCATGTCCTTTAGGTAGGACAAGGAAGAGAGTTCTTTACTTTACTTTGCTCAAGTAAGAGAGTGCTTGCCATCAGCAAAATTTCTGAATATACCTTCAATCCAGATTCTCCATCCACATTCATGAAATTAAGATTGCTACATCAACTTGCTTGTCCATATGCTGCTTTTGTCCAGTCCAATCTTCGTATATTTACTCCATGAATGTTAGTAGAAATATTTATCTATACAAGTCATTTTTTTAAATCTGTGAATGCAGAGGCAAACTATAGAAGGTTTTACTTTCATGGGGAGAAACTAATAAGATATGCAACAGAGAAGCATTGTGATGAACAGAAAACAAGACAATGAAGAGAGGTCAGGGCATGGGTTAACCTAGAGGTCAGGAAAGAGTTTCTTGGGGAGGTGGTATTTGGAAAGGAACTAGACACAGGGAGATGCAGGGAAGATGCCCAGGCCTGGCGTGGAGGAGCTGAGTAGGACTAAACAGGCATCAGCTCTCTGCAATAAGGGATACAGGCAAGGTCAGCACACGGAAACACACGATAGGTCAAAGTTGTGACCACCAAAGAGGTTGGGGGGCAGATGATGCAGGGCTTTGAAGGGAAGGGCTAGGGACTGGGATTTTATTCCAAGGGAAGCCACTTGTGAATTAAGCAGAAGAGTGACATGATCAGACTTGCACTTGAAAAGATCATTCTAGATGATGAAGGGCAGCAAGAGTGGAGGATGGTAAGGTAAGACTAATCAAATGACTCATTTCCCTCTCCAAGTCCGAAAAATAGCATCTGAGTTCTGCTTTGTGGGGATTATCTAAGTAATAATAAAATATATAAGTAAATGAAAAATCAAGGTGGCTGTGCTGTAGTTATTAGTAAGTGACTACAACTTAAATAAGCTTAGATGCCCTTTCCAGTCCATTTTAGTTCACTGATTCCTAAAATGTCTATGTTCACTCTTGCCATCTCCTGTTTGACCACTTCCAATTTACCTTGATTCATGGACCTAACATTCCAGTTTCCTATGCAATATTGTTCTTTACAGCATCAGACTTTACTTCCATCACCAGTCACATCCACAACTGGGTGTTGTTTTTGCTTTGGCTCTATCTCTTCATTCTTTCTGGAGTTATTTCTTCACTCTTCTCCAGTAGCATATTGGGCACCTACTGACCTGGGGAGTTCATCTTTCAGTGTCCTATCTTTTTGCCTTTTCATACTGTTCATGGGGTTCTCAAGGCAAGAATACTGAAGTGGTTTGCCATTCCCTTTTCCAGTGGACCATGTTTTGTCAGAACTCTCCACCATGACCTGTCCATCTTGGGTGACCCTACACAGTATGGTTCATGGTTTTGTTGAGTTAGACAAGGCTGTGATCCTTGTGATCAGATTGGTTAGTTTTCTGTAATTGTCATTTTCATTCTGTCTCCCCTCTGCTGGATAGGATAAGAAGCTTCTGGAAGCTTCCTGATAGGAGAGACTGACTGTGGGGGAATCTGTCTTGTTCTAATGAGTTGGGGCCATGCTCAGTAAATCTTTAATCCAATTTTCTATTGATGGGTGGGGCTGTGTTCCCTCCCTGTTGTTTGGCCTGAGGCCAAACTATTGTAGAGTACAATGACAATAATGGTGACCTCTTTCAAAAGGACTTTCACTTGCACTTTTGTATTCAGTGCCTCTGACCCCACAGCAGACCACTGTCGACCTCAACCAGAGACTCCTGGATACTCACAGGCAAGTCTGGCTCAGTCTCTTGTGGGGACACTGCTCCTTTCTTCTGGCTCCTGGTGCACACAAGGTTTTGTTTGTGCCCTCCAAGAGTCTGTTTCCCCAGTCCTGTGGAAGTTCTGTAATCAAATCCCACTGGCCTCCAAAGTCAAATTCCCCAAGGGTTCTCAGTCCCTTTGCCAGATCTCCAAGTTTGGAAATCTGCTATGCATCCTAGAACTTTCTTAACAGTGTGAAAATTTTTTGGTATAATAGTTCTGCAGTTTGTGGTTTGTCTGCTCGGTGGCTTTATGGTGGGGCTAATGACAACCTCTTCCAAGATGGCTTATGCCACATGGTGTTTATCCCAGATTTGCTGCATCCAAGCCCCTGTTCCTATGGCAGGCCACTCAAACACACAAAGTCAGGTCTGGCTCAGTCTCTGCTGGGATCTCTGAGTCCTGGTGCACAAAATGATTTGTTTGAGCCCTCTGAGCATATCTGGGGAGTACAGTGTTTTATTCTAAATGCAATTTTTCCCCTCCTACCATCTTGTTGGGGCTTATTCTTTGCTCTTGGATGTGAAATATCTTTTTCTTTTCAATTGGATCCGACATTCTACTGTTGATGGTTGTTCAGTAGCCAGTTGCAATTTTGAGTTCTAGCTGGAGAAGATGAGCACAGGTACTTCTACCCCACCAACTTGTGAAATTCTCATAGTCAACAAAAAGTCTGAAATGCAGTACTTGGGGGCAATCTCAAAAATGACACAATGATCTTGGTTCATTTCCAAGGTAAACCATTCAGCATCACAGTAATCCAAGTTTATGCCCCAACCACTAATGCCAAAGAAATTGAAGTTGAACAATTCTAAGATGACCTACAGGAACTTCTAGAACAAGTACAAAAAAAAAAAAAAAAAAGATGTCTTTTTCATCATAAGGAACTGGAATGCAAAAGTAGGAAGTCAAAAGATACCTGGAGTAACAGGCAAGTTTGGCCTTGGAGTACACATAAAGCAGGGCAAAGTCTAACGGAGTTTTGCCAAGAGAATGAACTGCTCATAGCAAATTCCCTCTTCCAACAACACAAAAGAAGACTTTACACATGGACCTCACCAGATGGTCAATACAAAAAATCAGATTGATCCTATTATTTGCAACTAAAGATGGAGAAGCTCTATACAGTCAGCAAAAACAAGACTGGGATCTGACTGTGGCTCAAATCATGAACTCCTTATTGCCAAATGGAGACTTAAATTGAAGAAACTAGGGAAAATCACTAGACCACTAAGGAATGAACTAAATCAAATCCCTTGAGATAATACAGTGGGAGTGAAAAATAGATACAAGGGGTTACATCAGATAGACAGAGTGCCTGAAGAATGATGGATGGAGGTTTGAGACATTGTACAAGCAGCAATGATCAAGACCACCCCCAAGAAAAAGAAATACAAAAAGGCAAAATGGTTGTCTGAGGAGGTCTTACAAATAGATGAGAAAAGAAGAGAAGCTAAAGGCAAAGGAAGAAAGGAAAGATATACCCATTTGAATGTAGAGTTCCAAAGAATAGCAAGGAGAGAGGAAAAAAAAAGCCTTCTTAAGAAAACAATGCAAAGAAATAGAGGAAAACAATGGAATGGGAAAGACTAGAGATCTCATCAAGAAAATTAGAGACACCAAAGGAATATTTCATTAAAAAGGTAGGGACAATAAAGGACAGAAATGGTATGGGCCTAACAGAAGCATAAGATATTAAGAAGAAGTGGCAAGAATGCACAGAAGAACTATGCAAAAAGCATCTTCATGACCCAGATAACCACAATGGTGTGTGATCACTTACCTAAAGCCAAACATCCTGGAATGTGTAGTCAAGCAGGCCTTAAGAAGCATCACTAAGAACAAAGGCAGCAGAGGTGACAGAATTCCAGTTGAGCTATTTCAAATCCTAAAAGACGGTGCTTTTAAAGTGCTACACTCAATATGCCAGCAAATGTGGAAAACTCAGCAGTGGCCACAGGACTGGAAAATGTCAGTTTTCATTCCAACCCCAAAGAAAGGTAATTCCAAAGAATGCTCAAACTACCACACAATTGCACTCATCTCACACGCTAGCAGAGTAAAGCTCAAAATTCTCCAAGCAAGGTTCCAACAGTACATGTACTGAGAACTTCCAGATGCTCAAGCTGGATTTAGAAAAGGCAAAGGAACCAGAGATTAATTTCCAACCTCATAGAAATAGTAAGAGAGTTCCCAAAAATCATATACTTCTGCTTATTGACTATGCCAAAACTTTCGACTATGTGGATTACAACAAACTGGAAAATTCTGAAAGAGATGGGAATACCATACCACCTTACCTGCCTCCTGAGAAATCTGTATGCAGGTTAGGACACATCAGTTAGAACTGCACATGGAACTACAGACTGGATGCAAATTTGGAAAGTGGTACCTCAAGGTTGTATATTTTCACCCTGCTTATTTAACTTCTGTGCAGAATACAGCGTGTAAAATGCTGGGCTGAATCAACTCACAATCTGGAAGCAAAGTGGCTGGGGAAAATATCAATAATCTTGGATATGCAGATGACATCACCTTTATGGCAGAAATCGAAGAGGAAGCAAAGAGCCTCTTGATGAAAGGGAAAGAGGAGGGTGAAGAAGCTGACTTAAAACTCAACATTCAGAAAACTAAGATCATGGCTTCCTGCTTATCACATCATGGCAAAAAGATGGGGAAACAATGGAAACCATGACAGACTATTTTCTTGGGCTCCAAAATCACTGCAGATGGTGGCTGCAGCCATGAAATTAAAAGACATTTGCCCCTTAGGAAAAAAGCTATGACCCACCTAGACAGCATATTAAAAAGCAGAGACATTACTTTGCCAACAATGGTCCATCTAATCAAAGCTATGATGTTTCCAGTAGTCATGTGTGATGTGAGAGTTGGACTATAAAGAAACTTGAGCACCAAATAATTGATTCTTATGAACTGTGGTGTTGGAGAAGACTCTTGAGAGTCCCTTGGACTGCAAGGAGATCCAAACAGTCCATCCTAAAGGAAATCAGTCCTGAATATTCATTGGAAGGACTGATGCTGAAGCTAAAGCTCTAATACTTTGGCCACCTGATGTGAAGAACTGGGTCATTGGAAAAGACTCTGATGCTGAGAAAGATTGAAGGCAGGAGAAGAAGGGGACAACAGAAGATGAGATGGTTGAATGGCATAACAGACTCGAATGAACATAAGTTTGAGCAAGCTCCAGGAGTTGGTGATGGTCAGGGATGCCTGGCATGCTGCAGTCCATGGAGTTGTAGAGAGTTGGATATGACTGAGCGACTGGGCTGAACTGAAGCTTAGATGCACTATAATATATACAGTATGATAAAAGGAGTAAGATTCATTTTATTATGTAAAAATAAATATTATTTCTGTACAGTTTGTATTAATTAAAAATTGCTGTTAATCCTACTCCAGGGGACATGTGATCCACTTATACATGATTCCCTTATACCTGAGATGGACAAGTGTCCAGAGATCAGACTGTAGGTACACAGCTCAGGAAGAAATGCAGGTTGTACAACCACCTGTGTTTCAGGCACTCCCACAAAAAATCCTTGAGAGTGGGGAGAGAACCAAGAGGTTCATCTTCTGAAGTCAGCATCTTTGCTTTTGGACAATAAAGGTTTGATTTTGAGACCAGAAAGATGCCTATGGAGCCACATTTTCTGGAATTGAGCATGTGGTAGTGGAAGGGTCCTGGTTAAGGGCTTTCTGCCCCAGCAGTCAACAAGTAATTGGGTTCCATGTTCAAAAGCCACAGATAGAGGGAGGTGGGAGGGGGGATCGGGAAGGGGAACACATGTAAATCCATGGCTGATTCATGTCAATGTATGGCAAAAACCACTACAATATATTAAAAAATAAATAAATAAATAATAAAATAAAACAAAGGGGACTTTCAGAGTAGGTGTCATTACAGCGAGTCCTAAAAGATGATAGAAGTTTGCAAGATAGAAACTTTCTTCAGACATAAAAAGAAATACATCTCTAAATACATCACTGTGAAAGAGCATGGTTCATTTGGTAAACCATGGGTATTCTGGCATGACTGGCACATAGAAGAGGTTTTAGAGAATGACAGAAGATGAAACTAAAAAACAAACAAAAAAAAAAGGTAAGCAGAAATTAGATGATTAAGGCCCTTGCCAAGCTAAGACACTTGGAATTTTTTGCTCTAGGTAGGAAGGAAGACTCCATAAAAGAATTCAGAAACAGGAAATTTTCAGCCAAGGGAATAGAGAACTCAAAGAGAACAGTATTCTTTTTCTGATATTAACTGGGTAAAATGCAGAAATGTAAGTTTCCTATGGTATTTTATGGAACTAGCATCAATTTGTGGACTTTAAGAAATGCTCTACATAAGGAGGATCTTTTATTTCATGTAAACTCTCTAACAATGAAATAGCATTGTGAGGTGATGAGTTTCTTACCACAGGAGGTATTAAAGTAGAGGTTTAAAAGGCCTATAAAGGCCTATAAAAGGCACACAAAGAATGTAGAGTGGGAAGTAGAAAAGACAACCAATAACATGTGTTCCCTCTTAGATTGTAAGATTTTCTATTTCTTCTGTACTTTGGTATGCCGGTATGTTACATGCTACATAGGTATTGAGCAACTGATTGTCTATAGCAAAATACAAAATTAGAGATAAGCCTTTAAAAGCAGTTTCTAGACCTCACTGACTTTGTGGAAATACATTTATAAATCAAATCAAATTTCATTGTATAAAGAACTCAGACTTCAGAAGCTGATATTTCAAGCTAAAAGTACAAAAGGGAACACTCTCAAATTATAGCTAAAATAGTTTACCATTCCTAAAGTTTATTTTCCAATATTAAGAATAATTTAACCTTCACTTCATGAAGACAAAGTCAATTATATTAAAGTATTTTAAAACTGCCTTCTCACAAGTTGGGTTTATAACATGGCTGTGTTCTTTAACAAGAAAACTGTTGCCATATTCTTCTTAGTCTAAATTATCTTACTTGAATTATTTTCCATGGTGATTAAAGTTAAACAGTATGTCAATCTTCTTTTTCACCTCATATACAATGAATTCTCAGAGTTGCATTTAGCTTATCAATATGTTTAATAACATACAACTGTTCCTGCTAATTTTAACTATATAAAGGTGCTCAAACAGATGGAAATCTATGAATGGTGTTATTTGTATAGCTCTTTTTTGATTAATAAAATATTTGACAAACTAAAAAAATAAAAAAAGAAAACAGCCACAGATACCACCAAGCCTGTTTGCCCATAGCACAGCAAACCAGGCTCCGGCAGCAGCAGATGCAGTAAAGGAAGGTTCTATCATCGTCACGAAGCAAGGGTTGGGGGGAGGGGGAATGACAAGCCTCAAATCCACTCCTATTTGACCTTTGACTCACTTTTTTTTTTTTAAAGGAAGAACTAATAAGCTAGGATTAATCATCATCTTGCAACATTTCTGTGACACTTTTCAATCTAGTTTCAGGAGTCAGGATGTCTCAGGTTTATGATTCTCTGGTCAAGTGGTCCATGGCTCAGGGACTCATCTTGACCAGGAGAAACAGCCTGAGTTGTGGTTAATGATAATACCTAAAAAGAGCAATATTAGTACACTAACTGTGTTACTGACAACATCAACTTTAGTCACCTGACTCTGGTTGATTTGTGTTCAGTTAACAGAGGACTGTTCCCACAGTCACTGTCACACTTGTCCCCACAGGGTCAGGGGACAAGAAAGAAAATGAAGTTTTGGATACAGTTAATCATAAACTCAGTAAGTGACCCTGTTTTAGAGGGACTCAGTTTTACAGATATACAACAATATGTATAACTGCACCACATCCTTTCAAATTCTACTGAAAATCCAAAAGTCATTACCTTGTGTTATGTCTAGAATAATGGCATTCAGTATTGTTCAGTCACTCAGTAATGGCTGACACTGTGCGACCCCATGGACTACTGCATGCCAGGCTTCCCTGTCCTTCACCATCTCCTGGAGGTTGCTCAAACTCATGTTATTCAAGTCAGTTATACCATTCAACCATCTCATCCTCTGCTGTACCCTTCTCCTGCCTTTAATCTTTTCAAGTATCAGGGTCTTTTCCAATGAGTCAGTTCTTTGCATCAGGTGGCCAAAGTATTGGAGTTTCAGCTTCAGCATCAGCCTTTCCAATGAATATTAAAGACTGATTTCCTTTGGGATTGACTCCTTGGATCTCTTTAAAGTTCAAGGGACTCTCAAGAGTCTTCTCCAACATCACAGTTCAAAAGCATCAGTTCTTCAGCACTAAGCTTTCTTTATGGTCCAACTCTCACATCCATACATGACTACTGGAAAAATCATAGCTTTGACTAGATGGACCTTTATTGGCAAAGTGATGTCTCTGATTTTTAATATGCTGTCTAGGTGGGTCATAGCTTTTCCTCCAAGGAGCAAGTGTCTTTTAATTTCATGGCTGCAATCACCATCTACAGTGATTTTGGAGCTCCCCAAAATTTAGTCTGTCACTGTTTGCATTGTTTTCCCATGTATTTGCATGAAGTGATGGAACTGGATGCCATGATCTTAGTTTTCTGAATGATGAGTTTTAAGCCAACTTTTTGACTCTCTTCTTTCACTTTCATCAAGAGGCTCTTTAGTTCTTTACTTTCTGTCATAAGGGTGGTGTCATCTGCATATCTGAGGTTTTTGATGTTTCTCCTGGCAATCTTGATGCCACCTTGTGCTTCATCCAGCCCAGCATTTCTCATGATGTACTCTGCTTATAAGATAAATAAGCAGGGTGACCATATGAAGCCTTGATGTACTCCTTTTCCTCTTTGGAACCAGTCTGTTGTTCCATGTTCAGTTCTAACTGATGCTTCTTGACCTGCATACAGATTTCTCAAGAAGCAGGTCAGGTGGTCTGGCATTCCCATTTCTTTCAGAATTTTTCACAACTTGTTGTGATCCACACAGTCAAAGTCTTTGGCATAGTCAATAAAGCAGGTGTTTTTCTAGAATTCTCTTGCTTTTTCTACAATCCAATGAATGTTGGGAATTTGATCTCTCGTTCCTCTGCCTTTTCTAAATCTAGCTTGAACATCTGGAAGTTCTTGGTTCACGTACTGATGAAGTCCAGCTTGGAGAATTTTGAGGACTATTTTGCTAGCATGTGAAGTGAGTGTTTGTACATCTTTGGCATCACCCTTCCTTGGGATTGGAATGAAAACTGACCTTTTCCAGTCCTGTGGCCACTGCTGAGTTTTCCAAATTTGCTGAAATATTGAGTGCAGCACTTTAATTGAATCATCTTTTAGGGTTTGAAAAAAATAACTCAGTAGGCATCCAGTATGAAGAGCTAGAAATTACCACAGTATATTGTAATTATACCATATAATTATGATAATCATACCATAAAATTACCACAGTATATGTCCATATTTCATGCACACTGTGCAGAAAGCACAAAAGGATGCCTCCTTCCAGAAACAATTACCTTAAATCCAGTGACTATTCTATGCATGGGACACAGCTGAAGACTGTGGGAAAATGTATTGCACCGGTATGTGTGTTAGATACCACACAGTATAATGAAACATTGCCCACTTTGGATAATTCCTCATTTCTTACTCTGACCTATAGGACATGATAACCACTAGATGGCACCATTTATTCTCTTCTCTATTACCTTTAATTTTTTCCGTGAGCAAATAGTCCTCATAAGACATTAACAATAGAAATGATTTGTTATTATTCTCTGAGCTGCTTTAACAGACCGAATAGCCCTCATATTCTTTGAAGAGGCACTAGCGTGATCAATCCAATTTCAAAGTGGTGAAGCATTGTGGAATATATGTGAGTTTATTCTAATAACCTTGAAGAAGTTTTAGAATTTAATATTCTCTACTGATGAATTCACATGATTCCATGGATCTTTTTTTTCAGTGATTTTCAACTCTCTTCTTCCACTTCATACTGCATCTTAATTAGTGTTAAATTGCCCTCTGTGCCCCATATAGCCAGGAAACATCCAAGATATTGTTCTTCCTTCCAAGTGGCTGTAGCTACCCCCCCAACTCCCCCTTCCCCTACCCCTTTCAATTGCTAGAACCTAAGTCATTCCCAGTTTTTTTCCAAATATGTTTTTTTTTTTTCCTTCAATCTGTTCTTCACATGAAGACATTATTGCTGTTCTCAAAATGCAGCTTGATCATTTCATTGTTCTGCTAAAGACTGATGATTACTTTTTGTGTTAGCTGCTCACTCAGTCATGTCCAACTCTTCGCACCCCCATGGACTGTAGCCCACCAGGCTCCTCTGTCCATGGATTCTCCAGGCAGAATGCTGGAGTGGATAGCCATTCCCTTCTCCAGGGGATCTTCCCAACCCAGGGACCAAAACCAGGTCTCCTGCATTGCAGGCAGATTATTTACCATCTGAGCCACAGGGTTTTCTAAAACATTTAAATCAGAACTAAGGCTTCACCTTATATTCTTTCAATTGTTCTTTGCTTATTCAATATGATCTTCTTCTATCTATTATAAGATAAGAAAAAGAAACTCAGATAGCAAACAAAAATAGGGAAGTATAAAAATAAATGAGTTCTGAGGCACTTTAACAAGACCTCTAAGGCACTGCTGCTGGACCCACACAGAACAAAGTGTGAAGTCGCTCAGTCGTGTCCGACTCTTTGTGACCCACGGACTGTAGCCCACCAGGCTCCTCGCTCCATGGGATTCTCAGGGGTTGCCATTTCCTTCTCCAGGGGATCTTCCTGACTCAGGGATCAAACCTGGGTCTCCTGCACTGCAGGCAGACTCTTTACCTCTGAGCCACCAGGGAAGCCCAGTTCACACTCTACCTCCCAAACAAAGCATACCTCCTCCTCCAAGTCTTTTCTGACTACTTCATCCCTGAATGTTCTCGTCCTTAGATGATTTCTGTCTTCTTACTTTTCACATGGAACACAAGTTAGTAAGTATTTATTGCACTTTTCTTCTGTCTCATTTCTCTCTGGGAGAGGGTCAAATTCTTGAGGCCAGAGGCTCTTGCTAAACTGCCCTCTCCATGGCACACACTATGATTTCTGCCCGGAGGTTAACACCTAGGGTTGGGAAGATATAATTAAAACATTAACAGAGAGCACTCTTGAAATTGTATGCATAAGAAATATGAAAGAAAGTAGTGATGCTAGTTTAAGAAGGAAAGATCCCACTTAAAAGTGGCAAAAAGAAATGCACTATATAGGCATAGAAAGACATATGTAAATCCTGATATGTTAAAATAAAGGAACAGTTGTAATCCTCACTAAAAACAAACAAACAAAAAGACAGTAGCTATTTACTGTTAAGTGAAAGAAGACAGTCTGAAAAGCTACATACAACATGATTCCAACTATATGACAATTAGAAAAGGCAAAACAAGAGACAGTAAAGAGATGGACTGTTTCCAGGGTTTGAGGATGGTGGAGGACAGGGATGAATAAATGAAATAGAAGGAAAACCATGCTGTAGGATAAAGTAATGCATTTGACATGCATTTGTCAAAATTGATAAAACTGTACAACACAAAGAATAAAACAATGTAGCTTATGTATTTCAGTTAAAAATGTATCAATATTGGTTCATTAACTGTAGCAAAATGTATTATATTAATGCAAGATGTTAATAATAAGAGAAATGGCAGAGACAGAGGGAGGGTATACAGATCTCTCTGTGCTATCTGTTCAGTGTGTCTGTAAATCAAAAACTGCCAAAACACTAAGGCTACTTCTTAGTCAAGATATTAAGAGAACTCTCCCAGGAACCCAAGATAATAGTCATGTCCTTACTCATAATTGATTGACTAATTGATTGTCATTGCTGAAACTCACCAAGATGTTGATGACAATGATTCAAAGTAATTTACCCCTCCAGAGAAATGACCTGTCCTAAGTTTTAATGAGAACTGAATAACTCAACATCATGTGCTCATGTTCTCCTGCAAGACCTCCAAAATTACAAGTGTTCAGGAGTCTCCAGTGGAGGCATGCATAGGCAGTGGTCTGTTGCAGGGTTTTGGGCACTGAGTGTGGAAGAGTGTGCACTTTTGAAAGAGGTCACCGTTATCTTCATTACCTCCACCATAGTTTGGACTCAGGTCAAACAACAGAGAGGGAACACAGTCCCACCCATCAACAGAAAAGGATTAAAGATTTACTGAGTATGGCCCTACCCAAAGGACAAGACCCAGTTTCCCCCACAGTCAGTCAGGAAGCTTCGGAAGCCACTTATCTATCAGAGGGCAGACAGGCTGAAAACCCCAATCACAGAAAATAATCAAATTGATCACATGGACCACAGCCTTGTCTAACTCAGTGAGACTATGATCCATGCTGTGTAGGGTCCAAGAAGGACAGGTCATGGTGGAGATTACTAAGGATGGACATAAAGTCTGAAGCTGTAAAGAACAATATTGCATAGGAAACTGGAATGTTAGGTCCATGAATCAAGGCAAATTGGAAGTGGTCAAACAAGAGATGGCAAGAGTGAACATCGACATTTTAGGAATCAGTGAACTAAAATGGACTGCAATGGGTGAATTTAACTCAGATGACCATTATATCTACTATTGTGGGGAAGAAACCCTTAGAAGAAATGGAGTAGTCCTCATAGTAAACAAAAGAGTCTGAAATGGAGTGCTTGGATGCAATCTCAAAAATGACAGAATGATCTCTGTTCATTTCCAAGGCAACCCATTCAATATCAGAGTAATCCAAGTCTATGCTAAAGAAGATGAAGTTGAATGGTTCCATGAAGACCTACAAAAATTTCTAGAACTAACACCAAAAAAAAAAAAAAAAAAGTCCTTTTCATCATAGGAGACTGGAATGCAAAACTAGGAAGTCAAGAGATACCTGGACAGCTCATGTTTGGCCTTGGAGTACAAAATGAAGCAGGGCAAAGGCTAACAGAGTTTTGCCAAGAGAACGCACTGGTCATAGCAAACTCCCTCTTCCAACAGCACAAGAGAAGACGTGTGGACATCATCATACGATCAATAGCAAAATCAGACTGGTTATGTTCTTTACAGGCAAAGATGGAGAAGCTCTATACAGTCAGCAAAAACAAGACCAGGAGCTGACTGTGGCTCAAATCGTGAACTCCTTATTGCCACATACACACTTAAATTGAGGAAAGTAGGGAAAACTATAGGCCATTCAGGTATGACCTAAATTAAATCCCTTATTATTATACAGTAGAAGTGACAAATAGGTTCAAGGGATTAGATCTGATGGACTGAGTGCCTGAAGAACTATAGACAGAGGTTCATGACATTGTACAGGAGGCAATGATCAAGATTATCCCCAAGAAAAAGAAATGCAAAAACAGAAAATGGTTGTCTGAGAAGACCTTATATAGAACTGAGAAAAGAAGAGAAGCTAAAGGCAAAGGAGAAAAGGAAAGATACACCCATCTGAATGCAGAGTTCCAAAGAATAGCAAGGAGAGATAAGAAAGCCTTCTTCAGTGATCAGTGCAAAAACATAGAGGAAAACAATAGAATGGGAAAGATTAGAGATGTCTTCAAGAAAATAAGAGATACCAAGGGAACATTTCATGCAAAGATGGCCTCAATAAAGGACAGAAAAGGTATGGACCTAACAGAAGCAGAAAATATTAAGAAAAGTTGACAAGAATATACAGAAGTATACAAATAAAAAGATCTTCATGACCCAGATAACCACAGTGATGTGATCACTCATGTAGAACCAGACATCCTGGAGTGTGAAGTCAAGTGGGCCTTAGGAAGCATCACTACAAACAAAGCTAGTGGAGGTGATGGGATTCCAGTTAACTATTTCAAATCCTAAAAGATGATGCTGTGAAAGTACTGCACTCAATATGCCAGCAAATGTGGAAAATCAGCAGTGGCCACAGGACTAGAAAATGTCAGTTTTCATTTCAATCCCAAAGAAAGGCAATGCCAAAGAATGCTCAAACTACCACACAATTACACTCATCTCACATGCTAGCAAAGTAATGCTCAAAATTCTCCAAGCCAGTCTTCAATAGTACATGAACTGTGAACTTTCATATGTTCAACCTCGATTTAGAGAATGCAGAGCAACCAGAGATCAAATTGCCTGTATCCATTGGATCATTGAAAAAGTAAGTGAGTATCAGGAAAATATCTACTTCTGCTTTATTGACTATACCAAAGCCTTTGACTGTGTGGATCACAACAAACTATGGAAAATTCTTCAAGAGATGGGAATACCAAACCACCTGACCTGCCTCCTGAGAAACCTGTATACAGGTCAAGAAGCAACAGTTACAACTGGACATGAAACAACGGACTGGTTCCAAATAGGGAAAGCAGTACATCAACATATTTTGTCAAGGTATATTGTCACCCTGCTTACTTAACTTATATGCAGAGTACATCATGTGAAATGCCAGACTGGATGAAGCACAAGCTGGAATCAAGATTGCCAGGAGAAATATCAATAACCTCAGATATGCAGATGACACCACCCTTATGGCAGAAAGCAAAGAAGAACTAAAGAACCTCTTGATGAAAGTGAAAGAGGAGAGTGAAAAAGTTGGCTTAAAGCTCAACATTCATAAAAGTAAGATCATGGCATTCGGTCCCATCACTTCTTGACAAATTGATGGGAAAACAATGGAAACAGTGAGAGACTTTATTTTTGGGTGGTCTCCAAAATCATTGCAGATGGTGACTGCAGCCATGAAGTTAAAAGATGCTTGCTCCTTGGAAAAAAAAGCTATGACCCACCTAGACAGCATATTAAAAAGCAGAGACATTACTTTGCCAGCAAATGTCCATCTAATCAAAGCTATGGTTTTTCCAGTAGTCATGTATGGATGTGAGAGTTGGACTATAAAGAAAGTTAAATGCTAAAGAACTGATGGTTTTGAACTGTGGTGCTGGAGAAAACTCGAGTCTCTTGGACTGTAAGGAGATCAAACCAGTCAATCCTAAAGGAAATCAGTCCTGAATATTCATTTCAAAAGAATGAAGCTGAAGCTGAAACTCCATGTTTTTGGCCAGCTGATGTGAAGAACTGACTCACTGGGAAAGACCCTGATGCTGGGAAAGAGTGAAGGCAAGAAAAGGGGATCACAGAGGATGAGATGGTTGGATGGCATCACCTAATCGGTGGAAACGAGTTTGAGCATTTCCTGGAATTGATCAGTGGACAGGGAAGTCTGGCGTGCTGCAGTCTATGGGGTCACAAAGAGCTGGACATGACTGAGTGACTAAACTGAATTGAACTGAAGACCGAAAAAGTATATGTGATTTTGGTAGCAGCCAATTACATGTTGACTTACTATAAAAATTACAAGCATTACTTATTGTAAAGATTAGTGCATTTTAATAAATCATCAAGTTGTGCTTATTTATGCTAAGATGATATACTATTAGCCAGTGAGCAGAATTACAGGAGTCATGTTGGCACTACGAGTCTTGTCATATGTTGATTAATTATTTAAATAGCTTTCTCTGTTAATAATTTGTCTGTAACCTTCACTAACTTTTAAACTGGGCATTTGTAATTTTCTTACTAATTTGTAGACCGTCATTATATGCTTTGGATTAAAGATTCTATTGTCATTCAATCTACCTCTTCTCTTTGTTTATGGTCTTTTCTGTTATTAATATTTTCAAATGTTATTTTTAACAGTCAAATCTACCATAAATGAAAAACCCTTGCCCATCTATGGCCCCATTCTTTGTTCTTTCTGTGATCTTGCCATGCCTGGGGTAGGGATTTGAGGTTAGCTATTACTTATGACTGCCAGTGTATAGTTAAAAACTCCATGATGCCTGTACATCCAACCTCATTATTTTTGCCTCCTGTCATCCATCCCACTGCCCCACTTACACATTCAGATGGAGATGACATGAGGAGGAGTTGTCCAACACAGTGATTAAGAAAATGGAACTGGATGTTCTAGATGGTTCAGGGAAATCAGTGTAGGAAAATGTGATTATGCTATTAGTGTGGTACAGCCAGAATCTTATAAAAGTGAACAGGTTGTGTTTATTTCTCTATGAATGTACTGATTTTTTAAAATCACTGTCATGTTTCCAAGACCCAAGAGTATATTTGTCAGTAGAGACAGAATCTGTCAAATCATGCTGATTTTAAGAGTCTTGGCAGGGAATTTCCCTGGTGGTCCAGTGGCTAAGACTCTGTGCTCCCGATAAAGGGAGCCCAGGTTCAATATCTGGTCAGGGAACTGGCCTCACATGCTTCAACTAAGACTTGGCACAGCCAAATGAATACACAGTGTTGCTCTGTTTTGTTTTTAAGAATCTAGGCAGTATTATAGGAAAGACGTTTAATCTAGCTAAAAATCAGGAAAAAGTCAATTTAAACACAAGATAGTATTTTAAAATTCAAATTGGGAGTGGGAATCCTAAAAAAAGGAGTGTTGGGGAAGGACAGGGAAACAGTTATCTACATACAGAATTGGTATAGTTGTAAAATCCAAGGAAATTTGTGAAGAAGTATTTCAATATTTTATAGATCTAGCAGTTCCACTTCTATGAGTCTTTCCTAGAGAAATCTATACCAGTGTGCAAAGTTATACTTACAAAAAATCTTTTCTGCTGCATTGTTAGCAATGGCAACATATCAGAGGGAATCCAGATTCTCAACAATACAGACGGTTAGACAGGTGGCAGTGGAGCCATGCTCTGGAAAACTTAGCTTCAGAGTAAGGAACTGAAATAAGGCAGGCCAATGTGCATGGATGTTAAAATTCCAAGATACATCTTACCACTCCATTTGGTAGTACTCATCATATTTTAAAATACACATACCTGATACATAAATTCCATGTGCAATTTTCTGTCCAACAAAACCACAGAAAGCTACAGATTTCTGATCAATATCTCCCAAACTATACAGTCAATTGTAAGAAATATGTTCAAAAAATCAGAAATATGTTCAAAACAGCAGATTTTTAAGAGCTCATTGTCCCCTCACCTACTTCTCTCCTGCTATGGCAATGACTAGAAGATTGCATGTAGACAAGAGAGCAAAGCTAACTCCCACCTCAAATCTTATCTGTCAACTATAGGATATCCAGTTCAGCCCAGTTCAGTTCAGTCACTCAGTGGTGTCTGACTCTTCATGACCTCATGGACTGCAGCACACCAGGTTTCCCTGTCCTTCACCATCTCCTGGAGTTTTCTCAAACTCATTGTGATTGAGTCAGTGATGCCATTCAACCATTTCATCCTCTGCCACCCCCTTTTCCTCTTGCCCTCAATCTTTTCCAGCTTCAGAGTCTTTTCCAAAGAGTCAGCTCTCACATTAGGTGGCCAAAGTATTGGAGCTTCAGTTTCAGCATCAGTCCTTCCAATGAATATTCAGGGTTGATTTCCTTTGGAATTGACTGGTTTG
Organism: Odocoileus virginianus; assembly: GCF_023699985.2. Lineage (NCBI taxonomy): Eukaryota > Metazoa > Chordata > Mammalia > Artiodactyla > Cervidae > Odocoileus > Odocoileus virginianus. The sequence goes on from NW_027224330.1 coordinate 1,729,577, forward strand.
ATCTCCTTGCAGTCCAAGGGACTCTCAAGAATCTTCTCCAGCACCACAGTTTGAAAGCATCAATTCTTTGGTGCTCAGCCTTCTTTATGGTCCAACTCTCACATCATACATGACTACTGGAAAAATCATAGCTTTGATTATATGGACCTTTGTAGGCAAAGTGATGTCTCTGCTTTTGAATACACTGTCTAGATTCATCATAGCTTTTCTTTCAAGAAGCAAACGTCTTTTAATTTCATGGCTGCAGTCACTGTCTACAGTGATTTTGGAGCCCAAGAAAATAAAGTCTGTCAGTGTTTCTGTTGTTTCCAAAAATCTTTGCCATGAAATGATGGGGCCAGATGTCATGATCTTCATTTTGGAATGTTGAGTTTTAACCCAGCTTTTTCACTCTCCTGTCACCTTCATCAAGAGGCTTTTTAGTTCCTCTTTGTTTTCTGCCATTAAAGTGGTACCATCTGCATATCTGAGATTATTGATAATAATCTGGAAATCTTGATTCCAGCTTGTGAGTTGATTCAGCCCAGCATTTCACAGGATATACTCTGCATATGGAAAGCAATGACAAACCTAGACAGTGTGTTGAAAAGCAGAGACATTACTCTGCCAACAAAGGTCCATATAGTCAAGGCTATGGTCTTCCCAGTGGTCACATACAGTTGTGAGAGCTGGACCATAAAGAAGGCAGAATGCCAAAGAATTGATGCCTTCAAACTGTGGTGCTGGAGAAGACTCCTGAAAGTCCCTTGGACAGCAAGGAGATCAAACCAGTCAATCTTAAGGGGAGATCAACCCTGAATATTCACTGGAAGGACTGATGCTGAAGCTGAAGCTCCAGTATTTTGGTCATCTGATGTGAACAGATGACTCATTGGAAAAGTCCCTGATGCTGGGAAAGATTGAGGGCAGAAGGAGAAGAGGGCATCAGAGGATGAGATGGCTGGACTGCATCACCAATGCAATGAACATGAACTTGGATAAACTCTGGGAGATGGTGAGGGGCAGGGAGGCCAGGCATGCTGCCTGGAGTCCACGGGATCACATAGACATGACTGGGCAACTGAACAGCAACAACTCTGCTTATATGTTAAATAGCAGAGTGATACTAAACAGCCTTCACATATTCTTTTCTCAATTTTGAGCCAGTACATTTTCCCATGTTCAGTTCTAACTGTTGCTTCTTGTCCTGCATACAGCTTTATCAGGAGACAGGTAAGTTGGTCTGGTATTCCCACCTCTTTAAGAATTTTCCACAATTTGCTGTGATCCACATAGTCAAAGACTTTAATACGGTCAATAAAACACAAGTGGATATTTTTCTGGAATTTCCTTGCTTTTTCTATGATCCAATGAATGTTGGCAATTTGATCTCTGGTTCCTCTGCCTCTTCTAAATCCAGCTTGTACATCTGGAAATTCTGGTTCATGTACTTTGAAGCCTAGCTTGAAGGATTTTGAACATTACCTTGCTAGCATGTGAAATGAGTGCAATTGTGCAGTAGTTTGAACATTCTTTGGCATTTCCCTTCTTTGGAATTGAAATAAAAACTGACCTTTTCCAGTCCTGTGGCTGGAACTACAGGGTATAATGAACTCATTTAAAAAATATATTCAAAGGAACCTGAGAACTTAGATGAAAGACTTCAATAAATTTCTTCCTAAAATAGGCAGTAAATAAACAATTTAGGAAGAGTTGCAGTAGAAGGGTGTGAAATGTCTTTCTCTGTGTCTTAAAATTATAACATTCCCATATATGTCCACAGCGGTTTAAATATTTTACATTATATATATATATATATATATATATATATATATATATATAGATATATATATATATATATATATATATATATATATATATATATATATCTATATATATATATATCTGTCAACTATAGGATATCCAGTTCAGCCCAGTTCAGTTCAGTCACTCAGTCGTGTCTGACTCTTCATGACCTCATGGACTGCAGCACACCAGGTTTCCCTGTCCTTCACCATCTCCTGGAGTTTTCTCAAACTCATGTGATTGAGTCCGTGATGCCATTCAACCATTTCATCCTCTGCCGCTATATATATATATATATATATATATATATATATATATATATATATATATATAGAAACTATATCTATATATATATTCACAGAATGAAATATATCCTATCTTTAATGCCAGAGTCCCCAAAACTCACAAAACATAAATTGACTGCCACTCACACACCCAAGTTCTCTTCCAATCTACACGGTAAATTCTAAGTTCAATTACACAGATGGTGAGGCCAAATTTCAAAAAAAAAGGACCACACTCCATTTTTGCTATCACCAAGTGTACAGAAATATCTTTAGTTTCAGTAAATCACATTCTAAAATTAATAGTTACTCAAGCTGTCTATGGACCAGAGTTTATTATGTGAGTGTCTGCTTTCTATTGCAGGTAAAGAAGTTTGTGGTCTTTCATGGAACTTCCATTTACCAACCTGGAAATGGCATTCATTTTACTAGCTTTTGTTATCTTTTCCTTCTTTACCCTGGCTTCCATCTACACTGACCCTGATGAGAAGAATGAAGGTAAGGAGAGACAGCTCTTCATAATAGTCTCCATTTCCTTTCCCCACCCAATCATCTTTCTCTATGATTTGATTTGATTTAGTTTCTAATTGTATGTTTGAGGGGATGTGTGTGTGTGTGTGTGTCTGTGCGTGTGTGTGTGAGAGAGAGAGAGAAAGAGAGAGAGTTTGCTTGTTTAATAGCCTGAAATATCTACTATAATATTTTGCTCCTATTTATTAAGAAACATTTGGAAATGGTAACAGCTATTCACATGACTTTTTTTTTTCCATTTATTTTTATTAGTTGGAGGCTAATTACTTTACATCATTAGAGTAGTTTTTGTCATACATTGAAATGAATTAGCCATGGATTTACATGTATTCCCCATCCCAGTCCCCCCTCCCACCTCCCTTTCCACCTGATCCCTCTGGGTCTTCCCAGTGCACCAGGCCCGAGCACTTGTCTCATGCACCCAACCTGGGCTGGCGATCTGTTTCACCCTAGATAATATACATGTTTCAATGCTGTTCTCTTGAAACATCCCACCCTCGCCTTCTCCCAGAGTCCACAAGTCTGTTCTATACATCTGAGTCTCTTTTTCTGTTTTGCATATAGGGTTATCGTTACCATCTTTCTATATTCCATATATATGTGTTAGTATACTGTAATGGTCTTTATCTTTCTGGCTTACTTCGCTCTGTATAATGGGCTCCAGTTTCATCCATCTCATTAGAACTGATTCAAATGACTTCTTTTTAATGGCTGAGTAATATTCCATGGTGTATATGTACCACAGCTTCCTCATCCATTCACCTGCTGATGGGCATCTGGGTTACTTCCATGTCCTGGCTATTATAAACAGTGCTGCGATGAACATTGGGGTGCATGGGTCTCTTTCAGATCTGGTTTCCTTGCTGTGTATGCCCAGAAGTGGGATTGCTAGGTCATATGGCAGTTCTATTTCCAGCTTTTTAAGAAATCTCCACACTATTTTCCATAGTGGCTGTACTAATTTGCATTCCCACCAACAGTGTAAGAGGGTTCCCTTTTCTCCACACCCTCTCCAGCATTTATTGCTTGTAGACTTTTGGATAGCAGCCATCCTAACTGGCGTGTAATGGTACCTCATTGTGGTTTTGATTTGCATTTCTCTGATAATGAATGATGTTGAGCATCTTTTCATGTGTTTGTTAGCCATCTGTATGTCTTCCTTGGAGAAATGTCTGTTGAGCCCATTTTTTTATTGGGTCATTTATTTTTCTGGAGTTGAGCTGGAGGAGTTGCTTGTATATTTTTGAGATTAACCCTTTGTCTGTTGCTTCATTTGCTATTATTTTCTCCCAATCTGAGGGCTGTCTTTTCACCTTGTTTATAGTTTCCTTTGTTGTGCAAAAGCTTTTAAGTTTCATTAGGTCCCATTTGTTTATTTTTGCTTTTACTTCTAAAATTCCTAACAAAATTCTAGCAAACAGAATCCAACAACATATTAAAAAAATCATACATCATGACCAAGTGGGCTTTATCCCAGGAATGCAAGGATTCTTTAATATCCACAAGTCAATCAATGTAATACACCACATTAACAAATTGAAAGATAAAAACCATATGATTATCTCAATAGATGCAGAAAAAGCCTTTGACAAAATTCAACATCCATTTATGATTAAAACTCTCCAGAAAGCAGGAATAGAAGGAACATACCTCAACATAATAAAAGCTATATATGACAAACCCACAGCAAGCATCACCCTCAATGGTGAAAAATTGAAAGCATTTCCCCTGAAATCAGGAACAAGACAAGGATGCCCACTCCACCACTACTATTCAACATAGTTTTGGAAGTTTTGGCCACAGCAATCAGGGAAGAAAAAGAAATAAAAGGAGTCCAGATAGGAAAAGAAGAAGTGAAACTCTCTCTGTTTGCAGATGACATAATCCTCTACATAGAAAACCCTAAAGACTCTACCAGAAAATTACTGGAGCTAATCAATGAATACAGTAAAGTTGCAGGATATAAAATTAACACAGAGAAATCTCTTGCATTCCTATACACTAACAATGAGAAAACAGAAAGAGAAATTAAGGAAACAATACCATTCACCATTGCAACAAAAAGAATAAAATACTTAGGAGTATATCTACCTAAAGAAACAAAAGACCTATACATAGAAAACTATAAAACACTGATGAAAGAAATCAAAGAGGACACAAAGAGATGGAGAAATATACTGTGTTCATGGATTGGAAGAATCAATATTGTCAAAATGGCTATACTGCCCAAAGCAATCTATAGATTCAATGCAATCCCTATCAAACTACCAACGGTATTTTCCACAGAACTAGAACAAATAATTTCACAGTTTGTATGGAAATACAAACACCTCGAATAGCCAAAGTAATCCTGAGAAAGAAGAATGGAACTGGAGGAATCAATCGCCCTGACTTCAGACTATACTACAAAGCCACAGTCATCAAGACAGTATGGTACTGGCACAAAGACAGAAATATAGATCAATGGAACAGAATAGAAAGCCCAGAGATAAATCCAGGAACCTATGGTCACCTTATCTTCGACAAAGGAGGCAAGGATATACAATGGAAAAAAGACAACCTCTTTAACAAGCGGTGCTGGGAAAACTGGTCAACCACCTGTAAAAGAATGAAACTAGAACACTTTCTAACACCATACACAAAAATAAACTCAAAATGGATTAAAGATCTAAATGTAAGACCAGAAACTATAAAACTCCTAGAGGAGAACATAGGCAAAACACTCTCCAACATAAATCACAGCAGGATCCTCTATGACCCACATCCCAGAATTTTAACATGACTTTTAATCCCAGAAATTGATGGATCTTACTGCCCTAAATTTTACATATATATAAAATTTTTCTTTCACCATCCTCTTCCTGTTCCTCATCATTTTTGCCCATCAGAAACTTAAAATGTGCAAAAAAGTCCAATGTCTTTCAAAGTCTTTAGAGGTAATTTTTCACAAGAAACAAATTCCATTATTTGTAAGTATATCATGTGTGTGGATGTGCATTTTTGTTCAGCTCTACATAGGAAGGGAAAGAGTTAAAGGATTTTTACTAATGAGCTCTTGTCAAAGCCCAAACACCTTTCAAAAATTATGTGGAAGTATTTAAATAACTCAACACCATGTTTGCTCATTGCCAATAAATAACAAGTATAATTTAAATGGCTGTTCTTAATATTTTACTGTAGTTCAGGGCCCACCATGTTTTACAGAAAATTAATAGTAACTGATAATTTTTGAGGACAAAAATTTTAATGTGTGTATATATATGTATATATATACATGTCTATAACATATGCAAAAAAAAAAAAACCCCACAAAGTTTTAGAGAATAAGACAAAATTGCAAAAATAAAACTGTGTTTCTTTATCTCTTCAATAGCTTCTGACTATGACAGAAGTGCTGTCTGTAAAATACATTATTACTCTCTGTCTTATAGACATACAACACTTGTAGAAAATAAATAAACAAACAAAAACATTGTAAATAAACATTCCATTTTGTACTGACATGAGGATTAGGAAAATTAATTGAAGTTCATAATGTCTTTTTCATGCTCCATATTGTTTTATTTAAATGGGTTTTGTTGAAAGAAAGAGTAAAAGCAAAATAGCAATTCAGTTCAGTTCAGTCTCTCAGAGATGCCCAACTCTATGCGACACCATGGACTGCAGCATGCCAGGCCTCCCTGTCCATCTCCAACTCCCAGAGTTTACTCAAACTCATTTCCATTGAGTTCGTGATGCCATACAACCATCTCATCCTCTGTCGTCCTCTTCTTCTCCCACCTTCAATCTTTGCCAGCATCAGAGTCTTTTCCAATGAGTCAGTTCTTCGAATCAGGTGGCCAAAGTACTGGAGTTTCAGCTTCAGCATCATCCCTTCCAATGAATATTCAGGACTGATTTCCCTTAAGATGGACTGGTTGGATCTCCTTGCAGTCCAAGGGACTCTCAAGAGTCTTCTCCAACACCACAGTTCAAAAGCATCAACTCTTCAGTGCTCAGCTTTCTTTATAGTCCAACTCTCACATTCATACTTGACTACTGGAAAAACCATAGCCTTGACTAGATGGACCTTTGTTGGCAAAGTAATATCTCTGCTTTTTAATATGCGGTCTAGTATGTCTTGTTTTTTTTTTTTTTTTTAATTCCCTGGTGGCTCAGATGGTAAAGCATCTGCCTATAATGTGGGAGACTGGGGTTCAATCCCTGGGTTGGGAAGATCTCCTAGAGAGGAAGGAAATGGCAACCCACTTCAGTATTCTTGCCTGGAAAATCCCATGGATGGAGGAGCCTGGTAGGCTACAGCCCATGGGATTGCAAAGAGTCAGACTTGACTGAGTGACTTGATAAGTATGCTTTTTAATTTTTGATCATAATGTTTCTTCCAAGGAGCAAACATCTTTTAATTTCATGGCTACAGTCACCATCTGCAGTGATTTTGGAGCCCAAGAAAATTAAGTCTGTCACTGTTTCCATTGTTTCCACATCTATTTGCCATGAAGTGATGGGACCAGATGCCATGATCTTAGTTTTTTGAATGTTGAGTTTTAAGCCAACTTTTTCACTCTCCTCTTTAATTTTCATCAAGAGGCTCTTTAGTTCTTCTTCACTTTCTGCCATAAGGTGGTATCATCTGCATATCTGAGGTTACTGATATTTCTCCCAGCAATCTTGATTCCAGCTTGTGCTTCATCCAGTCCAGCATTTCTCATGATGTACTCTGCATATAAGTTAAATAAGCAGGGTGACAATATACAGCCTTGATGTACTCCTTTTCCTGTTTGGAACCAGTCTGTTTTTCCATGTCCAGTTCTAACTGTTGCTTCCTGACCTGCATACAGGTTTCTCAAGAGGCAGGTCAGGTGGTCTGGTAATTCCCATCTCTTGAAGAATTTTCCACAGTTTGTTGTGATCCACACAGTCAAAGGCTTTGGCATAGTCAATAAAGCAGAAGTAGATGTTTTTCTGGAACTCTCTTGCTTTTTTGATGATCCAACAGATGTTGGCAATTTGATCTCTGGTTCTTCTGCCCTTTCTAAATCCAGCTTGAACATCTGGAAGTTCATGGTTCATGTACGGTTGAAGCCTGGCTTGGAGAATTTTGAGCATTACTTTGCTAGCGTGTGAGATGAGTGCAATTGTGCAGTAGTTTGAGCAATTATTTTAACTAAATAGTAGTGTCTTTATCTCACACATAAAGAAAACCTGGGAGTAGTAAGTTCTGGGCTGACGTAATGCACTCCCTGGGGTCCTGGACCCAGGCCACGCTGTCTCGTGTTCTCTCCAATCTCCTGCTGCAGCTCCCAAGTCTGGCCAATGTATCGTTGGATGCCAGTCAGCAAGAAGGAAGAAGGCACACCTATACTAAGGACGCTGCCAGAATCTGCATATACCACATCCCTTTGGCCAGAATTTAGTCCATGGCCATACCCACAGGAAAACTGGGAAATGTAATAGTTATTCTATAAGGCATGTAGCAAGCAAAAACTGTGGGTTTGTTCCTACAGGAAGAGGAGTACAATCAGCACTGTCTGCCAGACACGTGAACTTATAACCACACATACACTCTAGGGCTGTAGTCATTAAATCAGGGACCATTAGAGCTATAAGGAATGTTAAGAGAGCATCTAATTCACTGATGCTTAACCAGAAATAAATATCAGAAAGATGCATTATGCTTGGCACCCATCACAAGCCAAGCAAAAATGTATCTCTGGATGTTATACTTGACTGTGTCTTTAAGCAAAGCCTCCTCCACTCCCAATTTATCTAGCTTTCATCTTTGGTTAAGAAGCACTTTCAGATGTGACAACATCTGAGACCCACAAATGTTTAGCAAGTTTCTCAAGTACTCAGTTAGTTAGTAAAAGAGCTAAAACTAGAGCACAGGCTCCCAATTCCAAGTTCCTGTCCACTGTCTGCACCCCTGTGACTCCCCAGTTTTGATCCAGGGGCTGAGCCAGTCATAGAAATTTACCTTTCTTTTACACTTATATACTCCATTTTTCATAATTTCCTTTTTCTTCAATTCTGTTTCTCCTATATATGATGTTTATTTTCCAAGCTAAAGCAATTCTTCCCCTTAAATACTGTTACACTAACAGAACTAGAATTCTGCTCAAGGATTTCCATCAAAGAACACTCCTGCTTCCCTTCATAACCACCAGGTCAGTTACAGCACAATTTTGCATGAAAGTACAAAATATATATGCTTTCCTAAATGTCATAAGATCCATGAATAAAATACACCTTCATTAATAACAGATGTCTCTTGATTTCCTTTATGACACAAGCAGTGGATTACAGGAGCCATTAAAAGCAAATTTGAGAGACATTTAATTTCACATGTTTATTAAAAATCTAATAGGCTCTGCCCTGAGTAACGGTGAATCTAAAGCTGAAGAGACTCAGTTCCTATGTCAGAAACTGGCATAGTCTCATGCAGGATTCAGTTATATAACCAGAGTAGGCTCAGTTAATGTTTGACCATAGGTTTTGATAAAGGATGATGAGATCATAACAGAAGCTTTTCCTCAGGGGAATTGAGGAGGACTTTACGGAAAGAGATGACCACCCTGGTGCAGTAGATATTGATGGAGTAAGGTGGGTGGGGTGAATTCCAAATAAGAAAACTGCTGAAATGAAAAATTAAATATATGAGATTTAAAAATCAGCTATAACTTTGAATGCATCTCAAGTCCAGCCAGGAATTGAACAGAACTGATCATTGACCAGTATCTTCTGAAGACTTTCAGAGGTCAAAAGAGGAGCCACACATTTTAATAAGGTCTTTCTTAAACCTAAAAGAAGTGAGCATATGACTCAACCTCCCATGTGAGGGCAGAGGCTCTCAAGCTCTAACTTGCATACAAATCATATAGAGATTTTATGAAAAAGTAGACTATGTTCAGTAGGTCTGGGTGGGGCATTTCTGCATTTCTAACAGGCTCCCAGGTGACAACCATCATCCAGAAGACTAGCCAAGCCACAGATGTGACAGTCCCAGACCCCAGGAAGTCAGACTCATCTGTATGCAGCAGGGGAGGAGGGAGCTTGGCCATGTGGCTGTTTTCTGCGTTCCAGCAATCAAGGCGCCACATGGCACAGGGCACCCAGAACAGGAGGAGATGGTTTCAGCTTTCAGTACAATCCTGTCTCAAGTCCTAACACATCAAAAGTGGATAATTTAACATTTAAGAAAATATTTTATGTCTTTAGAAGAGGTGAGAATCATTGAAAATCATTCTTAAATTTTTTTTGAAAAAAATTGTAATCAATTGAAGTATAGTTGATTTACAATGCTATGCTAGTTTCTGTACAGCACAGTGATTCAGCTATATATGTCTACTTTTCAGATTAGTTTCCCTTAGATACTCAGACAAAATACTGAGTATAGTTCCCTGTTCTATATAATAGGTCCTGGTTATGAGAGCTATTCTTTAAAAAATCAGAAAATTTTAGCATTGCAAGATTTCTAAAACTCTTAATAGTTTGTGCATCCATTATATCACTTGTAATTAACATTCTCAATTCTCTTACTCTATGCCTTTCTATAAGGAAACAGTTAAGATAACTTTCTTTATTGAAAGAGGGTGTAAAGTGTGACAAAGACCTGAGACATTTCAGAAAATTTTACTTTTTGAGAAACTGACCAAGAACCCACATTTTTCCCATTATTCTAAGAAGTCTCCAGAAAATGTTTTTCAAAGACAGTCAATTCATCTCTTCTCCCTGGAAGAAGTTTGGCTATTTTGATCCTTAACTGAAGTTACATAGATTGTTTACATTTGAATTTTCAGAGATACATAAGGATGCTGCTTTTGTTCTAGACCATAAGATATATTTTAAAATTTAAAGTCAAATGTAACATAGTGCTTGTTTGCAAACCTGAGTCCAATAAAAGCAGAATTCAGTCACTGTAGAAAACCATGTATCCCAAAATAAATCTTGTCTGGGGAAGGAAGCTTCACCTGCCACCACTGTGATCAAAAGTATTGTCTCCCATGGACTTTTTAATGATACCAGTAGATTCTTGCTTTACCCAAGCACTCAGAACTAGTCATCCCAGATCATTATTGATGTCCTTTGAGAGTCATAGGTGCTTACATCAGTATCATATTGCCTAGCTTCAAAGTAACAAAATATAAAAATTGTCAGTTGATAATTATAGAATTAACTTAGATGGTGCATTTCCGAAAAAGTCTTAAGAACCCACTCAACCTGGACAAAAAAAATGGCTATCTTATCTTGATGACTTACAAATTGAGAAAAATTAAAGTCATAAAGGTAGTGAAACCAGAATGATGCAGGACTACTTTTCCCCAGCCCAGGACACTGTTTACTGGACTACCTGTCTCATTGTCAGCATAAAACCAGTGATGATGGAAATGTTTATTATGTGCCTTCCATGTAAAAGGCAAGATGCTAAACACTTTAGATTATTTTGTTAATGTGTTTAATCTTAAAATAACCATATGAGAAAAGTAATAGTAACCTCACTGTTTACAAGTGAGGACTTTCAAGCTTTAGCTTTGACCTCAGACTCCTGGGCTAATAAGTGAAGAGCACAAGTGGGACTCCAGTTCATAGGATCCAGAATCTGGTGCACTTTCTCTCCAGATTCCCTTGAAAAAGGTATTTGCTTTTTGCATCTCTCTTTTTTCCTACAAAGAACTTAAATTGACTAAAAACATATAAGCTAAAGCTAAATTTCCAGTAAGTAGATAAAGAAATCCAAGCAAAGGGAAAAATAAAGGTGAGGAAAATAGAAATGAATAGTTTTGGTGAGAAGACTAGCATCCCATTTCAGTGAAAAGTACAAATTGTGTTATTAAAGATTCCTGTGTTCCTGTCCTGGTTTTGCCATTGGTTGCTCTGTGACTTAAGAATATTGCACAAATTCCCAAAGCCTTTGTCTGTCATGTGCTAGGTATAAAATGACACTTGCCTCATAGAACTGAAGTGAGACTTACATGAACTAAAGCATGGAAATGCACAAGGGCGACTGCTAGTGAAGTTTTCTCTTTTGAAGTCTTCATGATCAGGAATTTTAACAGGGCAATAAGAGTCATTATAAACTAAAGGAAAATATTTACTACAGAACCAAGAAAATTTAACTCAGGCAACCCACACACTGGGTCAAGATATTTGTCTTAAATATAGTATATACCAATATAACCTATTCAATACCCATCAATGAGAAGATGAAATCACATATAAAAGATAAAAATGTGATGTCAGGGAATGGTAAAGACTCTTGGAGTCACTCAGACAAAGCCATTCACAAATGAACATTTAATAGAGTTATACTGCCTACCAGATGAGGAAAAGAAAGATGTACAGAAACCTCAAAAATAAAGTGACTCTCAAAAGATAGAAAGACATCTCAGGAAACTAATGAAATCTTGAATATTTTTTGCAAAATGTATCCTCCATAAAATTGCGCAATGGAAACCACAAGTAAAGAGTGTTGTATGAAGTTATGGCCCCCCAAACCAATGCCTCCTCCATTCTTTATGTTAAAATTAGCTTAGAGCTGCAGCTACAAGTTCCCTTTTATTAAATAAGTGATACAATAAATTTATTTTTATTATTTTATTTTTCAAGATAAAGGTCCATTCACTTGTTTTTTTAGCTGTCTTTTTTTAAATTTTACCCTGGAAGGAGACTCACTTTAAATGATCATTTCCAGTATTTATTACTATCATTAAAAAGAACTTTCTTATTACGGAATTATACAGTCAACAGTTTTTATCCAAGAATGCTGAATGAATGCTCTTAAATCTATCCACTTGTAGGAAGTGGGTGTGAAATTTGGTACTATGCTTTCTTTAAAGCCAAACCAGAGGAGGAAACTGACAATATTTACCTGAGCTCTGTGCTTCTGTAAAGCAGTTATAGTTAGGAAATTCCCCAAGCTTTTGTTTTCCAAAATCTCCTCGCTCTTGTGTTCCAGGAACATTGCAAAGAAGACCTTTTCCATACAATGCGGGAAGGACTTGCTGTCCATTCTTTCTCTTGACCCCTAAAGATTCTTAAGAGCTCTGTTGTTTACCTAGGGCAGGGACAAACACAGGCCTTTCCCCTTTTACCTGAACCTGTTGGTGAGGACAGAAAGCTCCTTGTTCTTTGTCTCATGGATGGCTTGGCTGAGATTAGAGTTGTTTGTTCCCCCTGAAATTAGCTAACACAAAGAGATAAACTTTTCCTGCACAGCTAACTGAAGGGGAATTCCACTGATGACAGGACAATGGAAAAAAATAAAGCATCCCACCTAGAATGTCCCCACTAATCCCTGTGAAGCTAAGGAGAAACCTGCTGATGAGGCATCATGATCTCAAAACTTGGGTGACTTCTCTATCACAAGATTCTGAATAAAATCAAAATCATTCCTATTTTGATTTTTGTCTTCCTATATAGGATAATCTGATATGTATATGATATGCATATGATAAAAAATAATATATATTTTTGGCAACTATATTTTAGCTAAAAAATATATTGCTATATTTTAGCAACTACAGCTACTAGTTGAAATATGACTATTTCTAGTATCTAGGAAAGAAAGCTGTGTTCACTAGTAAAGAATCTCTCTCATGAGAGATGCTAACTTGTTGGTTTTAAACTTTTTTTGTGGCTGAAATCCACTTCCAGATTCTCCACCTACACACTTACCTATATGTGCACAACTGAAAGTTTCATAAGACAATATTTAATCTCACAAGTCATATGTTTTAGCAGTTTGTATAATACTTTTTAATACTTTATCTTTCTTTTTAAAGCTGACATCAATCCAACTAATAGACCACATGATATATTAAATTTCAATTAAGTTCTATAAAATTCCATTAAGTTCTAATCATGTCTCAATTCTAAATTCAGGTAATAGCATCAAGTATAGCAATGTATATGTACAAATGAAATGTAAATGTACATAATCATTTTCACAAGGTACAAGCCAATCTCCCAGGCAGAAACCTTTGTTTAACTTATCATTACCTAGAGAATAAAGTAAAAATTCCTAAGGCTCTTGGTTTCTTCCAAGTGGGAATTTTCCTCTTACCTACTAATAATGCCCTCCTCCTTCTCTTCTATCTGAATCTTATTCTTCAAGCCTAAATTCATTTTCTCCTTATGTAATCACTCAAACTAAAATGAATTCTCCCTGTGGAACTTTTATACATTATTAACATGAACTTGTGCCCCCCTTGCCTGGCCCTAAGAACTGTTTCCCAGTCCCTGGATCACATGATCAAGCAATATGAAACCTCTTTCTTGTGTATTTGAGGACGGCATTGCCCTGTAGGGAGTAATGCCACATGCCCATCCTTCCCTCTTCTGTGACACTCAACACAAGTAGACTAAGAAACAGGGCTAGTTTCGATTCTCTAGAGAGAGATTTCAATGTCTAAAGATGAAAACCAGTAAACCAAATCTGTGGTGCCTGGAGGAGAAAGCAAAATTGAAAAAGAAAAAAATATATATATATACATATATATATATATATATATATATATATATAATCTTTGTGTTTATTGGAGATGCAACTACAAAATAATAAGAATTCTATAATTTGTTACCGAAATTGCTTGACTATTCAGAAAATTATATTTTTATTTCATTCTGTTTACAAAAAGACACTGCTATGCATGGAGTGACAATAAACAATTATCGAGTCTCCAGTCACACTCTTAAACTTTGTAGACTTATAGGAGAAATAAAGTAGATAGAGAAAAGCAGAAAATAGTAATTCTTGCACATATCATACCTTTATCTTGGTATGAATTTTCCCTGAAAATTTAAAGCAAAAATAAGATAGTAAATCACCAAAAGCAATGTTTTAAAGGAAAAGAAATGCCACTTTGCATTCCCCTCATATACCAGCTTGTAATGCAGAGATTGGGTCTGTCTTAGTCACTGTTTCATTCCAGCACTTAAAACACTGTCTGGAACATAGGCGGTCCTCAATGATTAAATACTGAGTGAATTAACAAATATGTTGTTGTTATTTGTTGCTAAGTCATGGCTGACTCTTTTGCAACCCCATGGACTGTAGCCCTCCAGTCTCCTCTGTCATGGGATTTCCCAGGAAAGAATACTAGAGTGGGTTGCCATTTCCTTCTCCAGGACATCTTCCCAGCCCAAGGATCAAACCTGTGTCTCCTGGCTTGATTCTTTACCACTGAACCACCAGGAAAGTCCCAAATTAGTAAATACCCAGAGATTGTTTCTTTAGACAGGTTTAACATGAATTCCAAATATTATAAACAGAAGACATCATCTCACTCATTCCCTAACTTTTCCTACTGCTACTACTAGTAGCTCATATTGTTTTACATATGTAAAAAAAAGTGAAAGTGTTAGTTGCTTAGTCATGTCCATCTCTTTTCAACCCTATAGCCTGCCGGGCTCCTCTGTCCATGGAATTCTCTAGGCAAAAATACTGGAGTGGGTAGCCATTCCCTTCTCCAGGGTATCTTCCTGACCCAGGGATCAAACCTGTGTCTCCTGCATTGTAGGCAGATTCTTTACCATCTGAGCCATCAGGGAAGTCCCTGTTTCATGTATATTCATCATTTAATCCCCATATTACACTTATGAGGTAGATATTTCCACAGTACTGTGTCTAAAAACCAAAAGAATACAAATTGGAATACTATTTATAAACAGGATCCTGACCCATGTAATTCTGAATGAACAGAACTGCCATGATGAAGCTAGTTTATGTACAGAGATAGGATGTGAACTATTTATAAGGCTTATTCTTGAAAACTCAGTGATATACTTCACAAATGACCTCAGAAAACAGAACTCAATACAGAGAGGCTCTCCATGTGCCCCATGTACATTGGAGCACTTCCTATAATGTTCAGGTTTGATATACCCACAAATGGAGAAATATATTTTAACCTTAATCAGAACATAACAAGTATGCATATGCCTGCTGGACAGAAGAAATTATTAATGCATGGCAAAGTCAAATAGTTTTATGTATATCCATTTTTTGTATCATTCAGACTCCTGCTTACTTTTATTTCCTTGAATTATGAAGAATTAGTTTCCACCAGTTTTATTGTTATTTAGTTTTCAAGGTGAAAGCTGTGAAACTGCAGTATCAGTTTAGAAGAGCTTAGAGTGACTGCCTCCTTATACCTTTAGAACTATGGTGTGATGCAGCCTATTTCCTGCCTGGATTATATTGTCCACCTGCACCAGGCCCTGTCTTTGAAAACTGCCTGCTCTAATGACCAATAAGAAGTGCAAACTGTAAGTGACCCAACAGGGAATTTTAAGGGTATCCTGGGTAGGAAATGGTCCTTCATCAAAGGAGTGTCCAGCCTCCTGACAAACAGGGGCTTACAACTCTTCACCACGCCCTCAGCACACCAGACCCTGTGGGAGCTACCAGGTGAGAGTCTTGGTGACTCTACCATGATGCATGGAGCTTGAAAGATATTAAGTTCAAGACTGGTCACTCTTTTCCTCATTAGGATAAGTTTCAAATTATTTTGAAATCTCTTAGTAAGATTCTAAAACATTTTCTGTTAAGATTTTCTCCAGATGTTTCAGCAGCTGTTATACAACAGTGTCAGTGTGTTTCCTTCCCACGCTTCCTACCTGAAAAGACTAGATGGAGGGTCATTAGAAAGCAACAGTTAGAATATATGTGTTAGAGTCAGAGAGAAATGAATTGACTCCTGCCCCTATTACTCACTTGCAGTAACTTGAGCAAACTTTATAAATACTCCAAGGCTCACTTCACCTATATAATAATAATTACCCATGCAAAGCTGCTGTAAAAATTAAAATATGACAAAATACTTTAGAAAAAACACTACTTACATATTTTAAGGATGAAATCATAACTACTGCTTTCATTATTTTATTATTATTTTTGTTTAGACTGTTCTTTGTTTTGAGTCTGTAATCTGCTGTTTGTAGGGTGAGGTTGTTCAAGTGACTTTGTAACCACCAGCCTGCTATAGTTAGGCAGCTTGCTGTCTGCTAGGCCAATGGTTTGCTGGTGTTACTAGAATACTCTTTTGACATTTCTCCTACTACAAATCATTTATTTGCTCCATAGTAAAATTATGTTGAAATTAGTCTTTTTTCTATAATTATATTTTGTTCTTTTGGTGTTTTTTTGTTTTGGTTTGGTTTGCTTGGTGACACTAGTAGATAAAAGTATATGCTGACAGCCTTCTTCTCAGCTCTGTAGCAGACATGACTTTTTTCCAAAGGAAGAAAAGATACCTCTTTTAATCTGGAAAGATTTGCTGAGGCTTCTCTGTCCATGGAATCTTCTAGGCAAGAATACTGGAGCAGTTGGTTTGTCATTTCTTCCTCCAGGGAATCTTCCCAACCAAGGGATTGAACCTAAGTCTCTTGCTTTGGCAGGCAGATTCTTTACCACTGAATCCCCTGGGAAGCCCTTGGTTCTACAGCTACTCTATAACTAAACACCAGGCTTTTGCCACATGGAAAAAGATCTAAATGTAGAGTGTAAAAGTAGGAAGCAATCAATCATTTTATTTTATTTTTTTTTCCATTTAAAGGGATTTTTCTCCCTAAGAAAGCTTATTATTTATTTATTTATTTTTTGTTCATATTTTATTTTTTATTATTTTTTTTCCATTTATTTTTATTAGTTGGAGGCTAATTACTTTACATCATTGCAGTGGTTTTTGTCATACATTGAAATGAATTAGCCATGGATTTACATGTATTCCCCATCCCGGTCCCCCCTCCCACCTCCCTCTCCACCCGATCCCTCTGGGTCTTCCCAGTGCACCCAGAAAGGATAAGAAATCAAATTGGACAAGGATGTTCAATAGAGTCATGTTTATTGTAGTGGAAAGTGAAAACAATGACGACTCATATTAGGTGCACAGAGGAATACTATGTAGTAGCTGGGAAATCTCCACATGCACTGTCACAGAAATACCCAGAAGTTCAGTAAGTGACACAGAATGCTACTGAATGGGACAAGATCTGGCTTGCACTTTTAGGTTTATGTAGGTATTTGTATGTATGTCTGCTTATATATACATACAAATATACATACATGTATATATATACACAAAAGTATATATGTATATTTGTATATATACAGATATGTATGTGTATATATATATATATATATGCATATATAAAGAGGTACATGCATATATAGTGGTAAAGAATCCGCCTGCCATGCAGTAGATTCCCAGGTTGGGAAGCTTGCCTGGAGGAGGAAATGGCAACCCACTCCAGTATTCTTGCCTGGATAATTCCATGGACAGAGGAGCCTGGCAGACTGCAGTCCATGGGGTCACATAGAGTCAGACACAACTGAGTATGCATGTAACTGCAAACATGCATGTACACATATGTATACATTTGCAGTGTAGGGCATGTGTGCTCAGTCATGTCTGACTCTGCATCCTTATGGGCTGTAGCTCACCAAGCTCCTCTGTCCATAGGATTTTCTAGGCAAGAATACTGGAGTGGGTTGCCAGTAAGCAGCAGACCATATACCCTGACACAAGTGCAATGACCTCTATACTCCCACGTAAGCAAAAGTCTCCACCTAAAAAACCCTGTGAACTCGTGGTCACCCTGACAGGATCTCTGGCTCTCATGTCGGAGGGTTCCTCACTGTAATCCCCTGCAGCTGGTTCCACATTGCTGTAGCTCTCTTCTGAACAGACATTTTCATTCAGTCATTGAACAAATATTCATTGAACATCTGCTGTATTCTAGACGTTGACAGTATGGTACTGAATATGCCATTCAATCATGCATTTGGAAAATACTGATTGAAAGTTTAGCCTGTATTCACTAATATTTTATTTAGGCAAATATTGACTCTTTCAATCAATAAAATTGCCCTCATAAACGTACATGCACAGTATTTCTAAGCTTTGACATTAAATATTTAACCAGGTAACTATTCTATTGCATCTACGATAAATGCTAAGAAGAAATAAAAGGTGGCAAGGTGTGTATAATATGGAAATTTGGCTAGACAGAAGAGAGACAGAAAAACGTCTCTGAACAAATGACATTTAAGCTGTGAGTTGATGGAGTTCAGTATAAGGCAAGAGGAGAGAAGGAGGAAAGAGAACCACATTCTGCCTTTGAAGTCACTGAACAGAGAGGCCATTCAGTGGAAAGGGGCACAGAGAACTAATAGGACATCTAGTGTGGTTTGATGACAGAGGGTCAGACAGGGTGTCTGGGACAAGGGAGGCAAGGGAACTGGAACCCAAGTTCAGGATTTCTGATTTTACCCAAGAAGCGAGGGTACAACAGTTAATGATTTTAAGTGGAGAGGTGGGAAGATATGATTAGGTATACATTTTAAAAGGTTCCTGAGACCACAGTGGAAAGACAATGCTGGCCACAAGTAGCCTAGATAAGGTAGGGACAATCGATGTGTTTCCACTCAGTACTACTGGAATTTTGAAAACAATTTCTTGAAAAATAGAAATTAAAAAAAGACTAATTTCAAAAACCATGAAGTCAGATGAGCACAAAGTGAATAGATTTCTCATCTTTGAACAAATTTCTCTGCTTTGCATGTTGTATGAGTATGCCAATAAAGAAGGTTTAAATATATTTGTTTGTAAAGGAAAATCACCCAATTATTCCATGCTAATCAAACACCAAGATCATTTATCATTAAATGATCTCTACAAAACCAGTGCATGGCTAATGCAGGTTTTACTCATGTAATTGTGACCAGGAGGGTGCAATAGTACTATAGTCTTTTCCAAAAACCACAAGGAAACACAAAACAATAACAACTCTAGTTGTATGATAAACATATGTGTCAAATACTGCTATGTTAATCTGAAAGTACAAAAACACATTCAGAGAGTTATAGTTGACAACTTGATAGAAATTTTTTTTTAATCTTTCATACAGAATTTGAGTTGTCTGTAAAATAAGAACTGATGATATCTGTAGAGAAAATAACACTATTTTGAATGTTTACTTCATGCCAAACACTTAACCTGTTTACTCCTCATTTGAGACTCATGACCACCCTTTAAAGTAAGTGTGGATCATCACCTCTGCTTCAAAGATTAGGAAACAAAACTCCCTGGAGCAAAATGCCCAAGGCCCCAGCTAAGGAGATGTGGGGTCTTGGTCTGGTGCATGATTGCAGCTTGTGTTTTTAATCAGCTCAGAGGAGTCAGACATGAATGTGGAAAGTTGGACTGATTCAGATCTAGTTGTGGGTCTGAGGGTGAGTTGTGAAATTAACCCTCACACCTAAATTCCATAAGCAAAGACCACCAACCATTACTTACTATATTAGTGAACTTTTTGTAAATAAACAATAGCTTCCAACCCACCCTGGAAAAATGTAAAATAATATTGAAAACAAATGGTACAAATGGAAAGCCAGTGTACTGACTACATCTTCTTTGGTTCCTTTGAAGTCTTGTTTCCAATTACCTATGCTTGAAAATAAATTGCTTAAATTGTAATGTAAATACAACACCCTTTGGTCCCAGGGAGTTTCAGCATTAGGATAGCAGTGAGGTCCTAAAGAATGCCTAATGCCTGTGACGACTGTGTGTATGCATTTCTGATTCTCTAGGAATACAGGTCCAACTGGCATGGTAATCATCCTGGACTATTTCCATGCCGTGTGGGTGAACTCCTAGACATTCTGAACCAATATTCACAGTGTGGTACTGCGGGTGCTAAAGGCCACAGGCACCAAAGTTTCCAGTTAAATTGTTGGAAGTAAAATGCCTGGATCCTGAATTGGACCCCTCTGACTTTACTTTATAAAAATGAGAAAAGTTGCTATTGATAATAGTCCACTTAAGATTGCTGGCAGGTCTGGAGATTCACTGTTTTTATATATAGATTCAGGACTAATTTTCTGCAATCTTTCTGTTCTCATTGGGCATCTTGTGCTCTTATGAAGCACACAGTCCTAGTTAAGAAGGCAGGACCAAGGCAAGGATGGAGGTCACGCTCTCTGTTTCTCCCACCTGGAAGCCAAGAGCCTGACTGGGATGATTTAGGGCTACAGCTGCTTATTGCTGAGGGAAATTTCAAATTCATTGTAAATGAAATCATAGCATCCTCTCTGCATCAATACTCCTGACACACCTAATTCAAGGAAACAGGGGGACCAATTTAATATTTGATCAGAGGGATATTTGAAAAGACAAGATGTAAGTAAGCAGTTTAATAGTATTAGGGTCATTAGAAGTGGGAATAACAGCAGGTAGCAACATTTTTCCTCTCTATGATTTCTTAGAACTACTTTCAGCAGCCAGTCAGTAGAGGGAAATGTTTTACAGACACTTGCATTTAAGAAAAAGTCTTGCTGTACTGTGCCAAGGTACTGCTTCTGTGGAATTCACTTCCCACCAGACACTGTGGGAGATACCGAGGACCACTGAGTTTTCCTTTTCCCAGTGAACTCTGAGGAACACATCCATTCAGACAGATAATTCCTTAGTTATACATAAAAAGGGCATGGCTTTTCGCTTCTCCTTTTTTGCTCAAGGGTCTATAAGCATGCATGTCCCTAACATTGTAAAACTGGCCTCTCTTACAATAGAAGCTGTGAAAGGACCAGCAGTTCTAGAGTGAGGAAGAACAGAGTGAAGGGCCATTGGAAGCAAAAACTTATGTTTTAGTTTTTCAATACTTCATTTATATAAAATGATTTTAGCAAGTTCAGAAAATGTGAATTGGATTATAAAATTCTAAAAATTAGCCAGACAAACTGAAAGCCACAATGAGATACTAAAATGACTAAATTGAAACAAACAATAAAAAATACCAAACAAGCAGAATATCTGAATATTCATGTGCTACTGGGATGAATGCAAAATAAACTGGTGCAGCCACCTGAGGAAGACAAGACTTTGGGTACACCTGTAGAATAGAAAGGAAGCCTGATATTATCACTGGGATCCCTGAACTGGACATGCCTTTGAGATTTGATGCAGTGCCTGGCACGTTGGCAGGACTCAGTGGAGGTTAGCTCTTCTGTGTCCTTTCTGAGAGGAGAGAAATCAGAAGAGCCAGGAAAACAGGAGTTTTCAGGGAAGCCTTGCTTCCTCAAGCCTCTGGCTGAGCACAGCAGGTGTCCTATCAAGGTATTGGCATCAGGAGCAGATAAACCCCAATTAGTCATCTTTGGCCTCTTTTCCAGGTATGAAGCTGCAGGGGATCCCCTTGCTGGGGAATCCTGGAAGGATCTTGGGTCCTCACCTTTTGAGGACTCCTCCTTTGTCAAATTTAATATGTGTGCTTCCTTTCCTTCCATCAGCCCTGGAATGGGAAGAAGAAAGCTTCAACTGCTTTTAAGGCTGAGCAAATAAAGTTTGTTTTTTTTTTTTTTTCTTTTACAATTGGTTCCATTGCAGAGACAGCATTAGACTGATTTATTCAAATCAATTCTGGGTAAAAGAGAATTTAAGAATGAGTTCTGTTTCCCCAGGAAATTCGATTGATAATGATTGATAACACTTGAAGTGTGGTAGGTGTGTGACTGGCTTCGGAGGGGAATGTGGGCTGGCTGGCACTCCAGACAGGCTCAGCAAAGCATTTTCCTGGGGGACTTGAGTGAGATGTAGTCCTCGTTAGTATCAGGGGATGCCCTGATTCTTGTGTGTGTGTGTGTGTGTGTTTTATTCTTTTTTTAATTAATTAATTTATTTTAATTGGAAGATACTTTACAATATTGTGGTGGTTTTTGCTACACATTGACATGATCAGTCACAGGTACACATGTGTCCTCCCATCCTGAATCCCCTCCCCACTCCGTCTCCACCCCATCCCTCTGGATTGTCCCAGAGCACCAGCTTTGAATGCCCTGCTTCATGCATTGAACTTGCACTGGTCATCTCTTTTACATATGGTAATATACATGTTTCAGTGCTATTCTCTCAAATCATCCCTTCCTCATCTTCACCCAGAGTCCAAAAGTCTGTTTTTCACATCTGTGTCTCTTTTGCTGCCTTGCATTTAGGATCATCATTACCATCTTTCTAAATTCCATATATATGCATTAATATACTGTACTGGTACTTCTCTTTCTGATTTACTTCACTGTGTATAACAGGCTCTATTTTCTTCCACCTCACTAGAACTGACTTAAATGCATTCTTTTTTATAGCTCAGTAATATTACATCATGCATATTTACCACAACTTTCTTATCCATTCATCTGCTGACAGACATCTGCTTCTATGTCTTGGCTGTTGCCAACAATACTGCAATGAACATTGGGGTGCACGTGTCTCTTTAAATTCTGGTTTCCTTGGTGTGTATACTCAGCAGTGGGATTGCTAGGTCGTATGGCAGTTGTATTTCCAATTTTTTAAGGAATCTCCACACTGTTGTCAATAGTGGCTATACCAGTTTGCATTCCTACCAACTGTATAAAAGGGTTCCCTTTTCTCAACACTCTCTCCGGCATTTATTGTTTATAGATTTTTTCATGACAACCATTCTGACCAGCATGAGATGATACCAAAACTGTGGTTTTGGTTTGCATTTCTCTAATAATGAGTGATGGTAAGCATCTTTTCATATGTTTATTAGCCGTCTGTATGTCTTCTTTGGAGAAATGTCTGCTTAGTTCTTTGGCCCACTTTTTGATTGGGTTGTTCATTTTTCTGATATTGAGCTGCATGAGCTGCTTGTATATTTTGGAAATTAATTCTTTGTCAGTTGTTTCATTTGCTATTATTTTCTCCCATTCTGAAGGTCACCTTTTCACCTTGCTTATAGTTTCTCTCATTGTGCAAAAGCTTTCAGAGGAAATGCTTTCAGTTTTCGCCATTGAGGATAATGATTGTTGAGGGTTTGTCATATATGACTTTTATTATGTTGAGGTATTTTCCTTCTATGCCTGCTTCTGGAGAGCATTTGTCATAAATGGGTGTTAAGTTCAGTCAAAGTGTTTCTCTGCATCTATTATCATATGTTAGTTTTTTTTTTTTTATTAGTTGGAGGCTAATTACTTTACAATATTGTAGTGGGTTTTGTCATACATTGACATGAATCAGCCATGGATTTACATGTATTCCCCATCCCGATCCCCCCTCCCACCTCCCTCTCCACCAGATCCCTCTGGGTCTTCCCAGTGCACCAGGCCCGAGCACTTGTCTCATGCATCCAACCTGGGCTGATGATCTGTTTCACCATAGATAATATACATGTTTCGATGCTGTTCTCTCGAAACATTCCACCCTCACCTTCTCCCACAGAGTCCAAAAGTCTGTTCTGTACATCTATGTCTCTTTTTCTGTTTTGTATATAGGGTTATCGTTACCATCTTTCTAAATTCCATATATATGTGTTAGTATGCTGTAATGTTCTTTATCTTTATGGTTTTTATCTTTCAATTTGTTAATATAGTGTATCACATTGATTGATTTGTAAGTATTGAAGAATCCTTGCATCCCTGGGATAAAGTCCACTTGGTCATGATATATAATATTTTAATGTGTTGTTGGATTCTGTTTGCTAGAATTTTTTTGAGGATTTTTGCATCTATATTCATCAGTAATATTGGCCTGTAGTTTTCTTTTCTTTTGTGTGTGTGTGACATCTTTGTCTGATTTTTATATTAGGGTGATGGTGGTCTCATAGAATGAGTTTAGGAGTTTACCTTCCTCTGAAATTTTCTGGAAGAGCTTGAGTTGGAAAGATATTAGGTCTTCTCTAAATTTTTGGTAGAATTCACCTAAGAAGCCATCTGGTCCAGGGCTTTTGTTTGTTGGAAGATTTTTTATTACAGTTTTGATTTCCGTGCTTGTGATTGGTTTGTTTAGATTTTCTGTTTCTTCATTTCTTCAATTTACCAAGGCTAGATTTGTAGTGCAGGATGTGATGTATCCTGGAGAATGTTCTGTGTGCACTTGAACAGAAGGTAAAATCCATTGTTTTGGGGTGAAAAGCCCTGTATAAATCTATTTGGTCTAACTGGTCCACTGTATCATTTAAAGTTTGTGTTTCCTTGCTAATTTTCTGTCTGGTTGATTTATCCATAACGGCCCACACTGATAATATGTTACTGTTAATTTCCCCTTTCATATTTGTTAGCATTTGGCTTCCATGTTGGGGTGTTTTCATGTTGGGTGCACATATATTTATAATTGCTATATCTTCTTCTTGGATTGATCCCTTGATCATTATGTAGTGTCCTTCTTTGTCTCTTATCATGGTCTTTTTTTCAAAGTCTATTTTATCTGATATGAGTATTGCTACTCCTGCTTTTTTTTTTTTTTTTTGGTCTCCATTTACATGCCTTTTTCCAGCCGTTCACTTTCAGTCTGTATGTGTCCCTAGGTTTGAGGTGGGTCACTTGTAGACAGCGTATATAGGGGTCTTATTTCTGTATCCATTCAGCCAGTCTTTATCTTTTTGCTGGAGCATTTAACCCGTGTACATTTAAAGTAATTATTAAGTATGATCCTTACCATTTACTTTCTTGTTTTGAGTTCATTCTAATAAATCGTT
The DNA here is from genome assembly GCF_023699985.2 of Odocoileus virginianus. Lineage (NCBI taxonomy): Eukaryota > Metazoa > Chordata > Mammalia > Artiodactyla > Cervidae > Odocoileus > Odocoileus virginianus. The sequence continues at coordinate 1,754,662 of NW_027224330.1, forward strand.
TCTGTGTTTCCTGTCTAGAGAAATTCTTTTAGAATTTGTTGAAGAGCTGGTTTGGTTGTACTGAATTCTGTTAGCTTTTGCTTCTCTGTAAAGCTTTTGATTTCTCTTTCATAACTAAGTGAGATTCTTACTGGGTAGAATAATCTTGGTTGTAGGTTTTTCTCTTTCATCACTTTAAGTATGTCCTGCCATTCCCTTCTGGCCTGAAGAGTTGACCTGAAAGATCAACTGTTATCCTTAGGTTAACACACAAGGAATCCCCTTGTGTGTTATTTGTTGCTTTTCCTTTGCTGCTTTTAATATTTACTCTTTGTGTTTAACTTTTGTTAATTTGATTATTATGTGTCTTGGGGTCTTGGGGTGTTTTGCCTTGAGTTTATCCTGTTTGGGACTCTCTGGGTTTCTTGGATTTGGGGGGCTATTTCCTTCCCCATTTGATGCGAGTTTTCAACTATTATCTTCTCAAGTATTTTCTCATGCCTTTCTTTTTGTCTTCTTCTTCTGTGACACCTATAATTAGAACCTTGAGGCGTTTAACATTGGCCCAGAGGTATCTGAAGTTGTCTTCACTTCTTTTAATTATTTTTTTCTTTTTTCTTCTCTCCTTCATTTATTTCCACCATTCTATCTTCCACCTCACTTATCCTTTCTCGTCTGCCTCAGTAATTCTACTGTTGGTTCTCTCCAGAGTTTTTCCCATCCAAGTTATTGCATTATTCATTATTGTTTGACTTTTCTGTATCTCTTCTAGGTCCTTGTTGAACATTTCTTGCATCTTAATTCTTTTCTCTAGTCTATTTAGCTGTAACTCCATTTTGTTTTCAAGATTTTGGATATTATTTACTATCATTTTTCTGAATTCTTTTTTTGGGTAGACTCCCTATCTAGTCCTCTTTTGTTGGGGTTGGTGGGTTTTTATCATGTTCCTTCACCTGCTGAGTATTTCTCTGACTTTTCATTTTGCTTAGGTTGCTGTGTTTGGGATGCCATTTCTGCAGGCTGGAAGGTCATGTTTCCTTTTAATTGTGAAGTCTGCTCTCAGTGGGTGTGTTTGGACCAGTGGCTTTTCAAGGTTTTCTGGCTGGGGGAACTTCTGTCTGTGTTATGGTGGGTGAAGCTGGATCTCTTCTCTCTGGAGTGTAGTGAAGTTTCTATGGGTTTTTTATGGGCCTTTTTGGACAAAGGCCATCTTTTAATGTTAGGGTTATGTTCCTGTTTTGCTGGAGAATTAACATGGTTTGTCTTGCACTGAAATTTGTTGGCTCTTGGGTGGAGCTTGGTTTCAGGGTAAGTATGGAGACTTTTGGGTGTGCTCTTGTCTATTAATGTTCCCTGGAGTCTGGAGTTCTCTGATGTTCTAAAGTTCTGGAGTTGAGCCTCCTTTTCTGGATTTCAGTCCTCCTCTTACAGTAGCTTCAAGACTTCGTCATCCATACAGCACAGAAGATAAAGCCACTAGGTTGTTTTTCTTTTTCCATTTATTTTTATTAGTTGGAGGCTAATTAATTTACATCATTGCAGTGGTTTTTGTCATACATTGAAATGAATTAGCCATGGATTTACATGTATTCCCCATCCCAGTCCCCTCTCCCACCTCCCTCTCCACCCAATCCCTCTGGGTCTTCCCAGTGCACCAGGTCCGAGCACTTGTCTCATGCACTCAACCTGGGCTGGTGATCTGTTTCACCCTAGATAATATACATGTTTCGATGCTGTTCTCTTGAAACATCCCACCCTCGCCTTCTCCCAGAGTCCACAAGTCTGTTCTATACATCTGTGTCTCTTTTTCTGTTTTGCATATAGGATTATCGTCACCATCTTTCTAAATTCCATATATATGCATTAGTATATGTATTGGTCTTTACCTTTATGGCTTACTTCACTCTGTATGATGGGCTCCAGTTTCATCCATCTCATTAGAACTGATTCAAATGAATTCTTTTTAATAGCTGAGTAATATTCCATGGTGTATATGTACCACAGCTTCCTCATCCATTCGTCTGCTGATGGGCATCTAGGTTGCTTCCATGTCCTGGCTATTATAAACAGTGCTGCGATGAACATTGGGGTGCACTTGTCTCTTTCAGATCTGGTTTCCTCGGTGTGTATGCCCAGAAGTGGGATTGCTGGGTCATGTGGCAGTTCTATTTCCAGCTTTTTAAGGAATCTCCACACTGTTTTCCATAGTGGCTGTACTAATTTGCATTCCCACCAACAGTGTAAGAGGGTTCCCTTTTCTCCACACCTTCTCCAGCATTTATTACTTTTTGACTTTTGGATAGCAGCCATCCTGACTGGCGTGTAATGGTACCTCATTGTGGTTTTGATTTGCATTTCTCTGATAATGAGTGATGTTGAGCATCTTTGGATTCGGAAGAATCAATATTGTCAAAATGGCTATACTACCCAAAGCAATCTATAGATTCAATGCAACCCCTATCAAACTACCAACGGTATTTTTCACAGAACTAGAACAAGTAATTTCACAATTTGTATGGAAATACAAAAAACATCGAATGGCCAAAGTAACCTTGAGAAAGAAGAATGTAACTGGAGGAATCAACCTGCCTGACTTCAGACTATACTACAAAGCCACAGTCATCAAGACAGTATGGTACTGGCACAAAGACAGAAATATAGATCAATGGAACAGAATAGAAAGCCCAGAGATAAATCCACGAACCTATGATCACCTTATCTTCGACAAAGGAGGCAAGGATATACAATGGATAAAAGACAACCTCTTTAACAAGTGGTGCTGTGAAAACTGGTCAACCACCTGTAAAAGAATGAAACTAGAACACTTTCTAACACCATACACAAAAATAAGCCACTAGGTTAATGGTGAAATAATTCTCCACAGCCAGGAACACCCAGAGAGGTTCACAGAGTTATATAGAGAAGAGAAGAGGGAGGAGGGAGATAGACATGACCAGGAGGAGACAAGTGAAAGTCAAAAGGGGAGAGAGCAATCAAGTCAATAATCGAGTCCCTAAGTGCTCTTCTCAGCCAGGAACACCCAGATAGTCACATAGATATGTAGAGAAGATCGAGGAAGGAGACAGAGCTGACCCAGAGGGCAGTAGGGAGAGTCAACAGTGGAGTGAGAAATCTAGCCACTAATCAAATCCCTGAGTGAAAGTGGATACTGAAGATTAGATTCTTAAAGGTACAAAATTGATAGCAAATATTAAAAATCTAGGATAGAGCTTAAACTTTCAAAAATACAATATAAGAAATACAAAACAAAATCAATCACAAAAATTTTAAAAACATATGGAATTTGCTTTAAAAAAATAGTTTGGTTTTTTTTTGTTTTTTGTTTTTTTTAGAAAGGTAATGCTGCTACTGCTAAGTCGCTTCAGTCGTGTCCGACTCTGTGCAACCCCATAGACGGCAGGTAGCCCACCAAGCTCCCCCATCACTGGGGTTCTCCAGGCAAGAACACTGGGGTGGGTTGCCATTTCCTTCTCCAATGCATGAAAGTGAAAAGTGAAAGTGAAGTCACGCAGTCGTGTCCGACTCTTAGCGACCCCATGGACTGCAGCCCACCAGGCTCCTCTGTCCATGGGATTTTCCATGCAAGAGTTCTGGAGTGGGGTGCCATTGCCTTCTCTGTAGAAAGGTAATAGTAGGCTATAAAAGTGAAAGTTCATAGAGTAATAAAGAACTATTTTTTTTTAAGTTAAAAAGTTACAATAGTAAAAAATATATATCTAGGAATTTCTCTGGAGCAGTTGTGGTCAGTGTGGCATCAGTTCAGTGTCAGATTGTCCTTGTTTCAGTTTGTTCTTGTTTTCAAGGTCTATAGTTGCCTCTCAAATGCACAATCTCAGCATGAATTTCAGGGTTTTAATCTGTTGCACCTGTCTCTTCTGGGGCAGTTCCCATTTCTTTGTTTACTTTGGCTTCCTTTGTTTGCAACTCTTTTCAGTGTCTAATTTCTGCCCTGACACAAAGGGGTGAAAGTCGCCACTTATTTAGGCTCACTTATTCATTTTTGCTGTGGGGAAGGAGGGATAGTGCAAACAAATACCACTGGCATGTGGGGGAGTCCTTGCAGTGGATGGACCACACTGGGTTTGCCGCGGACCAAGGTGGTGTGTATCTTCTGGGTCCACGCTGCTCAGGCTCCAGGGTGCTCCACCAGGGCACTGCCCCAAGTGGCCCCTGTATTTCGCGCACTCCCCAGGTCTGAGCTGCTCAGGGTCTCAGGTGTTCTGCAAGGGCGCAGACCCAGATGGGCTGTTGCTTTGTGCCCTTCCTAGGTCCAGGCCACTCGGGCACCTGGGGCTGTGGTGAGAGTACTGTCCCAGGTGGGCCATGTGTCCTAGGCTCTTCCCTAGCCCCGGCCACTTGGTTTCCTGGGTGTGCTGCGATGCGACAGTCCCAGTGTTCTGAGTGTCTCCTCTGGGGAGCTGATTTCAGGCTATAACACTCTGGTGGATGAGATCTGTCCAGGATCCCAGGAAGATGTGGTTATCCACTGGCAGCCTTCTCACAATTTGGTGGAAGATGTAGTCTCTGGGGCCAAGATTGCAGCAGCCCCTTGACTTCTGGCTCTGGCTGTCACACAGCTGCCTGTCTGTCTCCAGGGAGGGAGGGCCCTAAATGGCAGACGGCTTGCTCTCTTTTGATATTTGCTAGGGCACAATCTTTTGCTCTGTGAGCCCACCAGGGGTCACCATGCAGTGTAAGAGCCTTTTGTGGGGAAGGTCCTTTTTTTCTTTGGTCTCTCTGGCAATCCCACAGTTTGGGTTGCTGTCTCACATTGGTCCCCTCAGATTGTCCTCAGGGCATTCAAGCCTAGTCCTTATCTAAGGACAGTTGATGTAGCCTGCGCCTCCCTGCACAGCCCCCACTCACTGCTGGCAGAGGCGAGTGTCTGAGCAGCTTCTCCACAAGTAGTTGTAGTTAGGCACACTTTCTGTGTTTGTTGTTGTTGTTGTTATGTTGTCCTCTGAGATTCATATAGAATAATTTTGAAAGACATTATAATCATTTGCTTAGAGTAGTCATTTCAACAAATGAATTTATTGGCTACTTTGAATTAATTCTGAATGGAAACTACCAATACAGAAAAGTGTATTCCTCACATTTTTATTGAAAAAGACTAAAAGTAATTACTTTTTCATCTGTACAACCATTTTCACTTCATTTGAATTACTTTCTCTGTAGCTCTTTATACAGAAAAATCTTAGAAAATGTTAACTAGAGAAGCAATTTTCTTTATGATGTATAATTTTTTTATTGAGTTATAGTTGACATAACATATTCATTTCAGGTATACAATATAATGATTTACTATTTGTACACATTGCAAAATGAACACCATAAAAAAATTAGTAGGTGGGAGGGGGGATCTGGATGGGGGATACATGTAAATCCATGGCTGATTCATGTCAATGTATGACAAAACCCACTACAATATTGTAAAGTAATTAGCCTCCAACTAATAAAAATAAATGGAAAAAAAAAAGAAACACAACATGGTCGATTCTAAGTCTGGCAATTATGAATAAAGCTGCTACAAACTGCTGAAAAAAATTAGTAATATCTGCCACCATTCATAGTTAGAAAAAAAAATATTTCTTGTGATGAGGACTGTTAAGATTTACTCTTTTGGCAACATAACATTTCAAAAATTAACAAGCAAAATATTGCTTTAGGAACTTGGAAAGGACAAGGATTCCAGGCATGATTTCCCCTGACCTGGGCAAAATAAATCCTGCTGTTCACACACCACTGGGTGAAAAGCAAAGTTAAGAATGATGGCACTAAAATTAAAAATTTGAAGTAGAGCTAAATGGGAAGAAAGTTGAGGGCAGAGGCCCCTCTAGGAGATGAGACACAGTGTGGGAGATGAAAGAAAAAATCAATTCTTCTTTACCATTCCCTGGGGAGATGTAAAATATATGATTAGGGTACAAAGACATTCCACACTCAACTCCCAAGACTGCCTTTGAGTTATGGACTGATGTCCATAGCCTAGCTACAACTCTGCTTGAACTCTGAAACAAACAACTGTTGAATTTGCAGTTGGTAAATCTGTTAGATAACATTGATTTTTTTATATCAGAAGATGCCACTAATATTGATAAAGTAGTTTTCTAATGGATAAAAAGATATTTGGTGGGTCTGAAAAAACTTCCAAAAGATGGCACAGTAACTATAAAAAGGTGGAATTAGCTACTCCATTGATGAATTTCGTAAGAATGGGAATCCACTAAACTAATAAATTGAAGAATACTGTTTATTTACTCCTGTTTAAGAGAAGACAAAAGATGCTGGGGGAAATAAGATCCACAAACAGTCTATTTTCTCAGATGTTGAGATGCAAATAAGAAAAGCCTAGTTTGGGAATCCTGCAGCTTGTGCATGCACCTGAGAATCAAAACAAGAATCACTGTGGGGCCATTTCAAAGGAATATGCCACACAGCTGGTCTCATTCAGCTGATTTTATGAGTACCTTTGAACAAAAAGATCTTTGCTACTCTGAACTGTTCCTGAGCATTTGTTTGTTTTGGGGAGAGTTTTTTTGTTTGTTTGTTTGAGGACTGAAAATGAAGGAAAAGACACTTCTTTTCCCTATTAAATCCTATCTCCAGGGATAAGTATTTATTATAATGTTCAGTTTCTTTATATACATCTCAGAGTTGTCATTAAATAATTCTTAAAACTACTTTTCAAAAAATAAAATATTGATTGGATTTAATGTTATTATTCCCTGAACAACAATACGGGAGATACTAAAGTTCTGTAAGATGTTCAGAGAAAGGAATGCATATTTTCCATAAAATAAACATAGTATTAAGTAGGCCAAATATCTGTTCAGATTTTTATCTAACATCTTGCAGATATGAGTCAACTAAATATTTATCTGCTATTTCAATTTTCTTTTCTTTCTTCCTTCCTTGTTTCCTTTTTTTTCTTCCCTTCTCTCTCATTTTCCTTTATTTCTCTGTATCTTTTTTTTTTTAATTCCAAATTAAAAATAAGCTTTTGGGCCCCTTTTTTAAAAGCCAAAACTAGTAGATAAAGTGAATCGACCCAGTGTTCTATTTACTCTTTCTTCCTTGACATTGATTCTCAAATGTCATGAACTAAAACTCACTTTACTTGGATAACAGAAATTCTAGAACTTTTAATCCTGACTTTCAAATTGCAACCTCTTGAAAAAGTACATTTTATGCAAGCATGCACATTCTTAGCTACACAAGAATATAAATCTGTTTTTTTGTCTTGCTCAATTCTAGTCTTGTTAGTGCTTAAGTCAACCACTTATGAGATGGCCTTTGAACATATCATCAAGTTTTGGTTGACACAATGCTTGTTCTTCAGAATCCTAGGTAGTGTTATTTATGCAATGCATATGAGTTTGGGGCATGTGTCATGGGCAGTTTTTCAGGTCTATAACACCATCCCCAATTCAGGCACCATGCAGCACATGTTCAATCCCTTTTAAAGACTCTCCCTACCACCCTCACTCTTATATATTACAAAGACTCGGGATTACATAAATATCTTTCAGGTGTTTTTTCAACTTCTTGCTTCTATTAAGAAGTAATACAAATATTACCAGTGTTCATTTAACCCACTGGTTCTGATTGGGAAGAGCTTTTTAAATACTGTGTAATAGTTATGCTTCAGAAAAATAATTGAGAACTGAATATAACTGCTCTCTCTGTTCAGGCTCACTAGATCTTATTCTTCTGATAAGTAACACTATTTACAAAAATAAATAAGGCCTTTCCCCAAGTATCTTATATGTACTCTTTGTTTTCCCATATGGTAAATCTGTGGAAAATATTAGATTTTCCATTGTATAAAAAGAGAAATAGTCACAGAAATTAGTACCCTAGCAATAATACTGATAGAAAAATATTTCAAATCAACTAACTTCTAATGTCCAGTCTTAATCCATAAAATCCCTTTTTTCTCAGATATTAAGTTCATTTCTTAAACTATATTAAGGAAACACATACAATATTTCAATCCCTCTTTTTCAGAAATTTGAAATCACTTTCAAATAGTATTCTATAGTGTCCTTAGATCAGTGACCCCCAACCTTTCAGCACCAGGAACCAGTTTCATGGAAGACAATTTTTCCAAGGATGGGAGTGGGGGGATGGTTCAAGTGATAATGTGAGGGAAAGCACATGAAGCTTCACTCACTTCCCCCAATTTTCCTCCTATTTTTCAGCCAGATGCTTAACAGCCCAGTCTGAGGCCTGGGGGCTGGGGACCCATTGCCTTAAATGATATTTCAGTACAAAATTCACCATTTTTGACAGCAAAATCACTTGATATTATGCTTTAAAAGAAAATCTGGAGTTCTGAGACATTCATGAAACTTGAGAATTAGGAAGCAAACAAAACAAACCAAAAAACCTGAATTTTTGTGCAATGCCGATGTTCTTGTGTGGAAAAATTCTATTGACCTACAAAAAAGTCTCAAAGGAAACCATTCCTGGATTTTTTTTTGTTGTTGTTTTTCCTGAAGTGGACAGCAAGAATTGAAAAGTAATTTATCATAAGGAGTTTTTCAGGCAGCTTCAATGCAGCCTCCAAATGTTTGTATATTCTCAGGATCTGCAGAGTTAGTGGATGTTTCTGAAATGCAGAACTAGGTGCATCGGTGTAGAACAGAGTATCAGTGCTAAGGGTGTTGAAGGAGATCCAAGCAGCAGAAGTTTGATAAATCCATTCAGCCAGAGACCTGAACTCTCTCTCTTATCTATACCAGCTTTCCATATGCAGTATTAAATTTTTGTCAAGTATCTACATGGATTAGATTAAGGAGTAACTTAATGATTTGGACCTTAATTAAAAGTCATGTTATCATTTATCATAAACTTTTTATATAATTTCACTTGCATTCATATCTACTAAAATATCTGTCAACTCTAAATAAAATAAACTTCACTGGATATGCAGGTCAAGAAGCAACAGTTAGAACAAGACATGGAACAAACAGACTGGTTCAAAATTGGGAAAGAAGTACATCAAGGCTGTTTTTGTCACCCTGCTTATTTAACTTATATGCAGAGTACATCATGAGAAATGCCGATGAAGCACAAACTGGAATCAGGATTGTGGGGAGAAATATAAAAAACCTCAGATATGCAGATGATACCACCTTTATGGCAGAAAGTGAAGAGGAACTAAAGAGCCTCTTGATGAAGGTGAAAAAGAAGAGTGAAAAAGCTGGTTTAAAATTCAACAATCAAAAAACTACCATCATGGCATTTGGTCTCATCACTTCATGCAAATAGATGGAGAAACAATGAAAACAGTGACAGACCTTATTTTCTTGGGTTCCAAAATCACTGTGGATGGTGACTGCAACCATGAAATTAAAAGATCCTTGCTCCTTGGAAGAAAAGCTATGACAATCTAGACAGTATTATTAAAAAACAGAGACATCACTTTGGCTACAAATATCCATCTTGTCAAAGCTATGGTTTCTCCAGTCATGTAGGGATGTAACAGCTGGACCCTAACGAAGGCTGAGCGCTGAAGAATTGATGCCTTCTAACTGTGGTGCTAGCAAAGACTTTTGAGAGTCCCTTGGACAGCAAAGATATCAAACCAGTCAATCCTAAAGGAAATCAACCCTAAATATTCATTGGAAGGACTGATGCTGAGGCTGAAGCTCCAATACTTTGGCCACCTGATGTGAAGAGCTGACTAATTGAAAACTACCCTGATGCTAGGAAAGATTGAATGTAGGAGGAGAAGGAGACAACAGAGGATGAGATGATTGGATGGCATCAGTGACTTAATGGACATAAGTTTGAGTAAAGTCTTGGAAATGGTGAAGGACAGGGAAGCCTGGCATGCTGCAGTCCATGGGGCCATAAGGAATCAGACATGACTGAGCAACTGATCATAAGCATAAACCATCATTGGGTGACAGGATGGTCTCAGTCAATAGTTGCCTTATATACTTATATAAATATTTATATACTTATATAAATAGTACTTATATAATACTTATAAATAATAAGTATTTAATATTAATAATTAGTAATTACTAGTAATAATTAGTAATTAGTAATAGTAATAATTAACAATAGTAATAAGTATTTAATAAGCATTAAATATAATAAAAAATAATACTTATATAAATACTTATATTTATTTATAGAGTCTTAGTACTATCTATACTTAGGATTTATAACTATAAAAAGTCAAATGTAGACCAGTTTTACCTCATAGCCATTACTAGATATGTAAGAGCTTAATTAAATCTTTATTAATCTGATGCTTTTTCACCAATGTTTGCATCCTCACAGAGCTTTTCTGCAACTCAGAGATAGGCAATATGAGAAGATGGTTGTCATTCTTGAGAACAAGTTATTTTTTTAATCTTTTATCCTTCTCTGATGAAACTGAAGTTCACATTTCTCTCCCAGAGTCCTTATTCTCTGTGCCTACTTCAATGTTTCTGTGATGTGTCAGACCAGCCTAACATTTTTATGCAGAATGTTCCCTCACATGTAGCAAAGGACAAGACAGCCAGTTCTACTGAGAAGGGAACTCAAGGCCCTGAAGCTCACATGCACTCATTTGGAGACTACGTCAGCTTCCCTTTTTGAGGACACGCTATTTATCTCTCACAATAAATAAAAGACAGTTAGATAAGCATGAAACAGTCATTAGTAGGCTGATACAGCACCAGGATTCTTGTAGGCCTTTTCACTAAGCAAAATTCCTACTTTTGAAAATATGCATGAAGGACTTCCCTGGTGGTCCAGTAGCTAAGACTCCACTCTCCCATCGTAGGGGGCCAGGGTTTGATCTCTTCATGGAACTAGATCCCACATGTGTGCCATAACTAAAGATCCTGCATGCCACAACTAAGAACCAGTGTGACCAAATAAATAAATTTTTTAAGTAATTATGTTATTATGACTAAAACACCTAAAGAGGAAACTTGAAGAACTTATAATCTAAGCAGTTTCTTTACCTAGTATCACTTACTTGAATGACACTGTATTTAAAAGATCTTGATAAATAGATTTGCACTCAAGTATTAAAACAGCTCTGAAAATTGAGTTATTTGCCTATTTTGCATATTTCAAATTCCCTATTAAAGTAATTCAATAAATTTCAACATATTAATCACTTCCAATGAATTCATTTAAATAGTCATGAATTCTTAAGTGATTATGAATTAAGTAAATAGGCATCAGGTTTGACTCATTATTTCAGTAGTCATAGCTCTCAACAAATGGAAAACAGAAACCGCAATGTGACTAAAATCAATTTTATGTAAGAACTAAAACAAAGATTTCTATTTCTACTTTATGAACTATTCAGGAGTAGATCTTATTCAACCTTTATAGCATTTGCAGCTAATACGTTCCAGTCAAAAGACTAGAAAAAGTCTATTTTCACCTCTAGATTCCACACTGAAAGGACAAATGAGTATATATTTTTAGTGTGAAAAAAGTCCCATGTAGATTATTTCAGGAAATTAAAATTAAAGGCCTTAACAACTTTTATAACAACATTGGTTCAAAGGAAAGCACATATGCCCAATAAACAGATTATTTGTTAATTGACCGTGTGTTATTTCCATCCATTTCCATCACAATTTTATACTTACTTCTAATGTTACCTTGACCTTAGTTTTCCTATTGTCAATACATTGACTACAATTAGATTTTTGTCATAAAAATATTTAATTATGTTGAATGCACACATTTATTTGCCTACAATGAAAAAGCTAGCTTAAAACTCGACATTCAAAAAACTAAGATCATGGCATACAGTCCTATTAATTCATGGCAAATAAATGGGGAAAATGTGGAAGCAGTGTTAGATTTCATTTTCTTGAGCTCCAAAATCACTTCAGACTGTGACTCCCTAAAGGAAATCAACCTTGAATATTCATTGGAAGGACTGATGCTGAAGCTGAAGCTCCAATACTTTGGCCACCTGATGTGAAGAGCTGACTCATTGGAAAAGACCCTGATGCTGGGAAAGATTGAGGGCAAGAGGAGAAGGGGGTGACAAAGGATGAGATGGTTGGATGGCATCACTGACTCAATGGACATGAGTTTGAGCAAACTCCAGGAGATAGTGAAGGACAGGGAAGCCTAGAACACTACAGTTCATGGGGTCACAAAGAGCTGGACATGACTTAGTGACTAAACACAACAAAATGAGAAAAGGCATGACATTGTCATCTCTGAGTTTTAAAAATTATATTTTTGTTTATTATTCTTAAACTAATTACACTGCCTGCAAAAGTGGTTCTCCAACATTTTGGTCTTAATATTATTTGCTCAAGATTTTCCGGGTGAGGTAGGGACAAGCCAATGCTTTAGATTCCTACTACACAAATGCAATTGAATCATTTAAGCCTTCATTAGTGCTTCTTAAAGCTTTAACAGGAATTTAAATCATTTAAACATCTTATTAAAATCAAATCCTGATATAGAAGCTCTGGATGGGTCTGAGAGTCTGCATTTTCAGTAAGTTTCCAAGTAATGTGATGATGCTGGGCCACAGACTACACTTTGATTAACAAAATTTTGGATTATCATTAATCTATTTCAAAGAGGTTTGTTGAAAGTAGTTTAAAAACGGGTAGATAATCAAAGATCTTGTTTTCTTTTAAAATGTGTACAACTCATTAATTAAGACAGGGAGCACTTTGAAATAACACTGTAGTTGTTTGCCAAATTTTTCTACCTTTTATGAAACTAACTTAAGCTGTTATTTGTAAATTTTGCCAGTAAACTTAACAGTTACTTTTTCATAGTAATTTTTAAATTTTTTTGTTGAAGCATAGTAGATTTTTAATGCTGTTTCAGTATACAGCATAGCGATTTAATATTTGTGTAGATTATATTATTTGCCATAGTTAATTTAGTTAGAATTTTCTACATGAATTTTAAGGTAAGGAACATATGAAGACAAAGGTTACAGTTCCAAAAATGTAGAGAAAACTGCCACAATTTGTCTAAAGTTTGTGGCATTTCAAAGTCCTGATTTTCTTTTTTTTTTTTTTAAACTAACTAAAACTTAGCATGTTTAATTGGTGAATCCACTATTTGAATTGTGACTAAAGAAGACCACTTGGATTTATACAAAAATCCTCCAAAAATACCTAATATCATCTACAAATTCAACAAATATCTATTAATATTCAAAGGCTTTTTTTTCTTTCTTTCTTTTTTTTTTTTTTTTGCAGAAATAGAAAAGATTAATCCTAAAACTCACATGGAACCTCAGGGAACTCAAATAACCAAAACAATTTTCAAAAACAACAATTCTGTGTTCAGAGAAAGAAAAAACCTTTCTGATGTCACAAATTATTAAGGATACCAATCCTATTGGATTGGGTCCCACCTTTATAGCATTATTTAACCTTAATTACTTTCTAGGGGCTTCATCTCCAAATACAGCCATACTGAGGGTTAGGGTTTCAACATATGAATTTGGGGACACACAACATTTTAGCCTATAACATGCCATATACAAACAAATTAACCCCAAATGGATCAAATACCTAAATATAAGGCCCAAAACTATAAAACTACAAGAAGAAAACAATGGAAAACTGCATCATGACATTGAATTTGCCAATGATTTCTTGACTATGACACCAAATGCATAGGCAGTAAAATAAATAATAGACAAAAGAGACTACATCAAACTTCAAAGCTTCTTTTATGTATCAAAGGGTACAATGAAGTAAAAAGGCAATACTTACACATATATTTGACAAGGGGTTAATATTTAGAATATATAAAGAACTCCTATGGCTCAGCAACCAAAAAAGTCAAATAATCCAATATAAATATGGATAAAGGACTTGAATAGACATTTTGCCAAAGAAGATTTATAAATAGCTAATAAGCACGTGAGAATGTTTGCTGTCGCTAATCATCCAAGAAATGAAATCAGAACCATAGAGAGATGTCACCTTAATGGTTGCAGTTAAATATATATAAAATAGCAAATGGTAATAAGAAGGTGGAGAAATTGGAATCCTTGTGCACTGTTGGTGGGAATGTTAAATGGTGCAACCACTATGGAAAACAATATGGAGATTACTCAGAAAATTAAAAATAAAACTACCAAATGATCCCAGCAATCCCATTTCTGGATATATAGCCAAAAGAATTAAAAGCAACATCTCAAGAAATACTTCTGCACCTATATTCATAGAGGTATTAAATATTATTCATGATAGCCCAAAGATAGAAGCATCTGAAGTGTTCATCAGTAGGAATGGATAAACAGAATGTGAGGTATGCATACACTGGAATATTATTCAACCTTAAAAAAGGAAAAACATCTTATCACATGCTACAGTATAGATGAACTTTGAAAATATTATGTTAATTGAAATAAGCTAGTGAAATAAAGACAGATACTGTACAATTCTCCCATAGGATGTATTAAAAATAATAAAATTTAAAGAAATAGAAAATAGGAAAATTGTTACTGGAGGCTCAGATGAGGGGGGGAAGGGGGGGTTGTTTTATACAGAGTATTAAGTTTCAGTTTTTCAAGATGAAACAGTTGCAGAGATCTTTTTCACAACAATGTGAATATACTGAACACTATTGAACTATAAATTTAAAATGACTAATAGGGTACATTTTGTGTTACATGTGGAGTTTTTAAAATCACAATTTAAAAACATCCTGCAAAGATCCTGAAAGTCTGTTACATATGTCATCTCACACATGTGCACAATGATTAGAATAAAAAACGCTCAAAGGTTGTAAACTAAGTGAAGAATTCATATTCTTTAGTCATTTTAATCTGTACCATAGTTTGAGCTCATACTTTTTAAACTCTTCAGTTCAGATCAGTTCAGTCAGTCGTGTCCGACTCTTTGTGACCCCATGGACTGCAGCACAGCAGGCCTCCCTGCCATCACCAACTCTCAGAATCTACCCAAACTCATGTCCATTGAGTCAGTGATGCCATCCAACCAGCTCATCCTCTGTCATCCCTTCTCCTCCCGCCTTCAATCCTTTCCAGCATCAGGGTCTTTTCCAATGAGTCAGCTCTTGGCATCAGGTGGCAAAAGTAATGGAGTTTCAGCTTCAACATCAGTCCTTCCAATCAATATTCAGGACTGATTTCCCTTAGGATGGACTGGTTGGATTGCCTTGCAGTCCAAGGGACTATCAAGAGTCTTCTCCAACACCACAGTTCAAAACTTGAATTCTTCGGTGCTCAGCTTTCTTTATAGTCCAACTCTCACATCCATACATGACTACTGGAAAAACCATAGCCTTGACTAGATAGACCTTTGTTGGCAAAGTAATGTCTCTGCTTTTTAATATGCTGTCTAGGTTGGTCATAACTTTTCTCCCAAGGAGTTAACATCTTTTAATTTCATGGCTTCAGTCACCATCTACAATGATTTTGGAGCCCCCCCTCCCAAAAAAAAAAAGAAATAAATGAAGTCAGACACTGTTTCCACTGTTTCCCCATCTATTTGCCATGAAGTGACGGGACCAGGTGCCATGATCTTAGTTTTCTGAATGTTGAGCTTTAAGCCAACTTTTTCACTCTCCTCTTTCACTTTCGTCAAGAGGCTCTTTAGTTCCTCTTCACTTTCTGCCATAAGGGTGGTGTCATCTGCATATCTGAGGTTATTGATATTTCTCCCGGCTATCTTGATTCTGGCTTGTGCTTCATCCAGCCCAGCGTTTCTCATGATGTACTCTGCATATAAGTTAAATAAGCATGGTGACAATATACGGCCTTGACGTACTCCTTTTCCTATTTGGAACCAGTCTGCTGTTCCATGTCCAATCCTAACTGTTGCTTCCTGACCTGCATACGGATATCTCAAGAGGCAGGTCAGGTGGTCTGGTATTCCCATTTCTTGAATAATTTTCCACAGTTTATTGTGCTCCACACAGTAAAAGGGTTCAGTGTACTGCAAAGTTTAATTTCATCTCTTACCAGAAGGAACATATTTAATGGACTTGATTAAAATGCAGCCTATTTATTAAGCACTTGCACTCCTCTCAAAGACTATAAGGTAAATATTATCAGCTCCTTTTTATAGATGAAAAGTCAGAGATTTAGTGAGATAGAGCATTTTATCCAAGGAGTCAGAAAACAAATCTGTGGCTTGAAACTGCTGCTACTGCTGCTGCTAAGTCGCTTCAATTGTGGCTTGAAACTAGATCTTTCTAATTTGAAATCATGATACCGTGTTGCCTCCAGTAACAAGTTTTAGACAATCAGGTAACTGAATTTAGATCTTTCAATATAGAAATGAGATTTATTAGTATTTCATTTTCTCATTGCAATATACATGAGGGAAGAAATGAACTTTCTACTTTTCCAATTTTATTCTTTAGAGTTTATTATGTTAAGAAGCTATAGCTCATTCTATATATTTTTAGATATATATACATATATTCATATATACATCTGTATATATATGTATATATGTACATATACATATGTATATATAAATATAATTTTTCTTTTCCTCTCTATATTTATTTACCCATTTACTTTATTTTTTGTTGTTTATTTACCATACTATGATTGTGCTAAACTCTACCTTACTTTTTTACACCAAAGATTGTAGAAATATTTCCAGCATATTTAATTTATTTTGGTGACTGAATGGCCTTTATATTATATAACTATATTACTGTTTATTTAACTATGCTTCTTATGTTTATAAACTCATTTTATGCTCGGCATCTCTACTTCAAAGTCTAATTCCTGTTATTGATCCCAAACCCACTTCCACAGGTCACCTTTCCTTCCAAGTTGGCAGCAACTCCATCTTTCCAGTAACTCAAGAGAAATCTCTCTTTCTCTCAGTCCCCACATACACAGGGCCAATAAAGCCTGTTGGCTCTAGCTTTAAAATATAACCTGAATTTGGTTGCATCTTATTGAGTTTCCACTGCCACCACCCTGGCCCAAGCCACTGTCATCTCTCACCAGGAGTGCTGCAATAATTGATGCTGTCCTTCTCTGACTGAAAACCCCTGATTCATTCAAAGTAAAAGCCTGCATTCCTGCCGTAGGTCACAGAGTTGAATGCCCCCGACCCCCACCAGCCTTTGACCTCCCATGCTATCTCTCTCCCCCAGAGCTCCAGAGCTGAAAGTCTTTCCTGCAGCCTTTGATCTCCTGTCCTCTCTCTTCCCCAGGGCCTTCTGACCACAAGCCATCTGGATTCTTTCTGTGACACACAGGCTTGCGCCTGCCTCAGGGTCCTTCCACTGGCCATTCTCTCTGCTTGAATCACTGTCAGTTGTCATCAACTGTCAGTTGATGTCCGCAAGACTCCCTCCTTCACCTTCAAGTATTTCCTCAATGTCGCCTTCTCAATAAGGTTTATTCTAACTGCCACATTTAATTTTAGCCTTCCATCTCACTACTACTGATCCTTTTGGCCAAGTTCTGCTATGTTTTAATACTTTTTGGCTGTACACCAGGGCATGTGGGAAATTAGTTCCCCGACCAGGGACAAAATCAGCACCGTCTGTGTTGAAAGGCAGAGTCTTACCCACTGGATGGCTGGGGAAGTTCCACTTCTCTCTTTTTTTTAATATAGCCTGAAAGTAAAAGTGTCAGTTTCTCAGCCATGTCCAACTCTTTGTGGCCCCATGGACCGTAGCCTGCCAGGCTCCCCTGTCCATAAAATTCTCCAGGCAAGAATACTGAAGTGGATTGTTATTTCCTTTTCTAGGGGATCTTCCAAACTCAGGGATCAAACTTGGGTTTCCTGCATTGCAATCAGATTCTTTACCATCTGAGCCACCTGGGAAATCAATAATATACCATACATTTTTTTTTTAACTCATTATTTTTATTGTTATTTTGCCTCTCTCTGTCTACAAGAATGTGACCTTATGGGATATGGGGGAAATGGGCAGAAGTCCTTGTGAACTTTATTTACTAATGTATCCCAAGTATCTAGAACAGAGTCTGAAGCATGAGGCCTGCTCAATAACTGCTGAATGAGTGAATGAATGATCAGTGATGCTTATTCATGAGATATTGAAAATGCTATTCATTCAGTGGTGTCCAACTCTTTGCAGCCCCATGACCTGTAGCCCACCAGGTTCCTCTGCCCATGGATTTCCCAGGCAAGAATATTGGAGTGGGTAGCCATTCCTCTTCTCTGGGGGATCTTCCTGACCCAGGGATTGAACCTGTGTCTCTTGCATCTCCTGCACTGGCAGGTGGATTCTTTACCATCCGAGCCACCAGGAAATGCTAATTCACATCTGCCCTACATAATAAAAACGGACAGTATGAGTGATCAAATGTGATAGAAGTAGAATTTCAGGACCATAAGATGCTTTAAAGTTTACCAAATACACCTCATTTCAAAATTTAGAAAACAGCACCAGAGAAATGAAAAGATTTATGAGATAATGCTGCTGGTTCATGGCAAAGAAAAAGAAAAATCTGGATATTTTGGTTTAGTGCTCTTCCCCAATTCATCACTGGTTCTCTTAGCTGTTCCCTAAGTTTAACCTAGACTTCTTGAGTCTCTGGAGGACAGTCATAATTATATTCAAATGGTATTTAATTTATTCATTTCAAGAAATGTTGACTAATGCCTGAAGAAATGGTATCTTGATAGCTCATATACCAGCTCCAAGGATCCCCCACCAAACAGTCTGAGACCAGCCACCAGAACAAATGCAAATGAACCCCAGACTCAGGATCAGAGCACAGTGGGATCCCAGAATCCATCACCATTGACTTAAGCACCTAGCCCTCTATAGCCTCCTCTGTTTTCATAGATGACTGTTTCTCACATGCAGTTAATTTTAAAATCAATCTAAATGCTTATATATCTGAGAGACAATTCACATTTTACAAAAGATATTATTAGTCTTTGTGGTA
Organism: Odocoileus virginianus; assembly: GCF_023699985.2. Classification (NCBI taxonomy): domain Eukaryota; kingdom Metazoa; phylum Chordata; class Mammalia; order Artiodactyla; family Cervidae; genus Odocoileus; species Odocoileus virginianus. The sequence continues at coordinate 1,773,539 of NW_027224330.1, forward strand.
TTGAACAGGAACATCGCCTGGGAAGAAATGAAGGTTCAGTAAGCTCTTCTCAGTAGGCAGATTTCTGCTGTCTCTTTGCCTTGTCCTCTTTCCCTAGTTGTCATTCTTTTCCTCAGCAGGAAAAGCTGTGATAGTGAGTACCCAAGTCCTTTCATAACCAAAATTAATTTCTGCTCTTCCAAATTGTTAATTTTCAATTCTTTTTCCTAAATTTTTTTTTCTTAAGCTATAGAGGAAGAACACCAAATAAAGGAAAAGAAAAGAAAAAAATCTGGAAAGAAGAAAAGAGATGCCACCCCTGATCCTACAACCACAGATATTTCCCACTGAGGATGTGGAGGAAATGACTCATGGGAGCCACTTATCCATAGTAAAGAAGATGAAGGGAAAATCAAGGAAATTAAAAGATGCACTTACTGTTAGACATGATGGTCTCATAACCTTTAATGAACTGAATACTGGGGGAAGAATTCTGTAACATTTTTGTGACTCAGCTTCATTAAAAAATATTTGTTATACTTATTAAGAGCAATACATCATGCTAGGGGCAGAAAATTTTACAAATACATATGTCCAAAGTGGAAACAGTAATATCATAGTACAAAGGGCCAGAAGAGCCCAAACATTTAAAATCTGCTAAGAAAAGGAAAAAATATAAATGAATATATTTACTCACTTAAAAAAAACAAAGAAAGAAAAGAAAAAACTTAAGACTCATGCAGTAATCAATATGCCTTAATTCTTCTAACACATGATGGTGAAAAACTATAATTGACAGAAATACTGCTTCTATATCTGAAATAAACATGAAAGATAAGGAACACTATGCATTTTTACAGCCTTAAGGCAGAACATTTGAAGTGTTTACATAAAATGGAAATATTGTCATTGCTTTTGTTGTAGTTCAGTCACTAAGTCATGTCTGACTCTTTTGCAATCCCATGGACTGTAGCCCACCAGGCTCCTTTGTCCATGGGATTTCCCAGGCAAGAATACTGGAGTGGGTTGTCATTTCCTTCTCCAGGGGATCTTCCAACCCAAGGATCAAACCCACATCTCTTGCATTGACAGCTGGATTCTTTACCTTTGAACCACCTGAGGAAGCTCATATCATTGCTTAAGTGGATTTCAAACCACTAATGTCTAAGTTCTTCAAAAGAATATGATTTAAATGAAAATTTATAATGTGTAAATGCCCAGGAAAAAGTATCATTCTATGTCTAATTTTTTTTTCCCCTAGAGTTAAAATTTCCATAATTATCATGCTTGTGTGCTAAGTTGCTTCAGTGGTGTCTGACTCTTTGCAACATCGTGGGCTATAGCTCCCCAGGCTCCTCTGTCCATGGAATTCTCCAAGCAAGAATACTGGAGTGGGTAGCCATTCCCTTCTCCAGGGGATCTTTCCAACCCAGGGATCAAACCTGGGTCTCCTGCATTGCAGGGAGATTCTTTACCATCTGAGCCACCAGGGAAGCCCACAATAGATATCTAACCTGCATCTGGTAAGGATCATGTCTTAAGTCTATATTGCTTCTTGCTAGTAAGTTCTAGTCTCTTAAAAAACCCAATTCATCCATACTTGTCTCTGTCCTGTATACTTCACTCTCAAGCAAATGTCATAGATATCTATGCATATCACTATCGATATACTGTTTAGTGGGCTTTCCCTGTGTTTCAGCAGTAAAGAATCTACCTGCCAATGCAAAAGACATAAGAGATACAAGTTCAATCCCTGGGTTGAGAAGATCCCCTGGAGGAGGGCAATAGCAATCCACTCCAGTATTCTTGCCTGGAGAATCCCATGGACAGAGGAGCCTGGCAGGCTACAGTTCATAAAGTCGCAAAGAGTCAGACACAACTGAAGCAACTTAGCACAACTGCTTAGCAAAGTTACCCAAGCAGTCACCCAGGGCATAGGTCAGAATACTAAAAATATTAAGGAGCACATAATGATACAGAGGGATAGAATAAGTGCTTTAAAGACAAACAAAGCCAGATTTGAAACTGTTCTAGCTTTTACTTATTACATATCTTTCAGGAAATTAATTTCTTTGAGACATGGTATTCTCTCTGGAAAATGAAGATTAAAATAAAGATCTCCTTTGCTGGATTTAAAAAACCACTTTATTGGAGTATAGTTGATTTACAATATTGTGTTAGTTTCTGCTATACAGCAAAGTGAATCAGTTATACATATATATATATCCACTCTTTTTTAGATTATTTTCCCATGTAGGTCTTTACAGAGTACTGAGTAGAGTTCTCTGTGCCATACAGTAGGTCCTTACTAGTTGTCTCTTTGGTGAATGGATAAAAGACAATTAATTCAGTGCCTGGATAGTTGCTCAATGAATTGATCTGCTATTATTAGAAAGTAATGATATTCCCTCAAACCTTTGTGTGGGTGCTTAGTCATGTCTGATTCTGTGATCCCATGGACTGTAACCCACCAGGTTCCTCTGTCCACGGGGATTCTCCAGGCAAGAATACTGGAGTGGGTTGCCATGCCCTCCTCCAGGGGATCTTCCCAACCCAGGGATCAAACCCAGGTCTCCTGTATTGCAGGCAGATTCTTTATCATATGAGCCACCAGCTCAGAACTTGTTTTCTTAGTTGCATTGACTGAAAATGGGAAGTGCTTAGCAATCAATCAGTAATATTTCAGGCCAGATGGCAAAGCAGAGACAGGAAATAAAAACACTCAACAGAGTAACTGCCAAACCCCCAGGCTAAAATTTTGTTATCTAGAGCATAATCAATCCACCAAATCAATGCAAAGTGTTTCAGAAACAGCCTTATCTCTCACTGCCTTTATGGTAGAACAGAGACATTACTCTAAAAATAGAAAGTATGCCACTCCATGTCTGCATAAAGTGATAAAGAAACTGTCTCAGATAAATAGCATTTTTGTAAGCTTTATCCTCATCAAGCACATTTTTTTTTCAGTGTTTTAACAAATTTTTCATTTGTTAAATTTGTACAATTTGTTTCAATTGTAGTCTTTTGGTTTTTTAGGGTTCTATTGTTTTTTTCTGTTTTACAGTCAGAGAAATAATAAACTGAGCTATTCATTCTTCTGAGTCTCCCAGAAACTGAAAGGTATTGGTATCTTCTCAAGAAATCCTGTTCTTCTAGCTTCCCATGCTTGATTCTTGATGAAAGAATTGATAAGAGTTGTATTTCAAACTCTGTCTGCTGAAGAAGTCGGAGCCCACACTGCAGTTAATGGGTCACTGTTCTGTCCACTCAGAGGATAGAAGCCACACAGAGAAAGATGTTTGCTCAAGCAAGAGACTGAGTCCATCGAGAAAATAAGAAGGAAAGATAGTAGATAGAGAGACTTCAAGACAATATAGTGACCTGTATAGGTAAATATTTTGTTTTGTTTCATGATGGGTAGGACATCAATCTACCGTTTGTTGTTTTCCCAACTATCAGTATTTTGACTGATCAAAGACTAGAGTATTTTATTTCTCTTTAGCTGAATTTGGGAAGAGAGGCCAAGGGCAGGAAATCTGGGTCACTCTATTCTTAAGAAAGTCTTTGAATTTCAGATACTCGTGATAGTGATAAAATACACAGATGGGTTCTAAATGCTACCTCTGCATTTATCCACCCAAATAAAATAATCATTATCTACTGACTTGAAAACTGAAGTAAATATTTCTAAGAGTAAAACCAACAATGCATTATTTGTGCTACCTGTAAATAAAGGATTACTAAAGTTTACAAATAATACAAAAGCCAACTTTACCCAATGGTTTTGAGTTTTTCTCAAACTTAATCTATTATTTGAAGAGTAACCACAAACTAGACCAACCAGCTTGTTTTAACTTTTACCTTTTTCAATCCTAGGTCCTTCTGGAAAAGATATAATAGTACAAAGAAAAGGCTGAAGGCTTGCACAAAATAAAAATGGAAATGAAGAGGTGAAAAGACAAGTGAGCTGTGTTTTTCCCAGTCTCAGACTGTCTTGTATAATTCAGAGGAAACTTTTCCCCCAGCCCTCATACCCATCTGGACCCCACATTCATGCTACTGTGCTTGGGTCATTAGTCTTCTGGCCACTGATTTTTTCTCTCAGAAATCACATGCTGCCCTCTGTCTCCTAGCGTGAGAAATATCTCCAATGCTCTATCCATCAATTTTCCAACCACTGTACACAAAACTAACAAAAACTACCAGAGGAGCAAGCATAAATAGCCCCTATAAACCATAGGAGGTTTATTTTAAAATACTGTTGGCATCAATTAAGTTATGAGAACATCAAGCCATGGTGCACTAGGGAATTAGGGAACATGGGATGCAGCAGCATGCATTTTGAACCACATTTCAACTCTGGGCAAGGAGGAATTAAAGGAGCTATTGACTAAAGACACTAAAAAGGGATGAAAAAGACCACTGCCCACCATTGACAGAAACACAGGTTTTAGGTTTCACTGGGATTAGCTGACTTCAGTTAATATACAAGGTGTTTCTCTAGATCCCATTGTCTTTCTTATCTGTTATTTGCAAGAGAATTAACAATAAAGAAAATTATTTCAGTGACTATTTTCTCAATTTTCCCAATGGTTGGGAGATTGCATTGGAGAGTTTCATTTATTTATGTTAATCAATGCCTTAGGGAAATGGGATTCGTGGGAAGGTGTTGACACACTACTCCCACACAGGGAAAATCCAGTCACCCAACTTGTTTTTGTTAATAAAGCTTTATTGTAACACAATGATATTCATTTATGTATTGTCCATGGCTGCTTTTGGGCTACCATAGTAGAATTGAATAGTTATACCAGAAACCACACGATCCTCAAGGCCAAAAATATTTTACTACCTGGTCCTTTATAGAAAAATTTTGTTGACTTCCACCTTAGTTAATTAGTTTAATTCCTTCACAGAATGCCAGTTGAGATATTCTGCTGCTATTTGACTGAAGCAAAATAATAATGTGATAATCCAAGAAAGAAGCTGTCACTCTCTGAAAGTCTACCTGATTTATGATGGGTTGGAAAGGTGAAAACTAGGAGGAATATCTAGACCAGTAGAAAAACTTCACTCTGAATTTTACTTTTATATCAAGTAAAAAGTTTTTTTTTTTAATTTCTGCCCATTCTTTCTGTACTAACTAGAATCAGGTTTATGCTGATACATGTTTTGTATAATTTCTCTCCTATTAATTTTCCACTTAATAATCATCTCACTTCTCAGTAAACAACTTTTTTTTATAATATGATGTGCCATGGTGTTTATCTTTTCTCTAGTCACTTCGACTTCTTGAGGAGCTGATATAGAAAATGCTATTTCTCCATATGTTCCTCAGAAACTGTTCAACTTTTGAGAGTATGACAGTCTTCCTAGAAAAGAAGTTTTATACAGTAGGTGTGGACAATTTAACACTTGATAGTGTTGAAGCTGTGGAAAAACAAATACTCTTATATGTGACTGATGAAATTGTATGGTGACACAATCTCTATGGAAGGCAATTTAGCAATATTTAATTAAGTCACAAAGACACATTCCTTTGACCTAGCATTTCTAGCTTGAGGAAATTATCCCATAAGTCTACATTACCTACATATTTGGAGTGATGCATGTATGGAGTCTCTGGGTTGGTGACCATTTGGAGGCTTGGAAACAAAGATGGGCTCACAGAGAACATAGATCCATGCCCTCTCCCCACACTTTGCCCTATGCATTTCTTCCATCTAACTATTCTTGTATTACAATCTTTTGTAGTAAACTGGTAATGTAGTTAAAAAAAAATAAATATGTAAAAAGATATTCTTTGCAGTATTGTCTTTTTGGGTTTCCTTTGTGGCTCAGATGGTAAAGAATCGGCCTGCAATGCAGGAGACCTAGGTCCGATCCTTGGGTTGGGAAGAACTCATGGAGAAGGAAACAGCTACCAACTCCAGTATTCTGTCCTGGAACATTCTACAGATAGAGGAGCCTGGCAGACTTCAGTGCATGAGGTTGCAAAGAGTCAAACACAACTGAATGACTTTCACTATTGTCTTTTTACCAAAAGAATGAAAGTAACCTAAATATCTTGTTTTGAGACTTAGTTAAATATATTAAGGCACATCCATATCTTCCATAAACCAATGGAGTACTGTCACTGTTTGAAAAAGAATAGATACATGTTCACATACTAATAAGGCAACTACTCTTTTGTTTAAATGACTAACAAAACCTTATTGAACTCTTAACTATATACCAAGTACTATGGTAGGCAAAGAGGACATATTAGACAAAAAAAGTTCCTGTTTATGTGGAATACCAACCATAAAATAAATAAGAATGGATGTATCTATAGTGAGTCAACAGGGTAAAACCAAATGAAAGGAGGATGGGGGTGGTCCAGTTCAGGTCAGTTCAGTTGCTCATGTCTGACTCTTTGTGACCCCATGGACTGCAGTATGCCAGACCTCCCTGTCTATCACCAACTCCCAGAGTCTACCCAAACTCATGTCCATTGAGTCAGTGATGCCATCCAACCAGCTCATCCTCTGTCATCCCCTTCTCCTCCTGCCCTCAATCTTTCCCAGAATCAAGGTCTTTTCAAATGAGTCAGCTCTTTGTATCAGGTGGCAAAAGTAATGGAGCTTCACTTTCAATATCAGTCCTTCCAAAGAACACCCAGGGTTGATCTCCTCTAGGATGGACTGGTTGGATCTCCATGCAATACAAGGGACTCTCAAGAGTCTTCTCCTACACCACAGTTCAAAAGCATCAATTCTTAGGTGCTCAGGTTTATTTGCAGTCCAATTCTCACATCCATAGAATGACTACTGGAAAAACCATAGCCTTGATTAAATGGACCTTTGTTGGCAAACTAACATCTCTGCTTTTTAATATGCTGTCTAGGTTGGTCAAAACTTTTCTTCCAAAGAGTATGTGTCTTTCAATTTCATGGCTGCAGTCACAATCTGCAGTGATTTTGGAGCCCAAAAAATAAAGTCAGCCCCTAGTTCCACTGTTTCCCCATCTATTTGCCAAGAAGTGATGGGACCAGATGCCATGAGCTTAGTTTTCTGAATGTTGAGCTTTAAGCCAAATTTTTAACTCTCTTCTTTCAATTTCATCAAGAGGCTCTTTAGTTCTTCACTTTCTGCCATAAGGGTGGTGTCATCTGCATATCTGAAGTTATTGATATTTCTCCTAGCAATCTTGATTCCAACTTGTGCTTCATCCAGTCCAGCATTTCTCATGATGTACTCCTCAAATAAGTTAAATGAACACAGTGACAATATACAGCCTTGACGTACTCCTTTTAATGTTTGGAACCATTCTGTTGTTCCATATCCAGTTCTAACTGTTGCTTCCTGATCTGCATACAGGTTTCTCAAGAGTCAGGTCGGGTGGTCTGGTATTCCCATCTTTCAGAATTTTCCACAGTTTGTGGTGATTCACACAGTCAAAAGCTTTGGAATAGTCAATAAAGCAGAAGTAGATATTTTTCTGGAACTCCCTTGCTTTTTTGATGATCAGGTGGATGTTGGTAATTTGATCTCTGATTCCTCTGCCTTTTCTAAACCCAGCTTGAACATCTGGAAGTTCATGGTTCTTGTCTTGCTTAAGCCTGGCTTGGAGAATTTTGAGCATTACTTTGCTAGTATGTGAGATGCGTGCAATTGAGCAGTGGTTTAAACATTCTTTGGCATTGCCTTTCTTTGGGTTTGGAATGAAAACTGACATTTTCCAGTCCTGTGGCCACTGCTGAGTTTTCCAAATTTGTTGGCATATTGATTAAAGCACTTTCATAGCATCATCTTTTAGGATTTGAAACAGCTCAACTAGTATTTCATCACCTCCACCAGCTTTGTTCATAGTGAAGATTTCTAAGGCCCACTTGACTTCGCATTCCAGGATGTCTGGCTCTAGGTGAATGATCACACCATCGTGATTACCTGGGTCATGAAGATCTTCTTTGTACAGTTCTTCTTTGTATTCTTGCCACCTTTTCTTAATATCTTCTGCTTCTGTTGTGCCCATAATATTTCTGTCCTTTATTGAGCCCATCTTTGCATGAAATATTACCTTCGTATCTCTAATTTTCCTGAAGAGATCTCTAGTCTTTCCCATTCTATTATTTTTCTCTATTTCTTTGCACTGGTCACAGAGGAATGCTTTCTTATCTCTTCTTCCTATTCTTTGGAACTCTGCATTCAGATGAGTATATCTTTCATTTTCTCCTCTGTTTTTCACTTCTCTTCTTTTCACAGCTACTTGTAAGTCTTCCTCAGACAGCCAGTTTGCTGTTCTGCATTTATTTTTCTTGGCAATTGTCTTCATCCCTGTCTCCTGTACAATGTCACATAGTTGTGACATTGGAGCCTCTGTCCATAGTTCATCAGGCACTCTGTCTATCAGATCTTGTCCCTTAAATCTATTTCTCACTTCCACTGTATAGTCATAAGGGATTTGATTTAGGTCATACCTGACTGGTCTAGTGGTTTTCCCCACTTTCTTAAATTTAAGTCTGAATTTGGCAATAAGGAGTTCATGATCTGAGCCACAGTCAGCTCCGAGTCTTGTTTTTGTTGACTGTGTAGAGCTTGTCCATCTTTGGCTGCAAAGAATATAATCAGTCTGATGTCAATATTGTCCATGTGGTGACGTCCATGTGTAGTCTTCTCTTGTATTTTTGAAAGAGGCTGTTTGCTATGACCAGTTCATTCTCTTGAGAAAACTCTATTAGCCTTTGCCCTGCTTCATTCTGTACTCCAAGGCCAAATTTCCCTGCTACTCCAGATGTTTCTTGACTTCCTACTTTTGTATTCCAGTCCCCTATAATGAAAAGGACATCTTTTTTGGATGTTAGTTCTAAAAGGTCTTGTAGGTCTTCATAGAACCTTTCATCTTCAGCTTCTTCCGTATTACCGGTTGGGGCATAGGATTGGATTACCATGATCTTGAATGGTTTGCCTTGGAAACGAAGAGATCCTTCTATCGTTTTTGACATTGCATCCAAGTACTGCGTTTTGGACTCCTCTGTTGACTATGATGGCCACTCCATTTCTTCTAAGGGGTTCTTGCCCACAGTAGTAGATAGAGTGGCCATCTGAATTAAATTCGCCCATTCCAGTCCATTTTAGTTCACTGATTCCTAGAGTGTTGACATTCACTCTTGCCATCTCGTTTGACCACTTCCAATTTGCCTTGATTCATGGACCTAACATTCTGGGTTCCTATGCAATACTGCTCTTTATAGCATTGGACTTTGCTTCTATCACCATCCACAACAGGGTGTTGTTTTTGCTTTGGCTCTATCCTTTCATTCTTTTGGAGTTATTTCTCTACTGACCTCCAGTACCATATTGGGCATCTACCGACCTAGGGAGTTCATCTTTCAATGTCCTATCTTTTTTTGCCTTTTCATGCTGTTCAGGGAGTTCTCAAGGCAAGAATATGGAATTACTTTGTGATTCCCTTCTCCAGTGGACCACATTTTGTCAGAACTCTCCACCATGACCCATCCATCTTGGGTGGCCCTACACAGCATGGCTTAGTTTCATTGAATTAGACAAGGCTGTGGTCCATGTGATCAGATTGGCTAGTTTTCTGTGATTGTGTTTTCAGTCTGTCTGCCCTCTGATGCCCTCTCTCAGTGCCTACTGTCTTACTGGGGTTTCTGTTACCTTGGACGTGGGGTATCTCTTCACGGCTGCTCCAGCAAAGCACAGCTGCTGCTCCTTACCTTGGACGTGGGGTATCCCCTCACGTGGGGTGGCCCAGAATTATTGCTATTTATTTAGGGTTGTAAAGGAAGTTCTCCATGTTGAAGTGGTGTTTGAGCGGAGATCTGAAAGAACTGAGGAAATTAATTATGCAGGTATCTGGGGAAAGAACTGAACAAGGATAGAGGAGAAGTACAAAATCTTCAGGATATATTCAAGGTACAGCAAGGAGGCCAGTGTGGCAGCTACTTTATGATGAGAGTGGGCAGATACGAAATAAAATCTGAGAGTCAGTGGGAGAAGCTAAAGTGCGGAGGGGGGGGGTGTGAATCAGCCCTCAAAAATGTTCTTTCTTCAAGTTCATTCCTCTACTAAGACAAAAGAAATCCAATTTGAGTTATCAAATAAAACCTTTTATTCTCTTAGATTTTGCCATTTATTTCCTACTCTAACTCTCTTCAATCTTTGGCAATTTTAGGTTTATTTTCATATAATTTGTCTTTTGTTGTTTGTTGTTCAGTCACCCAGTCATGTCTGACTATTTGCATCCCCATGGATTGCAGCACTCCAGGCTCCCTGTCCCTCACCATCTCCCAAAGTTTGCCCAAATTCATGGCATCAGTGATGTCCTTCAGCTATCTCATCCTCTGATGCCCTCTTCTTCTGCCCTCAATCTTTCCCAGCATCAGGAACTTTTCCAATGAGTCAGCTGTTTGCATCAGATGACCAAAATACTGGAGTTTCAGCTTCAGCATCAGTCCTTTCAATGAGTATTCAAAGTTGATATTCTATAAGATTGACTGTTTTTTTTCTCCTTGCTGTCCAAGGGGCTCTCAGGATTTTATCTTTTAGCTACCTACATTTGTTTCCTAACATTTAGAAATTCACAAAGTTCTCCTCAATACATAGAAAAGAAAGTATACAGCCAAATTTGATAAGGATTAATAAAGACTTTAAAATTTGGGGAAATTTGATCAACATGAGAGCAATTCAGAGTATATGTTAAATGCTGAGAGATAGAAGAACCATATCTACTTACCTTTAGTAAGAATTAGTCAGGGTAAGCTCTGCTATGCTGTTATAACAAAAATACAAAAAGATAAGAAGAAAAACCTCAGTGCCTTGAAACAATTATTATTTCTCCTGTAATAGTCAAATATGATCATAGTTTGGTTTGTGGGTGGGTCAGTTACTTAGGTCCAGTGGGACTCAGAAACAAGGTTGCTTCCATCTCATGGATGCCACTCAATATCTGTTTTCCATGAGAAGAAAAGAGGACTGTGGATGAGATGTTTTTATGAACTGGATCTCAATATGACATATATCATTTTCATTGGTCTTCTGTCAGCCAGAGCTGGTGATATGGTATTATATACTACCTAACTGCAAAAGAGCTGGGAAATACATCTTTCCATGTGCTCAAGACCAAAAGAAAATGACTAGGTGAACATATAGTATTGTCTCTGTTTCATTAAAGAACCTAGAAAACACACAACTTAAACCTAATACAGGAGAGACTTTCAAGATGATGTAGGAATAAGATGGGCAGATCTTCTTCCCCCCAACAAATACATCAAAACTTCCTCTGCATGTGGAACAGCTCCTACAGACTACCTTCTGAATGCTGGCAGAAGACCCCAGACTTCCAAAAAGTCAAGTCAATCTCCTCAGAGTGATGTAGGACAAAAGATAAAGATAAAAAGAGACAAAGGATTTGGGAACCTCCCTCCCAGGAGGGAGTCGTGGAGGAGCAAAAGTTTCCGCACACTAGGGAATGCCCTTGCAGGTAGGATCAAGGGGAGCTTTGGAACTTCAGAGGGGAGTGAAATAACAGGTGTTACAAAAGCAAAACAGACAACTCACCACAGAGATAGTTGCTGAACAGCACTTCCCAGCCAAGGAGCAGCCCAGAGGCCTGCACCTGCAATGAGTAGGGGCTGGGTGCTCAGGCTCAGGCTTTGGGGTCAGATCTCAGGACGAGGATTACAGTTGACTGCTATGAAGATACTCTGAGGGGGCTAGTATGACAGAGCTGAGGGGGTCCAGGGAAAAGCCTAAACTCACCAGAGAGGCTACGGGAATGTCCTAGCTCCATGAGGTCGCAGGCCACAGGACTGCACCTTTGCAAAAGCTATAGGGGGATGAGCTGGCTATAGTCTGCGATGCCAGAAGTAGAAAAGCCAATGTGAGTGCCAGAGGCAGAAGACAGGAAGCCACTATGGTCTCAATCCTAGGGGTCACAGCTGCCACCAAGCGGTGAGTGGTCACAGGGCACTGCCTACATTTTCCTAGGAGTCTAGGTAGTTTGCAAAGACAAGGGACCCATAACCTGAGGCCAAGAGGTGTATGACCTGCCTCAGACTGTGGTGACCTCTCATGGGTCTAGACCATAGTGGGCACTCTTCACACAGCCCAGCTGTGTCTGCCTTAGCCCTCTCTCTCCCCACCTCAACTGAGCAAATGAGCTCTAATAAGCTGCTACTTTCTCCCCAGGCAGGCAATGGAGGACAGTCTACAGACATAGGTGGGCCCTGAAACAAAGCAGAACACCACAGGCTGCATGAGTAACAGAGAGAAAAGAAAATAGAAAATATGAACAGACTGATCACAAGCATGGAAATTGAATCTATAATCAAAAATCTTGTAACAAATAAAAGCTTAGGGACAGATGGCTTCACAGGCAAATTCTACCCAAAGTTTATAGAGAACAGCTAACACCTATATTTCTCGAACTCATGAAAACTCCCAAATTCATTGTACAAGGCCACCATCACTCTGACACCAAAATCGGACAAGGATGCCACACACAAAAAGAAAATTACAAGCCAATATCACTAATGAACATAGATGCAAACATCTTCAACAAAACTGTAGCAGATTTCAACAACACATTACAAAGATCATACATCATGACCAAGTGGGTTTTATACCAGGATTGCAAGGACTCTCAATATACACAAATTGATCTCTGTGAAACACCATATTAACAAACTGAAAGATAAAACCAAATGGTCATCTCAATAGATGCCCAGAAAGCTTTTGACAAAATTCAACACCCTTCTATGATTAAAAAAAAAAATTATCCAGAAAGTAAATATACAAGGAACATACTTCAACATAGTAAAGGCCATACACAACAAACCTACGGGAAACATTATTCTCAACTGTGAAAATCTGAAAGCATTTCCTCTAAGATCAGGAGCAAGACAAGTATGTCCATCTCGCCACTATTTTTTCACATGGTTTTGGAAATCCTAGCAACAGAAATCAGAGAAGAAAGAGAAATAAAAGGAATCCATATTGGGGAAAAAAAAAAGATGCAAAAGTTTCACTGTTTGCAGATGATATGATACTATACAACAGAAAATCCTAAAGATGTCACCAGAAAATCATTAGAATTAATTGGTGAATAAAGTCACAGAATATAAAAGCAATACACAGAAATCCCTTCCATTCCTGTACACAAACAACAAAAAATCAGAAAGAGAAATTAAGGAAACAATCCCATTTACCACTGCAACAAAACAATAAAATATCTTAGGAATAACCCTACCTAAAGAGACAAAAGAACTGTATGCAGAAAACTATAAGACACTGATTAAAAATAAATAAATAAATCAAAGACAACATACACAGATGGAGAGATGAGCCAGCTTCTTGGATTAGAAGAATCAAGTTGTGAAAAATGACTATTCTACCCAAAGCAATCTACAGATTCAATGCAATCCTTATCAAACTACCAATGGTATTTTTCACAGAACTAGAACAAAAAATTTCACAATTTGTATGAAACACAGATGATCCTGAATAGCCAAAGCAATCTTGAGGAAGAGAAACAGAGCTGGAGGAATCAATCTTCCCGGATTCAGACTATATTCCAAAGATACAGTCATCAAGAGAGTATGATACTGGCACAAAAGAAATATAGACCAATGGAACAAGATAGAAAGCCCAGAGATAAATCCATGCACCTATGGGTACCTTAACTTTGAAAAAGGAGGCAGGGATGTACAATGGAGAAGAGACAGTGGTGCTGGGGAAACTGGGCAGCTACATGTAAAAGAATGAAATTAGAACAATTTCTAACACAATACACAAAGATAAGCTCAAAATGTATTAAGACCTAACTGTAATACCAGAAATTATAAAACTCTTAGAGGAAAGCATAGGCAGAATGCCCTTTGACATAAATTATAGCAAGATCCTCTGTGACCCACCTCCTAGAGTAATGGAAATAACAAAAATAAACAAATGGGACCTAATTAAACTTAGGTTTAATTAGATTTAAAAAGGAAACTGTAAACAAGGTGAAAATGCAACACTCAGAAAGGGAGAGAATAATAGCAAATGACACAACTGACAAAGGATTAATTTCCAAAATATACAAGCAGTTTATGCAGCTCAATATCAGAAAAACTAACAACCCAATCAAAAAATTTGCAGAAGACCTAAACAGACATTTCTCCAATGAAGGCATACAGATGACTAATAAACACATGAAAAGATGCTCAGTATCACTCACCATTAAAGAAATGGAAGTCCAAACTACAGTGAAATATCACCTCACACTGGTCAGAATGGTCCTCATCAAAAAGTCTACGAACAATAATTGCTGGAGAGGATGTGGAGGCAAGAGAACCCTCTTGCACTGTTGATGAAAATGTAAATTCATCCAACCACTAGGGAGAACAGTATGGAGATTCCTTAGAAAATTAGTAACAAAGCTACAATATAGTCCAAGAATTCTACTAATGGGCATATATCCAGAGGAAACTATAATTTAAAAAGACACGTATACCCCAATGTTCTTTGCAGCACTGTTTACAATAGTTAGGACATGGAAGTAACCTAGATGTACATCGACAGATGAATGGATACAGAAATTGTTGTACATATATATAGTGGAATATTACTCAGCCATAAAAAGGAACACATTTGAGTCAGTTCTAATGAGGTGGATGAACCAAGAGCCTATTATACAGAGTGAACTAAGTCAGAAAGAGAAAAACAAATATAGTAAATTAGCACATATGTGGAATTTAGAAAGATGATACTGATGAACCTACTAGCAAGGCAGCAATGGAGACATGGACATAGAAGAAAGACTTGTGGACACAGTAGGGAAAGGAAACGGTGGGACGAATTGAGAGAGTAGCAGTTGAAACATGTACATTACCATATGTAAAACAGATAGCCAGTGGGAGGTCAGAGGGAGCCTCCAGAGGGAGCAGACATACGTGTATCTATGGCTGATTCGTGTGGCATGGCAGAAACCAACACAATATTGTAAGGTAAATATCCTCCAGTTAAAAATACACTAGTTAATAAAAAACACAATTTAGTAATAATTTTACTCAATGTTGCCAAACTCATAATACTCTGCCATTGATTATGGTTATTATCAGAATATCCACATGTGCCTCATATCAGTCAGTCAATTCAGTCTCTCAGTCATGTCTGACTCTTTGCGATCCCGTGAACTGCAGCATGCCAGGCTTTCCTCTCCATCATGTGGCTATTCTGAAATTCTATGTGGAGGTGTCATTTTAATTTTTGTATTTCTTAAAAAAAAAAAAAAAAAAAGAAAAGGCTTTTTCTAAAGAAATCTTGCTCTGAGTTTAAGCGTATTCTCAAAGCCTCTCAGGCCTCCGGGCCAACCTTCCTACATAATATCTCATCCAGGAAGCTCCTCACCACTCCCCTCAAAAAAGCTTTTTAGGGGATCAGGCCAACTCCTCATCTCATATAGACTGAGCACTCCACTGAAGACTCACTTAACATCTTATATACACCCCAGATCGAATGAATAATCCATCTATCCCAAGGAATTGAAACACCCATTATATTCTGAATCAGAAATTATTTCAAAATCAAGTACTCACTTTTTATCTCTATTCTTCCATGACCTCCTGTTACCAATAAGAACACTTCTTTTGCCAGTTAGCTGGTACTCACAGGTAGATTCTTTACCACTGATCCACGTGGGAAGCCCAGTACCCATAGACTAAATGCTTATATTGAAAAAAAAAAAAAACTATTTTGTAGTTTTAAAAGCATTTAGTACTCAAATTCCACTTCTAATAATAGCACAAGTCCACAAAGCTGCTTTGTAAGGATGACCATTAAACTCTAGGATGCTAGAGTTAAAATTGGACATGTAAAATGTACAAATACAATTACTTAAATAAATTATAAAATATAAAAATGACAGATTAAAGAATTATTTAGGTCTATAATTTATTGAACACATAAGGCACATTCATAATTCATTAAAAAATAAAACATTTTAGAATAGCATAGTCTTATTTTTAAAAATACATATTAATTTGTGTAACAAAGGCTAGGATAAAATTCACTAAAATGTCAATAATTATTACCTACCCTTAAGTGGTAGAATTTCTGTTGATTTTTTTCCCTGTGTTTTTCACTTTTAGTAAATATGCATATTTTTCATTCCAAGTTATTTGTTCTGCAGAACAATATTTGTGTATGTATTTTACTGCACTACGTAAGGTGAAGGTAATCATTGACTTTGAAAAGAGCAGTTGGTGGGATGATAAGTATGACTATCTGTTTGGAATAGTTTCCTATACCTACTGTTGGGTTTGGAAAAACCTGGCAGAAGCTGGATGATGGGTATAGAGGTGTTTATTTCACAATTCTCTGCTTATTTTTTAAATTTTCCATAAAAAGAGTCGAAAAAATTTTAAAAGAAGAGAGAAATTAGAGACAAATTATCCATGAAATAAAGGCAACTGTCTCTCATTCTATTTTTTTTTTTTTTTTCTTCTCAGCTTATGGTACCTTAGTTCCCCCACCAGGAATTGAATATAAGCTCATGACAGTGGAAGTATGGAGTCCTAACCACTAGATCACCAGGGAATTCCCTAGGCAACTCTTGCAAAATTTTTTGTTTTAAAGAAAAGGAGAGAAATAGGATTGTAGCTGGAGGATATCCGAGATCCAGAGAGAATTTTTGAGATGGAAGAAAGTACAGCATTTACAAATGATCAAGGAAAGAGGGGGAAATCAATGATGCACAAGAAATTAGGGGCCAGTTTCTGGAGGGATGAGTTTCAGTGGGTGAGCGAGGGAGAGATTTATTCTGCAGGTAGAATGGCAGGAAATAAGGGGAAAAGATCCAGGCCAAGATGACAGAGTTTAATGCCTCTGGAAACTGGAAGTTACTCAGCAGATTATGGGGAATCTTCAAAGGATTTTAAACAGAGGAGTGGTGTGTTAAATTCATGCTTTAGATAGCAACCATGTATCCAAGTTGAGAATTAGTTTAGAATATGAATTGACCCCTTTTTGTTCAATATTTGGTATCTCCTGTAATGCACCACAACCTGAAATGTTCAAGAGATTTTGGCAGGGATTTATTTTTGGAAAGCATTTAAGTATCAAATAAATAAATAAAAGTTGTCTCACAAAAGAATATCAACATTTATTATATCACTACACAATGGTCAATATTAGAAAGGGTCATTTTTTCCTTTGTAATGCAATGTAGAAAAAATAATATGTTATCACAGTTTTAAGTTGTATTTACTTAACTTATAGTGAAGGTAAGTACTTTCATATGGGTATTTGTTTTGTGTGTTTCCTTTTCACTAGCTTGTTAGTAATTTTTGTTGGAGTCAAAGGTAAAGTTATACAGTGCATTTTAATAGCTCAAGAGATCTCCTTAAGTAAAACAAGAAACTGTTTCTTGACTATGTCTATTAACAGCACAGAACTCTCTTCTCAATGAATATTACTTTTAAATCCATGTAAAATATTTAATTTTAACCATCTAAGCATATAGTATAAGGAACCTGAAACATGGTAACCATTAAAAAAAAAAGCCACATCCTCCCTTGCAAACAATTTTGGCAGACTTCAGGGAAACTGGTCCTGCTCTCCCATTACAAAGTAGCTTAGGGCAAATCTTCTGCTGGTGGCTGTAGAAAGCTTTTATTTCTACCAAATGCAAATGCCTCTTATAAGCTGTAATTTTTAAGGGGAGGATTATGCAGACATTAGCACAGTATTAAGCAAGAAGAGAAAGTAAAGAAAAATCTGGACCTCATTTACGTTATTTGCAATTTGAGATAAAGCTTTAGTGTAGTCTTCAAAGATACTGAAATCACTGGTTCCTATTAAATAGCTATCTAAATGTCCCACAAATGTTGGGAGCAAGAGGAAAGAATAATAAGATATTTGTTTTTGAAATGCAAAGGTAACTAAACTTTATCCATAAAGGATCAGTGAGTAAGTACATTGAGCTTTGCAGGCCTCATGGTATCTGTTTCACCCATTCAATTTTGCTGTTGTATTGAGAAAGCAGCCATCAACATCACTTGAATGAGCATGGCTGTTTTCTGATTAAATTGCATTAATAGGCAACTAAAATTTGAATTTCATATCATTTTCACATGCCACTACACACTGTTATATTTTTTCCATTTATTTAAAAATGTGAAAATCATTCTCTGCTCACAGATTGTACAAAAATAGACACCAAGACAGATTTGGCCTATGGTTTCAGTTGCCTATCTTTGCTGTAACAGATTATCATTTGTTTTTGAAATTAACATTTCTAAAAGACTCTTAATATAAGAAGACTTCACTTCTCCAAATGAGGGTATTATCATGAATATTCTATAAGTGACAAATTACAAAGAGCAAATGACCATGTATACATGAAAATTGAAGGCAGTATTAAATTCAGCCATGCAGACAATTCACAGTTCACAAGAATCTATTTATTAAACCAACAAAAAACTTGCCTACACGTTGAAACTCTTGTCTTTAATCATATTGAATCAATTATATATCCTTGGCAGCAAGGTTGATGGTAATGAACAAAGCTCTGGGAATGGAGTTCACAGCTATGACATGAGCTATCTGTTTGATTTCGGACAAATACATTAAACTTTCTTGACACTAGTTACTTCATGATTAAGGCAATTACAATATCTGAACTTGTTTCTAGCTGTGAGCTTTTACTAAGTCTACTGAATTACACAAAAAAATATTTAATCTAGCTGATATTTTTTGAATTTATAAACCCTAAATAGATAGAATGCTTTTTAAAAATTTTATTTTGGAGTATAGTTGATTAACAATGTTGTGTTAGTTTCAAGTGTACAGCAAAGTGATTCAGTTATACATGTATCTATTCTTTTTCAAATTCTTTTCCCATTTAAATATTATAGAATCTTGAGCAGAGTTTGCTGTATTATACTGTAGGCCCTTGCTGGTTATCTATTTTAGATATAGTACTATGTATGTGACAATTTCAAACTCCCTTCCCTTTCCAATCCCAATCTATCCCTCCCCATACCCTTCCCCACTAGTAACCTTGTCATTCTCAGTCTATGAGTCTGTTTCTGTTTGTAAATAATTCTAAACCGTGTTTGTCTTTGTTCACTGTTGACTACCTTCTGGATATAGACAAGTACCTAAAGCATCAGTTCAGTTCAATCCCTCAGTCGTGTCCGACTCTTTGCGACCCCATGAATCGCAGCATGCCAGGCCTCCCTGTCCATCACCAGCTCCCAGAGTCTACTCAAACTCATGCCCATTGAGTCGATGATGCCATCCAGCCATCTCATCTTCTGTCGTCCCCTTCTCCTCCTGCCCCCAATCCCTCCCAGCATCACGATCTTTTCCAATGAGTCAACTCTTCGTGTGAGGTGGCCAAAGTACTGGAGTTTCAGCTTCAGCATCAGTCCTTCCAATGAACACCCAGGATTGATCTCCTTTAGGATGGACTGGTTGGATCTCCTTGCAGTCCAAGGGACTCTCAAGAGTCTTCTCCAATACCACAGTTCAAAAGCATCAATTTTTCAGCGCTCAGCTTTCTTCACAGTCCAACTCTCACATCCATACATGACCACTGGAAAAACCACAGCCTTGACTAGACGGACCTTTGTTGGCAAAGTAATGTCTCTGCTTTTTAATATGCTGTCTAGGTTGGTCATAACTTTCCTTCCAAAGAGTAAGCGTCTTTTAATTTCATGGCTGCAATCACCATCTGCAGTGATTTTGGAGCCAAAAAAAATAAATAAATAAATAAAGTCTGACACTGTTTCCACTGTCTCCCCATCTATTTCCCATGAAGTGATGGGACCAGATGCCATGATCTTAGTTTTCTGAATGTTGAGCTTTAAGCCAACTTTTTCACTCTCTTCTTTCACTTTCATCAAGAGGCTCTTTAGTTCCTCTTCACTTTCTGCCATAAGGGTGGTGTCATCTGCATATCTGAGGTTATTGATATTTCTCCCAGTAATCTTGATTCCAGCTTGTGCTTCTTCTAGTCCAGCGTTTCTCATGATGTACTCTACATATAAGTTAAATAAGCAGGGTGACAATGTATAGACTTGACATACTCCTTTTCCTATTTGGAACCAGTCTGTTTTTCCATGTCCAGATCTAACTCTTGCTTATTGACCTACATACAGGTTTCTCAAGAGGCAGGTCAGGTGGTCTGGTATTCCCATCTCTTTCAGAATTTTCCACAGTTTATTGTTCTCCACACAGTCAAAGCCTTTGGCATAGTCAATGCAGCAGAAATAGATGGTTTTCTGGAGCTCTCTTGCTTTTTCAATGATCCAGTGGATGTTGGCAATTTGATCTCTGGTTCCTCTGCCTTTTTAAAACCAGCTTGAACATCTGGAAGTTCATGGTTCACATATTGCTGAAGCCTGGCTTGGAGAATTTTGAGCATTACTTCACTAGCATGTGAGATAAGTGCAATTGTGTGGTAGTTTGAGCATTCTTTGGGATTGCCTTTCTTAGGGATTGGAATGAAAACTGACCTTTTTCAGTCTTGTGACCACTGCTGAGTTTTCCAAATTTGCTGGCATATTGATTGCAGCACTTTCACAGCATCATCTTTAGAATTTGAAATAGCTCAGCTGGAATTCCATCACCTCCACTAACTTTGTTCATAGTGGTGCTTTCTAAGGCCCACTTGACTTCACATTCCAGGATGTCTGGCTCTAGGTGAGTGATCACAGCATCATGATTATCTGGGTTGTGAAGATCTTTTTTGTACAGTTCTTCTGTGTATTCTTTGCCACCTCTTCTTAATATCTTCTGCTTCTGTTAAGTCCATACCATTTCTGTCCTTTATCAAACCCATCTTTGTGTGAAATGTTCCCTTGGTATCTCTAATTTTCTTGAAGAGATCTCTAGTCTTCCCCATTCTGTTGTTTTCCTCTATTTCTTTGCACTCATTGCTGAGGAAGGCTTTCTTATCTCTTCTGGCTATTCTTCGGAACTCTGAATTCAAATGGGAGTATCTTCCCTTTTCTCCTTTGCTTTTCACTTCTCTTCTTTTCACAGCTATTTGTAAGCCTTCCTCAGACAACCATTTTGCTTTTTTGCATTTCTTTTCCATGTAGGGACTTAATCCATATGTTGAATAAATTTGAAAAATAAAATTTTCTCTTTATAAGACAATGCATAAAAGTCAAATAAATAAGTTATTTTAATTTTAATTTCTTTATTTAGCAAGTACTTTTAAAAATATTTGCCTGTGTGTCAGACAATAAAGACCACATACCAGCACAGGAAGTCTCTCATCCTGGTGCACCTAAGGGCAGATTGGGGTTGGTAGTATTTCAGGAAAATGTATTTACTGATGCCAATTTTGCCTTCCATTTCCTTTTATAGCTTCAAACTAAACATTTAGTAGAAAGAGTGAAATCAGAATTACTGGACTGATTCTATTTCTGATCCCTATCTTTACAAATGAATCAGTATTACTAGTTATCATTTGTTCTCTCCCTGGTACAGTCTGTTTTTCACAGATTAAAATAGGAGCAATGAGGAAATGTGCACTCCTTGTGCATATCCATGCTCAATCAAGTCTGACTCTTCATGACCCCAAGGACTACAGACCACAGAGCTCCTCTGTCCATGGGACTTTCCAAGCAAGAATACTGGAGTGGTTTGCCATTTCCTCCAGTGTATATTCCCAACCCAGGAATCAAAAAACACATTCAAAAGCATGCACTTACCAGAGGGTAGTGATGGTACTCGGGAGGTCAGGAAAGTTAGGCATGGGAGAGTCAATTCCTAAGCAGATTAATAAGAAGTCCAGGTTCCCCGAGGAGGAGAGAGGGGTCTGGGATTCCCGAAGAGAGATGAGTCAGTTCAGTCACTCATTCGTGCTCAAATCTTTTTAACCCCTTGGACTGCAGAATGTCAGGCCTCAGTGGCCATCATGAACTCCCAGAGTTTACTCAAACTCATATCCATTGAGTTGGTGATGCCATCCAACCATCTCATCCTCTTCTGTCCCTTTTCCTCCTGCCTTCAATCTTTCCCAGCATCAGGGTCTCTTCAGATGAGTCAATTCTTCACATCAAGTGGCCAAAATATTGGAGTTTCAGTTTCAGCATCAGTCCTTCCAATGAATATTCAGGGCTGATTTCCTTTAGGATGGACTGGTTGGATCTCCTTGCAGTCCAAGGGACTCTCAAGAGTCTTCTCCAACACCACAGTTGGAAAGCATCAATTCTTTGGCACTCAGCTTTCTTTATAGTCCAACTCTCACATCCATACATGGAAGGACTGGAAAAACCATAGCTTTGACTACATGGACCTTTGTTGGCAAACTAATGTCTCTGCTTTTAATATGCTGTCTAGTTTGGTCAAAACTTGTCTCCCAAGGAGCAAGTGTATTTTAATTTCATGGCAGCAGTTACTATCTTCAGTGACTTTGGAGCCTCCCCATATAAGGTCTGTCAGTGTTTCCACTGTTTCCCATCTATTTACCATGAAGTGATGGGACCAGATGCCATGATCTTAGTTTTCTGAATGTTGAGTTTTAAGCCAAAATTTTCACTCTCCTCTTTCACTTTCATCAAGAGGCTCTTCAGTTTCTCTTTGCTTTCTTCTGTAAGAGCGGTGCCTTCTGCATATCTGGGGTTATCGATATTTATCTGGGCAATCTTGATTCCAGCTTATTCTTCATCCAGTGCAGCATTTCTCATGATGTAAAGGATGACAATATACAGCCTTTCCTGATTTGGGACCAGTCTGTTATTCTACATCCAGTTCGGAATGTTGATTCCTGACCTGCATACAGGTTTCTCAAGAGGCAGGTCAGGTGGTCCGGTATTCCCATCTGTTTCAGAATTTTCCACAGTTTGTGGTGATCCACACAGTCAAAGTCTTTGACTGTCATTAAAGCAGAAGCAGATATTTTTCTGGAACTCTCTTGCTTTTTCATGATCCAACAGATGTTGGCAATTTGATCTCTGGTTCCTCTGCCTTCTCTAAATCCAGTTTGAACATCTGGAAGTTCACAGTTCACATACTCTTGAAGCCTGGCTTGGAGAATTTTAAGCATTACTTTGTTAGCATCTGAGATGAGTGCAATTGTACGGTAATTTAAGCATTCTTTGGCATTGCCTTTCTTTGGGATTGGAATGAAAACTGACCTTTTCCAGTTCTCTGGCCACTGCTGAGTTTTCCAAATTTGCTGGCATATTGAGTGCATCACTTTCACAGCATCATCTTTTACGATTTGAAATAGCTCAACTGGAATTCCATCACCTCCACTAGCTTTGTTCTTAGTGATTCTTTCTTAGGCCCACTTGACTTCATATTCCAGGATATCTGGCTCTAGGTGAATGATCACACCTTCATGATTATCTGGGTCATCAAGATCTTTTTTGCATAGTTTTCTGTGTATTGTTACCACCTCTTCTTAATATCTTCTGCTTCTGTTAGGTCCATATCATTTCTGTCCTTTATTGTGCCCATCTTCACATGAAAATTTCCCTTGGTATCTCTAATTTTCTTTAATATGTCCCTAGTCTTTCCCATTGTATAATTTTCCTCTATTTCTTAACACTGATCACTGAGAAAGGCTTTCTTATCTCTTCTTGATATTCTTTGGAACTCTGCATTCAAATGGGTATATATTTCCTTTCTCTTTTGCATTTTGCTTCTCTTCTTTTCATAGTTATTTGTAAGGCCTCCTCAGACAACCATTTTATTTTTTTGCATTTTTTTTTCCTTGGGGATGGTCTTGATCACTGCCTCCTGTACAATGTCACAAAACCTCCATCCATCATTCTTCAGGCACTCTATCAGATCTAATCCCTTGAATCTATTTTTCACTCCTACTGTGTTATCTCAAGGGATTTGTTTTAGGTCATACCTTAATGATTTAGTGGTTTTCCCTGCTTTCTTCAGGTTAAGTCTGAATTTAGAAATAAGGAGTTCATGATCTGAGCCAAAGTCAGCTCCAGGTCTTGTTTCTGCTGACTCTATAGAGCTTCTCCATCTTTGGCTGCAAAGAATATAATCAATCTGATTTCATTATTGATCATCTGGTGATGTCCATGTGTAGAGTCTTCTCTTGTGTTGTTGGAAGAGGGTGTTTGCTATGACCAGTGCGTTCTCTTGGCAAAACTCTGTTAGCCTTTGCCCTGCTTCATTCTGTACTCCAAGGCCAAATTTGCCTGTTACTCCAAGTATTTCTTGACTTTCTACTTTTGCATTCCAGTCCTCTATAATGAAAAGGACATTTTTGGGGGGTGTTAGTTCTAGAATGTTTTGTGGGTCTTCAGTGAACCATTCAACTTCATTTTCTTCAGTGTTATTGGTCGAGGCACAGACTTGGATCACTGTGGTATTGAGTGGCGCTGGAGCCGTGGCTGGAGTGTGGCTATAGCGACTATGAGGAGATACCCTATGTCCAAGGGCAAAGGAGCCCCAGTAAATAGGTAGGAGGGGCAAAATTGCATTTAGAATCAAACCCCATACCTGCCAGAGGCGCTCAGAGGGCTCAAACATACCTTGTGCACACCAGGACCCAGACCCCCCACAGAGACTGAGACAGAACTGTGTTTGAGTGTCTCCTGAGGAGGTATGGGTCAGCAGTGGACTGCTGCAGGGCAGGGGCTCTGGGTGCAGTAGATCTGGGTATGGCATAAGCCCTCTTGGAGGAGGTCGCCATTAACCCCACCATAGAGCTGCCAGAGCTTACACAGGACTGGGGAAACAGACTCCGGGAGGGCACAAACAGAACATTTTGCGCATCAGGACCCAGGAGAAAGGAGCAGTGACCCCATAAGATTCTGACCCAGACTTGCCCATGAATGTCCAGAAGTCTCTGGCAGAGGCATGGGTCAGTGGCAGCCTGCTGCAGGACTGCGGGAACTGAGTATAGCAGTGCATGCATGGGACCTTTTGAAGAAGGTCGCCATTATCTTCATTACCTCCACCATAGTTTGGCCTCAGGTCAAATAACAGGGAGGGAACACAGCCCTGCCCATCAACAGAAAATTGGATTAAAGATTTACTGAGCAATGGCCCCGCCCATCAGAACAAGACCCAGTTTTCCCCTCAGTCAGTCTCTCTCATCAGGAAGCTTCTATAAGCCTCTTATCCTTCTCCATCAAAGGGTAGACTAACTGAAAACCACAATCACAGAAAATGAACCAATCTGATCACAAGGACCACAGCCTTGTCTAGCTCGATGAAACTATGAGCCATGCCATATAGGACCATCGAAGATGGATGGGTCATGGTGGAGAGATCTGACAAAACATGGTCCGCTGGAGAAGGGAATGGCAAACCACTTCAGTATTCTTGCCTTGAGAACCCCTTGAACAGTATGAAAAGGCAAAATGATAGGACACTGAAAGAAGTACTCCCTAGGTCGGTAGGTGCCCAACATGCTGCAGGAGATCAGTGGAGGACTAACTCCAGAAAGAATGAAGAGATGGAGCCTAAGCAAAAACAACACAGTTGTGGATATGACTGGTAATGGAAGTAAAGTCCAATGCTGTAAAAAGCAATATTGGATAGGAACCTAAATGTTAGGTCCATGAATCAAGGCAAATTGGAAGTGGTCAAACAGGAGATGGCAAGAGTGAACATCGACATTTTAGGAATCAGAGAACTAAAATGGACTGGAATGGGTGAATTTAACTCAGATGACCATTATATCTACTACTGTGGGCAAGAATCCCTTAGAAGAAATGGAGTAGCCATCATAGTCAACAAGAGTCCAAAATGCAGTACTTGGATGCAATCTCAAAAATGACAGAATGATCTCTGTTCCTTTCCAAGGCAAACCATTCAATATCACAGTAATGCAAGTCTAAGCGCAGACCAATAATACTGAAGAACCTGAAGAGGTGACAAGCGTCTGGAATTCTCAAGGAGGAGGAAAGGACAAATGCCTTTTTTCTCTACATTCTTTAGTTTTAGTCACAATTTTTTTTTCTTTAAGCCTGAAAATGATGATTATACAACAAATAACTCAGTTTAAACTCTGTACTAAGGATTAGATAGCAACAATGTATCCTTCCTGAGGACAGTTACTCCTTCCTGAAAACCTTCTGCCTAATCCCATTATCTTAAAATGTATATTATTGGAGTGGGTCTGATAAGATTTTTACAACCCAACCTTGAAACATTCTTTTGATTTATTGTAATAACTAATTTAAAAAGTATATAGCTCCCTTGCTGAAGACTAGGAAGTGGGGTCCTCTCCACCCTCTTTTGATATCTATTTCAGAAGCTTTCTCTGTTCCTTTTCACTATAATAAAACTTCTTCCACACAAGAGCCCTGAGTAGTCAAGCCTGATCTCTGGTTCCAAAGATGGAGATCAGGAATCACATATCAACATCATTCACCCTAAGTTATCAAGTGTACAAGGATAGCTTTGGGTGGGTGGACGGAGAGTGGAAGTCTCCTTCTCATTGCTCCTATTTTAATCCAGAAAGAGTAAATAAGCAAGCAAGATAAAAATAGAATGATTAAGAGA